>NC_142025.1:132989646-133630271 GCF_049901735.1 Notechis scutatus | reverse complement strand
TCACCAAACTGGCTTTCGTGCCTAAGGCAGGGTTATAACTGACAGTCTCTTGGTTTCTAGTCTGGTGCCTTATCACTAGACCAAACTGGCTCTTAAAAATATCTTCGTGTCCTGAAAATATTATATGTAAGCAGGGGTGGGCTGCTGCTACGGGTTCACACAGGTTAGGATGATCCTCTAGCTAAGATTTTGTGTGGTTCAGTGAACTGCCCAATCCCACTCTTGGCTGGCCCTGCCCATGCCTCCCCTCCCTTCTCCTCCCCGCCTCTCCTAGGAATCCCCATGTGGCCCGTTTTGGATGCTAGGTAAATACAGGGCCCGCACGGAGCCTAAGGAGGGTGAAAAACGGGCCTTGTTTCCAGCCTCCCGTGGGCCTCCGGAGCCCAGGGGAGGCCATTTTCACCCTCACGGAGGCTATACTGTTCTAGTCATTTTTACACTACCTGTTCCATGTATTCACTTTTGAGAACCATGCATTTATTTGGAGAAGAGGGCTTCATTTTTTGCTCAACTCAAGACTGCATGGTTCTCCAGCATGAAAATTTACATCATCCATAACAAGCTCCTCCTCCTCCAAATAAAACCATTTTGCTTGTGCACGTGCTCCAGTATTTGTCACGCTTAAGATTTAGAGGAATCTAGTAATATATCCCCCCAAAAGGATATATAACCGATGCCTATCAAATGTTTTAGACACAGCTATACATAATAGAGTTAAAGCTACATTAAATTTTATTATGCAAGAGTGATCATTGTCCAAATCCTGCGCTGAAAATTGCCATTGGCTTTTTCTGGCAAAGACTGTTTTATATCTAAAGCAACATTTTAGGCGTGACAAGAGAGATGGAGGCCTTCTACAAATGTTTCAGTAGATTAACAGTTTCCTTCACTGATCATATGATCAAAATGAGCCAAGCCAGCATCTTTATTAGCAGCTGTTCCAATCATGTACAAGATTTTCCTCAAGCTTATATTTTAACGTCAGCTGTGTTGCCAGAGGCAATAACCTATTGGCTAATATTAATATCATTCTGCATTCCATCCTTGCTTTCAGGCCAATGAGAAAATATTTAAAAAGAATAGTATCTGGCAGATTTCCAATTATCCTTTCAAAACAATCTCATAAGAAAGTAAAAATCCAGTGTTATCGTTTGCACCAGGAATATTCAAAGTTGGCAACTTTTAAGACTTGTGGAAGTCTGACTGGGAAATTCTGGGAATTGGAAGTCCACAAATCTTAAAGTTGCCAAGGTTGGACACCCTTGATTTACATCAAATAGGATATTACCCAAAAAATGTTTTTTGTGGAATCTGTATAGCAGGTTTCAAATTTGCAGCCCACAGGCCAGATGCATCATGTGCTGGCCATGCCCACCCTGTTTAGTAAAGGGGGGGGGAGTCGTGATACATCATGTGACATGATATCAAAAGTTTGACACCCCTGCTCTATGGAAATTCTTAGCCATCCACGTCACGGTTGTCCCAGAGGTGCTTTTTTCAAGACGCAACTGGACTTCCCTCTTTTTTTGGAAGAAGTTTTGCTTCTCATCCAAGAAGCTTCTTCAGCTCTGACTGGATGGTGTGCAATGGAAGGATTATACTCCTTGCAGACAGCTGGTCATTTGCATTCTTTTCTTTTCAAAGAAAAACCAGGTCTAGTTGCCTCTTGAAAAAAATACTTTGATATTTTCAGTGGAATGAGAAAGGACTAAGGAAGTTCAGAAATACCTTATGTAGGGAAATCAGGATGAAAATCCTCTTGAGCTATATATGGGGAAAGCACAATTGTGCGAACCCCAAAATGGAAGCTAGGCAAGATAATTCTTAGGCACTGACTTTTGCTATGCTTTTCCACAGCCCAAGCCAAGAAATAGCAGCTCCTCCATCTTCTCCCCCTACCAAACCTCCTCCTGAGCAAACGGATTTCAGAGCAATGCTCCCAGCAAGCTGGCCCAGTTTGGATATGGTTCCTTTCCTTGCAAGTGCAGAACCACCGGAAGCTTCCTCGTTCTCTCCTTTCAAGTTCAGTTTTGCACCCTACCCGCCTCCACCTCGTGTCTATGGACCTCCATCTGGCTACCCTGGCTCACAGCCACCGATGCTTTAACCCCTGCACAACCTGGATACCTGCATTTTTATTTGTTTCTGCTTGCAAAATTTCATGTTTTCCTCTTCCATTTAAGAAAGTAGAATTTGATTATATCCTCATAGTTTATATAATTAAATCCCAAAAGGCTGCAACGGACTGTACATTTTTTCCCCCACAGTGAATATAAGGAAGTTGTGATGCACACATGCAAACTTTCTTTTTTCAGTTATTTCCGAATAGAAAATTTCTATTCAATAGAAGTGGTAGCTGACTAAGTGGTAGCTATGCTTCAGCTATCCCTTTTAGAACATCTTACAAAGACAGATTAATGAACATGTTTTACATATGTCTGCACATGTCATCTTAGCATTGATATTGGAGCAGTGATACATGTGGTATGGCAACAGCATAAGAACTAGCAACTTGCTTAGGGTTTTTCTTTTAATATTTATTTTTATTGGATGTTAACAAAATCCCATGGCTGGCAGAACTCATTTGCCTTGATGAGAGGATGCAAATTCTCTTATTTTCATCTGCAACCATAGTAATGTATTAAAATCATCTTCCTTTCTCTGCCATTACCAAATTAGTTAGGAAATTAACTATCATAAGAAAAGACATATTTGCAGATATTTCTGTAGTACTCGTTCATAAATGTGGCAATACAAATACACAATGTACAAGATACTCGATTTTTCTTAATTTTATTATAATTTTTTATCTAAAAGTTGTAAATAGGAAAAATAAAATAAAAACAAAATAAAAACAAGATTAAAAACAAAATAAAATTAGAGCAAGAGACAGATCATGGGAGATGGCAGGAAATCCCCCCTTCTAACTCTAAATAGATACCTGGACTGCACATTCCTTCACAGGAATACGGTAAAGAAGGGAAGCAGAAGATGTCAGCCTGGGGAATTACAGGTGTGGCTACCTCATCCCCACAGGGGCAGAAGATTAGAAGGAGAAAAGAGAAAACATGTCCCATTGGTCAAATTCATTAGCATGATGTGGTCCCAATCTCCACAGTCAGGGAGAAGGAGAAGAAGTAAGAGAACCAGATCTGCCAACAAAAGATTTAATAAATCCATTCACCAAAGCTGAATGGATTCCAGAGGGCATTTGGAGCCCCCAGTGACCGCAAAAAAAAAAAAAATCTTTTTGCAAGATCAGGATATTTTGGTATAGTATGCTGGGGACTGTCTTGTCTTTCACTGGCCATATAGTTTTTACAGAGCAGAGTGGGAATCAGGAGCGATGGCACACAAAGGAAGGACTTCCTATATTAGTTCATTCTATTCCATATAACTGAAGCAAATTACAGATTGAAGTGCAAAAAATTCATCAGCACTGTAGGTTTTCCAGCAACCTAAAACAGCAAAAGTTTGAAGCACTTCATGTTCTTTGCTTAAATCTTTCAGAGTGGCACCAAAACCATGGAGTTCCAAGGTCAGTTGACTAGAAAAAAGAGCATCTAAGTGACGGGGCGTGGGATTAGTCCAGATAATTAGCTTCCCTAACAAGATCAGATATTCTTTGATCAATCTGGTTTCTCCTTATGTCAGAATCCAGTTCTTTGTAATGTATATATTCTCTGAGCAATAACTTCCAGTTGTTCTACATCAGCCTTCTCTAACTTAGTGTCCTCCAGATTAGATTATGCTACAATTCCCATTATCTAATTCAGAATGGCCAAGTTGGCTAGGATAATAGGAGTCTTAGGCCAATATGTTTGGACAGCACCAGTTTGGACAATGCTACTTCATGAGTAGAAAAGTCCCAAGAAATCAGTCAGTGACTTCTCTACAAAACTAGAGATCTTTCAAGAACTATAACTTTTCTTCATTCCTGGGCTGATACTTCTTTTCATGGAAAGAGCTGACCAAGTTCTAGGGTTTTCCACAGGCAGAAATCCTAAAAAGTAGTGGGATTTTTTGGGGGAGGGGGGGAAAAGGACATACCAATTATGGCAATCCTAGGGATTGCCCAGGAATCAGCAATGTTGGGAAAAGATGGCTAATCCAGTCTAAGGGATCCAGAACTGAGAATTTATTGGGCAAGGGCCAGGGTAAGGGAGAGAAGGAAAGAAGAGAGCTGAACCCCTGCCAAAGGCTAAAAGAAAAGCTGACCACTCCATCCAGAATAGGAAACAGAAGCTGCACGAGGGGGAAGAGGGAGGAGCAGCATTCACAGGAAGTAGTCTGCAACAGGCTTCTTAGATGGGATGCCTCGGGTTTCTTGAGGGGCTGCTTCAAAGATGATAAATTCCTTTTGAAGGTGTTCATCCAGTTCCAAGATGGCTGCAACATTCCCACAACTGTGGTTGGAAGAGAGAAAAGGGGACAAATTTGTGTGCTTCAGATTTCATCAATGCCACACATCCCTGGGCAAAAACACTCAGCTGATTTCAATCTCCCTCTCCCCATCCCACGGTTCTTCCTATTCACAGGCACACCTTTGCAGTTTCTTACCGGTAGCAATAGTTGGGGGCTGACCACACTGTAAGAACTGTCTCATTGAAATGCCATTTGTATCCCTCCATGACAAGCTGATGTGCCCGGCAAATCATGTCAATATCATTTGCTGCGTTGAACTGTGCCACCACGTCACTGCCAAATAAATAGCCAGCACCTCGAGGACTGACCCCCCAGCCTGTAGTGTCTAGAAGAGCAAAAGAGGAGAATGCCAACACAACGGAAACCAAATGGCGGGCAAATGCTAGGAAAAGGAAACATCTGTGTCTCGCAAGCTAATAGAAGAAAGCCAACCAGCTGACAAAGAGAAACCGTAGAACCCCTCACACTAATATCCATATATTCCACCATAAAAGGCTGTTCTTTTTCCCTTTTAAAAATCTTCTAAAACAGTAATTCTGGGAGTGGGAAAGAAATGGAAGCAGAGATACAAAACATCTCACTATCTTTAGTGGAAGATTTTAAAAAGCTTTACCATTTGCTGATTTTTGATTTGCTGATGACTGCAAACACATGCAAGATTTATTATATATGTCTTCTGCAATGTAGAGGCACAATGGCTCAGCAGATATAGATGCTGAGCTTGTCAGATGGAAAGCTGACGGCCTGGGTTTGAGACCTGAGCATCATGTGATGGGGTGAGCTCCCATTCCTGCCCCAGCTCCTGCAAACCTAGCAGTTTGAAAGCATGCAAATATGAGTAGATAAATAGGTACTACTTCGGTGTGTTCTGTGAACCTCAGAATATAGTCATGCTGGCCACATAACCACGGAAACCGTCTTCAGCAATGCTGACTTCCTTGGCCAAGAAACAGTGATGAGCACCGTGCCCTAGAGTTAGACATTACTTGGGTAGAGGAAACCTTTACATTCATCGCAATGTGCTTGGAATATAATCTACTGAGGTCTCCAATTTTTTGTAAAAAACAGGTGTTTCAGTCTCATCAGGGTATGCAGTAACACCAATTAGCTCTTTTGCTCCTAGTATAATTCTGAGTCAGAATTACAGACACAATACTCTTGAACTCTGCTTTTGGCATGTCCTATTCCTATCAGATTCCAACAAATCTGTACATGTAGTCAAACCATTACAGTATCTACTATCGAGATATATTGCACAATATTCACACACAGAGAAAAAGAAAGACTCATAGTTATACCTTCAGGGTCAGACCATAGAAGATCACACATGGGGCCATCATGAGGGACCTCTTGTTTGCGATCTATTGTTCGGATCTGGTCCAACGTCTGGATGGATGGGGATAAGCCACCATGGACACAGAAAATCTGAACAGAAAAGACACTTATACAGTATACATCATGGACCTTCCTCCATCTTTAAACTGTCCCTCTTTTTCTCTGATCACCTTATCCTAGAGACATAATCCCTATGTGGACCTCCTACCCCTTTACTGTCTTTGATATTCAGTTATGCATTTGATTAAAAACAACCAAGTGCTGAATTTGAATTAAGAGAAGACATTCATTTTGAATCGGCCCCATGCCACCAGTGATTATAACATAATTACATGTCTTGGCAAGTAAAATAAGTTGTTTTTTTCCCTCTATTTTTCAGACAGTTAGTCCTTCAAATTAGAATTTGATCTCCTTCAGATCCATAATTCATCACGATTCAAGAATATACTTGCATACTCACCTTGCCATCAATAATGGCAGAGAGGCTGAGGTAGTCAAAAATCTCAGTGCAGTAACGCCACACAGTGACAGAGCCATATTTTCTCAAGCACTCATCATAAAACCCATATACCTGGGTGATCTGCCTGCTTTCGTGATTGCCACGGATAAGGGTGATTCTGTCCGGGTAGCGGACCTGTAAAAAGAAGTGGGTCCATTTAGCTTAGCCTTCAGATTTAAAAAGGTATTAGCCAAACTGGCATCACTGCCAGCACATGCTGACTTTTAAGTAGGAAAGAAAAAAAATCAATGTTGACTTATCAGGGGTTTCCTTACTTTGAGTGCCAGCAGCAGCAAGAATGTTTCAACACTGTAGAAGCCTCGATCAACAAAGTCTCCCATGAAAAGATAGTTGGTCTCAGGTACATCGCCACCCACCTGGGGCATGAAGACACAGAACACATGAAAAGGTTACATATAAAATTAGGGAATCTACAGAAAAGAAGCAGCAGAAGGCAGCTTGGAACTAGTGGGTTTCAGCACTCACTCTGAAAAGCTCTTTCAGGTCATAAAACTGGCCATGGATGTCTCCACAAACCTGGAAAAAAATGCATCAAGGATAAAAAAATAAAAGTTTGCCTGACTGCTGATGTCACCACACCAGTCTAAGGTATTATGAAGCACCCCCCAAAACCCTTACTCACTGTTACAGGGAATCTACTCTCTGGACATTACTTTCTTCCACCAAGATCTCTCTGTTGGAAAGAAAAGAGGGATGTGTCATCTAGAATTGCCTTTGTCGTGTAAAAGCAGTTGCTGCTCAGAAGTTTACCAACACTTGCCTGGCCTTTGCACAGAGGGCTTTAACCTCACTCTCTTTGATGAGTTCACAGCGCCGCAGTTGTTCAATTTGACGGTCAAGGTCACTGATTTCAGCCATCTCTCCCCCCCTGTAAAAATAGGAAATGTTGGATGTTACATGTGTGCACAAACCCATGGATACATATATTTGCACACAAACTTTTTATGAGCACACAGATTCTTCTTCAAAAGGATTCCAGACCAGAGCAAACTACAACCAAGCAATGTTAAAAATACAAGTACTGGTAGCCCTCAATTTACGACCACAACTGAGCCCAAAATTTCTGCTGCTAAGCGAGACAGTTAAGTTTTGCCCTATTTTATGATCTTTCTTGCCACAGTTGTTAAGTTAATCACTACAGTTCTTAAATTAGTAATACGGTTGTTAAGTGAATCTGGCTTCCCCATTGACTTTGCCTGTCAGAAAGTCGCAAAAGGTGATCATAAGACCCCAGGACACTGCAACCCTCATAAATGTGAGTCAGTTGTCTAGCATCTGAATTTTGATCATGTGACCATAGGGATGCTGCAACAATTTTAAGTGTGAAAACTGTCATGTCACTTTTTTCAGTGCTGGTGTAACTTCAGTCAGTAAATGAAAGGTTCTAATTGGAGGACTACCTGTATATTATTAATAAAGATTGTAATACTGATGAAAGCAACGGGGAAGCTAAAGAAATTCCTCATTCCCATAAATGATTTCTATTAAACTATAGGCACAGTCTCTATTATGGGTTCTTTTCATCTCACAGTCTCATCATTGGAAACTAACAAAGAAACACCAAGGCAGGCAGAATGAAACTGTGTTGAAGCATAGCTAGACAGATATTTCCACACTACAACCAAACCACTCAAGTAGCCCATATAAATAACTGATAAAATGGAAGGAAGATGATCCCTTCATTCCTAGTCTTCCCAATGGACTATTAAAAATATTTTACACTATTGGGAAAGAGGTGGAAATACACCATGTAGAGCCAAGGTAAGCAGTATCTGGGATACACATTACTGTACTAAACAAAAAGCAGTTCATAAAATATGCAACAGGTTCCTGCAAACTGCATCACCTTCATTTTGTCCTTTGTGCAATACTGCTGTGTCTGTGCCTCCCTTCAGTTCACAGCCTTCCTAAACTTGGCGCTCTCCAGACAAATATTCAACTGCCATCCATTCCCAACCCTAGCACAAGCAAAACAGCAATTCAACATCCTTAAATGGCAGCAGCAGAAACTAAAGAGAAGAGGAAGGAAACCTCACTGCAAAGTTCATACATCTTAGGTGGAGAAAAGTCACATGAACTTTTAAGGAAACCTTATCAAAAGGAGGGCAAGAAAAGAGAATTTCGGGTGTGATATTATCCCCATGATTTACCCCCCCTCCATCACCACCACCACCACCACGAGTGAAGCTGGCAGATCGATCAATCCATCTATCAAGGTGTCAGAAGGACCCTCAACCCAATCTTCCCACCTCCTGTGAGCCAGACTGTTGCTTCACCCGAATTTTAATGGAACAAATGAAGAGGACGGGGGCAGAGGAAGCAGCCTAAGGAAGGACCCCTCTTCCTTTACCATTGCAAACCCCCCCTCCGTCCCCAAAATATCCACCCCCACCTCTAACTTCCCCAGCCCAAGGGTATCCTTGGCAACTTTAAGACTTTTAAGCAAAGCTGGCTGAGGAACTCTGGGAGGTGAAGTCCACAAGTCTTAAAGTTGCCAAGCTTGGAGACCCCTGCCCCAGGCGATCCCCATCGGAGAAACCTCCCGGCCGTCGTAAACGGGCCTCCCTCCGCCGCCACAAGGAGGGAGATATCCCGCCGCCCTCCTCACCCGAGCCCGCCTTTCGGGAAAGCAGCCCGCCGGGACAAACTCTGCCCTTCCCTCGCACTGGTGAGGGAAGAGCTTGCCCTTCTTCGACAGGGCAGCCCTGTCGGAGCGCCAGCCACGGGGCTTCGCGACGAGGCATCGCTTGGCCGGCGCGATCCCTCCTTCGGTTCTTCCCGCTCCCCCACCACCGAACTCCCGTTTCTATGGCAACCAACTTCCCCCGGCGGCCCCCGTCACGAGGGGCGAAGGGAGACGGAGAGAAGGGATCCTCGCGCATGCGCGCGACGATTTGAAAAAAAAAAAAAAACCCCACCGCGTACCTGGAGGGTCCGGGCAGCGACGGCGGAGACAGTAGCAGCTGATCTGCGACTCCCTCCGGCTGCCGGGCCCGAGCCTTAACCCTCCCTCTTTCCGGCTCTCCTCTACCTACTTGAAGCACAGAACGTCACTTCCGCTTCCTTCTTAGACGCAAGTGGGGGAGGCGGAGCGACCTTGGCTCTTTAAAGCGGGAGGGGTCTCGCCTGAAGAGGAACTGCGCGTGTGTGCACGTACGTGTAGATATGTTTATTTATAGCTGGTAGTTTAATTTTGTAAGGTAACATGGAAAAGAAGATGTCTTCCTTCAAGGAAGGATTTTAAAAGGATGGGACACAGTGCCGGAAATGAGGAAACGGAAGAAACGAAAGAGCGTCGCAGAGAGTTTTTAACTACACTTTTTTTTACTTGTATGTGTAATACAAAAAGCTTCCGGGTGCTTCTTCTGTTATGCACTTCCCGTTCCTCGTACTCCCCCCCCCCAACCTCCTCGCATCATCCGGTGAGATAATAGAATAACAGAGTTGGAAGGGACCTTGTAGATCATCTAGTCCAACCCCACACCCAAGCAGGAGACCCTACACCATTTCTGACAGATGGCAGTCCAGTCTCTTCTTGAAAGCTTCCAGTGATGAAGCGCCCACAACTTCTGAAGGCAAGCCTTTCCACTAATTGATTGTCCTCGATGTCAGAAAATTTCTCCTTATTTCCAGGTTGAATCTCCTTGTTCAGTTTCCATCCATTATTCCTTGTCTGGCCTTCAGGTGCTTTAGAAAATAGATTGACCCCTTCCTCCCTGTGGCAGCCCCTCAAATATTGGAACACCGCTTTCATGTCTTCCCTAGCCCCTTCTCTTCTCTAAAATACAAAAACATACCGCTCAGGATATGTCAAAAAGTCTTCCAGTTGAGTTTCACTTCTGATTGATAAAATTCATGTAGTTTCTTGGGAGCAGTATGGAAATGTTTCTTTGATTACAATCTATTCCATCGCTTACTTTGGTCAAGAATGTTGAATGGTTGCAGAAACATCCGGCAGATCCATTCGTCCGATATGTCTTGTCCAAACAGAACTTAAGCAGGAAAGGTAAATTAAAATCTCTTTAAGTACACACATAAAGAATGGCACCTCACCCAAGAGAGAAGAGGAACAGCATAGAAAGGTTAAAAACTCACTTTCTATACAGTTCAAACATGTTGAGTTTGGAATAAGTTCTTTCATTGGTTAATATCATGTGCATGCATGCTCAGTAACTTTGGAACATATAATATTCCATAGCACTTTCTTATATTGTTAATATGAATCTTGTTTTTGGCAAGTTTGAACCAGTTCTTATCAGACTCTATATTCCTAATGGACAGCTTGCTTTGTTACTTCAAAGATATCTTATAGTAGCATTAATCAAAGAATTTCCTAGTTACTAATAATACTAATGAAAGAAGCCCACCCACCCACCCGTTGCTGCCATGAATACATGTAGCTTGCAATAGTCCATTTAGCAACCGTTTGAAGTTACAACAGCACTGAAAAAAGTGACCTATGACCATTCTTCACTCACAACCATTGCAGCATCCCCATGGTCACATGATCAAAATTCAGATGCTTGGGAATGGAGTCATATGACGGCTGCACTGTCTTAAGGTCAAATGATCCCCTTTTGCAACTTTCGGATAAGCAAAGTCTGTGGGAAGCCAGATTCACTTCACAACCATTACTAATTCAACCAATAATTCAGTGATAACAAATATGGCAAGAAAAGTTGCAAAATGGGGCAAAACTCACTTAATAAATGTTTCATTTACCAAGATGAATTTTGGGCTCAATTTTGGTTGTAAGTTGAGGACTGCTTGTACTGCAATAGAAATTGCAGATGAACAACCCCATATCAGCTACGAAGAACGAGCCTTCAAAACAATTGGCAATATGCACATTGGTGCATTTTATATGCTGGATTAGCTGGATACCCATGCTTCGCTATGAAACTATGTGATCGGGCTTAGTTTTTTGGGAGGAAAATAAGTAGAAAAAAATTCTGCCTCTGCCTACCAGCATCCATCGGTATTCATCTGGCAAGCATCCTGTCAGTGTGTGAGAGAGTTGCGGACTGCTTGGAAACAAACAGTATTTGCTGTGTGAGTAAGGAGACAGCAAGGAGACTGGGTGTAGCTTAGCTCAACTGTTCTGTACTAAAGCTGCTTGGTGCTCTGAAATTGAACCTCCTCTCCTCTGCTTGTGTTTTGCAAATGGGGAGGGGGAGTAGAACTCCTTAGCATCAGAGTGTGTTAATAATAATATATGAAATACTAATGATCTGATGGTCATTTTTTTTTAAAAAAAATTATTGGTTTTTAAAACAAACAAACAAACAAAACATAAAAACATCAGGCCATCTTCCATATATGTACATACAGTGTGCCGGTTGGTTTACAAATTGTTTTGTGCTTCCATTTCGTAGTCTTTAATTACAATTACATTGTATATGATCTCATATTTTCAATCCAATATTAAATACAATGGTATCATTATTAATCATTTGACTATACTTTTATTCATTCACACTTTGGAAAATAATCATATTTTACTTAATTTGTTTTGTGACAATTCATATTATCATCCCAAATCTATCCTAAAAACATTTTGTAGGTATAATAAGAAAAGAATACATCTTTATATATTTAGTATTTTCTAAAAGTCTACATATTTCGTTACTATACTTTATTATCTAACCATTGATAGAATAGATCCCAAACTTTATAAAATTGTTTATCATCCTGTTCTCTAATTTCAAATGTCAATCTGCTCATTTCAGCACATTCCAATATTTTCTTAATAATTTCCTCCTGTGATGGTATTTTCTCATTTTTCCAGTTTTTAGCAAATACAATCCTAGCCGCTGTTAATACATTTACAATCAGGTATTTCAATTCTTTACTATATATTTCAGGTAAAATTCCCAATAAAAATATCTCTGGTTTCAAGTCTATATGCTTTTTTGTCATTTTTTCCAACCACGTGTGGATTTTAGTCCAGTATTTTTTAGCATCCGCACAAGTCCACCACATATTGTAATATGAGCCAGGTGTCTGATGACATTTCCAATGAAAACCAATTCATCTTTATACCTTGTTCCTCTAGTTTTTGTATAGATTTAAGTTCACCCTTTTCATTCAATATTTCACCATATCTAACTATTTGTTCCTTTTTGTATATTATAGGATAAGAAAATGCTTCAATAGTCAATAACCAGACTGGAATTTTCAAATAACATTGTCTTTTAATCTTCTCCCAGTTTAACCACAGAGACTCCCGTATATAATGTCTTCTAAAATACCCCTGTGTTTTAGTTCCTTTATACCATAGAAAAGCATGCCACCCCAACAACAGATCATGTCCTTCTAATGTCAACAATCTAGTATTTCTTAATGTTATCCATTCCTTAACCCACATCAAATTTGTAGCTTGGTAATACAACTCCCAATTAGGCAAACCAAATCCTCTTATTCTAGCATCTTGCAAAAGTTTTAACTTTATTCTCGCTTTCTTACCTTGCCATATAAATTTCAACACAATTTTATTTAAATCTTCAAAATAGTCTTTTCCAAGCCTAATTGGAATTGTTTGAAACAAATATAAAATTCTGGGTAATATATTCATCTTGATTGTTGATATTCTCCCTATTAATGACAGTTGTAAATTTTTCCATTTCGCCAAATTTGGCGCTATCTGCTGCTTAAGTTTGATATAATTATTCTCTTTTAGTGTACTACATCTTGCTGTCAAGTATATCCCCAAGTACTTGATCTTATTTGTGACCTGAATTTTCAATAGGTCTGCCAGTTCTTCCTTTTGCCTTGATAGCATATTCTTTGTCAAGATCTTTGTTTTATCTTTATTTATTTTCAAACCAGCCACCTTTCCATATGTCTCTATCTTTTCAATCAATTTTGATGCTGTTTCTAGTGGGTCTTCTAGAATAAAAACCAGATCATCTGCAAATGCTTGCAACTTAAATTCTTCCTTTTTAATTTTCATCCCTTTTATATTCTTTTCATCTCTAATATTTCTATTTAGCACTTCCAAAGTTAACACAAACAGCAGAAGTGACAGTGGGCACCCTTGTCTTGTTCCTTTTCTTATATCAATAGAGTCTGTCAGTTCTCCCTCTATCATTACCTTTGCCATTTGATTATGATATATAGCTTCTATTGCTTGAATAAATTTTCTAGCAAAGCCCATCTGTTCCAGCAGTAACAACATGAATTGCCAATTCACATTATCAAATGCCTTCTGTGCATCTAAAAATATCAAAGCCATTTGTTTTTCAGGATGTGCCTCGTAATATTCCAAAGTGTCCAAGATTACTCTCATATTGTCTTTAATTTGTCTCTTTGGCAGAAATCCATTTTGATCAGGATGAATAAAATTATTTAAGTATTTTTTAAGTCTTTCTGCCAATATTGAAGCAAAAATTTTATAATCTGCGTTTAGTAAGGAAATAGGTCTATAGTTCTTGATTTGTAATGGATTGGCCTCCTCTTTTGGAACAAGTGTAATATAAACTTCTGACCATGATTTGGGTATCCTCTTCTTTAACTTCATTCATAACTTCTAGCAATAGAAGATTCAACGGTTCTTGTAATGTTTTGTAAAATTCTGCCGGAAGTCCATCTGGGCCTGGTGCCTTTCCATTATTTTGCTTCTTGAGTGCTTCAGTTAACTCCATCATCGTTATATTGCTTTCTAACATTGTTTCAATCTCTTTAGATATCTGGGGTAACTTAGCATTCTGTAGGTACTGTTTGACTCTTTCCTCATCAATATTCTCTTGTGTGTAGTTTCCCATAATAGTCTCAAATGATTTCCTTCTTCTCATTACTACCATAGCAAACTTGGCCTTGATCATCTATTAATTGCAATATTTTCCTTGACTCTTTCTCCTTTCTCAATTTATATGCTAACCATCTACCTGGTTTATTTGCATCTTCAAAGTAATTCTGTTTAGAATGTTTGGAACATAATGAAGGCATATGCGAGAGGATTAATAATAGACTATACAAAGAAAAAGAACATTAGGAAGAGGCAAACGATTAAAGCTTTAGAAGATGACCACAAAAAACTGGAAAAAGAATTACAGAAAACGCCACAGAAAAAAGATATTAAACTTAAAATGGACATAATTAAACATAAAATGGATCAGGTAGAGAAAGAAGAACTGGCACAAAAAATCAAAAGTGCTAAACAGAACTATTTTGAAGATGCAAATAGGCCAGGTAGATGGTTAGCATATAAACTGAGAAAAGAGAAAGAATCAAGGAAAATATTACAGTTAATAGATGATCAAGGTCAAATGTGCCATGGTAATAAGGAGAAAAAGGCAATTATTCAAAACTTTTATGGACAACTATATAAGCAGGAGGATCTTGATGAGGAAAAAATTAAACAGTATTTACAAAATGCTAACCTACCTAAGATACCTGAAGAGATTGGAGAAATGTTAGAAAGCACTATAACAATGATGGAATTAACCGAAGCACTCAACAGACAGAATAATGGAAAAGCACCAGGTCCAGATGGGCTCCCGGCAGAATTTTATAAAACATTACAAGAATCGTTGAGCACTCCACTGCTAGAAGTCATGAGTGAAGTTATGTTAAATAAGAAAATACCTAAAACATGGTCAGAAGCTTATATTACACTTATTCCAAAAGAAGGGGCCGATCCATTTCAAATTAAGAACTATAGACTTATTTCTTTATATCTTCAATCTTGGCAGAAAGACTTAAAAATACTTAAATAATTTTATTCACCCTGATCAGAATGGATTTTTACCAAAGAGACAAATTAAAGACAATATGAGGGTAATTCTGGACACTTTGGAATATTATGAGGCGCATCCTGAAAAACAAATGGCTTTGATATTCCCAAAAGGCATTTGATAATGTGAATTGGAGATTTATGCTATTATTATTGGAACAGATGGGCTTTGCTAGAAAATTCATTCAAGCAATAGAAGCCATATACTATAAGCAAGGCGGCAAAAAGTAATGATAGAGGGAGAATTTACAGACTCTATTAATATAAGAAAAGGCACAAGACAAGGATGCCCATTATCACCTTTGTTATTTGTACTGACTTTGGAAGTGTTAAATAGAAATATTAGAGAGGACAAAAATATAAAAGGAATGAAAGTTAAAAAGGAGGAATTTAAATTGCAAGCCTTTGCGGATGACTTGGTTTTCATTTTGGAAGACCCTCTAGAGACAGCTTTAAAACTATTGGAAAAGATAGAGATGTACGGTGAGATGGCTGGTCTAAAAATAAATAAAGATAAAACAAAGATTCTGACAAAGAACATGCTATTAAGACAAAGAGAAGAGTTGGCAGACCTATTGAAAATTCAAGTTACGAACAAGGTTAAATATTTGGGGATACACTTGACCTCAAGATGTATTACATTGAAAGAGAACAACTATATTAAATTTAAACAACAGATAGCATCTGATCTGAAGAAATGGGAAAACCTACAATTGTCATTGATAGGTAGAATTTCAACAATCAAGATGAACATTTTACTCAGAATTTTATATTTGTTTCAAACAATACCAATTAGGCTTGGCAAAGATTATTTTGAAGAATTAAATAAAATTGTGTTGAAGTATATATGGCAAGGTAAGAAAGTGAGAATAAAATTAAAACTCTTACAAGATGCTAGAATTAGAGGAGGATTTGGCCTTCCTAATTGGGAGTTGTATTACCAAGCTGCAAATTTGATGTGGGCCAAAGAATGGATAACATTAAGAAAGACTAGATTGTTGACATTAGAAGGGCATGATTTATTACTGGGTTGGCATGCTTTTCTGTGGTATAAGGCCTTTTTTATGCCGCGGCCCGGTACCGGCATCAGCTGGGCGCCGCCATCTTTTTTTGATGAAAAAGTGCTTCCGGTGAGCTTTCTACCCAGAAAAGCTCGCCGGAATCGCTGGCGCCGCCATCTTTTTTTGATGAAAAAGTGCTTCCAGTGAGCTTTCTACCCGGAAATGGATGTAACTCAATTTTCAACCTTTAAGCCATACTGTTATCTTCATACGTCTATTGACACTCATTCACATTTTCTTTGGGTTACTGTTGTAAAACATGAACGTACTTCAGATGTTATTTCTCATTGCCTATCCTCTTTTGCTATAATGGGTCGGCCTTCTCAGTTGAAAACTGATAATGGCCCAGCTTATATTAGTAAGGAATTTCAAACCTTTCGTCAGAAATGGAATATTACTTTAGTGCACGGAATTCCTTACAACTCTCAGAGTCAAGCTATAGTTGAGCAAGCTCATCGTACTTTTAAGGCATTGCTTCAAAAACAATTACAAACTGAGTCTGGCCCTTACCATCTGCGAAAGATTCAAAATCTCATTGCTGTAGCATTATATACTTGGAATTATTTAACCTTTTTAGATTCTCTTGCAGACTCACCTGTTAATTTGCATTTTCGAACTACTGAATCTTTAGCAAGGCCTTTGGTAAAGTATCGCCAAGCTCCAGATCCAACCTGGAAAGGCCCTACACTGCTGATCACCTGGGGTTGTGGTTATGCTGCCATGGAAGATCCTTCTACTGGACCAGCAGTGTGGGTTCCAGCGCGCTGTGTTCGTCCGTATCATGGCATGGCATCAGGGCCTTCACAACCCGATTCCGGATTTCAATCTTCATCTGAACACAGAAGTCTGGCTTCCAAGGTCGAAGCGCCCGCAACCCATCACTTGGGGCCAGGTTAAATCTACTACATATCAAGCTCAACAACTGCAACAGGCCTCATTACCTCAGACTCCTGAAAATCTTGTTGCTGCTGTTTTTGCTATTATTACTGCTAACTCTGTTACCATTTTACTTTGTATTTTCTTGTTTATGCTTAATGGTGTTCTGCTCAAAATGACACTTCTGTGGTTCGTCTTAACCCTAATTTGTGGGTTCGTCATGCCCAATATATGTTTATGACCCATGGCACAAATATTACTTTATACTATGAGCCCCCAATAGCATTTGGTCAAATTTCTTTTACCCCTAACTTGATCATGTCTTCTACATTTATTGTCTCACAACTACAATCTATTTCACACTCCTGGCTATTTTCTAACCCCCCCTATGCAATTGAATTCTGTCCGTTGGCGTTATTTGAAAGTTAGTCAATTTACAAGGGGTCTGTGTTTCTGTTGTCACGCTAAACACACTTGGCTTCATAATTGGTCTGATTATGATACTGCTCAGCACATATTAAAAAAGCTAGGGAATTATAGTTATTGTTCTGACTACTATTGGTTGTCAGGTACCTTTAATTCTTCTTTGTATGGACTTAATATAGCTCCTGATATGTATCCTGACAATTTTCCTATTTTTAATGCCTCTGAAAAATCTAATACAGGATCGATATGCGCTGGTTGGCAGCTTAAGAATCCTAATAAAGTGGTTCTTTTTTGATAAATATGCCACTAATGTTTATCCTCAGAATTTTTCATTCTTTGAATAAAACTATTGAGGATGAGCTTGCCAATTTACAATCATACATTCAAAATAATATCCATGCTCAGTACTCACTTTTTGAGTGGCTAACCAATTGGCTCCCTGATTGGTCTTGGCTCAGACAGTTTTTCTTTTATGTTATAATTATTATTATTGTACTAATTGTAACCTGTTGTTTTATTCAATGTATTCCAAATTTATTCGCATTGTTTCGTCCTGCTTTCCCCTCTCTTAATCCTTTACAATTGCGATACATTCATAAATCTTTGAATCCTCCATTTAAAATAAAAAACGAGGATATGTAGAGTTGTAATTGCAGGAATGTTATTATCTTGATGGCAAACCTCAGGTAATGAAGGTTCCAAAGTAAATACAACTCAGGCAAACAAAGTCACTAATGTAAAGGAGGATTAGAGAGAGGAAGTAAACATATGTTAGACTTTAACTAGAGATAGTTAATTGTATGGATTACTGTGCTAAACAGTAATGGAAGTTAAGCAATAACCAAAGTTAACCAATGTTGGAGGATTACTAAAAATGTGTATAAATGCAAGACTGGACTCCAATAAAGTTCATCATGATTCATTTGATCATGATCAAACACCTCGACTGCCTCGTCATTACAACAGTAATGAAAGTTGGAGCTTACCCCATGATCCTAGGTCCTTCTTTACCTGCTGCATCAATTTGTCATAGTTATTTTCTTTGAGTGTCTTGCAATGTGCTGTCAACCATATTCCTAAGTATTTAACTTTCTTTGTCACTTGCATTCCATAACTTCTTCTAACTGTATTTTCTGTTTTTCTGTTAAATTTTTAGTCATTAATTTAGTTTTCTTCCTATTAATTTTAAGTCCTGCTACTGCTCCGAATTGTTCTAATTCATTCATCAATTTTTGTCCTCTATCTATTGGTTCCTCAATAAAGATCATATCGTCCACAAATGCTTGCAATTTATATTCTTCTTTCTTAACCTTTAATCCTTTTATATCTGGGTTCCGTCTAATTCGCGTTAATAATGTTTCTAATGATAATATGAAGAGCAGGGGTGAAAGTGGGCAACCCTGTCTAACCCCTTTTTCTATTTTTATTGGGCAAGTATATTCCCCGTTTATTATAATATTAGCTTGTTGTGTGTCGTAAATAGTTGTTATAATATTTTCAAATTTGGTGCCTAGGTTCATATTATAAATTTTTTGGATTAAAAATTGCCAATTTAAATTGTCGAAAGCCTTCTCTGCATCTAAAAACATAAGTGCAATTTGTTTTTCGGGGTGAGCTTCATAAAATTCTAGGACATCTAATACTGTTCTTAAATTGTTCCTGATTTGTCTGGTCGGGAGAAATCCATTTTGGTCTTCATGTATATGCACATTTAACATTCTTTTTAATCTGTTTGCTATAATAGAGGTGAATATTTTGTAATCAGTGTTTAACAGTGAAATCGGCCTATAATTGTTTATATATCTGGGATCCGTATCCTCCTTCGGGATCAGCGAAATCAGTGCCCCCTTCCATGAGTCCGGCATCCTGACTGCCAATAAAACATCGTTAAAAACTTCTACCATAAGAAGTCCAATTTGTTCTGCAATTGCCTTGTACAGCTCCCCTGGAATCCCATCTGGGCCCGGGGTTTTGTTGTTTTTCTGATTCTCTATTGCTGATTTCAATTCCGACCAAGTAATGTCTTTGTTTAATAGTTCTACCATTTCTTCCCCAATTGCTTTGTCCTTCACTTCATCTAAATAATTCCTTATTCTATCCTCATTAACATCTTTTTATATAAATCTTCAAAACACTTATGGGCGATTTCTTTTTTCTGTTCTATCTCCTGCTGTATATCCCCCTTACTGTCTATTAGTTGATATATCAATCTCTTTTCTTTCCTTTTTTTTAGTTTATAAGATAGCCATCTTCCTGGCTTATTAGCATGCTCGAAATAAGTTTGTCTAGTCAGATTCAAATTCATAATCATTTTCTCTTGTTCAATTAAGTTCAATTTATGTTTAGCTATCACTATTTGATTTTGCAATTTTGGATCCTTTGGGGTATTCTGTAATTCGGTTTCTAGTTCCTTAATTCTTTGTTGTAATTTGTTTTGTTGGGCATATTTTTCCTTATTTCTCTTGGCATTATAAGAGATTGTTATACCACTTATTACTGCCTTCATTGTATCCCAAATGTTTTGTTTCATGGTTTCTCCATTATCATTTTCTTTTAAAAAAATAATTTAATTCCTCCTTAAGTTTGTTGATGTATTCTTTTTCTCTTATTAATTGGGTATTTAACATCCATCTTTTCTTTGATTTTGCCCTACCCTTCCATATTATCTGAATTGGATTGTGATCTGCCCATTCATTAGGTAAAATTTCCACCTCTTTTGTCTCATTTGCTATTTCCCCGTTCATCCATGCCATGTCAATCCGTGTCCATGTTTGATGGGGATTTGAATAAAATGTGAATTATTTTTTCTCGGGGTGTAATCTTCTCCATATATCAATCAGGTTTAACTCTTTCATCATTTCCCTACAAATCTTAGAAAGCTCTCTTTTCCCCCCTTTATTCTTCCCCCCATTACTATGATCTTTTTGATAATCAGCAATAAGTTGAAATCTCCTATGATACAAATATTTCTTTTTTCCAATCCTACCATTTTTCCATACAGATGTTTAAAAAACTCTTTTTGATCTCCATTCGGGGCGTAGATTACAACTAAGAAAATTGGGATGGCATTGATCCAGATCTGCAAACCCAGAGTTCTTCCCTCTAAATCCGACCATATTAACTCTGCTTTCAAGTCCTCTTTAACATATACAGCAATCCCTTTCTTTTTTCCCTCATCTGCTGGTGCGGTAAATAGCTTCCCTAATTTCGGGCACTCTAAGTATTTTTCATCTTTTTTCTTTATATGAGTTTCTTGTAGACATATTATATCGGCATTTTGTTTGATTAATTTAACTAGTATCCTTTTCCTTTTTATCGTCGAATTTAAACCATTTATATTAATTGATAGTAATTTTTCTTCTTCTTCCATTTATTTAATTCTGTTTTGCTCTTTGTCTTGTAACGATTCCAATCTCTCCTTGTGTCTGAAGATATGTAGTTTCTTCTGTCTCCTGGTGTAAATGAGTATTCCCTTGATTTCCTGCAATTCCATCTTTATTTTTGTGTCCATCATGATCTTCCTGGGAGTTTGTTTCCAATTCCTCCCTACTGCTTTGATCCTCCAGACCCACCAGCCATTCATAGAAGTCCTGAGCCTTTTCCATGGAATCTATTTTAATTTTCCTTTCTTTCCAAGACACTAACATCCCTTCTGGGATAAGCCATTTGAATGTAATTCTTTTCTGGTTTAAATAAGCTGCTAGAAACTTATAATCACGCCTTTGTTCTCTTACTCTTCTGGGTATCTGTTTGAGAATCACAATTTCTTTACCTTTGTACGTGATTGTTCCATCTCTAGAGATTCTATAAATAATATCTCGGACACTTCTTCTCGTGAATCGTATATGGACTTCTCTTGGGCATTTGTGGCACCTCGCATAATTGGTACTGACCCTATAGACTATCAAACTCCCTTAGGATGTCATCTTTGTCCTTCTCCAATAATCCAGCCAGTATTTCCGCCATTAGATATTCCAAGTCTTCTTCTTTTTTTTTAAACAGTTTTATTAATTTTAACAACAAACAAAAACACATAAAACATAAAAACATCATCCTTCATAAGTTTACAGACAGTGTATCGATTGGTTTACCACTTTTTTTGTGTGCATCCATTTCATAGTCTCCATTGTAGTTATATTACATAATAGCTCATATTATCAATCAACAATTATATAGCCTGATATCATTATTAAACAATCATTTAACTATAATTTTATTAATTCATACCTTAACGAGATAACTATAGTTTACTTAATCCATTTTATAGCAAATCATAAAGTCATACCAAGTCTATCTTAATAAAATTTTATAAAAATAGTGTCAAAGGAAAAAAAATGTATTCATTATTTCCTAAAATTCTAAATATTCTATTATTATATTTTATTATCTAGCCATTGATAGAAAAGGTCCCAAATTTCATAGAATTGTTTATCTTCTTGTTCTCTAATTTCGAATGTCAGTCTACTCATTTCAGCACATTCCAATATTTTCTTAATAATTTCTTCCTGTGATGGTATTTTCTCACTCTTCCAATTTTTAGCAAATACAATCCTAGCCGCTGTTAATACATTTACAATCAAATATTTCAATTTTTTATTATATGTATCAGGTAAGATTCCCAATAAAAAAATCTCTGGTTTCAAATCTATATGTTTCTTTGTCATTTTTTCCAACCATATACGAATTTTAGTCCAATATTTTCTAGCGTCCTCACAAGTCCACCACATATGGTAATATGAGCCAGGTATCTGATGACATTTCCAGCATTTTTCAGATTTATTCTTGAACATTCTTGCTATTCTTGTTGGGGGGAAATGCCACCTGTAAAACATCTTATACAGATTTTCTTTATATGCTGTTGACATTGTCATTTTATAATTTTGAAACCACAATTTTTGCCATTTCTCTAAATCAATCCCATATCCAAAATTCTTCCCCCAAGCAATCACCGTTTCTTTAACTTGTTCTTCCTCTAGTTTAATTTCCAGTAAATAACCATATAATTTTTAATCACTTTTTCATCAGTACCTGTCAAAATCTTATCTAAGTCAGTCAATTTATCATAGAATCCCTCTGTTTTAGAATCTTTAACATACCTTGAATGTATTTGCGATATGAAAACCAATTCATCTTTATACCTTGTTCTTCTAGATTTTGCATCGCTTTAAGTTCACCCTTTTCATCCAATATTTCCCCTATCTAACTGTTTGTTCCTTCTTGTATGTTATAGGATAAGAAAAAGCTTCATTAGTTGATAACCAAACTGGGATTTTCAAATAACATTGTCTCTTAATTTTCTCCCAGTTTAACCATAAAGACTCCCGTATATAATGCCTTCTAAAATAGCCCTGCGATTTAGTTCCCTTTTACCACAGAAAAGCATGCCAGCCCAGTAATAAATCATGTCCTTCTAGTGTCAACAATCTAATCTTTCTTAATGTTATCCATTCTTTGGCCCACATCAAATTTGTAGCTTGATAGTACAACTCCCAATTAGGAAGGCCAAATCCTCCTCTAGTTCTAGCATCTTGTAAAAGTTTTAATTTTATTCTCGCTTTCTTGTCTTGCCATATATACTTCAACACAATTTTATTTAAGTCTTCAAAATAATCTTTTCCAAGCTTAATTGGTATTGTTTGGAACAAATATAAAATTCTGGGTAAAATATTCATCTTGATTGTTGAAATTCTGCCTATTAATGACAGTTGTAGGTTTTCCCATTTCTTCAGATCAAGTGCTATCTGCTGTTTGAGTTTAATATAGTTATTCTCTTTCAATGTAGTACATCTTGACGTCAAATATATCCCCAAATACTTAACCTTATTCGTGACTTGAATTTTCAATAGGTCTGCCAGTTCTTCTCTTTGTCTTAATAACATGTTCTTTGTCAGAATCTTTGTTTTATCTTTATTTATTTTCAAACCAGCCATCTCACCGTACGTCTCTATCTTTTCCAATAATTTTAAAGCTGTCTCTAGAGGATCTTCCAGAATGAAAACCAAATCATCCAGCAAAGGCTTGTAGTTTAAATTCCTCTTTTTTGATTTTCATTCCTTTTATATTTTGGTCCTCTCTAATATTTCTATTCAACACTTCCAAAGTCAATACAAATAGCAAAGATGATAATGGGCATCCTTGTCTTGTGCCTTTTCTTATGTTAATAGAGTCTGTAAGTTCTCCCTCTATCATTACTTTTGCCGTTTGCTTATAGTATATAGCTTCTATTGCTTGAATAAATTTTCTGGCAAAACCCATCTGTTCCAGTAGTAGTAACATAAATCTCCAATTCACATTGTCAAATGCCTTTTGGGCATCTAGAAATATCAAAGCCATTTGTTTTTCAGGATGCGCCTCATAATATTCCAAAGTGTCCAGAATTACTCTCATACTGTCTCTGATTTGTCTCTTTGGGAGAAATCCATTCTGATCAGGATGAATAAAATTATTTAAGTATTTTTTAAGCCTTTCTGCCAAAATTGAAGCAAAAATTTTATAATCTGCATTCAATAAAGAAATAGGTCTATAGTTCTTGATTTGTGATGGATCGGCCCTTCTTTTGGAATAAGTGTAATGTAAGCTTCTGACCATGTTTTAGGTATCTTCTTATTTGACATAACTTCATTCATGACTTCTAGCAATGAAATGCTCAATGATTCTTGTAGTGTTTTATAAAATTCTGCCGGAAGCCCATCTGGACCTGGTGCTTTTCCATTGTTTTGCTTCTTGAGTGCTTCAGTTAACTCCATCATCGTTATATTGCTTGGAGATGTTCCAAGTCTTCTTTTGATTCCACCACATTTTGGAATCTCAGGTATGTAGCTGCCTTGTCCATCTCTAGGAGGACCAGTGAGTCCTCCATTTCTTTGCTTGCATTCTTTAATTCTTCACCCACCCTTTCTAATTTCCTTTCCGTTCGTTCAGTCCTTTTCTCTACCTCTTTTATTGTTGCTTCATTTTTCTCCAAGGCCTGCTGCAATACTCCGACTTTGTCCTCTACTTTGAAGATGTCCGCTTTCATTTCTGCCTTTAATTTCCCCATCTCCTCTTTTAATTCATTAATATCTGCTCTCATCTCGTTATGGTTTTTCATCATAGTTTCTTGCAGCTTTGTCATTGATTCCTGTAAAGTCAAAAACATTGCTTGGATGTTGGCATTCGAGATGTTGGCTTGTTTCTCTACTGGTAATGTTTCTTCTATGGTTTTTTGTGCCATGGGTGAAGTTGTTGCCAAAGTAGTTGTTAGTGTTGGGGTGACCTTCCTTCCAGTTTTCAAAGCTGTAGTTGTGGAAGTCATTTCCTTTAAGATTTGTTTTTGTTGTTGAACTATGTTAAGTATATTATCCCAAATTAGCATTCAGTGTTATAAGCTCTATGCTAAAATTGACCGGTATCTAATTACTTGATCTATCTATCTATTGGGTAGCTGTATTCTTAACTGATTACTGGAATGTATATATTATTTTAGATCCTGATTCTAAATCAAATATATAATTTGTATGATCTGTGCTCCACCTCTATACTTCACTTCATATAATAAATATTTATATAATAAATTGTTATGTCTCACCTGTATCCAGAGGTGAGCAATCAAAATACAAAAGTTCCAAAAATATAAGCAACCAAAAACAAACCCCAACAAAGATAACTGCTGAGGTTTTTCCAGTCCTCAGCAGTAGTTCTGAAATCTGTTTGGCAATCCTGAAGTGCCTATAAATCACAATGCCTCAGATAATCTTCCCAGTACTTTCGCTCTAACAAGACACTTTGCTTCTGGCAAATTTCTCAAGCCAATCCGTTTCCTTTTATCCCCTAAGGTGGCGTGTTAGTCTCATTAATTAATCACTGGCTTGACGCTTCTTTCCCAATTGAGATTGACGTCTCCATCTCCGTCTATTTCTCACATCAAGCCAGGATCCCTCAAAGTCCTCCTCCTCACTTGAAACCTCTTGCACGTTTTCCTGATTATCTGTTACCGGCTGCTGCATAATCAGAGAGGGATATTCGGGGGAGGAAAAGGACTCCGACACCTCCAATAAATTAGGTTCGTCTCTCATAGTTACGTCCACCTCCTCATCCTGGCTACTTTCAAAATCACTTAATAATGCAGGTTCGAATCTAAGTGCCATATCTTCTTCACTCGAGCTCACATCTGCTGACGGACAAGATTCAAATCCCGGAGTCAGAACAATAAATATTATATCAAATCCAGCTATATCTAAATATAAATCTGTATATATATTTATCTAATTTTATCTTAAATGTTAAATATTCTTGAACACAGATAATATTACATTCGTAATTATAGTCACACAATAAATTGTAATAATAATATATAGAACCCTAAACTTATTAATTAACTAATAATGTTCTTACTATTTCCCCTATATATCTGGTCAAAATATAACAATCTCTATTATTAATAGGTCAATTAAATCAATTAATTCAATTATTTTACAATCTAATACAACAGTCAATATTCCTTTACTCAATATGCATATTTATAATCATTATTAGGAGAGAATAAAGAAAGAGAGATAATTCATCATAACAGCAACTAGTAAAAAAGAAGGAAGAGAGACAAAATAGATCAAATATATACAAAAAAAGGGGGAGTAAATGGAAAAGAAAGGAGGGAAATCTAGAGGTAGGATTTTGGTTTTCCATCTTTCAATTTAAGAGCTTTCACACCAGACACACCGGAAGTGGGGGGGGGGGGAATTGCTGAATAATAACTACAGTTACGCGGTATTCCCACTCATTCAGAAGCTTCCAATTTTGTTTTCTATCTTAACGTTCCTAAATTCAATTGTCCTGGTTTTCTTCAGATAAGCCTCCTCCTCGAATAGATCAGTATTCTCAGTATTCTCCCAAAGGTCTGTTAAGTAGATTGTATCAGTTAAATCAGTTATATTGTTGCAACCACTTCAGCATTTCTAAGTACCGCACTATCTTTTTTTTTCCATCGGCTTCGCTCTTCTTCCTGTCTCCGGTTTGATAAAGTCTGTCCAAATAGAAATCAAATAGAATAGTCTAAATCCTCCACGGCTTCCAGGCTCTTTCCAGATGCTGGTCTCCCAATCTCATAGATTTCCCTTTTTACTCTTTATTGTCCTTACTTTCTTTTCTGTCTGCCGAGCCCATTCACTTTCACTTGTCTCGGCTTCACTTTCAGCCGTTTTCTTTTAGGGCACCAGACAGACGCTCGTAACATTTGTAATAGCCTAATACCAGTCTATAGCTTTCCAATCTTCCTCTCCGCCGCTAACTTTCTCTACCACTCTTTTCCCAAACGATCTCACAAACTGTCACTCACTCGTTTCTTCACATTGGTGGCAGTCCGGACTTCGGAGCCGCCATTGACAGGAGGCTGTTCTTGTTCATTGGGCTCTGGAGGGCTTCCTCTTCACTGCAGTGGGGTTGCCTTCCCCACACTGCAGCCCGAGGCTTCCCCACACCGGCACGAATCTCTCCGGGACTCGGGCACCCTCAAAGGATCGCACCAACTGCAAGAAGAGATTAGCTGAAACCGTGAGCGGGCTTCTGCACCTCTGTTCGTCCTTGCCTTGCCACCGGAAGTCCTAATTCTTCTTTTTCTGTTAGACCCATTTTATGTTTAATTATATCCATTTTTAACTTAATGTCCTTTTTCTGTGGCATTTTCTGTAGCTCTTTTTCAAGTCCTTTATACTCATCCTCTAATGCCTTAGAGGCTAATCTTTTCATGGTATTTCTTTTCCTTGTATAGTTTATTATCAAGCCTCTGGCATATGCCTACATTGTATCCCATACATTCTGGATTGATGTATCTTCTTTTTTGTTTTCTCTAAAGAAAAAAGCCAGTTCTTTCTCCATCCACTGTGTGAAGTCTTTTTCCTTTAAAATAGTATTATAGCGTCCATCTAGATCTTCTTTTTTGTTTTTTCCATTTAATTGTCATTGGATTGTGATCTGCCCAAGTACTTGTTTCAATATTTATTTCTTGGATATTAGTTAACAATTCTGCTGACATCCATATCATATCTATTCTGGACCACGATAAGTGTCTATTTGAGTAGAAGGTGTATTGTTTAATTTTAGCATTTCTTTCTCTCCATGTATCTTTTAAGTTTATTTCATCTACCATATTAAAAAAAAGATTTAGGGAGAGTCTTTCTGTTTTGCTTTATTGTTTTCTGTGCTGTATAGTCCAGTTTGTTGTCTACAATTCCATTAAAATCTCCCATCATAACTATATTAGCATAGTCCAGTTCAATTATTTTGATATGTAATTTTTTATTAAATTTTTCTTGTTTATCATTCGGGGCATAGATTGCAATCAGGAGTGTTTTCTTATTATTATCCATTATTTCCACTATTAGTATTCTTCCATCGTCATCAGTATAAATCAATTTCGCTGGAATAGTCTCTTTAATATATAAAACCTCTTTTCTTGCATTGTGTCAAGGAGGTAAATATTTTCCCTTGTTTTGGCTGTATCAACAATTGTTCATATTGCTTTTTAATATGTACTTCTTGTAGGCAGATTATATCAAATTTTAATTTCTCTAATTTATGGAAAGTTTTCCTTCTTTAACGGCTGAATTAAGTCCATTTATATTAATTGTAATCAATTTTTTCTCTTCCATGGTTATATTTTATAATTAGGATTGGCAGCTCTCGTGGATCTTGGTTCACGTTGACCTTTGGCTTCCTCCTTTCCACCTACTGCACCTTCTTCTTTTTCAGTCGTCATTTGGCAGTCCTCTTGGAATTCAATTAGTGAAATTTCTTTTTCTGCCTCTTCCTCTTTCCTCTGAAAAATTCTGTATAAAATGATTCAGCTTTCTCAATTGAATCAATTCTGTATCTCTGTTCTGGCCATGTGAACATTAAACCTTCTGGAATCAGCCATCTACAATTCACCTCTTTTTTAAGTAGCAATTTGGTCAAGAATCGGTATTCTCTTCTCATCTCTCTCACTCTTCTGGGTACTTGTTTCAAAACCACAATCTCCTTATCTTTATATTTCAATGTTTTCTCTCTTGCCACTTGCAATATTTGCATTTTAATGGCTTTCTTTGTAAATCTGATGTGAACTTCTCTTGGTAGGCTATTTCTCATTGCTTATCTTGTGAAGACTCAATAAACCTCATCTATTCCATCCATCATCTTCTCTTCTGTTATTTCCAAAGCTTCAGCCAATATTTCTATTATTATCTCAGCTAGATTTTGTCCTTTTTCTTCCTCTATGTTTTGGAATCTGAGATAAAATTGTGATCTGTCCACCTCCCATCTCAGCATACCACTTTCATCTTGTTCAACCACAGTTAATCTGGTATCAATGTCTCCAATCTTCTTATCTCTTTATCTTCTTCTTCAATTTTTAGTAGTCTCTCATCATACTTCATCATCATTTGTTGGATGTTCTTGACTTTTTCATCGGTTTTCCCTGTTCTTTGTTCAATGTTCTCTGTTCTTTGTTCGATGTTCTCTATTCTCTTTTCAATATTCTCTGATCTTGTTTGAATGTTTTGAATTCCTTGCATAATCATCTGCAGGGTCACTTTTTCTTTTTCTTGTTCTATCTCTTGCCTTAACATTGTCTGTATTAAACGTTGTCCTCCAGATGGTGGAGAGGAGGAAGTAGAAGTTGAAGAGCCGGTAGCTGTTAATTTTCTACTCATTTCAAACAATTCAAAATCTTCAGGTTCTAGACCTTAATCTGATTGTAAAGTAACCAATTGCGATTCCAAATAAAAATAGTAGGAAAAAAGAAGCCAAATAATAATAATAATAATAAAAAAAGAAAAAAGAATTTCTTCAGGTTCTTGTATACCTTAATCCAATCAATTAATTGGATAACAATGAAAATTCAAAAATGAAGGAATAAACCATAAACATACACAAAGGAGAAAAAGTTGTAAAATCCTAAAAAAGATGGAAAAGTGAAGAGAATAAAAAGCTTTTAAAAAAAGGAAAAATTCTTCAGGTTCTTCAACACCTTAATCCAATTAAGAGGCCTCAAATATAAAAGACTGCATAAGAGAAAAAGAAAGCCAGGAAGATAAAAAGAAAGAAAAACCAGTATTGGAGGTAGATGGAAAAACAAAAATACCAGAAAATCAAAAAGAGAAAAAAAAAAAAAAGGCTGCTCCCTTAAAAAGAAAAGGAAGGGAATCACTAATACTAAAACTTTTCTTTTAAAATAATAAACAAACGTAAAAAATTAATTTCCAAGGACAAGCATAAAGGGAAAAAAAAGCAAAGACAAGTTCCAAAGAACTAAAAGTCCAAATAGCTATTTCAAAAAGTAAAATGTTGAGGAAGGGTAGCACAGCTTAGAAAAAATCAAGAAAACACACTGCACTTTGTTTAGTTAATCCAAGGCTCTTGTTATAACACTCTTCTCCAGAAACTTATCACATTTTCTTTTTCTATAACCTTCAGCACCAGACTCCAGCTGTTGATAGAAACCCAGAAGAGCACCTGCAATAATACTCTCCCATGCTCTTCCCTCTATCTTATCGAATAGCAATGTCTTTGAAAAAAAGTCTCAGTTCTTTCTTTCTCAGCTTTGTCTGGTCACAAGAGAAATAGAATATTTCCAAGCCTCTAGTTGGCAGTGTTACAAAGTCTCTTTGCTTTCACTTTCCCCCTCATTTTCCAAGCAAAATGCAATAAGAATTAATAAAATTTAAAAAAAGATGTTTAAAAAAAAAAAGAAATAACTAAATGGGAGTCTCTAGCCTAAAATAGTTACAAAATCAAAAAGGAGGAAAAAAAGTAGATGAAAAAGAAAAAACCAGTCCAGTTTCAAAATATAAGATGTATAGAAAATCCAGCAATGAGAAAAAAACAACATTACTTTGACATTCCTGTTTAAAATCGCCGCTTAATCACTTCTGTCAAAACTTTTACAGATTCTTTTCTTTTCCTTAGGGTGTCCTTTCAGATCTTAGAATAAAGAAAAAGTTCTCACCAAACCGGCAGACTCTCTTTCTGTTATCTTCCGTTTCGGAGCTGTCCCAACTTCAGCAGCTTTAATGGCTGCCTCTTTGCCGCTGGCAAGAAGAGCTTCTCCTGGATCTACCAGGGACTTTGCGGTGTCCCTGGGATCGACAGGATGTGCTCTTCACTTCCACCGTCTCTTCGGGACGGTTTAGATCCGATAGGATCGTCCAGGAGCAAAGATATCGGCAGCGATCTCAGACCTCCAAGATTGCATGCCGTATTGTCGCGACGCCAGCTCTGCCCTCCCGATCTGATGGTCATTTCGAAAAATCCTTTCTTAGTGAGCATCTAGAAGCCAAGAGGAACATATGTGCCAAATTTCAAGTTTGTAGGCTTTATGGTTCTGGAGATTTTGTGATGATGCACAAGTAGTATTTCGCTTTTATATAGATTTGTAATAATTTAATATATAATTTAATTTAATAATTGCTATTTCATGTTTTTATTTTTATGGGTGTGACTGGGCATAGAAACATAGTAACTGGCCTAGTAGAGGAGAAAAATGCAAAACAGAAATTTGCATGTAAAACATAGAAAACTGAAAAACTGTAGGTCAGCAGTAGTACATTGCATTACTGAATTAAGTGTTCCCTTTTTTTTGAACACACGTTAATTTACAGTGCACAGCTTTTTTTTTCTGACTGAATTCAAGGAAACTTGCTACCATCTCTTTTTCCTAGTGGTGATTTCCAAGCTGAATAGAAAATAACATCCTGCTCTGCTGTCACTAAAAATCATCTTTCCCATGCTTTGGGAAGTTTAAAAAAAACTTATTTCCACATGTGGAGCTTCAGCTGTGTATTTCTAAGTGAGTAAGAACAGATTTGTAAATGCCTCTGTTCTGTTTCAGTTCTGTACAAAATCGATGTGGGACCAGGAAGATTGCAATCTGATACCACCAGTATGATTTATATTTTTGGCTAGTTCATTAACAATTCATGAATCCCCCCCCCCCCCAATTGGGATAGTTTGACAACATTACATGATTTAAAAAAAGAAAAACTGAAGAGTAAGACAGCAATTCTCCAAAGTTAATTACTTAAAAACTACAGAACAGGGACAGCTTATTGTTATCAATCATATTCACATAGCTAATCATTTCTCAACTGCCAGAGAAAAGAAATCCTTTGATGTAGTTGAAGATAGGCCAAATTCTCTCTGGTGTAATTAACACATCCCTATATCCAATCTGCCAATCTAAAAGGTGATAAGAGGTTTTTGAATTTCATCTGTAATTTCAGGAAGGTGAGAAATTGATTCTTCCTGTAGACCTACTCCAGTCCCAATTAGCAAACAGGAACAGTAAGTCATCTTAACTTTCCATTCTAGCCATTAATAAAAAATATTAATACTTTCTCATTTGTTACCATCGTGCTTAACAATTGTGCTTAAACAACCTGCGTATGTTGACACGTCTACCAAACTGATCTCTGCTATGTCTGACATTCCACTAATGTAACTCTCCAGTTTACCCCCCGCCACCCAATGTCTAGGTTATAGTGTTGACTATTAAGCATTTACTTTAGTATGCCAATTGCTTTCCCTCTTGCCCATATATACTGCAGGTTTAGCTAACTTTATGCCTTCAAATGGGTGCTTTAAGGCTCATAAAGCACTTCCGGCCATTGTAAAATGGCCATGGTGAAATGTTGTAAAAAGGTTGCACTCCCCATTTTCAGTCTTCTCTGCTGGCTTCCCCAGAAAGTCAGTGGAGAAGCTGACAAGGAAGGTTGCAAGCAGAGGATGTTGGATTTGAGTGGATTTCCCTCCCCTCTGTGCAAGGAAAGGAAATAAATCCCTTGTGTTGGAGGAACCAACCTCAAATCTAAAGAAAATGACCTCAAATCCGATGAAAATGCTAGTAAATGCTATATCATTCTACCTGGTGGGGCAGGGGGAGGGTCCAGGCTTCCTGGGGTGATATAAGGCCCATGTCATCCCCCTGGCATTCTGCTTCATGTCTGCATCTGGGAGAGTCAGGATTGTGGACAATCCTAAACTGAGGACTAACAATTGAAAACATGTGAACAATAGATTGTGCTTCAGCTCTTTCCTACTCACATTTCTGCTTTGAAATGTTAAGCTGTGCTTGAATTAACTAGCACAATCTAGAGTAACTAGAATAGGAAAGTCTTCCCCAAGTATAATAAGAAGTTATAGTCAGATTACTACTTCAGTCCTGAAATCGCTGCCTCTTCAGAAATGTTGACTGCCCAATGTTTGCCTATTTTGATCCTGTGCTCAGCTTGTTTAGTTTAAAAGAAAGTGGGGGGTAGATATCTTTTAGGAGAATGCAATTCAGTTCTAGAGCCAGTTTGATGTAGTAAAGGCATCAGGCTGGAAAACTAGGGAACCTTTGAGTTCTAGCTTAGGCACAGCTAGATAACTGTGGGCCAGTCACTTTCAGCCCTATAAAGGAGGCAAAGGAAAATCACTTCTGAAAAACCTTGCTAAGAAAACTGCAGGGACTTGTCCAGTCTCTGAGAGTTGGGACACGATTGAACGTAAAAGGTGGTAGGAAGGGAATCACTTCTACCTACTTATAATTCCAAACTGGGGTGGTTGTACAAGCCTTACTGCATTTGGTACCTCCATCTTCACCTCCAAATCTATAGTCATTCCTTTCGGTAACAAGAAAAATAATTATATGTTAAGGTCCATTCCAGCTCTTATTATTCTGCATTCAGTCATTGTCTTTTATGGAATTCTTGCTATTATGCATTTACCAGGCTAATACAACAGGATAGTTTTAAGTTATTTCTAGAGCGTGACGATCATCAGGGTGCTCCCCAGAGATCTTGTAACTGCTACTTTTTCAAGGACATTTCCTAGGGGGTCAATAAAATCTTATTGAAGATTTTGAAGAATATGATCCTATGAGAAGTCTAAATCCAGGATGTCTTGATTTACTAAGCTTGAAGCTGACTTGTAAGCAGACGGTCAAAATGACTAATCGCTGAAGTAGAAAGATCCACCGTTCCCATGTGATCCTGTCTGTGTCTGCAGCACCTCCCATCACTCCTTCTGGCAGGGCCACTCCACATGGTCATAAAGAGTCCATTGGAGTAATGAAATAGAGGATGGTAGGAACTTCAGGTATTGTGCCTTGGAACCTAAACAAGAGGCGGTTTCAGAAGCTGAGTGGTGTGTGTGTGTGTGTGTGTGTGTAATAGAGAACGCATAACTGCAAACAACTGAACTGAAATTGAGAACCAGAGTCTATGGCTAGTGCTCAATTTATAGCTATAATTTGGACCAGAATTTCCCTTGTTAAGTAAGGCAGTTAAGTAAGTCAATTTTATGACCTTTTTTTTTGCAAGATTGTTATGGGAATCACTGCATCTTGTTAACTAAGTCATGTAGTTGTTAAGCAAATCTAGATTCCTCTATTCCTAAAGCTTGGAAAGTCACAAAACGGCAATCATGTGACCCAAGGATGCTGCAACATGGTAAATACACACCAGTTGCCAAGCACTCAAATTCTGATCAAGTGACTGGGGATACTGTGACGGTTGTAAGCGTGAGGATAGGTTACAACTCAATTTTTTTCAGTACCATTGCAATTCTGAATTGCCCTTAATCAAATGGTTCTAAGTTGTCTTTCCACCTAATGATAGGACTATTTTTTTTATTAACAGGAAAAGGGCAGCTCCTCACTGGGGTAGCGGAGAAAGCAGACACTTGGGCGCTCAAGTTCTGCAGAGGGACAAGAAAAAGAGGCACTTGCAATGTTTAAATAGATTTTTATTTCAAGAGGTCTGCGAGTCAGACGTCCTTGTTCCGGAGACATTTTGATGTTTTGGCTGCAGACTGGGAGTGTCATTCACCAGAAGAAGCTGAATTTCACATACAAAGATGGGGATGTGTGGGAGAAGGGAATGAGCCAGAACTTCAAGGTTTTTCACAGCAAGACAAAGATTTACACCTTTCTCTTACAAGAGAAGCTGGCAAAAGGGATCGGGGAGGTGTGGGGAGAAGGGACACAGGTGAAAAACAGTCAGCAGACATTACAGTAGCCCAGGTACAATATAGCAACAAGAGAGCAGACAATGTAACCAGGCCTCTGATTTTTAATAAGCATGGTTGGAAATGAAGAGAGACTCACTGGCAGCTGCTCCTGTCTGGCCAGATGAAACGTATTTACCTTGGCAGGCAAGACTGTTGGCCTGTAAAGGTGGAAAAAGTCATTGTGAGAGAAGTAGGACTTTTGTCCCCGGTCAAAAGTAGAAATAGCATATTGGTTCACTTTTCCTGCCTTACTGAACTCATAGACAGCCACAGCAGAAACTTAGGTTAGCCATCGAAGTAAAAGTCCCTTCTCTTGCCGAGAGGAGACAAAAGAACTGTAAGGAATCCAACTTTCCCACAAACCTCTTTTGTGGCAGAATTGCTGGCAAATACAAGAACTCTCCTCCCACTTTCAATGTCTTTCCCCCAAAAGGCTCCTGGGTAAGTGTGATCAACACCATGATATAGCAATAGTCCTTAGATTTATATACTGGCCCATAATGCTTTATAGCACTCTCTGGGCTGTTTACAACATCAGCATAATTTGCATATTGCCCCCAGCAATCTGGTTCCTCATTTTACCAAATTTGGAAGGCTGAGTCAACCTTGAGCTCGTCAGGATCAAACTCCAGGCTGCGAGCAGACTTTACCTGCGATGCTGCATTCTAACCACCGCACCATTAGGACTCTTGTGATATGCAACATCACGAATCATTCCCACTAAAATTGTTTCGCCATTCTGCTTTTTCACTTAACCTTCTTGCCTCATCTCAATTAAAAATTGTGTCTAAAACTCTGTATGTTTAACTTTGGGGGAAACTGAATCATTTTTAACTCTCTCATTCATGGATTACAGTTGTACTTTTCAGCAATCAAGACAGCCCTTTGCTAAACCTTGCTATATGAAACATACCAAAGCACGCTTGACATATTCCTCCTGAGCGTTCTTCATGTTTTCTTTCTTGCCACTCCAGGTCTTGAGGGCAGAAGCTTGCAGGGCACGACCATAAGAGAAGGTCAAGGCCCATGGCTTGTGCAGAGGGCACTTATTGATGGCATTCAAATTGATGGAAGCCTCTTCTTCACTCTGACCTCCAGACAGGAAAGTGACTCCTGTGACCACAAGAAGAATGTGAGTAAGCCAGGCAGAAGTCTGTGAAAATTAGCTCTAAGTAGAGGAATTGTTTTTATGGTGGAAATTCAGCACTGAGAAATCCAGGAGAGAAATTCAAGGATTCACCCTCTACCTTCAGAGATTAGTATGTACTCTGACCCTTCAAGAAAATGGTTCCAGTTATATGGATGGAGTGCACCTTGACAAAATGGAGAAGTCCCCAAACTGTAAAGCGGGAAATACATGACTATAGGACTCCAGTAGCAAACAAACCGCTTATTCCACTCTTTGCGTGGTATAAAATATCAATAATCTCCCAGGTCAGCTTTCCCCAACCGGATGTGTAGGATCTGCAGTTCCCAGAGTTCCAGCCCCATAGTCCCAACACAACTGAAGAACCCCAGAATTAAGAAACTAACATTATTAATAACTTTTGTTATTATAAAATGCAACAGGGAAGCCCAAATGAACACAAGTAATCTATGGCTGTGCATGTGTCTACATAGCCCACTTTGGGATTAGAAGCAGGCAGAAAATTGGGGTGATAGAAGTTTGATTTTTTTCTTACCAGGCACTGCTGGAGGGACTGTGCGGCGCAGGGCAGTCACAGTGGCAAAAGCAATTTCCTCAGCTGCGTATTTGGTGGTACAGGCATGGCCGGGTGTTACCATGTTTGGTTTCAGAAGGGTCCCCTCCAGGTAGATATGATGGTCACTTAAGGCCTTGTACACAGCAGCCAGAACCTGTCCGTAAGAGTAAATCAAGGAAAGATGTAAATAATTTTATAAGATTTCCATTGTCAAAAGAATTCTCAGTTGTACCAGGAACCAAGGCAGGCAAAAGGCCTTTCCATCCATACCCACTGTACCCCATTGAGGTCAGTTGAGGAGCCCCCTCCTTCCCTTCCTCACCTTCTCTGTCACATACTGGCAGCGTTTGAGATCATGGTCACCATCGGGAAGGATTTCTGGTTCCACAATAGGAACAATTCCATTCTGTGATTCAGGGAAAGGAGAACCACCAATGATTAGAACCCCAAATTGACAATGCACAAAATAAAATTTAAAAAATCTTATTTCAGAAACCAGTGCAACCCCTTTTCAAATCACAGGCTGTGTTCAATTTTGGAACAGGGTGCAACAGCACTACACCAACTGCCAGTTGCTTCCTAAGCACTGTTTTAAGGTGCTGGCGTTAATCCTATATGGCTGAGGGCTTCGCTATCCGAAGAGCTTCCCCCTTCTCACAAATCTATTGGCCATTTAAGAACTTCATGCTGTTCCTTTGTGTCCTGATGGAGAGACCGCAGCCACGTTGCTGTTGAGAAAATTGTTTGACCGCCCACCCTCCTCACGTTTAGAAAAATCACTAGCTTTTTAAACCATTGCAAAAAAGGCCATAAAATTCAGTCAAGTTACATCAGGGGTCCCCAACTCCTGGGCCGCAGCCAACTTCCGGGCCTTGAGCTGTTCGGAACTAGGCCACGGAAGTGGTGAGCGTGCGTGCACATCCCCACTTGCGCGAGCAGTGGGCAAATGAATATACACCCTCCATTTGCCAGCATAGTGGGCGTGTGTCCACCACTCACAGGAACCATTTCCTCCCCCCACTGCTGTTTTGCAAAGCCGGAAAGGTTGGGGAGCACTTGAGATATGTGACCAATTTGTTTTCCACCATCACAACATACAGCCTTGGAGGGAGACTCTACTATGGTCATAAGTCAAGGACTACCTAACTTTGAATTACACAACTGCTTTTCAAATTAGCCGTTTTTATTTCATAGCTCCCTTGACTTCTTGCCCAAGCAAAAAAGATGGTATATAAATTCAATAAGTAAAGCCAATGTGATTATTCCCCATGGGTTCCTTTTTCCCTTCTTCATATTAACATTGCAGATGGCAATTGTTGGAGAAACCTGAAACGTAGAGGTTTATAACCACTGCCATAAACAATCATCTATTTTCAAGAGAGAGAAAAAACCCCAAATCTTATTCCTTTCCAATCTGTCCATGCTGTCTCTGTGAGATTGTGAGTAGTGAAGCATAATGTTTGGGAACGTTTATTGAAGTACGCCCCAGGGAAAATTTACAACCCCGCATCTAACTCCGGTCACCGGCAGAATTAAGGACATTGAAATGTCCTTGCAAAATTGCCCAGAACCATTTCTGTTGATAGACGACCACAAAAGAACAATTTCAACACCATCCTCTTGTGACATACTTGGCAGCTAAACGATGGCATTAATTTAAGGAGCTCTGCTCCACAGAGCTGTATTGAGCTAACTGAAACCCAGCCTGTCTCCCAAACCAGCCAGCAAAGAATTTTTAAAGAGAGATCAAACTTGGGCTCTGTTCCATGAATTGCATTTGCTCCATTATGATGCTTTCCCCTCCATTAAATATCAGTGGGTGCATCGATCATCACTGTAGCAAAAGAAAAAAGAAAAAGTGGCCACTATCCAACAATGGCCAGGATTCCTCTCCTAATGTCGCTGTGCGCCCACCTGCTGGCAGATGCTGGCATAACGAGCAAGCACATTGGCATTCTCAATGATGGCCAGGTAGGAAGGGGTGGTGGGAGTGATCTTCAAGACACAGCGCCACTTGGCAAAGTCAGCACCATCCTTCTTGTACTGGGCACAGCGTTCAGACAAGCCATCCAGACCTACAAAGTTAGAAAGAGATTAATAAGAATAAACTTCTTTGAATGCCTCAACTTGAACCTTCAGTTGCTCCATGAATCCCAAGATTATGTCGACTCCCTCTCGTAATCTCCCCGCCCATATCTGCTCACCCTGGGTGGTGGTCTCTCCGTTAGTTCCTGCAAGAGGCACAACACCTTTGTCAACCTGCATGGAGGGGGAAAAAAAGGAGGGATATCTGTCAAACCAACGACAGATTGCTACATTCTCATCAATACACCCCCTACTTTCCAAGAGTGATTAGAAATATAAATATACCCTTTTTGCCCCTATGGGTGGTCTGTATCTTCAGTCTTGGGTCCTCTACCCTGGGAGTTTGAAGATTTTGCACAGAATCTTAGTTCTTCCTAGGACTCTTCTGGGCGGAGAGCCAAGATTTTGCACAGCTCTTCCTAGGACTCTTCTGGGCGGAGAGCCCTGGAATCTCTGCTGGAGCCACTCTCCCAGCTTATGAATCGCAGCACCGAGTGCTCCCACCACCACTGGAACCATTTTGGCCTTTACTTGCCACAGCCTCTCTAGTTCAACCTTCAGGTCCAACTCAGTGGTGGTATGCTACCGGTTCAACTGAACCGGTAGTAAAAAAAAAAAAAAGCCAACGGTCAGATGAGAGGAGGGGAAAAATCCTCCCACTGAGAGAAAAACAAAGAGAAAAGTCTAGGATTGGCCTTCCCATCCACCTCTATGCTTCTTTATCCTCTCATCTGATTGGCCCTGCCGGTGTGGGGAAAGCTGCGGCATTAGGCAAAGCATGCCCAGCAAGCCACGCCCACCAAACCAGAGGTAAAACGATTTGAATCCCACCACTGGTCCGACTTCTCATATATGTAATCCTCAATTTATGACCTGTGACTTAGTGACCATTCAGATTTATGACAACCTACCTTGGGGCTTACCACCTGAATTTGAAGTTCTCTGACAGTACCTCCCCCTGCAGTTATATGCTGAAACTTAAGTGCTTAGCAACATTTGGCCACATTTATGGCTACATTTACAGCTGTTTGCAGCATCCTGTAGTCATGTGGCCCATTTTACTTACTTCCGATTTTCAGTAAAACCATACCAAGAGAGGACTATTGGTTTGCTTAATGAGAGCGGTGTTCGCTTAGCTTTCAGAAAGTATATAAGCCCTTGGAATTCTGTCAAAATAATTGAATGTAGAAATAGGAAACAATAGCTGATCCAAATGAAAAGATTATAAAGGGACCACTCTGAATATTTGTTACGGTTGTCAATCTCCTGTTACTACAGCAAAACTCTGTAGCCACCCTATCTCTCTCTTCTCCCTTGTTGGTCCCCCATTAAAAATATTTCAGTGTTTAGTGTGTGTATCTAAAAAACTTCCTGCCTATCATTAAACTGGGAAAAAGGGGAACCATGTTCAGTATATAGTTAATAATAAAATATCGCAGAAGTCATGGCATATTCTGCCTTCCTACACAGAATTCTTCTTCAGAGACAGTATCTAGATATGTTATGAGAGACTATTTAAACCCATTTCTCCAATCCAGTGGGCTCATATATCTTGGATTACGACTCCAATCAGCTCCATATAAAGAGTTCAATGCTGACAATGAGTATTAGCATCCATCAGGATCCATAACCATTGTTCCTATGCAATCTGGTGAAAGAAAATTAGGTATGGGTGAACTCAAACGTTCTGTTCCTCGCATTCTGTTCCGGTTTTGTTCAGACCATTCCATTCCATTCCTGCAATTTTAAGGTTTTGCAAAGCCCTAATCAAAACCCACCAGATGCTTACCTTGATGCCAACCAGGGCACCTTTGTCCTTAATGACCTTTGTGAAGACACGCCCATCATCGGCTTTTTGGTACATGGTCTCATGGAAGAGGATCACACCCCCAATGCAAGGGTTGACACGGTCATCTGCGGTGAAGAGCAGTTGCCTATAGAAGCGGCGGTTTTCTTCTGTGTTTTCGGTGCCAATGGACTGCAGGCGTTTGGCAATACTGCCTAAGAGGCAAAAGACAAAGCAAACGTGTCAAATGCTCAAGTTGAGACCTGCAGGCCTTTCAAAGTCCTGCTCCCCCCACCCCAAATTTTCCCCCACTGCCTCCCAACCCCAGCCCAATGCCTCTCAATTGTACCCCTTTGGCTCTTACCAGTAGACTCATCGGCTGCGAGGATGCCTTTGCCAGTTGCCACAATGCGGAGAGCGTTTTCTGATAGCTCCTTCTTCTGCTCTGGAGTCAAGGCTGGGTATTGGTGAGGCATCTTGAATGACTAAACTAGAGAAGGGAAACGAAGGGTTAATGGCTTGGCAACAAGATCCCTGTGGCTGAAGGATGATCAGCAGGGGGACCCAGGTGCTCTTCTGAATTCCCCAAAGCACAGCCCGTAGCAACAGTTTTAAGCCCCAAATTATAACTCAAAATGCATTTGGGGACAAGGAAAACTTTCTGTACTTCTAACAATCCCTGCACTACGCATGTGCTCAGCGGAGTCTTTAATATCTCATCCTTCCCAATTCTGAGACTTCATAGGTAGGTTGGAATGCAAGCCTGTAATTGTTAGCCAGCAGAAGCCCAGGATAACAGTCCTAGTGCGATACATCTGAAGGGTTTCCTAATTAGGAAAAAGGACACCTAGAATATGTTTATTCATTTTGAGCCACGATTTCGGTTCCAACTACTGTAATGGTTTACATGACTGGGCATTTATGATCAGGTCTCCTTGTTCCCTCGACTGCAACACAACCATACCGATGAGCCACCAAATGTTCCTACAGAGACAGAAAACCTGTCACCATAGAGATTAGAGGATTTCCGTTCAGGTTAAAAGCAGCCTGCCCCCATCGGGAAAAAAAAAAAAGAACCATTACTTCTCCTGTGAAGGGGGGAAAAAAATAACCCATCCAAGGTTATTTCAAGGACAAAGAAATATTTTATCCCAATTTTTAGCTTCCCTAACCCAGTATTCTGGTACAGCCCGTAATCTTTCATCTAGTCTCATTTTTCGTTCTGCAAACTACTATAGATTTTTTTTTAAAAAAAACGGAACTGCTCCCCCAAACATAAATTTAGAAGAGGAGGGGGGGGGGGGCAAAATCTGATCTTTTTAAGATTGGGAATTATCCTGGGAGGAAGAAGGGCAAAATCCCACATCCCTTAATTCTCCGGCGCAACAGTTACAGATTAAACTTCGCCACGTGACTTCATCCCCTGCTCCCCTTTCGCGGTGGTTCCTCTTTCCTCCCTTCAGCATATAATATAACCTCTCCAAAACAAGATTCTTGCATTTAAAAGAAAAAAGAATCAGGGAGAGAAATTAGAACCAATCCTGTAGCAACGCTCATTGTTTCCCTTCTCTCCCCCCCAACAACCCCCATTTCCAAATCAAGATGGCTCACCGCTCTCCTCCTTCGGAAAAGTACTAAATGCGCGCGCGCGCGGGGAAACAGCAACAGCCGCTAAGGAGCCCGAAACCCGAGTGAGAAGCTCGAATCGAACGCAGAGAGCCCCAGCGTTCCAAAATCGAACGTCACGTAACTTAGACGGAAAAGGGTGAGAAGTTGACTCATTAAGGTTGGTGGGGGGAGGGAAGACACTTAAAGGGCCCGAGGTCTTTCTCCGAATCACTGCAAAGTATTTAAAACACGCGCACACAAGGAAATGAAGCGTAACGTGGGCGGATGTCTCTGTTGAGTCGTGCACGGAAAAAGGGCAAGGGATATAGTACGAATGGCTTGGCCTTGATTGTGCAAAAAAAAAAAAAAGTCTACCACTGCATAAGTTTACACAAGCAGTAAAATTACACAATCGATAAGATGTGGTTTTCTAAAGGCCAGGGAAACCTGGGTACCGGTGGTAAAAAGATATAGCAATCCTCTCTTCAATTACTCTGCTGTAATGGTATGAAAGGGCAGTTAAAGAGCACGAGGAATAAAAACCCAACTGCTGAAGTTACATCAAATTGGTGGCTCCGTAGGGGTGTTTCCCCCCTCCTTTCTCCTTAACATCCTCTCCAACTTCAATTTCAGTACTGACCTTTCAAGGGGAAACCGGATCGCTCTTCCTTCAGCCCTTCTGTCCTTTCCTGAAGGACACATTACTATTTCTGGATCTTTCCCTACCCCACCGTGGGCCCATGAGTGCCAGGTCTCAGCTACCAAAAAGAATGCCCTGGGCATATATGGACTGAAAGATAGCAAAACACCATGGAAGTGATAAGAACAGGGAAGCAGGAGCATGAAGAAAAGAGACCCTTCATTAATAGGCCTGGGTGGAAAAATCCCAGAACGCTGGGTGCCTGCCATCTCTACAGGCTGAAACACTTCAGTTGGGAACAGCTCAATTTGGAATCACCAGATGTCCCAAAGAGTGGGAGAACGTCCTGACACAAAACGTAGCAAAGGCTGCCAGTGTAGATTCCTGGGTGCCAGCGGCTAAGGAAGATAGGTCCTGTTTGTTAACCTTTCTCCGGTATGGATGAGCCACAATGTGAGTAGATGCTGTGTTAGACCAGCCTTTGACCCAGTCCTGCATGGTTTTTATCTTCAGGATCAACGTGATAGATAGGGGCAAGGTCAGATGGAGGGATTCTGAACCATTAGGAAAAAAAAATTGTCTGGGGAATTCTGGGACTCAAAATCCACTTGTCTTAAATTTGCCAAGTTTGAGAAACACTGCTTTAATACAAGGAATCAGTGGTTTAGCCGCTTGAGGCCATAGAATTAGGTGTGGTTTTTTTTTTTAATAAGATAAGCTTAAGTGGCATGTTCTGTGCCAATCGAGCAGTGTTAATTCCAAAAACCTGGGGCTGGCGAGTGAAGGAGAGATATAATAGTTATTCCCAGGGTGTGTTCATACAACACAATGAACTGGCTTCCTGGATTGCACCAACCCAGCTCCTGTAGTTAATTGTTAATATGTGGTGTGAAGCCGATATTTTGTTAATTCCAGAAAATATGATTATAATTACATGACCATAATCCATGACTGATAAACACAGTCAAACCTTTATGAGTTTTAAATATTTTAAAAAGGAACACATCTGAGTTTGTACAGTACCTTAATCTGAATCAGTTTCTTCACAAAACCTATGTTTATTGTTTGAAGAAATATAGCAGGTGAGTGGCAAAACGCGTTGTGCTTACTCAAAAGCAAAAATGGACTTGTCTGAAATTAAACCACACATTTTAGGAGCCAGGTGTGTTGGTGAGGGAGATTTTGGTTGTACCTAAAGACTTAGGTGCAAACCATTTCTTAATGACATGAACGCAATCTAGATGACTCTCTAGTGCAGGGGTCTTCAAACTTGCCAGCTTTAAGACTTGTGGACCTCAACTTCCAGAATTCCTCCTCCAGTCATGTTATCTTAGGAATTCTGGGAGTTAAGTCCACAAGTCTTAAACATGCCAAGTTTGAAGGCCCTTGCTCTAGTGCATCTTCCCAATCTGCTTACTGGATATTCAAGGTGAAGCATTCAGTAGAAAGACCTACTAATTACGCTGAGTAAGGATTATACATAAATGTAGATATCCCTAGAAGTTTTCAGACAGAATATTGACATCAAGGAACAACTGTTGAGTAGTCTTGCAACAGAGTGCTGCCTATTCTTCTGGAGTGAGCTCAGTTGTTAAAGGAAACAACAAATAGAAGATAAGAGAACGTAAAGAAGCATTTGCCAAGGTGGAAGGCAGCACTCCTAGTGAGTTATCTAATGACCCAGGGCCTAGGCCAGTGTTTCTTAGCAACTTTCAGATTGAGAGTTGAAGACACATCTGAAAAGTTGCTAAGGTTGATAAATATTTGCCTCGGAGAGGCACCGCTGTTTGATTTATGACAGGAGACAGGTGGCTTGGCCCCTCTGCTCTCAGTGTAACAGCATCTCACCAGTTACCTGTTTTTCTTAAACCCCACCTAAAACTTTTTCTAATGATAGGCTAACCTAAACCAGACTGAATACAAAGTGGGCTTCTTTTGGGGTGATTATGGTAACTCCTGAGTCACAGGCTCTGTGCAGAATCTCACGTAGCAACCAGTAGGGGACAGAATGGGGGAGCCCCTCCTTTCACCCCCTGCCACTTATAGTTCTTTTTGTAGCCTTGTCAAAACTAAAGGATAATTTTGGAAGAACAGGTGCAATTCTTGAAGACAGCTGCTCCAGGGCATGCTGCTATATTTTTGCCCTACAATGCATCTCCACCTTTAAATCTGAAAGATAGATAATTATATTGCATGCGATTATTCTTGTCCATTTTGGGGGTTTCTATAGATCAGACTTGTAATAGGTGCAAAACAGAGAAGTCATCAATTAGACCAACCCACAATGCTATATTATTTTCTGATCAGTTTCAGGATTTATGAAACCTAGTAACTTGACTCACTGTTCCCAGCCCCCAAAGTTCCTCTCATAGTTTGGCTTAAGCAAGCGTGTGAACAGCTGAGTCTCCCCAGTGCTTCAGTAAAGGGAGGGGCCGCTCAGGGTTTAGCGCACTGGGGGCGGAAAACAGATAATTTTTCAATTCAGTGCATTCATCTTCAGCTTCAAGAGAGCTTCTCGAGACTGGCAAGAACATCAAATTCATGAAATAAAAATAGTTTTATCATTTGAATGAAATGGACTCTGGCACTGAAAACGCGTAACAAAAAATGTTGCTGTAAGACTGTCTTGCAACAAACCATAGTACAGAGTTCTACTTTAAGATTGTGACAGGGACTCAAGGATACCTGAAGAAAGGAGCTACCTGTGCTGCTTCTTAGGCAAAACTATTCCTGATTTTCATACCTCAGTAAAGCCAATAAAAGCAACATAGATGATTTTACAAGGATCTACTGCAAAGTTTTTTTTAACATAACCAGCTAGCAAGCCATCCATAAAGGTCTACCAAGCTAATGGTTTAGTAAGCCAAAAATGTAGTCTTTCTCACATTTTTGTGAATTATTTGTACAAGTGATATATAAAAATATAATCTGGAACATTAATTGATTTTAATGCAGGAAAGAAAGCTATGGGCACATTTTAAAAATGAAAATATGCATTGCATTTAAGAGTTGGATTGAGGCATGGAAATACTTAAGAGTGTGAAATCAATTTATCTATTTCAATGGTTCGTGTTCAGCCCTATAGATATTTTTTTGCAAATGAGTTACAGATATAAATTATTCCACATGGAAACCATCCTACTATCCAGGTATAATAAGGATGGAAGATGTTTAAGAGCAAGGAAGAAAAGAGAAAGTGCAAAATAGCAGGATGGGTATAGATGGGTTGACTTAGATTGCAGGTGACATACGGTACATGTACAGACAAAAAGATTAGACACCTCACAAGAATGCAGAGAAAACACTGAGAACAAACATTCATGGTCTATAGAGCAGGAAATTGTGGGAGTGGCATTTCCTCAAACCAGCAACTTGTACTTTTTGCAAGTCATACCAGTCAAAAGGAAGAAACAACTGTCTTAGATAATGTTAGCTAATGCACGGTTTGAGATGCCAACAATAAATTTCTGGGCCCAAAAGGAGCAGAGAAAATCCGATTCCAAACAGGACTGGAACTTAAATCTACTCAAACAGGCAGCACACAGACACACATACACAAAGTACTGTATCTAAAATCCCTAAATGGAAGGAGAGATGAAGAGGCTGGAGGACTGAAAGAGAGCTTTTGGCTGTCAAAAAATAAACAGAAAATAATAATTAAAAAACTCTCTCCATTTTAGGGCCATGTTTAAAAAAGATAATCAAAATAAGAGATAGATAGTTTTGAGCTGGGAAGAACTTCCTTGTACAGTGGATCTGCAGCTAACCTATTCGGTTTTTCCAGCACAGCTATTGTGACCTATTCCTTCCCCAGGACCCCGATTGCAACCTATCCCCACCTCTTTCTCTCTCTCCCCCACCCTCATTCCTATGGAGAAAAATGCCAGAGCAAAGCCAACTTCTCTCTTGCCAGCCTCTGCTCTCGCCAACTTTGCTCCTCTCTAAAACTGTACAGTAATGTGAAATCCCGGCTTTCCCCTCCCCCCCAATACCGTGGGTACAGCAGGGGGCTCTGGCGAGACACGGCAGCTCCGGAGGGTGCGTGCTGACTGGCAAGAGGCAAAGACCAGAGGAGGGCTATAAAAAGAGGAGCAGCCACTGGGCGGGGCCGGACTAACCTTCTCCCCAACTCCTGACCTTTTGTCAGGCAGGCTAAATATAGGCCCGGGGACCTGAGCAGGTGAAACACGAGGCTCAGTCTTAACATTCCCTAAAGAGCAAGGAACAGCAACAGGGTCACGGGGCAAGGGTGGGGGAAGAGAGGGCTGAGGGCCAGCCTCCCCCCACCAAGGGGGTGGCATCGCTCAGTTGCAACATACTTTCTGTTCTTAGATCCCTTTCCTACTTGGAGTCCTCTAAGCCCCGCCCCCCCTCCGCGGACACTTGGTTAGCAGATCCTCCTCTTCCAAGTTTTCCTCCCTGCCATTGGCAAAAACCTTCCCCACTATGAAGGCACCTCCCTCCCTCTCTTACCAAATCACCTTCTCTGGGTATCTCACTTCTGTTTCGGCTGGATTTCAGTTTTCTGCTCCTCGACCGGGGATGCCAAGATTGTCAATGCCACCTACTGTCCTCGGGAAGGAACAGCATTTTTAAACCACCGAAGAGTAAAATGGGTGAAGGCTGCCAACTGCAACATAACAAGAAGGGCAGGCACAGAGAATCAAAGGACAATTTTTTTCCCCCTGTAGGCCTAAGGAATATGAAAGCAAAAATTTGAAGACAGGCAGACAGGTAACAGATCAGAGGTTCAGTTTTTGATTTCAGGAGTGGGGATAAGGGTTGGCTTATTTATTAAATTTGTTTGCCACTGATCTTGCAACAAGGCGACTCTGGGCAGCTTATGACATTAAGGATTGCGGGAAATTTAGACGCTTCTCTAATCCCTTCCATAAATTAAAAGGCTTCTCCAGAGACATATTAAGCAACATGTATGACCTGATCTTATTTTTGGACATTGCTACCCCTTGTCCATCTCTGAATGCAACCCATTTCTCCTCTCATCCTCTAAGTTTGCACCAGTGTCTCTTGGGGAACAGTTCCAGAGAACTGACAGGTTTGCAGAGTCTTATGTAGTTCTGATAAAGCTATTGTGCTTGTAGTATAAATCATACATTAATTTTGTCAGTTTGCTCCTCGCATTAAACCACTTAGGAAACGATTTGTTTTCAGCATAGGACTCTGTATGCGTCCAGCACTTGTAATTCATCAGCCATATGTGATAGATAGAATCTGACTGGTATGGCTATCCAACAAACTTTTAATAGGAAGTCCTTGGCTTAAAAACTACAATTGGGACCAGAAATTCCCTTGCTAAACGAGGTGGTTGTGAGTTATGCCCGATTTCACCACTTTTTTTGCCACTGTTGTTAAGTGAATCACTGCAGCTGTTAAGTGAATCATGCAGTTGTTAAGCAACTCCATCCCCACCCCCCACCCCATTGACTTTGCTTGTAAGAAGCTGGCTGGGAAAATTGCAAAAGGTGACCACGATACCGCAGGATACTGCAACAGTCACAAATACATGCTGGTTTCCAAGCACCAGAATTTGATCATGTAACAATGGAGATGCAACAGTCATGCGAGTTCCAGTCATCACTTTTTTTCAGTGCCATTGTAAGTTACAACAGTCACTAAATGAATCATTGTTAAGTAGAAGATAACTGGTATTAAAACAAACCATGCCTTTGCATGACCTCAGCTATTAATAAGAACTGGAAATCACACATATTCTTCCCCACCCAATAATTAACACAGAAGGAAATGGCTGTACTAGAGTTGTTATAAATCAGATGGTTTTCAGCAAACATTAGCATGAGGTGGACAGAAATGCATTCTGCAATGTTTGCCCTAAGGGAAAAAAGTGCTCTCATTTTACATTACATAAGCATGTTTCTGGGAGAGGCAAGTATAAACATGAGCAAGATATTTCCTTGTGGCTTGTCAATTTAGCCACAGAAAGGTTATTAGGGACTTGCGTATGATCATCTATAGTTTTCAGCTTGTTGATTTGTTGCATGAATAGATCATAGTTCTATGGATTGGAAGCTGTTGTGACAATCTGGTCACGTTTTAAATTCTCAAAGGTATTTTTTATACAATTCACCAAATCAGACTCAATATAAATGGGGGATTTATACATCACACTAATCTCAAAACAAACAAATCACAGTATAGTTTAGTGCTATGTGCAAGTCATTGCAATTAGTAAATCATCATACATGGTTTAGCACTATATATTAACCTGAATGGCTTGTTTAAAACATCATAGTTGAACTGTTGAATAATATGATGAATGAACCTAACCTTTAATAGCACTAAGCCTGCACTGATTTGTCTTAAGAATACTGTACCAGGGCAGATCACAATCCAATGACAATTAAATGGAAAGGACAAAGAAGAAGATCCAGATGGACGTTAAATAATACTATATTAAAGGAAAAAGACTTCACACAGTGGATGGAGAAAGAACTGGCTTTCTTCTTTAGAGACAACAAAAAAGAAGATACATCAATGCAGAACGCATGGGATACAATGAAGGCATATGCCAGAGGCTTGATAATAGACTATACAAGGAAAAGAAATACCACGAAAAGACTAGCCTCTAAGGCAGGGGTGGGCAAACTTTTTGGCTCGGGGGCCTCATTGACTTTTAAAATTTGACAGACGGGCCGGGTCAGCACAAGATACGATACATATAAAAAACTGCAAAATCTCCTCAAAATCAAGTCACTGCGCCTAATGCGCTACCTGGTGTCGAAATGCCTGTCATTACAAGTCAAAATCAAATGAATGCAATCATTCAATCATTCACATCAAACCTTAATTCTGTACCAATCTTCGGCGGGCCGGATTAAAAAGACCAACGGGCCGGATGTGGCCCGCGGGCCGTAGTTTGCCCACCCCTGCTCTAAGGCATTAGAGGATGAGTATAAAGCAGGGATCCACAACCTTTTCGATGCCGCGGCCCGGTTCCGGCATCAGCTGGGCGCCGCGGCCCGGTAGTCATCTGGGCGCCACCATCTTGACGAAAAAGTGCTTCCGGTGATGTCACCGGAAGCACTTTTTCGTCAAAAAGATGGCGGCGCAGCGCTTCGGTGAGCTTTTTCGGTAGAAATGGCTTTCTACCCGGAAAGCTCATCGAGCATGCCGCCATCTTTGATGAAAGTGCTTCCGTGAGCTTTCTACCCGAAAAGCTCACCGGAAGCACTTTTTACCAAAAAGATGGCGGCGCCCAGCAACCAGCGCCCGGTAAGGCTTGTTCCGCGGCCCGGTAGCGGTCCGCGGACCGGCGGTTGGGGACCCCTGGTATAAAAGACTTGAAAAAGAGCTGCAGAAAATGCCACAGAAAAAGGACACTAAGTTAAAAATGGATATAATTAAACATAAAATGAGTCTAATAGAAAAAGAAGAACTAGCACAGAAAATCAGAGGTGCGAAACAGAACTACTTTGAAGATGCAAATAAACCAGGTAGATGGTTAGCATATAAAATGAGAAAGGAGAAAGAATCAAGGAAAATATTGCAATTAATAGATGGCCAAGGCCAAGTTTGCTATGGTAGTAAAGAGAAGAAGGAAATCATACGAGACTATTATGGGAAACTATACACACAAGAGAATATTGATGAGGAAAGAGTTAAACAGTACTTACAGAATGCTAATCTACCCCAGATACTTAAAGAGATTGAAACAATGTTAGAAAGCAATATAACGATGATGGAGTTAACTGAAGCACTCAAGAAGCAAAACAATGGAAAGGCACCAGGCCTAGATGGACTTTTGGCAGTATTTTATAAAACACTACAAGAATCGCTGAACCTTCCATTGCTAGAAGTTATGAATGAAGTTATGTTAAAGAAGAAGATACCCAAATCATGGTCAGTAGCTTATATTACACTTGTCCCAAAAGAGGAGGCCGATCCATTACAAATCAAGAACTATAGACCTACTTCCTTACTAAACGCAGATTATAAAACTTTTGCTTCAATATTGGCAGAAAGACTTAAAAATACTTAAACAATTTTATCCATCCTGATCAAAATGGATTTCTGCCAAAGAGACAAATTAAAGACAATATGAGAGTAATATTGGACACTTTGGAATACTACGAGGCACACCCTGAAAAACAAATGGCTTTGATATTTCTGGATGCACAGAAAGCATTTGATAATGTGAATTGGTGATTCATGTTATTACAGCTGGAACAGATGGGCTTTGGTAAAAAATTTATCCAAGCAATAGAAGCTATATATCATAATCAAATGGCAAAGGTAATGATAGAGGGAGAACTGATAGACTCTATTGATATAAGAAAAGGAACAAGACAAGGGTGCCCACTATCACCTCTGTTGTTTGTGTTAACCTTGGAAGTGCTAAACAGAAATATTAGAGAAGAAAGGATATAAAAGGGATGAAAATTAAAAAGGAATAATTTAAGTTGCAAGCATTCGCAGATGATCTGCTTTTCATTTTAGAAGACCCACTAGAAACAGCATCAAAATTGATAGAAAAGATAGAGGTATATGGAAATGTGGCTGGTTTGAAAATAAATAAAGATAAGACAAAGATCTTGACAAAGAATATGCTATCAAGACAAAAAGAAGAACTGGCGGATCTATTGAAAATTCAGGTCATGAATAAGATCAAGTACCTGGGGATACATTTGATAGCAAGATGTAGTACACTAAAAGAGAATAATTATATCAAACTTAAGCAGCAGATAGCGCTAGATTTGGCGAAATGGGGAAATTTACAACTGTCATTAATAGGGAGAATATCAACAGTCAAGATGAATATATTACCTAGAATTTTATATTTGTTCCAAACAATTTCAGTTAGGCTTGGGAAATATTATTTTGAAGATTTAAATAAAATTGTGTTGAAATATATATGGCAAGGTAAGAAAGCGAGAATAAAGTTAAAACTTTTGCAAGATGCCAGAATAAGAGGAGGATTTGGTTTGCCTAATTGGGAGTTGTATTACCAAGCTGCAAATTTGATGTGGGTTAAGGAATGGATAACATTAAAAAAAATACTAGATTGTTGACATTAGAAGGACATGATCTGTTGTTGGGGTGGCATGCTTTTCTATGGTATAAAGGAATTAAAACACAGGGGTATTTTAGAAGACATTATATACGGGAGTCCCTGTGGTTAAATTGGGAGAAGACTAAAAGACAATGTTATTTGAAAATTCCAGTCTGGCTATCGACTATTGAAGCATTTTCTTATCCTATAATATATAAAAAGGAACAGTTAGATATGGTGAAATATTGAATGAAAAGGGTGAACTTAAATCTATGCAAAAATTAGAGGAACAAGGTATAAAGATGAATTGGTTTTCATATGCGCAAATACATTCAAGGTATGATAAAGATTCTAAAACAGAAGGTTTCTATGATAAACTGACTGATTTAGATAAGATTTTGACAGGTACTGATGAAAAGGTGATTAAAAAATTGTATGGATATTTATTAGAAATTAAACTAGAAAATGAACAAGTTAAAGAAACAATGATTGCTTGGGGGAAGAATTTTGGATATGGATTGATCTAGAGAAATGGCAAAAATTGTAGTCTCAAAATTATAAAATGACAATGTCAACAGCATATAAAGAAAATTTGTATAAGATGTTTTACAGCTGGCATTTCCCCCAATAAGAATAGCAAGAATCTGAAGAACAAATCTGAAAAATGTTGGAAATGTCATCAGACACCTGGCTCATATTACCATATGTGGTGGACCTGTGCGGATGCTAAAAAATATTGGACTAAAATCCACACGTGGTTGGAAAAAATGACAAAAAAGCATATAGACTTGAAACCAGAGATATTTTTATTGGGAATTTTTCCTGAAATATATAGTAAAGAATTGAAATACCTGATTGTAAATGTGTTAACAGTGGCTAGGATTGTATTTGCCAAAAACTGGAAAAATGAGAAAATACCATTACAGGAGGAAATCATTAAGAAAATATTGGAATGTGCTGAAATTAGTAGATTGACATTTGGAATCAGAGAACAAGATGATAAACAATTTTATAAAATTTGGGATCTATTCTATCAATGGTTAGACAATAAAACATGGTAATGAAATATGTAGATTCTTAGAAAATAATAAATATATAAAGATGTATTCTTTTCTTATTATATCTACAAAATGATTGTAGGATAGATTTGAGATAATATGAACTGTCATAAAACAAATTAAGTAAAATATGGATTATTTCATAAAATATGAATGAATAAAAGTATAGTCAAATGATTAACAATATTAATGTATTTAATATTTGATTGAAAATATGAGAATATATACAATGTAATTGTAATTGAAGACTACGAAATGGAAGCACAAAACAATTTGTAAACCAACCGACACATTGTATGTGTGTGTGTGTGTGTGTGTGTATATATATATATATATATATATATATATATATATATATATATATATATATATATATATATATATATATATATGGAAGATGGCTTGATGTTTTTATGTTTTGTTTATTTATGTTTGTCTTAAAAACCAATAAAAATTACAAAAAGAATACTGTACCTAAATAACTAGGACAAAATGTCCTTGGCAAGTTTGTGCTTCCAACAGACAAAGCTCGCCTTTACTTGCTGCAAAAATTTAACACAGCCACATGTCTGGATAGCTTTAACAAATTATGGGATCTATGGTCAAAATCTTACATGGAAAGACCTCAGATACTCATATTATTAAGAACAGAGCCAAGAATCAAATGTTTAAAGCTGGCGGCATCACATGATGCATCTCAACTTTTTCCCCCTTCGCTAAACCGGGCATTGGAGTGGCCAGCGTTGACACATCTGGCCCGCAGACTGCGAATTTGACATCCCTGGTTTAAAGGGTTATCCTGAAGGTGATAAGGATTAGATTCACTCCCACTTGTTCCAGATATTTAGATTGTATATAGAAGAATATAAATTTAAATATAAATGTTGGCTTAACATAGGAGTAATAGCAACATAAGAACAAGTGTTTAAAAAACTTTGGAAAACTTGAGGCTTTTGCCCAGAATGCTATGGCTGAATTATGTGCAATATTAATGCAATATCAGGGGTTTTCAATTCAATGTATAGAATGTGAAGGATGTGTGTTTGTGTTTATTTTCATAGTCATAATATACACTGAAGATGGTATTTAATTTCGTTGTATGACAATAAAGTTAAAACTAAAATATATTATTAGTGGGTAACTTGTGGTATCAGAATTAATTACATCCTAGGAGCTTTGTAACTCTTAGAATGAGGTTTTCTATCATTGTGAGCCAGAAAATCCAGGAGTATATATCTGCAATGAGTCCTTGGGCCTCTTTTAAGTGTTAAAAGGCTATTTCAGCCATAGAAAATGCCTACTACCAGCATACAAGGTTAGATATGTAGAGGAATTCAGAAAAAAATCCTGCCTATCACATTAAATTGCTCCCATCCTTGAACAAATGTATATATGTGTTATTTGTCTCTGGTTTGTGTCAAAGTAATCCTCAATTTATTACAATGCATCAGATCAGTCTAGTTTCTAAATATTAATTCCACATGGCACAGCCATATCCAGCCATGTACACTGGAGGGATCACTGCAGTCATTTTAAGAATTGTGATCCAGATTGGAAAGGTTTCTTCTAGGACACTGGATTTTCAACCTACTACACCATGTATATTGTCAGAAAATGAATCAATATAGGAGAACTGAGATTATATTGGGGTGGAGGGAAGCTAAGCAGAGGTCACAAGCACCAGTACATTTGCTTATAGTTTAGTAAGGAAAAATACTGCACCAATGAGCCAGAGGAGTTGTTCCTACGCATGGAAAGGGAAGCTTGATGGAACAACAGGTGGAGATCAGAGGCCCAAAACCACATCTGTGGTGCATATTGCTGCAATCTTCAGCCTATCTGCAGCAATAGGCTGTGATCCAGTTCCCCATGGCAACCTGCAGGGCCTGGGTTGTGATGCTAGTAACCATGGCAGCACTGTTACTTTTTCCCCAGATCCAGCCTCCACCAGCCCCCCCCCCAAAGAAGTCCATAGCAGCTGAGAAATAATCAGCAGGAAACTTTAATTAACAAGTTGGTTTTGGAACAGACAACGTTGAGCAGGGGTCTTGTAAGAAGTGACACAGTTCTGTTTATCTGGTCAAAGCCAAGCATATGGCCACTTCTCTCTCTCCAAGCAAGCAAGGCCCAAGGAAAACAGGAAGGCAAAGGATTCCTCATGAAAGCTCAGAGGTCATAGAATAGCAAACGAAGCAAATTCAAGGGGATATAATGGAAAATCACAAGGCCAAAGCAGTAAGGTTCTTAGGAAGCAAAAAAGGAACAAGCCCAGAAAAATCAAAGTATATCAAATCAACTACAATAGCATTTAAGAATAATGTTATCAAGGAGCAGCTTTCCTAAGTTGAGGTGAAGATGGTTATAGCGCCCATGTCCGAGGAACTGAGCTGGATCATCACAAGAGTCTACTGAGGAGGTCATAATTTAATGCTCACATCAAAAAGTTCAAGAAGTTCAAAGGGGATTCAGAATTCAGAGCATTGTGAGGGTCAGCAACAGTTCAGGTGTTTCACTGGGTGTTCAGCTGGTTTCCTCAGAGTCTAGGACTTTGACATGGGTGAAAGGGAAGTGTCCACGGCGCCCGTTCAGCTCTCCCTCCCATTGGCCGTTGACATTCATCTTGGTGACTGCAATGAGATCACCCACCTGTGGAATATCACAAGACACAAAGCCACGATCAGAAGACTGCCCACCTTTCTGTACTATCCCAGTATCTCAACCTTTCCTACCTTCTGTGCTAGAATTATAACTCCTATAACATACAGCCAAACAACTTTCACAACCATTGGGCATCAAGCTGGTGAAAAATGACCTTTTCCCTAACACCTGAGAGATGAAATGTTTTACCTTCCTTTAAGGTCATCTCTAATGAGGAAGAGGTTCCATGCCAGCACATTTCCAAGTTGCAAAAGTACTGGCATGAAGGAGCTGGATTGCTAGGAATGCCAGAATCCAATCATGTTTAGTTTATTGTGATTTTTAAGTTCTCTCCCCTGTACATACCTCAGTTCTAGGAAATAGTTTGATAGTTGCAATGGGCTTCTTAAGAGCATGGACAGAAGTCTGTAGCCTGCATTCTTTCACCAACAAAGTTGTTCTACTCAACATTCTGCTGAAAAATCCTATCAGCATAATTTGCATTCTCCCCCTGACATAATTTTTAAAGGTAAAGGGAAGGCAGGCCAAAATTCCATGCCTCCTGGCAACAAAAGAAGTGTTGCTCAAGATTCATCATTAATTTACATCATCACCACTATCAGTCATAAATCCCCATTCACATAATAATCAGATATTCATCCCACTACCCTCCATGATCAAGATCATCCTGACCCTTTTTTTAAAGACATTTTTACTGTTTTGGTGACTTGCCTCAAAAGCCAATGCTGTCTTATCACTGGCACCAGGCACCCTTCGTTGCACTGCTCTGGCTATTACAGGAGCGTGTCGGGGGGCGCCATGACTGCTGGGATGAGCATATGGACAAGGCTGGACATATGGCACAGGTATCATACCCACACGCCCATCGGCACGTTGAGCTGTCCACCACTGCTCTTCTGGCTTGGCCAAAACTCGCAAAGGTTCCCCTTTGGTGAAGGGAAGGTCTTCTTGGTCACGGCCGACAAAGTCATAGAGGGCACGGACCCACTCGCCAGCAGGAGGTGGCTGGGCAGAGAAAGGGGCTACAACGCGTCCCAAGGGGGCTACCAGGGTGGTAGTATCCAGGTAATGCAGGCGGTAGAAGTCTAAAAGAGCTGGAAAACCATCAAATTCATGCTCCCCAATCCGTAAACGGCCAGGGAGGCTGTTTATGATGTAGTGTGAAACCTGAAAGAGACAGAATGGCAAAGAAACATAAACCTGCTAACCCAAACCTTCATCAAATTCATATGAGAGAACACTCAATCTTTACCAACTAGGATGCATCCCTCTAGCTATGCGAACTTCAAATCCCAGAATGCTTCACCTGTTAACTCTCCAAAAGAGTCCCTATGTTTCTTTTCCCCCACCAGGTATTAAGATTATACAAAAAAAAAATCACCTTGGAGTTTTCACTGACAGAGAGGACATAGTCACCAGGGCATGTAGTACTGTCCCGTACCAGAAAGGTCCCGTGGCGATGTCCCTGGAGACATGCAGCTGCTTCCTGACGACTTAGAGCCCCCATATACCATTCATGAGCATCCCCAAAAGCAGACATGGCTTGGGGGAACATTGAAGGTGGAAAACACACCACTCTCTTTGTTGAATGTTATTCCTAAAAAAAACCTGATAAGTTTTGCTCCAGTATTTAACAACACTTTACAGAAGAAAGTTACCCTGTTGAATGTTTGCATTGAATATTGCTTCTTTCAGTAGTTTAGGCGGACCTTTAAAAAAAATCAGACATGTAATCCTGAAGGGAACAGGTTTTCTTATATGGTTCTACCCCAAAATCTTTCAGCCTAAGGTCTACTGTTCAAACTCGGTATCTCCTAAGAGTATCCACAGCTATTTTCCCAGACACTTCACCACCACAGCAATATTTTCCCAGAACAAGAAAAGTAGTATCTCAGGAATGCAAATAAAGTTTCTGCAATCAAATTATCATTAATGGGAAGCAATGATTAAGTCTTTCATACGTTTCCCAGTTTGAATATAATGGAATAAGAGGGATACACTTTCAACAATAAACCGCTTTATGCTTACAATCAAAGAATTAAACAGCTAACTCAACGGTAGCTTCCATCGAAAAACATCAACATACAATACAATCATATGATTAATATATTTACATAGGAATCAATATAGTGTCTTTTAATATCCAGATAAAATTAAGAGAATAGGTTGAGTAAACTACAAAATCTCTACTCCATTTAAATTAACATGAAGCATCATATGAGACATCAGCAACGCAAATATATATATATATATATAAATAACACAGTGCTCTCATTCTAAAGTCAAATTCGAAAAGCCCTAATTTTTCACAGCCAAAGCTTCCATGGTTCACAGAGGCACCTAAACAGAGAGGATTATCTTCCACTGAATCACAAGCCCATCTTAAGGAAGAATATCTATGCCCTTGTAACCTTTTTAACCCACAAAAGCCTTGAAGTGGATCTGCCACAGATCGACTCTGCCCTGCATCCTTCTATTACTAGGTCGTCCTCTGGAGAAAACCACCGCACCCCAATTAACAGCTGCTACTTCTCAGCTAATTAAAACTATTTCCCCAAGGCCTCTTGGCACATCAGAGATTGACCCGCCTTCTCTCCCCCCCGCCCCAAAAAAGCCCCACTGCAGCAGAGGAAAAAGCAGGTCTCGCCCCCGAGTTGGCCCCCCTCCCTAAATGGGGAACATCCCACATGATGCCATCTAGCTCTGCCTCCAAAGCCGGCCGCCCTACCCTTCCACCCGCAACTCCGCCAGGCAAAGAGACCCGGAAACCCCCATTTTATCTCCTCCCGCCCGGCGATTTATCTACCGCGGCATCGCAGCCCCGTAACTCCCCGATGCAACCGGACAGCGCCTCTTTCGCCCAGGACATCCTCCGAATCAGCGGAGCGCCCTGTCGAGGCTCCCCCGCCGGGAGGCCACAATAAAGCCTCGCCTGCACATGTCACCTCGCTTTCCCTGCAGTCCTGCCCGGGGACGCGGCAGGGCTCGCCCGCGGCACTCCCGTTCAACAACCCGCGCCTTCCCTGGATGCCCCCCACGGCCTGGCGCCCATCGCCCCGGCCCTGCCCTCGGAAAGCCTGGGAGTCCTGGAGGGGAGGCGACCCGCCCCTGCCCGAAACCGCTGCCCGCAATCCGGATTGCAGCTGCCGAAGGGCTGATGGGAAAGTGACGCACCCACCCTCCGCCCCCTCCCCTGTTTAAGAGGGGGGGTGGGGCAGCCATCTTGAGGGTTGGCAAAAGGGGTCTAGGGGAAGGGGCTGCCACCATCTTCACTGTGGGAATGGCCTTCCACGCCAAGGTGGAGGATGCGGTCGAGCTGAGTGGGGGGGAATTTGTGGCTGTAAAGATGGACGAATGGGGATTTATTTATTTATTTATTTATTTATTTGGCGTATGCTGTAGAGTAGATGGCTAACAGTATTAAAAGTATACAAATATTTTTATATTTTTATAAAATATTTTTATATCTTATAAAAATATTTTAAAGGAGCATATATGTGTGCTACACATATGATGGAAATATGTTGTCAATTTTGTACAGTATGAGGAATTCAAGAAGTTATAAGACAGGTTATATTTTATAACTTGTGTTATTGATTTTTATATTTCTACCATAAATTTTAAATATAAAAATCAATAACGCCCATCTCGGCTCCGCAAAGGCAAAAAACATTGTGATACATCACGATAGGTCACGTGACGTGATCAAGTTCAATACCATGTACTAAATTATTGGAAACTTTCACAGATAAATGAAAATAGGGTGTTTTTTTTAAAAAAAAAACTGTAAATATTAACATATCACTCTACTTAGCCATGGGTTTGCTGACCAAAATCCAGTATTTAAGATCAATTATTGCCCAGTCCTGTGTGCAGGATGGGTCAGAAAAGTGAAAATAGTGACTGTGATCTCACACAGTCTTCCCCCTTTTAGCACCAAATATTTAAAAAGAGGGAGGCTGGGATCGTGTTGGGATCACCACCCAGGGATGGGATTCTACCAGTTCTGTCCGGCTGTGTAGAACCGGTAGCTCTGAAGAGCAGCAGACATAGAACCAGTTCTATGTCTGCTGCTGCTTCGGCTCACCCACCCACCTGGGCTCTTACCTGACCTTTATTTCTTGCTTTTTCAACCTCAGCTGCCGTGCGAGGCACAGCTACGGTTGAAAAAGCAAGAAAAAAGTGCTTTGTCACATGCTGCTTCCCTGCACGCAGCGCTGCTCAGCTGTCCAGGCAGCAAGCTGACGAAGATTTACACATGCACAGCGTGCAGGGAAGCACATCGTAAATCACCAAACCGGTAGTTAACCCTGTTGGATCCCACCCCTGTCACCATCTTGACTTTTTTGACTGCTCCTGATGATTATTATGGCTGACTCAGGGAGAAAGATATAAAGAAGTTCTTGAGGTACTTCTAGTGCTCCTTGGTATTGGTACTTATCCAGAGGTCCAAGAACGTCAGTAGATAATTCATTTTCAGATGGCTAACTTTATGTAAGCTAATATCCTGAAAAAGGCCAAGCCTAGTCAGGACTTGAATGAGACACCTCCAGGATGTAGCCTAGGGTCCTAGGCCACCATATGAGAATTCGGAATCTAAATCTGCAAACTAATTATGTTGCCAAGAAAATAAGTGGTTGTAACTAGGCTATCATTGGAAATAGAGCTTGATTTATAAGAAAGTTTATTTTGTGAATTAAAATAAAGTTCTGTGGCTGAACCCATAGAGTGAAAGGTTGGAGGTTTCAGGTTTGTCTCCCAGATAACCACTGTTCAAAAGCTGGAATTAAAGATCTAAGAAATCCGGAGAAGCTAGCAGGGATTTTTTTCATAGTGATCTATTTATTCCTAAAGAATAGATAACAAATTTGAACTAAAAGCCTCTTCTTTCCTCTTTCCCTCCCCTTCCTCTCCCTCCCCCTTCCTCTTTCCTCAGATCTGTTTTGTCTATAAAAGATCAATGATTGTAAAACTTAGCAGAGCTTTAATTTTTCTTGCATGCTTTTCCCAAATGGAAATTCTCTTCAGATGCTGTTTGTGATCTCCACATTTCTCTATTTTTATCTTCACCTTTGATGTTTACTTCAAATTAGAAAGAAAGCATTTATAATCTTTTGTAGTGTGTGTAAACTTCATGAAAGCTTTGTACACCTTGTGATATTGATCTGTCTCCCAAAGGAGGAATGGAGGGGACTGATTTTCCTAGTCTCACATTTTACCCTACCAAATCACTGCTAATTTATGACATTTTTATCAGCTTTATGCTCCTGCTAATTTAACCACACAGGTTCCCAAGCTCTGGGACCCCCATCTAACATGCTAGGGTTAAAGGTAGGACATCTGATAACAGCATCCCGTGGCAGCAGTAATTTCAAATTGCTGCACCAAGTCAAGATGGCAGGACCACAGAGTATATAGAACCAATTGGCTTCAACGGTAGGAATGGAGAATTAAGACCTCTAATCATTACCCTACAGGCTCAACCCTCTAGCTAAATCTTATCTCTCTCTCATACACACAATCTGTGGTTCCCTATCTAGTGAAATACAACTCTGGGCATCTAACAATAATAAGAAACACAATAAAACAATACAATGAACAAGAAAAACCAGATGCCTAACCTATCAATGTATATTTATCCAGCTATTCCAAGTGCCTGGAGAAAAGCCAACCCCTAACAACTTTCCAAAAGTTTAAGGCTGGTGGTAGTGTCTCCTGGTCTTAAAGAGAAGGGTGTTACATAATTACAATTCTCATCCACTTTCAGTATTTTCAACAAACTTAACAATTTCTGTTTGGTATTACTGATTTTTATCTTTGTATTTTTCTATTTGTTCAATAAATAGTGAAGCAAACCATGGCTTACCTGTGGAATGAACATAACCATATCAATTTGTTTTAATTGCATATCTTTGTCACCATACTAAACTCATAATTCAGTGGGCTTTAACCTTGTTATAAGGTCACTTGACTAAATACAAATGTTTAGACTTAATTATGTCAGTCTAGGAGGTATAGCAGCAATCTTTTAAGTCAGTTAAGACCAAAGGCCCTCACACCTTAATCCTCAATCATTACATATTTACACTGGTTGTGTCCATTGCCCTTCAAATTGTTTTGTCCTCAAGTCATTTGCTGATCATCTTTATACAAATAAGCACACGATTAGTTCAATATGTGTGTGTACGTAAATCTATGTGAAAATGTTTCTGTACTGATCTGAAAAAGCTACACGTGTGGGTTTGTTTGCGCATGCACATTGTGCACGTATATATATTTAGCTCATTTGATGCTGTATGTATTTTGATATTTAGAATCAAGAATCATGGCTTTGGAGAGCAACATTTGACCTGTCGAAAGAATTCTGGCTATGCTACAAAGACGGCAACCAAGATAGCAGTTGCCTTTATTTGTTTACCTACGTGAGGAACAGCATTATGCAGCTACAGACATGTGAGCTGGGCTATCTGGATCCTTGCACAAACAGATTAATGGCCCTAGGCAGCTTGGCATAATAGCACAAAGCTTCACTGGTGCAGAGGTTTTTGCTTCAGGCCCAACAGCAAAAAGTTGGCCTACGTGCTACCTAAATGAGGCACCTCAGTATCTTTCACTGTAAGATAAAAAACAGAGCAAGACAATTTTTAATAGCTAGTGTGATATAAAGCACCAAACGTGCTAAAGGGAGGAGATATAGCTTGGCATTCCTGCTTAGGCATGAATCTGGGTGGGTGAATCCACATCTCGTTCAACCTACCCTTTTCCTTTAAATGCAGTTTTAAAGTTTCCTGGTTAGGGAAATGTGAGCTTAAAATATAAATTTCTTTAAACTTGAACTTGTTAGAAAATCAGTAGTTTACATAACCTTTTAAGCCATAACTTATTTATCTATAGTTTGAATAAACTAGTTTATTGGAGTTCTGCATCATAAATATTAAGCCAGCTTATAAACCACTATGGTATTGTATATTGATCACATAACATAGTAACCCAAACTAGCCTTATGATGGCTTGACATAATGTGCAGATTCAGTAAAGATGTACTTGGGTGGGAGTTTACAAAGACTTTGGATTGGACAACCATTTGTCTGAAATGGTGTAATTGTCTCCTGTTTGAGCAGAGGGTTGGACTAGAACAGGAGTATCAAACTGGTGTCATCATGTCGTCACGTGACATATTGTGACCTTTTTTCCACTTCCACTAAACCAGGGGTGGGCAACGTATGATGTATCTGGCCCGTGGGCCGCGAGTTTGACATCCCTGGAGTAGAAGACCTCCAAGGTCCCTTCCAACTCTGTTGTACTTCATTATCTCCTTGTACATATTTTTGCTGCCTTTGCTTCCAAGATACTAGTTCAGTTGAAGACCCACACAAATCAGTAATTTAAAAATTGCAGAGTACTTATGTATGCCACAATCAAAATTCACTTGGGTTTGCAGATTGCAACCAATAAAATGATTTAGGTAAGGAAGACTTTTTTGAGAACATGGGAGTAGAGTAAAATGCACTGGCTAAACAATAGCTGAACAAAATTGAATAATCAAATATGATCATCTTTTTTTAGCCCTATGAACACATTTAACTACTAAAGTGCATATGAATATCCAAGCACTTCCATAAAATTGGCATCCAAACTCTTCGCTGAAGTTTGTATTTATGCATCTTTACTGTATATCTACATCTCTACTGTTTTATTAGACTTTTAATGCAGGGGTCCCCAACCCTCCAGTCCAAGGACCAGTACCAGGCCGTAGCATGCCAGAAACTGGGCCACACAAACAAGCAAAGCCCCATCCGTGGGATGCAGGCAGCATAAAAAACCACACCCTCTCCGGTCCACCAAAAAACCTCTCAATAGAACCAGTCCTTGGTGCCCAAAAGGTTAGGGGCCACTGTTTTAATGCATATACAAAGATTAGACATGGGATAGACAACTCAATTTATTATAAAATGCAGCAATTCATATAAAACATGGTATCAAACAAGCATTATAAAAATCAACGATATTTTTTGGGGGGGGGACAATAAAAAGAAGTGCAAAGTTTTAAGCCTCTTGGCAACAGAAAAGTTAATTTTGCCATTGTGAGCAACAGTTTACTGTATTAACCACCACTTGCAGTCTCCTACATTTTGTCATGCATCCAGATACAAATCTCTTTTATTTAGAAAGCTAAGGTTCTCTTAACGCAACTTGATTTCAAAACAAATACAGTTGATATTCTGGCAGTCTGGGGGCTGGTATGTACAGGCACAGTCACAAAGTGGACACAGGCGTGGAAAGGAGCAACTTCCTGGTTCCAAGCCCTGTTGGGAAGTGAAAAATATATGTTGTTACGTCACAGAATGTTCTCCATCAAACTCTGCTAATCCCTTCAACTGAAAGCATGGAGCAATGTTGCAGAGTGATTATCATAAAGCTGCTGGAATTGTGATCTGTGTTTAAGGAAGAGATAATAGGCAGCATTAAGGACATCAGCTGGAAATCACTTTGAATGCTGAGATTCATTTCTTTCAGTGTTTCTATCTCAGTGAAGACTGAGACAAGTTGCGCTATTTTTCTACTCAGGAACAGTCAATTAAATTGGTATTGTACAAGTAGTTCTCGACTTATGACTGGTTGCTTAGCAATTATTCCAAGTTATGACAGACCTCCCCAGAGCTAACTACGACCTGGTTCTTAAGATCCAATGGCCAACCCCCTCCGCCAATATGTGACCACATGTCAGGTCATATTTATGACTGTTTTATTACATTTTTGCTGAAATCCAACTTTTACCTTTGATGTTCAGCAAAAATGGTCCATAGCAAATAATGGGTTTTCTTTACAATCATGGGGTTCACCTAACAACCACCACAATAAGGTATAAAATTGGGTGTCCTACTTTATGACTGTCATAACTTATGACGGTAATGGGAAGGTTATAAATCAAGAATTATCTGTATTCCATTCATTCTTAAGCATGACTCCATGATTATCACTTCACTATGTATTGACTTTATTTCTCAGTCATTTATGCTTTTCAGCTCAAAATTTAAAAGTTAACTTAAATCATTCAATTTATCAAATCTGCCTGTTCCTCTTTGAGGAGAAAAACTCTAAAAACAATTAATTTTTCATGGCTTTGAGATTACATCTCATGCTTAAAATAGACATTGTCCCTTGTCTGTTTTATTGACAAGGGCAATTTTTGATTTTTTAAAAGCAACTCTGCTTGTAAAAGCTAAGAAAAAAGAGTGTTCAATTAATTTAGTACATTTTATTAACTGATACAACTTTTCCTACAAACTTAGACATCCAGAAATTCTGATTTTCTCCGTGGCCTAGAATCTTCGTTTTAGGAGGCTGCTGTCTTCTCTATAGTAGTCAGAAATCTAGGGACATATTTATAGCATGACTGGTGTATTCTTGGATAATCTGGTTCCATCATAAAAGGAAGGACACTCAACAATACACATAGTCCTCACTTAATGATGGAAGTTGGGAGAAGTAACCCCATCGCTAAATGATACAGTCATAAAGCGGAATGTCATGTGGCCATGACAATTTAAGGCTGGAGCAGACTTCTCTGGCACTGCATGTGAGATGGAATGTATGCATATGTTGCATAGGCATCCTTTTTATATGTCAGTGAATTTTAATGTTCTGATTAGGGGGTCTCCAAACAGCAAACCACATGCAGGATGCTCACCTCAGCATAATGCACAGTTGGGATTTGGGAGGTTGTTTGCATTGGCACATCTTCAGCCCTCAGCAACCTCCACAACCCTTTTCAGTGCAGTATGTGGCAATGGCTACAGTTATGGGCAACTCTAAATCGACAGTTGTGGCAGTCTCTCGTTTGCTGTCATTAAGTGAATTTTGTGCAGTTACAGCATCAGTGCAGTATTGCAGGTTAATTCTGCTAACTGCAAGGGGTGCGATCCTGACTGGCGCAAGGTTGACTCAGCCTTCCATCCTTCCAAGATCGGTAAAGTGAGAACCCAGATTGTTGGAGGCAATGTGCTGACTCTATAAACCACTTGGGGGGGGGGATGCAAAGCACTGTGAAGCAGTATATAAGTCTAAGCGCTACTGCTATTTAGTTTACTTTATTGTCATTGCACCTCATACAACAAAATCAAACATTTGCAACCTCCTGTCAGCTTCCTCATTGACTTTGCTCAGTGGAACCCAGCAGTGAAGGTCACAACTGATAATCACATTACTTGCAGGATGTTGTAATTATGAAATCAGTGTCCAAGTGCCTGAATCATAATCATATGATCACAGGACACTGCAATGGTTGCAACCAGGAGGACCTATTGCAAGTGCCCCTTGTGCGACATTGTTGTAACTTTGAATGGTCACTAACTGAATGGTCGCTCAATGAGGACTATCTTTATAGCCACATAAAGCTGCTCCCCAATCTAAATCCAACACTGGCCTTGTCCTTTGGCTATTCTCTCGGCCCAAATCCAGAAAAAGCATAATTTCCAAGGTTTCAATCCTATTGATCCACAGCCATCTGGAACAATTTTGCAAAACTTTAAAGACACCCTATGTTTATTTCAGGTTGGACCAAGAATACATTTTCCATTTCATAGACACACTTAACATTTGCTAAAGGCTGGAGGTTTTCCTGTAGACATTCAACACAGCCCTAACAATTGATTATCTAAACCAACTATCTTCTTACTCTGGTGGGGAAAGGGGGCATTGAGAAAACTCACATTAGCACAAGAACAGCAGTGATCTAGACAATGGGCTGGAGTGGGAAGGGCACAGTCACAAGATTTGGCACAAGCCATACAGCATTCACACATTGTTGGCCAAGACCGCTTCTCACAGGAACAGCAATTGGCACAAAAACCTCTGGCCTGAGGAGCAGTATTAAAAAACAAAACAAGATATAGGTTAATTGCAAAAGAACTACTTAGAAAAAACAATTCCATCTCTATTGTTTGTCAATGATAAAAGCTTCTATATAATTTATTTCTTGGATTTACATATTGCAAGTACAGGTAGCCCTCGACTTATGACCACAATTGAGCCCAACATTTCTGTTGCAGTGGGACAATTTATTTTGTCCCATTTTATGACCTTTCTTGCCACAGTTGTTAAGTGAATTACTGCAGTTGTTAAGTTAGTAACACAGTTAAGTGAATCTGGCTTCCCATTGACTTTGCTTGTCAGAAGGTCACAAAAAGTGATCACATGATCCCAGAACACTGCGACCGTCATAAATATGAACCAGTTGCCAAGTGTCTGAATTTTGATCACATAGCCATGAGAATGTTGCAACAGTTGAAAGTGTGAAAAATGATTATAAGCCACTTTTTTCAGTGTCCTTGTAACTTCAAACTGTCATTAAACAAATGGTTGTAAGTCAAGGAATATCTGTAGTCCATAAGTATCTTAAGCAGCAACAATGCATGTTGGCAATCTTTGGAGAAAAGCTAATGTAAAACTAAGTCAGGCAACTAGCAAACAGATCTGACTATATGGAATAACTGATGTAATCTGCACGAATGAGAATCCAGTCAGGTTTCCATAAGATTAGTGCCTAAATCGATTATTTTTGCTCATTTTCTAATGGAGAATTGCTGAAATAAGAGTGGTATTAATATGGAAAATGATTCAAATCTTATTTATCCTTTCATCTCTGAATCCCCAACCACTGACTGTCCCTATTGCTTCTCCCAGTTACCAGTAGGCATTGTCTGAGGACCAGGACCAGAATGAGGAGCAGCAGGTAGGAACCAACTATCAAGAAAACGATGGCAGGGAGGGGCAGGAACAAGGTGGCAGCAAAGGGGAGATCTGGTGGAGGATTCAGCGGTGGAGTCTGTAAGACGGAAAAAGTCAAAGGTAGGTTGACAGTAGGAGGGGTGAGGAGTAAAGGGGGCATAAATAGAATTGCATGCAAAACCACTTAAGTCCAATATCTGATTTTTATTTATTATTTAATTTGTATCTCATCTTTATTATTTTTATAAATAAGTCAAGGTAGTGAATATATCCAGCATACCTTCCTCCTCCTATTTTCTTCACAGTATCTCTTTGAGTGGGTTGAGTTAAGAAAGGAACTGGCCCAAAAACACTCACCTGGCTTTTATGGCAAAGGTGGGATTTGAACTTGTGGTCTTCTGCTTTCTAGCTGGATGCCTTAACCCAGGGCTGTCAAACTCCCAGCCCATCGGCCAGATGCATCACGCACTGGCCACACCCATGCCCAGCTTAGCGAAGGTTAAAAAAAAGTCCCAATACATCACGATGCTGCCGTGACAACATGAGCTTGACACGCCTGCCTTAACCATTAAACCAAACTGGCTTGTTTGGTAAACTTCAACTAAACATTAACAAATCAAATAGCTTTGTCTGGAAGAATTTATACCAAATGTATAGCTCCTCCAATAATCAAGTTTGGAAGTCAGGTAATCTTTCAGCTTAATGCTCCAAATACAACCAAATAGTACATATTATGACATGTTTAGTGCATTTTGTGTTATATGTTACACATATAATATAGTTATCAAATGTTTAAAACTGAGAATATTTCAAAACATTCAATGGTCAAAATACTCTGGGCTTCTAAGGTAATCTGTAAGTATAATTACGAAGTTCAGTTTTCTGGAGAGCCAGAAAAGGAGAATAATTGAAGAGATCTAAGATAGATGCTGCACTTACTGCCATTTATCAGTTGGGAAATGAGTCTGGAGGCTCCATAGATGTCAAATAGCCTTAAGAGAAAGAGAATATTGTCAATAAATTGCACACATAAATATAATGGGACTGATCAAAAACCATTCAGGACTTAAGAAACAACTAATCCAAGTTCCTGTTTCCATATACATACTTTTCAACTAGCATAACTTTAAAGAAAGCCAAGTTCTATTCAAAAGCAGAGTACCAAACATCTTAGGCTCTCGCCTTTTTTTAAAACTTCTGTATGCATTTCAGATTTTCAATTAGCTAATGAATTTATAATGAAAATATAAAACATTTTTCAGATCTATTAAGATTTCAGGATTTGAATTCAACAGCAGTTTTCATTGGGTCATCTGCACAATTTCCTAGCCCAAATTACTTCCCGGATTGTGAATATTAAATTTAAAAAAATCACTCATGATGTCTTTCAAACTTAGCCACTTTTAAGCTATGTGGACTTCAATTCCCAGAATTCCCCAGTCAGTAATTGGCTGTGGGATTCTGGGAGTTGAAGTCCATACACCTTAAAATGGTCAAGTTTGAAAAACACACCGCTAAGAAAGTACCAAAGCATCCATAATCCGGCCTTTCTTTCTCAACCCCTATAACGGGATAAATCGTTTCCCCTCAGCGTTCACCCTATGGAGGTTGCTCATCTTGCAGCAAGTTGCTTAGTTAATATTTATAAGCACCGACTGACTATACGCTTCGCAAGCCCACCAACAACCCTGCAAGGAAGTCAACTAATGCCCATTTTCTCAGTTCTCAGATTCTCCTCCCGCCAGGAATACTTTACTGCTTCCCGATTTTCTCCGGGTCGCTCCTTCTTTAGGCCTAACCTCATATGGCTGTTGCGGAGAAGAGGACAGAGTAAAAAAAAAAAACCGGGATCTAAATCAAAATCGCGTTCCTCCGTCGCCAAGGGAACTAGTTCCACTCCAACGTTATAGTAGGCTCCTACGGGTTCCCATTGCGACCAAAATTACTTAAGCCGTATCGGCTCGCGGAAAAGTCGAAGAACCAATGATGTCATCGAGAAATGCTTCCCATATCAGTTTTTCCGCTTCCGCCACGTGGAGCGGAAGCCTTCGCTTCCACGTTCTGGCAGCTGCCTTCGAAGTGACGTCATCGGGGAGCGGCCGGAAGAGGAGGAGCATTTTTCCATCGATTATCATAAGGAGGACGACGACAATGTTTCAATGTTTATAGGGAATCCAAGCCTTTTCCTATTCCGTCAGCAGCATAAATTATAAAATCATTTCTTATATTCAGGACAAAGGATTGTTGATTCCTATTTAATCGATACAGAGTGCATCGGCTCGTTTCTTTTACAAACCCACCCAGCAACAAGACTGCTCTTGGGCGGGCCCTTCGAGCATTATGGCAACCAATCATAATCCCAGAATGATGGGATGGGGGTGGGAAAGATACAAACGACGTTGGAAGTTCGTAGCGACTTCCGCAGGGGCTATTCTTCAGCATGCCACGCCTGCGCATTTGCCTCATTCTAAAGATCTGTTTTTTACGGTACTGCGCAAGCGCTCAACGCTGATGGACTAAATTTTCGTTCTTGGAGGATACAGAGAGATACAGAGAGCGCCACATTCAGATTTTATTCTAATATTTCCACTTTTCCCATTCTGTAGGGTTTGTATATGTAATTGTGCAAGTTATACCGGTTTTAACTTTTGCTCTTTTGAGTCTAATGGTTAACCAGTCTATTATCACATATAAGGTCGCTCTGCAGAGTGAGATGGGCGGCATATAACTATAACATATTATCCTAAAACCATCGATTTTTACTATCTATATCAAGACTGTATCTATCTACAAAATAAATAAATAAATCCTAACATGGAAACCCTTTTAAATGCTTTTACATATACGTGGAAGATATTTTTAAGGTGAAAATGGTTTCCTGGGTAACATTACTGCATTTTGAAGGTTGCAAAGGTTTGCATTTGCTGCCTATAATCACTATAGGCAGAATCCATGGGCTACCAAGCTCTGCATAGGAAGAACTAGTTTACTGTATGTTGCATTATCGATTTGGTAATTCTTACATATGGAAGTAAAGCCTTAAAATGGGTATAAATCAACAATTTCAGTATTTTTGAATAGTATGTTTATTATTACATAATATTTAATATTTACGTTGTATTATCTATAAACATTAAATATATATTGAAATATATTTGGTCATTTGTTTTATTGATTTTATTGACGTTTGATGGTTGTAAGCCACCCTACGTGGTGAAGACATACAACTTTAATCCATTATTATTAACTTCTCCTATAGAAAGGGAAAGCCTGTTTATCTACCAGAAGGCCTATTCAATCATTCTCTGTGCCCAGAAGGGGAAGCCAAAAAGAAAGTGAGGGGAAATAAATGGCATGATGACCCCCACTTGTCTTAGACAATTGATCCATTGGGACTTTTAACTCTTCCTTTTCTTGTCTCTACCTTGAAGAGCGACTACCATGTTGCGCATGCGCAAAAAACGCCTTTCCTCCTCTCGTTGCGGCACCTTTGTTGTCGCTATGGGAACGGCAAACTTTCACCGTGGCGGCCACAGGGTATTCCTGGGACTCGAGAGAGGCTCGTGGCAGGTGGGCGGGAGGGTGGAGAGGAGTGGGCTTTTCATTGGCCAGCATGTTTAAGGTCCCCTGAGGCTGCTCCGCAGGAATTCAAATGTGCCAATCATCAACTCGTTAAGGAGTCCCCTAGCTGGGCGGAGGCGGGGCTCACGATGCAAAGTGATTCAGTCGGAAGGGAAGGGAGATGCTCTCCCGATCCTTAAAAGCCATTAAGCCCAGGCACATCTGGCTATGACGTCACTGAAGGAAAGTGTGTAGCCCGTTGCCTTGCATCACTTTTCTGAAAGGTTGCATTCCTTGAAGCATGATTCCGACTTTAACAAACAAATGAATTTCTCTATTCGAAGAGGGTTCACCTTTTCTTATACTTTTTGTGTTTTCAACGTTAACATGTATTATGACTAATGTATTAACTATTTATTTTTAAAAACAATTTTGTTAAAGGTTACAAATATGAAGATAAAAAACTAATTCAGATGAAGAAAAATCTAAAAGGTAAAGAAAAAAATGTGCAAAAAGATAGAAAAAAATGAAAAAAAGGTATTAAAAAATGACTCCCCCCCCTCTCCAGATAAGTGAAAAGAATGACAGCAAACTAATATTTCCCCTTGTATTTCAATTTTAAAAATCTTGTATCTCATTCCATTTCAACAATCAAATTATAAAAACTCAGTTTTAATCAGGAAAAAGCTATGAAGAGCTACCAGAAATAGTAACTTATTTTAACTTTAGTCAAATGAATCCATTTTGTATTCCAAGTTATCACTTCCTCTAGAAAAGTAGAAAAGAAGAAATCCCATTTATACATAGCCTTATCATTTAAAGCCTTATCATTCAGTCCTGGTCATTAATAGCAAACAGAAACCACAACGCATACATTTTAACCCTGGTCAAATAAATTCACTTATCTTCCATTTATTTTTTAAAAGCATAAACTTTAATTCTATCAAATGATATCCCACAAATTGATTTCTTATTGCTTTCTCTGTCTCCTTTTAGGAACACCTTCAATAGTTCAACACATCCTGTTTATAAAACTAAATAAGGCTTTCATAATCAGACCCCTGATTTGTTATTTGCACGTCCTCTTTAATTATTAAGATGTTAGCTGGTTTCAAATGTAAACCCATTATAGCATCCCTTTCAATATCACTGTTGTTGTTTGGTATACATCCATTTTCAAACCCACAACATCTTTTTCCATATTCATTTTGAATCAGCCCCAGTCAGAGTCTCTGTTTTGTCCAGTAAAATCTGTCCTTCTTCTATATCCTCTGATAAATCCATTTTTATTGTATCAGACAATCTTGTAACCAATTTCTGAGTACATTGTTCCCAAACAATCTTAATTTCTTCTACAGTCCAATAGTATTGCTCCATTGTATTTAATGTTCTCCTCTTCTTTTAATTTTAAGGTTTAGTTCTCTTTGGTTCCCCCTGTCAAATTTCAAAGTTCCCATCTCATGTGTTTATTTTCCAATTAGCCATTTTTTCCCATGTCAAAATTTATTACAGTTAATTTCAAAATCTTCATGTATTCTTTCATAATACAACACCCGACAGGAAATATTCTTTCAAGTCAATCTAGCTCTTTAACTTTCAGAAATCAACATTCTAATCCACCTTTTGCTGTTTTCAAAAAAAACCCAATGTTTTTATTTCTAATCTTTAAACTTATATAAAACTTATTTCATTAAGGGTAGATGTAAACTCTGCTTGCATGATAATATTTGCCATTCAGAAGATTCTCATCATCCTGAAAATCAGTAATGAGAAACTTTCTGAAGTTAAAGATAAGAGAGGAAGTGGGTCAATCCAGGGTCTGTTTGAAGGTGCTAAACCTCAACATAGGCAAGATCAGACCTGGGCAGTTTATGGGTGCCAGGCCACATCCAGACCTTTGGCTCTTCCTGTCTGGCCCACATGAGGTCAATTGGAAATTAGAAATCAAATGTAAATTGTGAGGGGGGGGGCAGAAGAAGAGTCGGGTCTGGCTCTACACAGTTGTGGTGCACTTTCTTGAATTTGGCTTGTGGTCACAGAATTTCAAGGAACTCTTCCACCCAGCAGCTCCTCTTTTTGCTGAGATCTTTGGTTCTATGAGAATTGAGCTATCTTCAGTCAGCCACTGATTCCCCAGAAGCCAAGCATTAACCATTTCTATTGCATTTAATAGTTTATTTAAAGATTTATAAGGCTGGACAAGTCGGTGTCTGTGTAAAAGCTTCAGAGGTGATTTTATCCATAAGTATTCTTCAGTGTAACTAGCTGCTAAACAAGGGGAAAACTCCTCCCCATGGTTGAAAGAAATCAAGATTTTATATAAAATGCAAACTCAGTTTCAATAGATATAAGCCTGTGGTTGACACAGTGGCCAGAATGCAGTACTGCAGGCAAACTCTCCCCACAGACAAGAGTTTGATCCTGACTGGCTCAAGGTTGACTCAGACTTCCATTCTTCTGAGATTGGTAAAATAAGAACCCAGTCTGTTGGGAGTAATATGTTGTAAACTGCCCAGAGAGAGCTGTAAAGCACAATGGGGCAGTATAAAAGTCTAAGCGTTGTTGCTACTGCATATTAAATGAGTCTTATTGCCATGGAGGCAGATGCTGGATTGCACCCTGACTTTTAATACAAAAAGGCAAATTTTCCTCCAAGTATCTTGGTGATTTCATGAAATCCCTGTAATTTGCTTGGGAGGGAACAGGAATGGATGCTATTGCCTTCTTCTGGAATGCTTTCAACCACTCAGCACAACAGCAAACACCAAACAGTCCCGGCCCTGTGCTTAGTTTCTCAATCCAGAGAATGTAGGCCAGGAAACTGGCTCTCTCACTGCACTATGCACTTGATACACTGCACTTTTGCCTTGATGGGAGGCAACATCAGACTTCTTAAATTGCTATGTTCCATATTTATGTCAAATAAACCTTCCCACCATTCCCATTGCCACTTTAATGGAAACAGAAAAGTAGTATAAATGCATTTGACAACATAGTGTTACCAATTTGTGCTATATTATTTTGGGTGGCCACAAGAGGGTAGCAAAGAGGCTAACCACAACTATTTGCTGCCATCTAGTAGTCATAATATTTGCAGCCCAGGTATTGTCCTACGACAGTCATCAGGTTGAAGTCTAGGCTCTACAATATAGTAGAAGATATACTACAACAGGTACATTCCAATTATTAAAGATACGTTGGGACACTACTCAGAAATCATGGTATATCTCCTATCCCCTTTCCCACAAATATTCAAATGCTAACAGGCTCCACCAGTCATAACTTTCAGGCTGGGAAATCTGAGAGTTGTAATCCAATATATTGAAGAGCATCGGGCTGCAGCATATTACATTATATAATTTTTATGCTAGTCTTAATGTTTAATTTACCTTTAAATATAAAACATTTGAACAGTTTCTTCTGTTATTATATGCTATCAAGTCATTGTTGAGTCTTAGTGAGCACATAGATTGTCTCCATGATGATCTGTCCCTAACTTTGTCTTTAAGTCTTCCAATGTTGTATCTATGGCCATACTCTTCTCTTTCCTTCCATATTTCCCAGCATTAGACAGCTAGATCTTCACATAATGGGTGCAGAATAATTTGACCCAGGTTATTTGTGACTTGAGACCACTGGGCTGATTTGTACAGTGATCCATTGGTTTGTTTTCTTGGCACTCTGTGGTATTCTCAGGAGCCTTTAAGACCAAAGTTCAAAAGCATCAATATTCTTCCTAACCTGATTCTTCAAAATCCATTTTTCACTTCTATAGGGTGTCATAGGATACACCATTGATTCTTTGATTCTGGTTTCTATAGCTGTAGACATCATGGCATTTGAATACCTTTTCCAAGGCCTTCATGGGGAGTTTATCATTGCTGGCCTGCAATGTTCTGCATTTCATGATTTCTTGTTCCTTGTTGATAGTTGATCCTAAAAGGCAAACACTACCTCAATATCTTAACTGTCAAGTCTACGGGTGGTTATCGTATGTGTTGCCATTAATTTGGTTTTCTTTATTTTAGTCTCATTTTTTTTCATTGTGTTCCTAGACTTTATTCCTAGAGCATGTGGATTGTTTGCATTTTTATCTAATTCTGCCTCATACTTTTTCAAAATAATTAAGAATTCATTATTAGCAGAAAGTCAGTTAAGGCTGGGAGACTGAGAGTTCTAGTCCAGTCCTACCATAACCAGTTGGGTGACCTTGGGACAGTCACTCTTAGCTCTAGGAAGTAAGCAATGGCAAACCCCTCCCATAAACTTTATAAATAAAAGTTTGCAGGGGTGTATCCAGGCAGTTGCCAGGTGGCATAAACTAACACGAAGGCACCTGCACATATTATTAGCAACAAACCGTCCTGCCCTTAAAATCCATTAACACACAAGAGAATTAAAAACATGAATCATTGCTTCACTGGTGAATTGTTAGATCTCTAAAGAAATTTAATCTTTAACAGTGAATTGTTGGACTAAAATCCACACGTGGTTGGAAAAAAATGACAAAAAACCATATAGACTTGAAACCAGAGATATTTTTATTGGGAATTTTACCTGAAATATACAGTAAAGACTTGAAATATCTGATTGTAAATGTATTAACAGCGGCTAGGATTGTATTTGCCAAAAACTGGAAAAATGAGAAAACACCATCACAGGAGGAAAGCATTAAGAAAATATTGGAATGTGCTGAAATGAGTAGATTGACATTTGAAATTAGAGAACAAGAGGATAAACAATTTTATAAAATTTGGGATCTATTCTATCAATGGTTAGACAATAAAATACAGTAATGAAATATGTAGACTATTAGGGGGCGGAGCTGGCGTCGCGACGATACGGCATGCGATCTTGGAGGTCTGAGATCGCTGCCGATATCTTTGCTCCTGGACGGTCCAAGTGGATCTAAACCGTCCCAAAGAGACAGTGAATGTCGCAAAGTCCCTGGTAGATCCAGGAGAAGCTCTTTTTGCCAGTGGCAAAGAGGCAGCCATTAAAGCTGCTGAAGTTGGGACAGCTCCGAAACGGAAGAGAACGAAAGAGAAAGTGTGCTGGTTTGGTGAGAACTTTTCTTTATTTAAAGATTTGAGAGGACACCCTAAGGGAAAGAAAGAATCTGTAAAAGTTTTTTGACAGAAGTGAATAAGCGGCGATTTTAAACAGGAATGTCAAAGTAATATTTTTATTTATTTTTTCTTATTGCTGATGATCCTATATTTTGAAACTGGACTGGTTTTTTCCCCTTTTTTTTAATCTACTCTTTTCTTTCCCCTTTTTGATTTTATAATATATTAAGCCAGAGACTCCCTTTTAGTCTTTTTTTTAAAAAAATATTTTCTTCCTTTTTAAACTAATTCTTATTATACTCTGCCGGAAAAGGAGGGGGAAAGTGAAAGCTGAAGAAACTTTGTAACACTGCCAACTAGAGGCTTGGAAATACTCTACTTTTCCTTTGACCAGACAAAGCTGAGAAAGAACTGAGACTTCTTTTCAAGGACACTGCCTGTTTGATAAGATAGAGGGAAGAGCATGGGAGAGTATTATTGCAGGTGCTCTTCTGGGTTTCTATCAACAGCTGGAGCCTGGTGTTGAAACCTAGGGAAGCAAAGTAAATCACATTATGGCTTCATTAACCAGGTTAATGTGTACAGTCCGTAGGGTAAATTGATATAGTATCTCCTGCCTACTTTCTTATCATCCTGTAATTCTTATCCTTTCTTATTTTTCTAGTATGAAGTACAAACTTCATTTCAACTTAGGTCAACAGTAATGTATTAGGAAAGGAATTTTTTGCTGCAAACACAAGGCATTTCAACTCAAGTGCAAGGTGTGAATTAAAGATAAAAAAGAATACACCTACTAGGATGTAGATTAGAGAATAGGGAATTTATTCAGGAAATATAGCAAACATAGCTTGGGCTATATTTACATACTACACCCATAATTTCTGCATCTCTGGTCCTGCCCAAAGTAAATCAATTCCAGTACCATTATTTTCAAAACAATTGATTTTAGTTGCAATTCTGTATCGACACTTCTAGAGCAAGTTCATACATGTGAAATGTGCTAAGCCGGATAGCACTGGAAATAACTTGTTCAAATTAATGAGATTAGAGATTAGCAGTTTCCGCTAAACATTGTATTTTGTTACTATCAAAACTGCTGTTTACTTATTCCTTATTCCTCATTCCCCACACAAATAGTTATTTTGTTGCACTTTGTCACATTCTTCCTTCAATAAATTTATGCTGGGGGGTGGTGAGGTGCCATGCCTTTCCCCAGTTTAGAACCACAGCAACCCTATGAGGTAGGCTGAGCAAAGATTTGCCCAAGTAATCCTAATCATAGTGTAGGGATTTGAAATGCCATTTAATTAGTTTGTACTAGTCAGATAATTGTTAGGCAGTTCATTTACTGTTACAAGTTGTTTCTTCCACTGAATTAATTAACCAAACGTTCCAACTTGATTGCTTCATTATTATAAAGTAAAAACCTTCTTTCTTATGATATCTCAATGGTGTCTTAATTAGCCCCTCAGGGAAGCATCTTAACAACATGAAGTACCCTCCATAGAGGAGGACATATGGAATAATATGGATGTCATTTCTCACCTTTGCTGGGTTCGCTAGGATGGCAGAGGAACTGGTGAGTCAATCAGCTAAGATCCAGTATTATACATTCCTTCTAAATTGGTTTCAGAAGCAATAAAGTGGGGTGTGTGTGTGTGGAAAAGCTGGCTGGGTTTACATAAATGTCATATTTGTATATAAGCCATGGCTTTCCTAGTCAGTTTATTAAATAAGCCACAATTGGATGGGTTCACTAACACACTGAGCTATTAATTGTGTCTTAGAAACCACAACGCCCAACACAAATCAAACAAACGACATCATGGATCAGTAATACAATATATGAAACTGACTGATCTCTTAACTGAAGTAGTTAATGAGTTTTAGTCCACGGTAGAAGGAGAAAGGAGGAAAAGATCCTCTCCCAGATACAGTGGTTGGTTATCTCACCTCTGCTTAATGCCAGTGGAGGGTTCCCCAGCTTCTCAGATGATCAACTCGGCTATTAAATGTTTGTATCAACAGGGAGGTCTTAATATTTCATCAAATCCCTGTTCAATTAATCCTTGTTTGGGTCCTAAATTTGGAACAACCAAAAAACCATTTTTTTTGTAATTTATGGGACAAACCTTCAGATACTACTCTGTTAAGCATAGCTCCAAGATAACTGTATACAAATCCCTTCATATTTTTCTTATAATGTTTAGGCATAATTGTTTATGCCTCCTCCAGGTAATATACTGCCTCAAAGTATAATAATAGATTCCACAATTCTTGATTCACTTGATTCACTTGATTCCACAATTCACTGACCTGATCCAGCAAGACAGTCCCAGTTATGTATTTAATCAACCAACATTTTGATTAAACACATATGTTTAGTCAATGCCATCACAACCTCACTTTGTTTATAATGAACTGGTTATTTAAGAACTAAAAAGGCCATCTTCCTTGCTGGAACTATAGAAAGGACAGTGTATGATTAGCCTGTAACGAGCAAAATCTCTGAACTAATTAACGAACAGAGCAAACTGATACTAATTTGTTTGGTGGTTTTTTTAACCTATCAGAGGTCTGTGGCTTCCTGTGATAGAAGTCAGCTCAAGGTAGAATTGACTAAATAGTTCGTATATATTGGGTCTCCATGCATTCATACCTAAAAAAATGCTTGAGTAGCCAATGGAACAGTTGCACTGTCCTGAAAAAGTGGGATGTTGAGGGTGTGTTATTAAGAAACCGATGAAACACACCATATGGAAATGATGTTCAAAGTTTCTTTGTGGGTTTAGGAGGAAAGCAATGTGTTGCTTAGACAAAAGTTGGTTGCCTTAACTGTTGAATCCTGTCCTTTGCTCTGGCAGTTATCCTACTTCTTCCTTCTGGGTTTGGTTGCTTATCCCAGTTTCTACTATATCCTGCGTTGGGTCCTGGTGCACATGTGGAGAATGGAATTCTGCTTTGCCGTCTATATAACTGCCAGGTGGGAGGCTCCCTGCAAACCTAGAAGAACCACAGGCTCAAAGACTAGGGGAGAAAACACCCTCACAGCTCTCCCAGGGGTATCCACCCACCCAGCCCGGCCACTTCTACCTATCCCTGTTTTACAAAACCAGCATGCTACAATGCTCACAGTCAGCCATAAGGTGTCACTGCTGATTTAGTTACTTCCTCCTGGCAGCCAATTTCTCTTTTACCTATCAAAGGTTGTATCAGGGTCACCTCTTAGCAGGTGGAAGATTATCCTTTAATGCATTGGGAGGGGAACAGGGTTAGCTGCCCCATAGTCTCCCCCCTCCACAAACTGAGCTGAGATTGTAGGCTTAGCCAAATTTCCAGTGATCCTGCCAGAGAAGGGAAGAGGCAGAGCTCAAGGAAGTTAGGCTTTGGTGTTCTGGGGGTTAAATGATGATGCCTGATTAGCTGCCTTGGAAAAGGGGGAGCAATGCTCAACTGGCTTCCAGATGGAAAGAAGCAACGGATTAACTTAGTGGATTCTGCCATGGGATGTTAAGGACGCCGATATCTGGGTCTCCAGCCTCATCCCTCTGAGATGCCCCAAACCTCCAGCTCAGCCTTCCAATCCTGAATCGGATCCATCCTACCTAGCTTCGCCCCCCTCCCAACTGGCAGGTCCCCCACAATCCTTCACCCATACATAGATCTCATCTTCCGTCTCCCACCATGCCTTGCAAACTGGGCCCTGAGCTTCTTTAGCTGTGATTATTCAACCCTGAGCTGTGCTACCCTGCTCTTCTTTCTGCTGGTCCATCTGCACAGTGCAGTCCACTGTCTCTTTAAGTTGCTCCCGCACTGTGCTGACAGCTGCTCCCCCCCTCCCTCCCTCCTTCCCCTGACTGTATCTCTCTCTGTGTCTGTCACAGCAGCTCTGCTAGGGACCAACCCTCCCACCAGCATCCCCCCTTTCCTCTGCATCCCCCCTCACCCCCTGGGGGACAATGAGCCTTCCTTGTGGACACCCGGAGGGATCCCAGCCCCACTGACCATCCTCATCCTCCTCTCTGCCCTCCTTCTTCCTCCTCCCCCATCACCCCAACCCTGCAGCCTGAGCAAGATGTTTCACGCCTTGGTAGCAGGGACCATTGTCTTTCCTGGCCTCTTCCTGTTGTCCAAGAACGGCCTCAAGTGGCTACCGGGCCTGCGATGGGAGGAGGCTGACGCGGTCATCGTCTCAGCCAGGTAACCAGGGATGCAGGAGGGGATGCCAGCAGGATCTAGCAGTCCAGAGGGTGGACAGGAAGAAGGGCAGGAAGAAGAAGGCCTCAAGGATGAACTGCTGGGCACCTGGATTTTTGTGGTTTGTTAGTTTGATGTGGGTGGTTTTAAGGAAAAGGGGGGAGCTATGGGTCCTGGGGAGATGGAATGGGAAGGGAGAGGGTTTTTTTGGAGGGGGAGTGGTGTCCTAATCCCTAGCCAGCTTTCCTGGTAGCTTCAAAAGGAGAGGTTAAAGCTGGAAGCCAATTCTTGGACTCATTGGAAATAGAATACAGTGCACTGAGTTTCAAACTCTCTTGGACCTATAAGGAATCTCTATAAATAGAAAAGTGTCCAGGATTTTCTAGAAGAAGCATTGTATTGAAGTCATGAGCTAATTGATGTTCCTAGGATCCCACATTGGGAGTGGGATCATTGTAGGAAAAGCAGCCAACACAATGAGAGCCAAAAGGGTGTCACTGCTACCTCTTGATAACCCAACAGTAGTGATAACTCAATAAAGTCAAGCAGGGTGTTTTGAGCCTGGGATTGAGGTGTCACCAAATCGGTTATCAGAGTCACTGTAAGTTTATTATGCTCTGAGTAAAGTATCCACAGCTCTGCACTCCAAAATGGAAATTCTTTGAAAATAGGAGTCTTTCAGGAGGCTAGATGTTTTGTTGGGGTATAGTAAGAGATGCTTAAAAAATGTGGCATGTAGTGAAAATCCCGGGGATGTCTTCTAAGATGTGGCAGGGGACACCCAATTGCTCTCATCATGTAGGATGTTTTAAGCATGAAAGCCTGTCTATTGACTGACTTCTGGAATTACTTGAGAATGTAGCAGGGTCAATGGACAGCTGAACCATTTAACCATTGCGACTTACCTCCAAATATATCCAGACAATGGCAGTTGTTATGGGATGGTGAAAAATGTCTGGGTTGGAATTAAAGCTGTTGGTCAAGGCTGGCAGAGTTCTGGAGCAATGTAATAGTCTAGGCCAGCTCCCAGAGTATCAGATTGGGATTGAAAACTACTGTTTTGGCCTCATAACTTCAGACCTAAAATGGAAATAGGGTTCTAGAATCCAATAGAAGAGGAAGGAGAAACCACAGTTACTTAAACTTCTTACCATTTCCCATTCTCCTATCACAGACTTGTCTCCTCAGTGCAGGCCATTATGGCTTCCACAGTTGGCTACATCATCTCATCATCCTGCAAGCACATTATCGATGACCAGTAAGTCAGCATTTATGGTGTAATGCCAGGGCAGTACTGTGGTGCAGCAATCTCATTTCTACCCCAACCCCATCTCTACCTTGTTTTCTGAGTGCAGCTCAGCCAGCATCTTGGCAAGGTCACACTACTGAGAAATTTGATACTTGCACCAGGAGTGGCACCAAATTTAGAACAGGATGACAGTGACATGTTCCAAGCAGATGTACCGCAATGAGTAGGCTGGATCAGGAAGCTGGGCAGAGAGTTTGGGGCCACCAACAGGAGTGCTATGGTCAATAGCAGTGCAGAGTGAAGCACTGGGTTGTGGACCCAGAGAAAGCGTGTTCAGGATTCCGTTCCGAAAAGAGGTGTTTCGGGATTATGGGGGTGGTGGAGACAAGATGCTTTGCATATAAAGATTGTACCCACCACAAAACTTAGTAGAGATGTTAGAGTAAGTAAGACAAAAGTAGCAGGAGGGCAGAAGCCAAGCTTTGTTGAAAAAAGTGCTGTCCATGGTGCTGGGGGGGGGGGAAAAAACCAGTGGGCCTCTGAATTGGTAATTTCCCCTTTCAGCACCATGGACAGCCCCACTCAAACTACAACAAGTCTTCCCATTCTGGTCCTGTACTGTAATCCGAAATCCTCATACAATATATAGGGGAGTTGATTTCCACAATATCTGCTGGAAATAAACTCCAGGGTCAGATTTGTCAGTCCCTCTGGCTTCTGGGAGGGCTGCCAGACCTCAGTTTCTGCAGAATCCAAATTGGCAGTAGGGTAGTTCTGCAGGACAAGAAGGACTGGAAATGCAGCACAAGTCCACACTGGGGAATTCTGAGGACAGAGCAGGGTAGAGATGAAGGGTTTGGGTAAGATATGGCAGGAGGTGTCATTGGATCTATTTCTATCATGTCCTTTCTTGCTTTTTTTTTTTTCCCAAGGATAGTTTAGTTTCTCATTAATGAATGCAGTTGGGATTAATTCCCTCCCTGGGTGATGTTAGATAGGCATGTGGGAGCAGCAGGGGGAATTAGACCAAAGGAACAGCTGCTTCCATTGCTGATTTGCATTCTGTGTATGTGTAATTAAGTTTTATAGAGCAGCCAATGATGAGGAACTCCAGGGCCCTTAGGAGAGGAGGAGGTTAAAACAGAGGGAAGTTGGATTGTTGGGTCCTCTGTCATGAGCTCCAATTGGATATGCATAGAAGGAGGAAGCTATGAGATAAGACTTAAGGATGTGAAAACTGCCTTAGCATTTTTATTTTCACAACGATATCACAGTGCCCCTTACACAGCAAATCTCTTTCTGGGAAGTAATGTGAGGTTCCCCTGGCAATATTTCAACACTTTTGAAGTATCCTTTTCATTGACCCTTGTGCCTAAAAGGCAAGAAAGAACACTTCCTATGTTAGTCTTTCAGCATGGAAATCAAATACTGCTGTATCCATCCTGAAAGCAAACAGCCCATTCCTTCTAAATGTGCTTCAGACCAAATGCCCTATTTTTTCTTAGGTCTGGACCTCACAAGGACGTTTGAGCTTAGCATCCTGCATTGCACTGCTGCTTTGGCATTTGGCCTAATCACCTTGCATGGAGCAGAGAGTATCTTCAGCAGAAATGTTTGGGAGCGGGAAAGAGATAGCATAGAGAGCTGAGCAAGGGATATGATGGTTAAGGAGTTGGGTCCCATCTATAAATAAACCCTGTTTTATTTACCTCTGTTTCAGCTGCTCTTTAGCATTTTCAGAAATGAGTCCAGATCGGGAAATTCTTTTTAAAACCCTGTATTTTAAGTCATTTTAAGTAGAATGAGACTAACTCCAATGTTCTGAATTTACATGCATCTCAGTGCCTTTTTATAGAGTTGGTGGGTTTCTAAGCAAAGTTGAAAGCATGGGTCCCAGGTAGAAGCTAGCAAACCAAAGCATCCTGTTCACAAAGGCCAGAGGGAGTAATATGGTAGGATCCGATAAGTAAGGAGGAATTGCTAATAGTATACCTTTCCTAGGTGCAGCAGTGTCTGGAGTATCTTAGAAATAAGGTGTAAGCAAGTTAAAACTGGAAAGAAACCACATTTGTTGCAGGAGCAGAAGGTTGTGATCAGGATCAGGGAGTGGGGGGGCAGGGGGGGAGGGGAGAGAGACAGGATGATGTGAGCAAGGCAAAATCTATGTTACCATTGTCCTTGGGAGTGAAGCACATCAACATGTTGTCAATTCCTCAATGATTGTGGCCTTGAGTCTGTTCCAGAGGGGTGGAAAGTGTCCTGTTCTTCCATCCCCTTTGCTCATGGCTCAAGTTATCTGCAGGGATTACTATGTCTATTCACTGTTTATATTTCTTTACCCCTTTTCACCTCCTGCAGGCACTGGCTGACTTCCAACTATACCCAGTTTGCAGTCCCTTACTTCATCTATGATATCTACGCTATGTTCCTGTGCCATTGGCACAGGTACCAGGTCAAAGGGCACGAGTCAAGATGTGTTGAGACCCAGACGCTGCACACTGCCATACGTGCCTACTTGCACAAGGAATTACTGATGGTGATTCACCATCTTTTCATGGTGTTGGTTTGCTTCCCTGTGTCTGTGGTGAGTGGGACCGGGGGTGGGTGGGTGGGTGGGTGGGTGGGTGCAACCCGTGTGCACAGATGAGGATGGGAAGGGAAGGGGTGGGCTATTGATCCCTGCAGCAGAAGCTGCCAGTGAGGATGCGGTGCTCTAGAAGATGCTGCCCCACCGGCCCAGGTCTGCCACCTTTATCCCTTTCCCCCTTTCAGCTGTGGCGTCAAGGCAAAGGTGACTTCTTCCTGGGTTGCATGTTGATGGCTGAACTCAGTACCCCTTTTGTCTGCCTGGGGAAGGTACTTATCCTGGTGAGTATCACCTGCAACTCAGCTTCTCTTAGGGGAGCCAGGGCAGAGAGAGGTTCGGATTGGTTTTCACCTTGGAGTACATTACAGGTATCCCCCCTTTGACTAATAACCATAAATAGTCCTCGACTTAACCACAATGGAGCCCAAGCTTTATGTGGCTAAATGAGAAATTTGTCAACGCCCCGTTTTATGACTTTTCTTGCCACATTTGTTAAGTGAATTGTGGCAGTTGCTAAATTAGTAACATGGTTGTTAAGTGAATCCGGCTTCCCCCTTGACTCTGCTTGTTGGGAGCCTTGCAAAAGGGGATCACATGACACCACCCACCCCACCCCCCGGGACACGGCAGCAATCGTAAGTTGTGAATCGGTTGTCCAAGCATCCAAATGTAAATCCACGTGGCCATGAGATTGCTGCCATGGTCTGAAGTGTTAAAAAAAACGGTCATAAGTCACTTTTTTCAGTTATGTTGTGACTTTGAACCGTCCCTAAAGGAACTGTTGTAAGTCGAGGACTACCTGCATTGACTTAGTGACCGTTGAAAGTTATAACCGCACTGAAAAAAATGACTTACAATCATTGCGGCATTCCCCACAGTCACATGATCATAATTCGGGCTCTTGGCAACTGGCATGTACCTACGACAGTTGCCGTGTCCTGGAGTCGCCTGAACGCCCTTCGAAACCTTCCCAGCTGGCTTCCAATAAGTAAGTGGGGGGAACCAGATTCCCTTAATGACTTTAACATTTTCATTCGCTTAACAAACGCAGCGAGTTTTCTTAACAATCAAGGCAAAAAAAAAAGTTGCAAAATGAGATGTGACTCACTTAACAACCCCCCCTTGCTTAGTAACAGAAATCCTGGTCCCAATTGCGGTCGTAAGTCGAGGACTACCTGTATAGGTTTTATATATTGGTTGTTTGGTTTGTTGACATTTTAGATGGTGTTTTCATTTATTAGATGTCCAGAGTTGGTAGGGCAAGATGGGAGACCGTACAGAACTAAAGACATAATGGGAAGGCAGAAGAGTTAGCCAACCTGACCGGAATCTGCCTTTCAGCTCTCTTTTTTCCCTCTCTCCGCAGTACAAGCAGCAGCACACTCTTCTCCACAAGGTGAATGGCATGGCCATGCTAGTCACATTCTTCTTCTGCCGAATCCTGCTCTTTCCATACATGTACTGGGTATATGGGCAGTATGCTGGCTTGCCCTTCTACCGTGTACCCTTCTCCATCCCCGCCGAGTACAACTTGGGATCAGCCATCCTCATGGCTCCCCAGATATACTGGTTTGGCCTCATCTGCCGTGGAGCTTTCCGTGTCTTCCGTGCCCGGGGTACCGCCAAGGAACAAGTATTGCGAAACGGGCACAGGATGGATACCCAGGCACTGGACTAATGGCTCTCTTGCCCCCTCCCTCAGCTGCAAATGGACAAGCCGCCTTTCCCCCCTATGACTTATTTATTGGGGTGATGGGAGGGAGTGGGGAAGCTGGCTCCTAAGCCAAAAGGAAAAACGGGAGGGTCAGGGAAGTGGGGTGGGTATCTCAAAGGAAGTCTTTAGAGGGTATAAAACCAAAGTATTCCTTGGTTTGCTATGTGGAAATTCCTTTGTCTAAATTTGCAATGCTGTCGGTGTTTTGAAATGTCTTATGAGTTGGGTAGGGTTTGAACACAGAGTGTAGTCCTAAACCAAAGGGAATACTGAGGTTATCTATGTTCGGGAGATATTCAGGCCTGTGGGGCATTGATCAAGAATCAATTGGATGTGGGCCTGTAGAGCAAAACCAGATTTCTAATGTATCAGGGCTCTGCCAAGCCGACAAATGCATAGTGGCTGTTGCTTGCTAAGCTATGATTAGTTGATCTAAGATTTTCTGAGCATTGCTAGTCAAGGAGAGACCCACATGGCTTGCATGGGGGGCGATACTGTTACCTGAAAGCAGGGGTTACAAAACTTTGGATAGGAAGATTGAGTCAAATTCTCCCCAATCCTATTTTCTTTAGACTTGCAGAATCTCTATCACATGTAAACAAGATGGAGAAATAATTACTGGGTTTGAATTGCCCTCACTCCAGGCAGCAATAGGGCAAGAGGAGAATCTTATCAGCAGAATTAGTTATATTTGTAGAATAACCAATAAGGAAACACTCTTTTCATTTTTTGGATGCTAGTAAAATAACATGATCTTCAGTATTACAGGAACGTCATCTACCCAGGATATTTAATTCATTCATATGTGGGTGTGGGTGTGGGTGTGATCACACACAGACACACACAGACACACACACACATTTATCCTCTGTAGCAAGATGACCGGAGGGGTGCTGCTTAAAGAACACATCATGCCCCACTCCCCATAGCAATAACCAAGCAGCGGGAAAACTCTCCTCTCGACACCTTCTCCTCTGTTTCAGCACCGAACTCCTTCACTGCTCACTCTTAGATCCCCTCCTCACTTCATAGGGCAGGAATCTAGCTGTACATAAAGAGCAGGGGGGGGGGGGAATGTATTTATAACCCAAGGTCTGCCAAGTATTAAAGGAGCCTTTATCTACTGTCAGCGGAGGGGTTGTGTGTGTCGTTTATTAATTCCAAATCCCCAGCCCTATGTATATTGCTGAACCCTGTATTCGGATCACTCTTCCCCTAAAACCTTTGAGGATCACATAGCTGTCTTTACAACTCTCCCTCTTTAATCTTCTTTTATTTATTTACTTATTTCTATCCCGCCTTTATTGTTTTACAAATGACACAAGGCGACAAACATGTCCACCACACTTTCCTTCTCCTATTTTCCCCACAAGAATATTGTGAGGTGGGTTCAGCTGAGAGCGAGTGACCAGCCCAAAGTCATCCAGCTACCTTTTATGCCTAAAATGGGACTAGAACTCACTGTCTCCTGGTGATTGGCCCAAAGTTACCCAGCCAGCTTTCATGATTAAGGTGGGGCTTGAATTCACAAGTCTACCGCTTTCTAGCCTGATGCATTCTTCCTTCATCAATGAATATCTTGCAAATGCATGCAAATTCAAAGGCCTTTTACTTAACAGGAAGGACGGGGAAAGGAGCAGAAGACAGCCGTTGGCTCAGAAACTCTAGTCCTCTTCTCTCTAGTCGTGTTGTTTACGGAAAAGCCTGAAATGAGGAAGGATGGGAAATCAGATCCTGGAGGAAAATGTGTGGGCACAAAACGTGGCTCTTGAGAGCAACAGGGGAAGGGGATTCAGCCAAGACCCAGCAGATGTGGGCTGGTGCAACACTTACGCTTGGACAATCTGAAAAACAAAGAACAGCAGGATGAGGAAAATGGATCCCACCAGGATGTAGCGTAGCAGCTGAGGGAAGGCGCCTGGAAGAGACAAAGAAAGGGGGCTACTCACGGACCACTAACAGACACTGAGGAAGCCCACTGTTCAGAAACAAGCTAGGATCTAACAGGCTTAGGATCTAACAAGCAGGAGTTCTGTAAAAAAAACAACCCAAAGCAGGGATTTGGAGGCATAATCTATGTGTTACGTCAAGCAAATGATCCTCCCTTGGACTTCTTTTTCTAATAAACAGGTTTAGAAGCCCCAACATGGAGGGGTGGGGGAAGGGAAAAATGAGGGCTGTAAAAAAGGGAGGATACAACACACATGTGGGCGATTTATGCTTCTTTTAGCCCTGTGCTATACTTTTCATGTGTTGCCTGGTTTCAGTTTTTCCAGAGGGGATTCTGGCAATCTCTGGAACAGTGTTTCTCAACCTTAGCAACTTTAAGATGTGTGACTTCAACTCCCATGCTGGCTGGGGAATTCTGGGAGTTGAAGTCCACCCATCTTCAAGCTGTCAAAGTTGAGAAACACTGCCTTAGAGGGAATACAAACTGACGTCTCACTTGGAGCAATAAATTCAGGCTTTTCTCCAATAAACTTATAGACAACTAGGATCTTCTCTTTATCGGAGTCAGGGTAGTCAAACCAGGGTGCCTCATGGGATAAGGACTCCATCGTCTTGTTGGCATCCTCTAGTTTTTCCACAGGTGCTGTGGGCCAAAGAAATAAGAAACACGCCCATCAGATAACACAGGAAAGCATTCCTGATGTCAAAGGGAAGTTACGCTCCCTAAATTAAATTAAATATTACTACTGATCAAGGATAAAGTATCATTCCTCCCTTACTTTTATATCTGTTTCTATATTCTCTCCTTTAATATTTTATAGAAGCTCTTTTAAGCATTCAATACCCATCTGTTGTGTGGTCAATTGTTCCCCCGGTCTTTGTTTAGAAAATGAACTTTTCCCCACTGCAATGCATATGGTCAGGAACTAATGAAAAAGTGCTGGAGTTTATCAAAATACGTTTTTTTCCATATGTGGATGCCGCTACAATTGTAAACTCTAGAAGTATCCCAAGACATTCCAACATCTCTTTTGTAGTTTAAAAAAGCATTAACCACTTTTAAATAGTGTTAATCAACTTTGGTCTGGAACGGAAACACCAGCCTTTTCACACTATGCTGGAGACTCTACCTAAATACAACTCTGAGATAAAAACTGTATCCATGTAAAGTTGTGGAATTGTATTGTGAGCAGATTTTTTTTTCAGATGCACACAGGCTCTAAGAAACTACCTATTATTTTATGCTGAATGGATAAAAGAATGGATTCATTAATAAAATAATAAAATAATAATAATATAATAATATAATAATAATATAATAAATAATATAATATAATAATATAATAATAATATAATAAAATAATAAAATAATAAAATAATTCATTAATAAAATAATCATTAATTCATTAATAAAATAATCAGTATATTGACTTTACATTTATCAGTATATTGACTTTACATTTTTGGAGCCTGGGTTCCTCATACAGTACCCAGATGCCATGTGGATGATTTAGTTCTAGTTTGGTAGGATGAATAATGTGATTATTTTGCCAGACCATAACAGAACAAAATAGGGGTTAGTGTTGTATAAACCCAAACTAAGATTGAAGTTTCCTTTTGGTTACCATAGCTTGTACTAATACCACTCTATAAAGCCTTAGTAAAACCACACCTAGAGTACTGCATCCAGTTTTGGTCATCACATTATAAAAAAGATGTTGAGACTCTAGAAATAGTACAGAGAAGAGCAACCAGGATGATTAGGGGACTGGAGGCTAAAACATACAACAAACGGTTGCAGGAACTGGGCTTGGCTAGTCTAGTAAAGAGAAGAACCAGGGGAGACATGATAGTGGTCTTCCAATATTTGAAGGGCTGCCACAGGGAGGAAGGGGTCAAACTATTTTCTAAAGCTCCTATAGGCCAGACAAGGAATAATGGATGGAAACTGAACAAGGAGAGATTTAACCTGGAAATAAAGAGAAACTTTCTGACAGTGAGAACAATCAACCAATGGAACAGAAGTTGCCCTCGGAAGTTGTGGGAGCTTCATCACTTGAGACTTTCAAGAGGAGATTGGACTGCCATTTGTCAGAAATGGTGTAGGGTCTCCCGCTTGGGTGGAGGGATGGACTAGATGACCTACAAGGTCCCTTCCAACTCTGATTATCTGTTATCTGTCTGCAAAAACATGGGTGATCACTAGATGGTAGCAGAACTGCCCACTATTTTAACCAGCAATGCAGGAACTTAACCAGAGATCTGTTGTGCTTGAATTAAGTATACCAAGGAATAAGTGTAATAGGTAGAATGAAGACAGATAATATTAAATTTTAGATAAGTGGAGAAATTTGGCAGGAGGGACTGGGCTCACCTTCCATTAGTTGATCAAGCCATTTTTCCTTGGAGAGATTTGCAAAATTGTATAAGATGCAGAGAAACAAAGATTGCACTTGGCTTGGCATAATGGCTCAATCTCTCTCTCACACATCTAAACACACATACCTGATGACCTCACAGTGCATGCTTCTCTCCTCACATTCCAGCTGACTTTTCCACCACAACCACCAAGATTCCACCACTCCACCCATCCAAAAAAATACGAATAGCAAAGCAAAGGATGACATGCAAAGAAATATATATTTATTTTATTGTTTGCCCCATCAAAAGATTCCTACATTCTGGGGAAGCACAGTATTATATAGCATATGATCCCCAGACATGTTCTTGTAAGGCACCCATTAAGTAATAATAGAGTGGATTCATCTGGAGTGGTGTCTCCACCACCCCCACCCCAAAAAAATTTCATGTCTTGGGCAGAATCCCCAGTAGACCTCCAGCAGCCGTGAAGAGGTTAACAGGAGAAGAACCATCCGTAATGAGTGTGGACTGGATTCCCAGACCTTGGAGCAATTTGACCTGCAAGGAATAGAAAGCAGAAAGTCACGCATCAAGGGTTTCAAAATCTCAGATGAATATTTCTAATTTGCTGTCATGTTGGGGCATATGAGATGTGTGGCTGCTCCTCCTCTTGTACAGGTAGTCCTGGACTTACAACCATTCATTTAGCAACCGTCTGAAATCACACCGGCACTGACAAAAATGTGACATGACCAGTTTTCACACAATATTTGCAGTATCCCCATGGTCATTTGATCAAAATTCGGGGGCATGGCAACTGGCAGGTATTTATGACATTTGCATTAACCTGGGGGTCCTGTGATCACCATTTGTAACCTTCCCAGTTGGCTTCTGACAAGCAAAGTCAGTAGGGAGGCAGAAACCAGATTCACTTAACGGTTGCATGATTCACTTAACTGTTACAAAAAGGTCATAAAATGGGGCGCAGCTCACTTGACCCGGGGGTGTGGCACAAAGGAAACACAGTCAGATAATCAATAAGAGTCCCTTTATTATCTCCAACTTTGCCCCCAATGTCCAGGTTACCTTCTGGCTGGAGAAAAACTCTCCCAGGAACAGCCTCTGACTGCAGAAAATTCAGTCCAAAACAAAGTAAACACAAACTGTAACTTAAAATCCAAACAAGCCAAACTGAAGTAATTAGTTTGGCAGGGCAGGAGCAAGAATTTCAAACTTGAAAGCACGGCAAAACTCACACAGTTGGGAAGACACCAGGAACATAGATAAGCCATGACAACGTAAGATAAAGTCACATTTGTTCCCAACAGCCTGCCACACACGTAGCTTGCCTTTTTTATAAACTGTATTCCCAGCTGCAGCTAATGAAGGGAATCAGGGCCCTTTCCTCCCCCATAAACCATGCAAGCCATGTTTCTCTCTTCTCCGATCCTCTCTACATGCCCTAGGACAGCGGTCGACAATCGGTGGGCCGCACTCCACTTGTGGGCCATGAGAAAATTTTGGTGGGCCACAGAGAAATCTCACCCCTAGAGCACCCCCATAAAGCAATTAATCCAGGCTGTGCAGAAACACAAGGCTGCGCCGCCCACATGGCCTGCGGGAACCCTCCCCGCCCACTCACTCCTTATCAGGTAAACTTGCCTGCTAAATTGCTATTTTTCCTTTTTCCGACCATCAGGTGTTCTGCTGTGCCAGGAGATTTAGATTAGCTAGGAAGCAGGAAATGGTTGGATTTCTTGCTTTCTAGCTAGTCTAGATCTTCGGCTCAGCACAGCCAAACCTCCCTTAGGACTGAAGGTTTGCTTGCAAGCAAGTTCAGTGCAGACTCACGGCAAGCAAATTTGAGAGACTGAGCTAGCCGATAGCAGATAGATAGATCACTGAATGATTCTGTGAGCAACTCAATCTGCCTGCTTTGCCTGATTTGGGGTAAAAGTTGCTCTTTTTTATAAAAAAATTCAATATTTATATAAATATTTATAATATTTACATACAAGCCATGCCCACCAAGCCACACCCACAAATTAGGCCACGCCCACAGAACCAGTTAGTGGTCCCTGAGATCTAAAATTATGGGTTTGGTGGTCCCTGAGGTCCAAAAGGTTGGCGACCCCTGCCCTAGGATGAAGAAGGGGTAGGCCCTGGATCTTCCTCTGAATTCCCTCTCCGTTGTTCCACCTCCTCCCTGCTCTGCCCAGCTGGACTTTGCCCTTCCCCAGTTTCCTCCACAGCCAACGGAGCCTGCTCCCTGTCAGCTGTTCAGCTTCTTCCTCAGATTCAGACTCCAACAGGGGCATGACATCACTTAATAGCTGTCTTGCTTACCAATGGAAATTTTGGGCTCAACTATGGGGTTGTATGTCAAGGACGACCTGTAGTTTATTGTGCCCCATGCTTTCTTAAATCAGTAGGAATGTTCACCACTGCCACTTGTTTTCATGCCACTTGGCCCAGCCTGATGCTCTCCAGATATGGTAGAATTAACACTTCCAGAATTTCCCAACCGGAACTAGAGGAAAACCATATTGGGGAAGGCTGATCTGACCTCATTGCCAGTGGTTTTTTTTTTTTAAGAAGCCACAGTCCACAGCCCCTCATACCTGTTGCATTCTAACTCAAAATGAATAAACTATGAGTTTAAGCATGCCCATTTTTTGGAAGGACAATGTTCCCCTACCCCCTCTTCCTTTCCCTGTTTCTCACCTGCATCTCTGGCCCGGCCATTGCAATGTCACGGATCGTATTGGCTCCGAGGGATTTGATCACAGCTTCAAATTTCTTGACTTCCACAGCAGCCAGAGCTTCTGCCCGGGCCACCTCCAAGTCGACTTTTTCTTTGGAGAAGCGCAGCTCTTGTTCCTGGCCTTGTGTAAGACGCAGCAGTTCCGATTCCTGAAAAAGTTGAGAGAATAAAGGAGGGAGAAAGAAAAGTTGGCACACAGGCAGAACCCAAACATCAGAGTGGAAGAAAAGGAGCTACCAATGTGATTTCTGAAATACTCCGGCAACAATTCATACAACACCATTGCGTACTATTTTTTTTATTCTGACTTCCTACTAGAGAAGCTCTATCAGCTGGTGGGCCTTCTCTAGTTTGCCTTTTCTTTTCCCACTAAAGTCTTAATATAAAGTTCACCAAGACACCCATTCTATGAGCGAAATTTATTATCTGCATATAAAACAATGGATGTCATCTAAAGACTTTAAGATTCAGCATGTGCTTCTTAAGACTTACAAGCAACTATCACCTGTCACCTGTCGAGTGCAGCACCTGCTAGCATCCACAGCCCATTGAAGAAGTTTGAAGAAAAGACTGGACATCCATTTGTCCAGGATGCAATAAGGTCTCTTGCCTCGAGTAGGGGGTTGGACTAGCAGATCTCTGAGGTCCCTTCCAGTCCTATGATTTCATGATTCTATAAGTTATTATGTCAGAATACTACCAAATCACAGGAAGAATCTGACCCTTATAGTTTCTTCTTTGTCCTATATCTGACTAGAGATAGTTTGGTTTGTGAGAAAAAATCAAACACAAAACTGATGCAATGTTTTTGCTAGGAACAACCAAACTTTTGATTTCTCCAGAACTTTTCATCAAACATGAAGGTAAATGGCAGGAATGGGAAGCAGCAGTCAAGTTGAAGAACAAGACCAGGAACTGTAGCCTACAAGTGCAGCAGTTCAGAGCTGGCTACAAGCTGGAGGCTGAATAGAGCTGGAGAGCGAGAACATCTGACATCAGAAGATGCTTCATATATTTTAGATATAATTATGCCTAGTATACTGAGAGGAAAAAAAAATAGCAATATCCAATACAGGCTTTGTTCTGAAAATTAACAGCATTAAAATTGTGCTTTGACTAGGATCAAGCAAGTGAAAAACTTTAAAATTCAGTGGCTAAAAACAGAGGAAGGAAGGAATTTAGGACCATATCACGCAATTCAGGGACTACGCCTCGACCTCCTAATTTACTTTAAGGGACAGAGCTGGTGTTTCTCAGCACTTTCTGGACATTTGATAAGTGTGTGTGTGTGTGTGTGTGTGTGTGTGTGTGTGGATTCTGGAAGCCAAAATGACCTGAAATTGTCACTTTATTTTTCTAGCCCAGTTTTAGGTAGTTTTCAGTACAAGGAGGAAGAATGGTTAAGAAGGACAGGCAGGAATGACTTGCAAAAAAAGCCTATTCCTTCACCAATTATGAAAAGGCCCAATCTGGCCTGAAAAATTTAACTTTCAAGCCATTTACGGATGAGAATTGGTAACTTTCTGCTCTTATCATCACCTTTTTTTTTTTCAAGGAAAAAAGAATCAAACAATATGCCCACTCCTAACCCTAACCCAGTGAATTTCAAGAGGGCAGTCTTGATCCAGGTGCCCTATTCTGTCTGTGTACTGCTCTCTTTAACTGAACCCTTAGTCCCGGACTAAGCAGTAAACACAGAAAAAGGGGGGAAATGCTTAGAGTGGGTTGGAACAAGATGCAAAATCAGTTATTCTATTTTTCAGATACATTTTGTTCTGTCCCATGATGCTCAGCACTGGAGGGAAGATTAGCACTCGCAGCCACCATTAAGAAACTAGTTAGCCTGACTTCCGGTTTGTCAGCTTCGCGAGCGGCAGGGATTTGCGACTCTCTGCGATCCCTGCCACGCTAGCCGTTTTTGGTGCTCTGATCCGGACGGGTTCGGAGCTAGGCTACCCTGCAGGGGTAGCTGAAGATAGGGGGATCCGGAGAGGGGTTTGGGGTGTTGCAGACCCCCTCCCGGCCGGCAGAACCCCTTTTCCCAAGACGGTGCAGCGGCGGTCCGCAATGGCCGCCACAAAGAAGCCGGCAGCTGGGTAAGAATGCGCAGGAGGAAGAGGAGAAAGCCTTTGAGAGTGAAAGTTTTCTTGGTTGATCCAGGACTCTAAGATACATTTAATATAATTCCTGGAAATTATGGCTTTTTGGATGATTCTTTCCACAAGAGAAAATAAGCGGCAATTTTGAGGTGCTGAAAGGAAAGTTCATTCTTCCTCCCGACGGAATTAATAAGTGGATATTGAGAAACCTGTTTTTTTCAGGTAAAACTAGCTTTATGTGATAAGTCGGAAGGGAGAGGACAAAAAAGATATTCATTTGGTCTGATGTTGTTGGAGGAGATGCCTTAAGGATTTGAAGACAGAAATATAATTTCAATAAGGCTTTAAAATACAGATTTGGATTTTCTTTTTCTTTTGTCTGATACTACCCCTGGAAGAGAAAGGGAGAACTTTGTCTTGGCTTGGATTGATTGAGGACTTTGGGATTGTTCTATCTTTTTCTTGAAATATCTTGGTTGGTGTAAGAAGAAAGAGGGGAAAAAGAAAAGAAAAGAAAAGATTTACCGTATATACTCGAGTATAAGTCGAGTTTTTCAGCCCATTTTTTGTGCTGAAAAAATCCCCTGGCTTATACTCGAGTCAGATCCCTCTGAAAAAAAAATGGTGTGGAGTCGCTGCTGCCGGCGCGGCCCAGTCCCGCCGCCTCGGGAAGGGAAAGGCAAAGCGCTTTTTGCCTTTCCCTTCCTGGCTGGGGCTGTTGGGAGTCGCTGCCGCCGGAGCGGCCCCAGTCCCGCCGCCTCGGGAAGGAAAAGGCAAGCGCTTTTTGCCTTTCCCTTCCCGGATGGGGCTGTTGGGAGTCGCTGCCGCCGGGGCCCCAGTCCCGCCGCCTCGGGAAGGAAAGGCAAAGCGCTTTTGCCTTTCCCTTCCCGGCTGGGCTGTTGGGAGTCGCTGCCGCCCGGCGCGACCTCAGTCCCGCCGCCTCGGGAAGGGAAAGGCAAGCGCTTTTGCCTTTCCCTTCCCGGATGGGGCTGTTAGGGTCGCTGCCGCGGCGCGGACCCAGTCCCGCCGCCACGGAAGGGGAAGGCAAAGCGCTTTTGCCTTTCCCTTCCCGGATGGGAGCTGTTGGGAGTCGCTGCGCCGGGCGGCCCCAGTCCCGCGTAGCCTCGGGAAGGGAAAGGCCACGGCTTGGAAGGCCGCCGCTGGAAGCGAAGCTGCGTGCAGCCGCTGTGTTAGCATCGGATCGGGCGTGCCGGACGGTTCGACCGAGCCCCGCGTCGTCTTTGGCGCCCGCCCAGCACCGCGGAGCTCCCTGTACCGGGAGAAGGGAAGACCCCCTGGGGCGGGGCAGGAGAGGAGCTTCTCCCGCCCGCCCCTCTTTCCGTGCCCACCGGTGTCCCGCCGGGACGACCCCGCCCGCAGTCGCCGCCGCTTGAAAGAGACGGGCCGGGTGGGTAGAAAGCGCCGGGCGCCCTTGGAGGAGAAGGTCCCGCGTTCGCCTGTCTGCCCGCGGATGTCAGCGGAGCAACCGCTGCTACAGGAACAGTTTACTGCCATCGCCCTCAAAAGGGGGCAACCGGACAGGGAATCCGAGGGCAGCGCTCGTTGCGTGCCGGAGGCGACAAGCCCGCTCGGGTGGACGTGTTTAACCAGAGACCCCGGACGAAGCAGCGGCAAAGCTCCGCTGACATCCGCGGGCAGACAGGCGAACGCGGACCTTCTCCTCCAAGGGCGCCCGGCGCCTTTCTACCCACCCCTGGCCTGTCTCTTTCAAGCGGCGGCGACTGCGGGCGGGGTGCGTCTTGCGGGGACACCAGTGGGCGCGGAAAGAGGGGCGGGCGGGAGAAGCTCCTCTCCTGCCTCGCCCGGGGGTCTTCCCCTTCTCCCGGTACAGGGAGCTCCGCGGTGCTGGGCGGGCGCCAAAGACGACACTCGGGGCTCGGTCGGAACCGTCCGGCACGCCCGATCCGATGCTAACACAGCGGCTGCGCGCAGCTTCGCTCCAGCGGCGGCCTTCAAGCCGTGGCCTTTCCCTTCCCGAGGCTACGCGGGACTGGGGCCGCTCCGGCGGCAGCGACTCCCAACAGCCCCATCCGGGAAGGGAAAGGCAAAAAGCGCTTGCCTTTCCCTTCCCGAGGCGGCGGGACTGGGTCCGCGCCCGGCGGCAGCGACTCCCAACAGCCCCATCCGGGAAGGGAAAGGCAAAAGCGCTTTGCCTTTCCCTTCCCGAGGCGGCGGGACTGGGTCCGCGCTGGCGGCAGCGACTCCCAACAGCCCCATCCGGGAAGGGAAAGGCAAAAAGCACTTTGCCTTTCCTTCCCGAGGCGGCGGGACTGGGTCCGCGCCGGCGGCAGCGACTCCCAACAGCCCCATCCGGGAAGGGAAAGGCAAAAAGCACTTTGCCTTTCCCTTCCCAGGCGGCGGACTGGGTCCGCGCCGGCGGCAGCGACTCCCAACAGCCCCATCCGGGAAGGGAAAGGCAAAAGCACTTTGCCTTTCCCTTCCCGGCGGCGGGACTGGGTCCGCGCCGGCGGCAGCGACTCCCAACAGCCCCATCCGGGAAGGAAAGGCAAAAGCACTTTGCCTTTCCCTTCCCGAGGCGGCGGGACTGGGTCCGCGCCGGCGGCAGCGACTCCCAACAGCCCCATCCGGGAAGGGAAAGGCAAAAAGCACTTTGCCTTTCCCTTCCCGAGCGGCGGGACTGGAGTCCGCGCGGCGCAGCGACTCCCAACAGCCCCAGCCGGGAAGGGAAAGGCAGGCGGCAGCGACTCCCAACAGCCCCATCCGGGAAGGGAAAGGCAAAAGCGCTTTGCCTTTCCCTTCCCAGGCGGCGGGACTGGGTCCGCGCCGGCGGCAGCGACTCCCAACAGCCCCATCCGGGAAGGGAAAGGCAAAAAGCGCTTTGCCTTTCCCTTCCCGAGGCAGCGGGACTGGGTCCGCGCCGGCGGCAGCGACTCCCAACAGCCCCATCCGGGAAGGGAAAGGCAAAAAGCACTTTGCCTTTCCCTTCCTGAGGCGGCTGGACTGGGTCCGCGCCGGCGGCAGCGACTCCCAACAGCCCCATCCGGGAAGGGAAAGGCAAAAAGCACTTTGCCTTTCCTTTCCCGAGGCGGCGGACTGGTCCGCGCCCGGCGGCAGCGACTCCCAACAGCCCCAGCCGGGAAGGGAAAGGCAGGCGGCAGCGACTCCCAACAGCCCCAGCCGGGAAGGAAAGGCAAAAGCGCTTTGCCTTTCCCTTCCCGAGCGACGTGAGATAGTGAGATCGTTTCCCAAATTAATTATTTTTATTTTTGAAATTTACCAGTAGCTGCTGCATTTCCCACCTCGGCTTATACTCGAGTCAATAAGTTTTCCCAGGTTTTTTGTATAAAATTAGGTGCCTCGGCTTATATTCGGGTCGACTTATACTCGAGTATATACGGTATAATGGCTTTTCCTTTTGAGGATCTGAGGGAAGAATATGAGCAAACAAAAACAGACGGTAAAGATGGTATGGAAAAAGCCTTCCTTTTTTTAGAAATGGCGCTGGTTAACTATCAACAGACAATACAACAGATCGAGGCAGAACAACAAGAAGAAGAGGACGAAGAAGCCATCTTTAATGAATTTCAAAATTTAACTAAGAAAGAAGGAAGGAAGAAAGCGAGGAAAATGAAGGACTTAAGATTTAAAAAAATATTCAAGAAAGAGAAAAATAAGATGCAAAATAAATATAATGATAGTAAACAAAAGAAAAAGGGAACACAACAGAGAAGGGATGCTAGCAAGGCAGAGGCTAGAAGAAGGGCGGGTAGGAAGATTTGGTGGGGGAAGAAAGAAAGGGGAAAGGCGGAGAAAAGCCACAAAGTTTTGAAATTAGATGGGAAAAGAGGAATTTTTTTAGGGACAAAGGGTAAAGTACAATTTCTTTAAAAAGATTTTGCAAGGTACATAAGATGGTATTGTAACATTTGTATTAGAAATAGAAAATTAGAATGACTTAAGAGTTAATAAGAAATTAAAATGTTGAAATGTTTAATAATGATTGATTTTAAAATTTAATAAAATATTAAAGGGAATGTTTAAAATATTGAGTTTTAATTAAAGAGTTTAATATGACTATGGTATTGATGTTATTATAAAACTATTATAGTAGCATTTGTTTTTGAAAAGGCAATGGGAAAGCTATAAGATTTAATATTTAGATTTATTATTTAACTATGTATTCAATCATTTTGGATTTATTACTCTGTTTTTATTATTATTAAAAAAATTAGTAGATAGAATGTACCAAGCAGAATCAGATTGGGTATTAGGTGTTATTTTAAATGTTAATCTAATTAATTTAGGGGGAGGATAGAAAGGCATCATACTCTGAGTAGTGATTTCAGGAGAAATTCTTTTTTTTTATTATAAGGAATGAGATAGAGGGATAATAAAGAATGGGCAAAAGATACAAATATAATGATTTAAATTAAGATGGATTAAATAAGATAGAATTAAGAAGAGTGAAATGTGTGGAGAAGTTTTTATAGAAGATATAGAATGGTAAATAAAATAGGTAATGATATGTAAGATGAGCATGAATATAATTGAAGCCCATATAAAGAGAGGTACCTGGGGCCAAGTTACTTTCCTAAAAGATTTTTTATATGTTTGTTTGTTGTGTGTTTATGTTGTTGGAAGAATTAATAAAACCTTGCAGAAATACAGAATGAGAATAATGGTAACCAAGTCAGAAAGAAATAGATGAAATAATAATAGTGAAATTGAATAAGAGTAAAGAGAAGTAAAGAGAAATTGGATAAGAGGTATTTTTATGCTCATATGGAAATGGCTTAAAATAGAATTATATTGTATAAAATAAGGTTTTATCTGACTTGTAAAACTTATAATGGAAAAAGGTTCAAGTATGTAATGGTTGATGATGATTTGTTTGTTTTTGAAATTAATAAAATTTGTTAAAAAAAAAAAAAAAGAAACTAGTTAGCCTAGAAAGGTTTATGAGAGGACTGACAGAACTCACCGTCTCTATGGCAGTAGCCTGAGCCTTCAGCTTGGCCTGAAGAACCGCTCCTTCCCCTTCAATTCGGGCTGCCTCTGCTCGGGACTGGGCCTCAGCTTTGGCTGCCCCTGTGGTCTCCACAGCCATGCTGGGGAAATAGGAAAGGGGAAGTAAAGCCCTTTAGAAACTGCATCTCAATATGCAATCAAGGACTAGATCAGCCTCCTTAAATCTGCAAATTTGCAGATTTAAGGAGGAGTCCAGCCTTCACAATTCTTAACTAGCACTGCCTGAGATCTCAGAGTGCAGGAAAGAACTAAGCTTGGAACAAATGTCCCATAGTTGTTCCTTAAAACCTGGATCCTGCACACTCACCTCAATGCTTCCAGCTCCAGCAGCTCCTTCCGGGCTCGTTCTACCTCAGCCTGATCGAGGATCTTCTGCCGTTCAAGGCGACCTCGGGCCTCCTGTTCCAGCCTCTCTGCCTCATGTCTAGAGAGGGAGAGATGATGGTAGTGGATCAGGGAAATGAGCACCAAAAGGCCTACCTGAGATCCATTTCTTTATTCTGGGAAAAGCTCAAAGGCATTCTCCTGGTATAAATTAGAAGAGACTTTGTCAGGAAGGAAAGAACAGGCTGTTTCCATTTTTCTTTGTTTCTGAGAAAACAAGAAGCTGGAGAAGAATATAGAATATTGGTACTCAACTGTTTTGAAACTCATTGAATTTGGTACTCAACACATTTTGACATGAAAATTTTGTCCCAATACTATTTGTTTGGTACTCAATGCACTAGCTAGAACGTGTCAGTGTTCACTGCCTTATGACTCACTACATTATTCCTTATGGGAAAAATCTGTTTGGTACCCATTGTTTTTGATACTCATCTCAGCTCCCGAAACCAATTAATGATGAGTACCGAGGTACCACTCTAAGTGATCAATGAGAATTCTATAGGTTGTTTGATGATTTGAAACCTCCAAAACCAAGAAAGACAAGTTGTGATTCTTCCAGGAAGATTTCTTTATTGTTCCTCACCTCTAGACAGAATCTTGCCAAACTACGGTAGGGCAGGCGACCAACCCCATAAAACATACACTTTAGGAACTGTTAAGGAGGAGCTGTCTTCACCCTCTTTCTCTCACACAAATTGTCAGAACTGTGGGGTCTCTTGCTCTTTGAGAATGCATCCCCTCTCTCCTGGGAATCCAGACTACATTCCTTTACAGCAACAGATTTGGAAATTTGAATGGCCTCAGAGAAAAAGCTTAGGACCACGATGGCGAACCTATGGCATGCGTGCCGCAAGTGGCACGCAGAGCCATTACTGCCGGCATGCAAGGTCTACTGTGTATGTGTGCGCGCCGCCCGCCCAACAGCAGATTGTCGGGTATCTGGCGCACATGCACGGGGGCGGGGGCGTGGAAGACGCGCACACATGCGCAGAGATGCGCGGGGGGTGTCTCACTATCCTTAAAGTCCTTAAACTGTCTTTAAAGTCACAGAGCTACAGTTGAATTAGGACTGCAAGAGCAGACATTTCAGAAGTCACAGAAATAGTGTATGTTACATATATTCATATCTGACCCTTTCTCAAGCCAAGAAAAGCAAATCAGTGAACAAAACCATTCAAAAGGGAGGGTGCCCTCTGTATCAAAATTTCTTTTTTTTCTGGCAGCTTCTAAAACCCTCAGTGATCCCTTTTCATTTCTCTGGCTGGCGGTAGAAATCCACAGTTTAAGAGCCTGTAATAAATGCAGTTTCTTCTGTTACCTTTCTCTGCAATCTGAAGAGGTCACCCACCCTTATTATCCCCTCCTTGGGGAAAACAGTCATAATCACCAGGAGACTGTGAGCTTTAGTTATTAACCCAGCTGGGTGGCTTTGGGCCAGTCACTCTCTCTCTCTCAGCCCACCTCACCTCTCAGGGTCGTTTTTTTGTGGGGAAAATAGGAGGTGGAAGGAATGTTAGGTGTGTTCACTGCCTTGAGTTACTTATCAAGTAATAAAAGTGGAATAACAATCAAATAAATAAATTTGAATTGCCCAGAGATTCTGGGGCGAGTTACACATATTGTTAACGACAAGAAGTGAATAGAGGGGACTTGGTTGCTTCCCTCATCCTCCACCCCCAGTTGCTCCATACCGAGCAGTAGCTTCCTGAGAGTTAGTGGTGATCTCAATGGCGAGCTGCACACTACGCTGGAGGGCATCCCGTGTCCGTTGGTCCACCGGCTCCACACTTTGAATGTCAACGCTGCTGATGACCAGGCCATTTGGGGCAAAGCGCAAGGAGTGGCGCAGGCTCCCTTCTCCATCAAACCCGAAGACAGCAGCACAGATCAGACGATTTGAGTTCTTTAAGTAAGAAAATTCAAGAACAGAAATATTGAGTATTAACCCCCCTTCAAAAAGTCTGTCTTCACCTCACCTCACAGGGACTTCCCTCATTGTCACCTAAAGCAGTGTTTTTCCACCTTGGCAACTTTTAAGATGTCTGGAGTTCAACTGCTAGAATTCCCCAGTCAGCATGCTGGGAGCTGAAGTCCACACGTCTTAAAGTCGCTGAGGTTGAGAACCACTGACCTAAAGAACGTTTCTCCTCCAGCACTCAGGTCACTGCTTTCCCACCTGGAAGTCTTCCTCTGCAAGAAAACAATCAAGCTCAGAGGACATCAAGGACCCCTCAAGTCTTTCTCTCTTGGTTTTATCTTACCTGGACGGCAAAACTCCAACCAAATTAGACTTTTCTGTAGTTGCATGGATTTTGGCAGTCTTGGAATCAAATGTTTGTTCTCTGTCCATTTGTTCCTTGACATGCAGCAAGGAGGAAGAGACTGATGAGGAAGAAAGCTGTCAAAGGACAAGAATCTTCCATTCTTCCAAGGCCTCCGTTCCAGCACCAGCGCATGGTTGCTTTTGAGACCATAGCTGGCTTGGAAGCAGCAGTGGAAAAGCTATAGCATCAGCTCTCAATTCCCCTTCCTCCTCTCGCCTCCCCAGGTTTACATCCCATCTTTATTTTGTAGATAAGACACCTATCCCCTATCTTCTCCAGAACAGCTTGTGAAGTGAGGTGGATTCAGAGGGAATGACTAGTCCAAAGTCACCCAGCCAGCTTTCATGATTAAAGTGGGACTAGAATCTGGTTTCTAGACCAGCACCATAACCACTACTTCAAACTGGTTCCTTCCATGCTACTCTTCTCTGTTAGCTCCTTTGGGGCCTTCTGCTTGGGTTAACATATCTGGGTTGCAAAAATCAATCATCCTTTAGAGGGCAGTAAAGAGAAACATCCAACTCTTTGTTACCACTTTGTGGCTGTCTAGATTTTGCAGTCTAGATGTGGCAGAATTTTGTGATATTTTACAGTAGCATTTTGTACCTATTATATTAAACAGAAGTAATGTATTTACTAATAAATCTGCCTTGATAATATATAAAGGTATTCATTCCCTTTTTCTGTCTTAGTTTCATTATGAGGTTATTTTCCCCCCTATTTTTCCCATTTTTTAAATTTTTTAAGCTTAAAGATTGTTTTCTTCATTTGTAGTATATTAAAAATGAAAGTAAATAAATAAAAATCAAATACCCAATGAAACTAATGCAAGGCAAACAAAATAGCTTTCCAAAACAAATAGGAACATTTAAAGTAGGCACAGCAGCATGTGTATAATAAATGAAAATGTTTGCTTTGTAGATTGGAAAACCACTAGAAATCCCCTGCAATATCCAAGTCTAAAGAAAAGTTTACTGAACACTGAAGACGTGTAGAGCAAGCATCTCCTTAGTCGCACCTCTCACCTTTTCCAATCTGTGGTCATGGATAAACAAAGCCTCAAGGAAGGGAAACCGTACTTTTAATGCTTGGTTTTAAAAGGCAGCATACCAAGTTTAAAAGTAAATAGGGATTTACACATAAGAGAGGGTTAAATGACAGAGTTGCTGGTGGGACAACAGTCATGGAGGAGAAGCTAAAATTAAGCTCACCTTATGGAAATCATCAAAGGTAACAGCAGCCACAGCTCCCCGAATGCGTGAAGCCAATGTCTTACAGGCATCACCTATAAAATCTGGGACTGAAAAAAGGCGGGTTGCTTCAGCCGCTGAAGGAATCTCAAAGTGCCTGATGGGAAAACAGATCCATACACAGTTACAAAGAAAACCTGAGAAGATGACAGTGATTTGATGAAACTTTGCTTGCCTGAACCAGACCATTGTGACTTCACAAACTTTCTCAGACTTTACAGTTACCATCCAGTTAACCCTCACTTACCAGTTATAGGCCAGTTGGAGCTGGAGACGGGCATGATCAGCTGTTTCAATAGTGATAATGTCAGAGCAGAAATCTGGTCCCAGGAGGAGGCATAGAGAACGGCGCATGTGGGGGCGCTTGGGTCGGCCCCCAGAGAGACTCAGGACTGTGAATTGCTCATCTGGACCCAGTAGCACAAGTTCTGGTCCAAAAACCACCCTGAAGGAAGGAGAAGGTCATATTAAATCCCAGAGGTTTCAAACAGCATTTGATATTATTATCTGGAATTTTAACCTTCTTCATTATAGAGCCTCAATGGCGCAGTGGTTAGAGTGCAGTACTACAGGCTACTTCTGCTGCAGCCAGCTACCTGCAATTTGTCAGATCGGATCCCACCAGGCTCAAAGTTGACTCAGCCTTCCATCCTTCCGAGGTGGGTAGAATGAGGAGCCAGATTGTTGGGGGCAAGAGGCTGACTCTGTAAACCACTTAGAGAGGATTGTAAAGCACTCACTATAAAGCGGTATGTAAGTCTAAGTACTATTGCTATTAGCATTTTTGTTAAATGAGTGGCGTGGTGGCCTAGTGGTGAAGACCCTCGCCTCCCACTTGGAAGGTTCAGAGTTCAATCTTAGGTAGTGGCAGATGTTTCTCTCCTAGGGTGCAAAGAAAAAAATATCTGCTGCAAACTCCCCGTGGTGTCAGGAAGGGCATCCAGCCAGTAAATACATCTAGATCAGGGGTCGCCAACCTTTTGGACCCCAGGGACCACCAAACTCATAATTTTAGATCCCAGGTACCACTAACTGGTTCTGTGGGCTTGGCCTAATTTGTGGGTGTGCCTTGGTGGTCATGTGACTGGCTGGGCATGGCTTATATGTAAATATTATAAATATTTATATAAATATTGAATTTTTTATAAAAAAAGAGCAATTTTTACCCAAAATCAGGCAAAGCAGGCAGGCAGATTGAGTTGCTCACAGAATCACAGATTCATTCAGAAATCTATCTATCTGCCATTGGCTCAGTCTGTCACATAAAATTTGCTTGCAAGCAAACTCATAAAATTAACTCACAACACACCATGCATGTAAATATTGAATTTTTTATTTAAAAAAAAGAGCAACTTTTACCCAAAATCAGGCAAAGCAGGCAGGCAGATTGAGTTGCTCACAGAACCATTCAGTGATCTATCTATCTGCTATCGGCTAGCTCAGTCTCTCAAATTTGCTTGCCGTGAGTCTGCACTGAATTTGCTTGCAAGCAAACCTTCAGTCCTAAGGGAGATTCGGCTGTGCTTAGCTAGAAAGCAAGAAATCCAACCATTTCCTGCTTCCTAGCTAATCTAAATCTCCTGGCACAGCAGAACAAATGATGGTCGGAAAAAGGAAAAATAGCAACTTAGCAGACAAGTTTACCGGTAAGGAGTGAGTGGGCGGGAGGGTTCCCACAGGCCATGTGGGCTGAGCAGCCTTGTGTTTCTGCGCAGCCTGGATTAATTGCTTTGGGGGGTGCTCCGGGGGGTGAGATTTCTCTGCGGCCCACCAAAATTTTCCCACTGGTTGGCGACTGCTGATCTAGATGGCCCAACTCTGCCCCAAATTAAGGGATTACAGGATTGTAAAAAGGGAGTTTATTATTAGCATTTTAAAAAGTGATGTCAGCATTTTTTAATATGATGGTCTAGCTACTTTTTTAACTTCAGTAAAACGTTTTTCTTCTTGGTCAGGGCAATTTCTTTTGGTATGGGAGAACTTGTCTTTTCTGCACCAAACAATAGAAACTGCATTCTGAAAGTCCTCGAATACACTTGCAAGTTTTAAGAAAGGTAGAAACCTAGCTGGGGAAAAGTAACATAACCATAAATTTGCCACTTTTGGAATCTTATCTAGAATCAATGATTTCTGTTGTTCAAGTCTCGCATGTAATCAATATCTTGTATTGTTTGATCACTTGCTTTCGGACATATCACATATACTAAATGTTTGTATTGTATTTCTTTCTGTACAGTATGAAAAGACTTGACATCCCCTACCCCCCCAATAACTGCTTTTTTGCTTTGCCTCAATTACTTAGCAATTTGTATTTTTAGAAAAAAAAACACCTTTACAATAATAAAGGTGTCTTTCTCAAATTCAGGGTCACTTTCTTATCAGCTCACACCAACTCAGGTACCCAACTAGTTAACATGTCACGAAGTCTCCTCTAAGGCCAGAGTTCTTTTGCAATGCTTATTTTCATATTTCAGATCACATTTGTTGAACAACTCCTCTGTCAATATCATTTCCTTCCAACGAGTACAGAAGTGGTATTCAGCAGGTTCTGACCAGTTCTGGAGAACCGTTAGTGGAAATTTTGAGCAGTTCGGAGAACTGGCAAATGCCACCTCTGACTGGCTCTGCCCCCATTTATTCTCTGCCTCCCGAGTCCCAGCTGATCAGCTGGGTCTTCTTTTGTTGCCCTGGACAGGAGAACAGAGCTGGAAAGCAGGTTAGTGGGGTGGGGAGGGAATGGGGATTTTGCAGTATCCTTCCCCTGCCATGCCCACCAAACCATGCCCACAGAACTGGTAGTAAAAACATTTTTAATCCCACCACTGAACCAGTAGATTAAATTTTACTCTTTCTGATCCCCTGGGACTATTGCAATGAATTATACAATGAATATATAATTATATTAACTTGAATCAAGAGCATCTTGTAGAAAAAGAGTGCTAATTTAATAAAATGTAGGGAGAAAAGGGAGGGGTAAAAGACCTGAAATGTCTACTTTTCAGCCTCATTGAACAGGAAGAAACTAGAGGCTAAGTTTGTGAAGAGAAGATTTTATTAAAGATATGGCAGCCCTTTATTAAACCTTTAAAGGGCTCTCTTATCTTTAATTTTGCATGTTAAAGTTGCAGAGCTGGAAGCACAAATTGGTGTCAGTATATTATTGAAATATACTGCTAATAATTACGTCTGAGGGAGAAAAACGCGAAGGCCTTGCGGTGAAATGCAGTAATATGACTATTAATACTGGGTGAAATTAACTGCATTATCTGGGCTAGCCATCACCAAATTAAATCCCATATGTATATGGAAGAAGGCCAGAAGGGACAAGTAGCGTATGTTATCTTGTGCTTCTTGAATAAAAGACAGAAAATAAACGAAAAAATAACCACAAATATCACAAATGAGAAAGAAGCAATTCTAAAAGTCAAGCAGGCAACCTAGTTCCCCTGAAGTCTAAGGTCTGGAGTGGGCATGCTCATTTGTCATTCCAGAGGGAATTCGAGGTCATTTCCTGGGGCTCTATCTCAAAATCAGACCAGATTACCAAATTTGGGGCAAACAAAGTTGCAGGCAAGAAACTGAATCCACTTTTCCAGCAGCAGTCAAACCTATTTGTTAGGAACCATTGGAACTTGCAAGCATCACTTCCCGAGCCCAATTGTGAGTGTCAGCAGCATTCCCACAACTTTGTCCAGCAAGGTAGAGAGGTAGCAACAACGGGCCAAGAAAGCCGATTCTTAAGAATGTGCCACCCCAAGCCTGGCTCTAGAAAGACTACAGGTAGTCCTTGACTTATAGCCATTCATTTAGTGACCATTCAAAGTTATAATGGCACTGAAAAAAAATGACTTCTGAGCAGTTTTCACACTTACCACCCTTTGGTCACGTGACCAAAATTTTGCACTTGGCAACTGGCATGTACTTACGACAGTTGCCCTGTTCCAGAGTCGTGTGATCACTATTTGTAACTTTCCTGGCTTCAGACAAGCCAAGTCAAATGGAGGAAGCTAAATTCGCACAAGGACAGCATGATTCATTAACAACTGTGGCAAAGAAAAAAGAACCGCCACTGTATATCGGACATTAACACAATTGAGTGGGTTCAGAGGTATTTCCACTCTTCCACTCACAATAGAATTCCCTATGCCTCCAGGGTCGCAATTTTGGGCCTGGACAATCTAGAACTGCACTGCCTGCGATCTGATCTAAGCCTAGTTCACAAAATTGTCTGCGATAACATCTTGCCCGTCAATGACTTCTTCAGCTTCAGCCTCAATAGTACACCGGCAAACAACCGATACAAGCTCAAAGAAAACCACCCCAAACTCGATTGCAGAAAATACAAGCAACAGAGGAGTCAAACCCTGGAACGCCCTACCTGACTCCATTGTTACAGCCTCAACCCCTCACAGCTTCAACCTCAAACTGCCTACCGGGGACCTCACCCCATTCCCAAGAGGTCCTTAGAGGGGGCCTGCATAAGCGCATCAGCGTGCCTACCGTCCCTGTCTTACTGTCCCCATCTATCTGTATTTATTCTTGTTTATGTTCAACTTGTTATCTTGTACATGTTTGACAAACAAACAAATAAATAAAAGATCATAAAAATGAGGTGCAAGTCATTAACAACTGCCTTGCTTAACAACAGAAATTTTGAGTTCAATGGCAGTCAGTCAAGGACTATCTGTAGATGAATTTTCTCACCTGGATTTACGCTCCTTGTAGTCGTAAACTTGCACAGTGGCGTTGTGGGGGACACGGTAAGACACAGCCTGTGTCTTATCACGGGGCAACACAACGCCCTTCTCAGAACTGTCTTTGGAGCGATCAAGAAGAGGATCCCTGCTGGTACTCAACAAATCCTCCACATGGCCAGGCAGATATTTCTCCCACAGTTCCTCATCCTGAGACAGCATGTAAGAGTGGCCAATCACAGCTCTAATCTAGAAGAGAATAAGAAATGGTAGGAAACATAAGAATACATAACATTTAGGAGAATTTCCTGGGCAATCTTCTTTATTTCAGAAGCATTATGAAAAGGAGGTCTCCGTTTGATGAGGGAATAGAAGGGGAACTTAACAAGTAGAACTTTGCAAATGATACTAAGCTGGCAGGAATAGCTAACACCCAAGAAGATAGGCTCAAGATCCAGAGGGATCTTGACAGATTAGAATGCTGGGCCGTATCTAACACAATGAAATTCAATGTAGAGAAAAGTAAAGTCCTACACTTAGGCAAGAAAAACCAAAAGTACACACATAGACTGGGTGAAACCAGGCTTAACAGCAGTAACTGTTACAACAGTAACACGTTGTAACTTTGAACAGTCACTAAATGAACTGTTGTAAATCGAGGACTATTTGTACATATTTGATAGCTAGCTTCCATTTAAAAGGTAGAAGACACTAGATCCTACAGGACAAACAAACCTCACCTGAAGTTGTACCACTGACATCTTATTTATATTGTCCTGTAACCATCTCTGTCTTTGCAGTAGTGTCCAGTGCCCAGAGCAAGAATACAAGGAGGGAGGGAAACCAAGTTATTGCATGTTGGTTTATTTTGGAAGAGGGCTGAAAAAAAGTAACCAATGCTGAAGCACAAAGATATCCTTTTCACACCATCGTGATTTCCTTTTGCAAGGAAAGGAATTTGAGTATGAGCTTTATCTGAAGAGCAGTTAAGAAATAATACAGTGGTGGCTAACCTTTTTGGGCTCCTGTGCCAAAAATTGTGCACGTGCTTGCACGCTCGTGCTCACGTGCCAGCACCCAAAAGGCAATGCACGACCCTCATGCCCCCTACGCATGCGTGTGCAATCCCCTGCACACACACCCCACCGCCCCCTTAACTGCACTGCATCACAGCTGATTTTCGGCCAGTTTGAGGCCTTTTTTGGCTTCCCAGAGGCTTGAGGAAAGCTTCTGCAGGCTTCTGCAGGTTTTGCAGGCCGAAAACTAGCCCCATTTTGTCACTTCCGGTATTTTCGGAAAAACAGGAAGTGACAAAACAGGGCTAGTTTTCGACCTGTAAAGCCTGCAGAAGCCTTCCTCAAGCCTCTGGGAGGCTGAAAAAGGCCTCAAACCCACCAAAAATCTGCTGTGAGGTGTGTGCATGCACAGTGAGGTAAGTTTGCCTGCAGTTCACGTGCCGGCACAAATGGCTCTGCGTGCCACCTGTGGTACGTGTGCCATAGGTTCACCATCACGAAAATAATGTAATGAACCACATTAGAGAATTGTGGTCCTTTTGCTAAAATTGACCTCTAAAAGTCAGCATTTCTAAGGATTGATGTTCTTCGGTAACCACTGCTAGATCTACACCACTCACCTTCCCTGTCTTAATATCCCGGACATAAATGCCTTCATTCTCAGCCAGGGGAATAGCGTGGCGTTGTTCCATCACTTCGACCTCCGCAGGTGGTATGTACTCCAGAGGCCCTCGGATCAGCCAACGGTCACCTGGCTTGCGTAGAATGTCCTCGTCATCCTGGGTAAGAGACCAAGTAAGGGGAAGAGAAGGAGTGTCCTATCCAGCTGTAGCAATCCACCCATCCATCCGCCCTGGCCAGCAGAGACTCAGGATCTCCTACCTCATTTTTGTCTTCAAAGGGGCGAACTGCACGTAATAAGAGGCCATCTTCTTCAGACAGGACGTAAATGTCTTGGATCCCGTCTTTCAACCATTCTCCAGGCTGTAGGAAGAATGATTTCTCACCCTGCAGAATGAGAAGCAAGAATTGGGGAAAACTCAAGAATGATTATCAGTCATTGGTTTGTTTGTTTTTTTAAAGCGGGGGAGCTTAACTCTATTTATTAAACCATAAAATTGTGAATTTGATGTTGGCTAATTGCCCGAATGGTATCCTCCAGTTCCAATCACTATCACCCAAAATTATTGGCAAGTTGCCTGCCATTTTGAGTTTGGAAACCAAAAATATAGTGCAGTGTTTCTCAACTAACTTAAAGATGTGTGGACTTCAATAAAAGCTTTAAATACTGTAAAAGATGCATACTAATGGGAAGTTGAAATCTGCCCTGGCCTAAGTCTTATGGCCTAGAACAGGGGTCGCCAACCTTTTGGACCTCAGGGACCACCAAACTCATAATTTTAAATCCCGCAGACCAAAGACCCTGGGAAAATCCCAAAAAAAGTCTGCAAGGAAGTTCCCCACCCCGTTTCCCTACCGATCGATCATTCTTTACTTGGGATCACAGGATAGTGTCTCCAGTTCCATTCTCAGGGGGGGGGAGAGAGAGAGAGAGAAAGAGAGACTTTTGGCTTCATGCAAGGAAAGCAGCAGAAGTCTTTCTTTCTCTCCCCAAACTCCGCCAGAAATGAGTCTTTGCCGGCGCAGCCTCTTGGAGCAGGATGCCTTGCAGGGTCCCAAAGACTCATTTCTGGCAGAGTTTGGGGGAAGAGAAAGAAAGACTTCTGCCACTTTCCTTGCGTGCAGCCAAAAGCAGAAGAAGCTAAAAGAAGCAGCTCCGGTGGCCAGGCGAGGTGCGTGGGGTAAGTGAGACAAGTTCCCACCCTCCACCCTTCCCCCCCACCTCACTACTTTGTGTTGTTCACAATGCAAGTGACACAAGCAGTGTGTTCCAATGGGCCATGTGGGTGGTGCAGCCTTGTGTTCCTGCGCAATTTGGATTAATTGCTTTGGGGGTGACATTTCTCTGTGGACCAACGTTTTCTTGCGGACCACCAGTGATCCCCAGCTCACTGACTGGCGACTACCAGTCTAGAAAAGGTGAAACCTAAAATCTATTTCACTAAACTGATTTTTAGTGACTGCCCCTATAATTTTCTTGGCAGGCAAAAGGTAAAAGTAATGGCTTCTCCTGCCCAGCCACGTCCAACTCTACTGGGGAAGTGCTCCTCTCCATATCTTGGTGGTGGCAGCCAGTGTTGTCTGAAGACACTTCTGTGGTCATGTGGCCATCATGACGATACATACATCAAGGCCCATAGAATGCTGTTACCTTTCCACCGAAGTGGTACCTATTTATCTACTTGAATTTGCATGCTTTTGAACTGTTAGGTTGGCAAGAGCTGAGGCAAGCCCGGGAATGCACCTTGTCACGCAACATTCGGGTCTCAAAGCTCAGCAACTCTAACTGCTGAGCCACCGTGCTTTCCAGTTTTCTGGGCAGCATTACACAATTAGTTCACCACTGCCTTTTTCAGGGATGTTGTTTTGTCTGGTGTGCAGCTCAGAGATAGTGGGATTCCCAGAATTCTATCCAAGCACTTACCAATTCCAACTCTATTTAACTTCTGAGCATAGACAAGCCTGGGCAAATGTTATTACTTAGTATGTCACACACGTTAATCAAGAGGACAAAAGTCCGTAACTGATCTTGTCTAAGGACAGCAGTATATGACTTTTCTAGATTAAAGTGTGCCTGTGCAAATGGCAGCTGTGAGGCGGGGGGCCACCCACCGGATGGAAAGATGGAACAAGTGTTATAAAACATTTAGGATTTTATACATAGTGTAAAAGCCTCACCAAATTAGCCAGGCACACAATGGATTATTTTTAACTACTTTTTTTTAGAGCACATTCAAAATAGACACTCATTTTTGCACGCTCATGTCTACTTAGATATAGAAGGATGGGGGGGGGGGAGGGAGGGAGGGAGGGAAGAAAGAGCTGTGAAATTCTAAGAGGAACTCATAAGAAAATCGTAATATTTGAAAATTATGCCTCCATTGTTTAAACTCTCAGTTCCTGTAATGATAACAGAAGAATGCACGCAGAAAGCCCATAGAATAAAAAAAATGTAAAGATGCACGCAGAGTACAGTTGTTATATAAAAGAATACAAGTCTACATTTCTTGTTAATTATACTAAGTAGTAACTGTAACTAATGTGCTAAAACACAAAAGGGTAGATCTGAAATCTGAGGGGGAAAAGCAGGAGAAGACAGATCAGTAATGGTTATATAATCAGAAAAAGGGTAGCCAATTTTTTTTCCAGCCCACAATTAGCACCTTGGAGAGAGTTTACTTTAAAAGAGAGAATAGGAACCTGAGCTTTCAAGAAACTCCTCCCATCCTTGGAGTTCTCCAAGCTGAGCCAAAATCGCATTACTGAAATTTGACTGCAGTGTGTCTGAGTTTCAGGGCTGCCTATGCACCAAAAGTTGCCAGCCAATTTCAAGTATCCGTAACAAAAAACAGAGTAATACAGGAAGTCCTTGATTTACAATCACAAATGAGCATCGAATTTTGTTTGTTAAGTTGTTGTGGTCATAAGTAGAGTTACCACATGCTCAGATTTTATGAGCATTTTTATAACCGTTGTCCACACCGCAGTCATTTGGCAAATCACATAGTTGTAAGTTCAAACCGAGCTTATCCAGTGGGCAATTTTTTGCCCATAAAATGGCAAAAAAGTCACAAAACACGACCACCTGACTGCAGGACACTGCAGGTGATTGTAAATGCGAGCGAGTCACCAAGCATTAAAAATGTAATCACATGATCCCAAGGGTGGTACGGCAGTTGTAACTTTGAGAACAGATCGTAATTTTTTTCAAGCCTATCATAACTTTGAATAGTCATTAAGTGATAGGTTGCAAGTCCAGGATTACCTGAAGGGATCACCCGTTCATTTCTTCACTGCACACTATCAGAACTGTGATTTCTGGCAAATTTATCCTAATGTTTAGCCCAAATCTGTTTTACTTGCAATCGCTTTCCTGCTCTCTGGAGTAACATGGTTTAAGAGAGCAGGAGCTGTGAATACAAAGTTACTTCCTAAATCATTTATACATGGATGTAACATCTAAAATAATAATTTTATAACGGCTTCCTAATGTGCCTCCAGTAGGAGAGGTACAACAGCTTCTCTTGAAGGATAGATTGCTTTAAGGCAGGGGTCTCCAACCTTGGCAACTTTAAGACTGGTGGACTTCAACTCCCAGAATTCCTCAGACAGCAAAGCTGTCTGAGGAATTCTGGGAGTTGAAGTCCACCAGTCTTAAAGTTGCCAAGGTTGGAGACCCCTGCTTTAAGGAGTTCTATTATAATCACTAGGGTTGCCCCAATTAATAGTTACAGTACAGGTAGTCCTTGACGCACAATCATTCAGTGACCATTCAAAGTTACAATGGCACTGAAAAAAGTGACTTACGACCATTTTTTCTCACTTATGAACCTTGCAGCATCCCCCATGGTCACATGATTGAAATCCAGACGTTTGTCAACTGACTCATCTTTACGACAGTTGTGGTGTCCCAGGGTCATGTGATCCCACTTTGTGATCTTCTGACTAGCAAAAGTTAGTGGGGAAGCCAGAGTCACCTCACAACCAGGTTTACTAAATTAACTACTGCAGTGATTCACTTAACAATTGTGGCAGGAAAGGTTGCAAAAAAGGGGGGGGGGACTCATTTAATAACTGTCTCGCTTAGCAATGGAAACTTTAGGCTCAATTGTGGTCGTAAGTCAAGGACCACCTGTATATCTTTAGAGTCCTTCATGCTTCTGAGATAAAGATACATACCTTAATGACCTTCTTCTGCCCAAGCTGGGGTCTGCCATCTACATCTAATGGGTCACAAACTACACAATACTGGCAACTGTTCAAGGTGATGATGTCAATAATGCCCAGCACTTCCTCATAAACATCAGGGATGTGAGCTTCGGTGTCCATCATGGTGACCAACCACTCTTCTCCAGTTTTCCTCACGATACCCTGAGAGTCCCGAAATGTTTTAGTGGCCCGGAGGTGCAGTGCTTTCTTCAAAGAGAAAAAGAAGCAGAAATATATATATATATTAGTGGAAAGGCTCCTTTTTTATGATTTAACATTATTTGTTATTAATCTGACTCTTCATGCAAAGGGCATATCCTGTAGAGTTTGAGCCACAGCTCGAAATGTCACTTCTGATTAAATTTTGCTAAGAAACAGACAAGAATGCAAATATTAGGCAGCAGTGTCAACTGTGTACCCTCTCAGAAAATGTTGGTCTACAAACTTCTCACCTCAGATCGCCAGTGGTATGAGACTAATCTATCAGTATCTGGCAACGTATTGGTTTTTAAAACAGCCTTCTGCTTGCTCACTCAAGGAAAAAAGGCCTCAGGAAGCAGAGAAAGACTACAAGATCCATACAAGACAGTCTGTCTGGTGTAGTGCAGTGCTTTTCAAACTTGACAAATTTAAAATGCATGGACTTCAATTCCTTCGTGCAACCAGGAGACTGTGAGTTCTAGTCTCACCTTAGGCATGAAAGTCAGCTGGGTGACTGGGCCAATCACTCCCTCTCAGCCCAACCCATCTCACGGGGTTGTTGTTGTAAGGAAAATAGGAGGAAGGAGCATTAGTTGGCGCTTGCCACCTTGATTTATCAATCAACCAGTCTAGGCGGGATAAAAGTATAATAATGCAAGGTCATGGATATCTCCATATGAACAGAGGTTAGTGACTTTTAAATTTTTATTAAGGTATTGGGAAGGCTAAACTAAAAGTCTCTAACCAAACATACTTTCCCAGGGAAACTAAAACTTTCAGCCATAAAATATTCAAAAGCCAAAGACTGCTGGAAATTTAGAAAAGGATTTACTGGGAGGCCAGTACAGCTCTGGGACAGCAAAAGAAACAGACAAGAATGCAAATATTAGGCAGCAATGTCAACTGCGTATCCTCTCAGAAAATGTTGGTCTACAAACTCTCACCTCTGATCACCAGTGGGGAATGATGGCGCCTTTATGACATGTGGACGTCAACTCCCAGAATTCATAAAGGGGCCATTATTCCCCAATCTTGCCGTATCCAACCACACCTATATTTTAAGCATACAAAATGAGACCAAGATCCTTCCCTTCTTTAGGCCTGCCTTTCCTCCAGTGCCATCAATAAATCCACTTGTGTTTCAATACCATGCATCCTGGTCTCATTCAAACATTCCCCTGGGAATATTGTCCTATATTGTAAGGCCCAAAAGTCACTGAGCAAATGGTGCTACTCAGAAGGTATTAAAACCTGGGCTTTCCTTTCTTTGTCTAACTCAAGGGTCTCCAAACTTGGCAAGTTTAAGACTTGTGGACTTCAACTCCCAGAATTCCTGAGCTAACATAACTGGGGAAGAATTCTGGGAGTTGAAGTCCACAAGTCTTAAAGCTGTCAAGTTTGAAGACCCCTAACTAGTCTATTGTCTTTCAGAGCAATTCACACAATCTTTAAGGTTGTGCCAGGTAAAAATCGTTCCATACATCTTTCAGTCCAATTAGCTATGAAAAAGTAGCTTTTTCCGTATTTGTTAGGCAAGGGACATTTGTAGTATGCCTGTATATGAGGCCATCTGACCATAAATGGAAGAGCTTTGGAATCAAATAACAGTTTGGCCTGGACCTTGCAGCAAAAACCTTGAAAACCAAAGGAACAGAAATCAATAACATCTTTCCTATAACCACTACTTAACACTGGAAGTTGTAAAACTGTCACTTACTTTTTCAGTCAGAATGACAGCATCAACAATCTCAACTACTTTTTCAAATACACCTGGCAAGTAAGCCCCAACCTTCTTCACCATCCATTCCTCACCTGTGGGGAAAAAAATGGGAAACTCAAGATACACACACACACACTTCTAAAGCTGCCCTTTCATAGGATCATAGATAAGAAATCAGAAAGATACCTGTCACACGTTTGTTCCCTTCTCTGTCTTCGCATTCCTTCCATGCCTGAAGTTTGATGGCTTGGTTGGGATGAATGATGGTGGCATGGATTGTCTCCACAATTTCAACCTCTTTTCGTGGGATGTAGGTACCTGGAAATAACAATGGTTTATTAGATGAGCTAGCTAGGCTCCAAATCAATTATGATAGGGGTGGGAAAGAAATGAGAGTTTCTGATTTGGCCAAGCCAAAACACAAGAAAAGGGTTCCACGTATAGAGGGAAAGGTATTTGGGGAAGAAAAATCATATGATCCATATTTTCATTTTAACACTACAACTATTCACTTAAAACATATTCTCAAGAGTTTTTTTTTCAACATTATCATTTTGCCATTAACACTTGAGCCAATTACAGGTAATTCTCGACTTATTGAGCCTAAAATTTATGTTGCTAAGTGCGTTTTGCCCCATTTTACAACTTTTCTTGGCCCCGTTTGTTTAATGAATCTGGCTTCCCCATTGACTTTGCTTGTCAGGTTACAAAAATGATCACATGACCCTGGGACACTGCAACCATCCTAAATGTGAACCAGTTGTCAAGCATCTGAAAGAAATCATGTGACCATGGGGATGCTGCAATAGTCATAAGTGTGAAAAGACTGAGTCATAAGTGTGGAAGACTGAGTCCACCTTGAACCTGATGAGATCTGATCTGCCAAATTGCAGGCAGCCGGCTGTCAGCAGAAGTAGCCTGCATTTCTGTACTCTAACCACTGCACCAAAGGGTCATAAGTCACTTTTTTAGCCATTGTAACTTCAAATGAACTAAATGAACAGTTGTAAGTCAAGGATTACCTGCATTAAGATTAAAAGCCAATTGGGATTTTAAAAATAGGGGGAAAATACATGCAGTGAGAAGAAAGGGGAGAATTCAGAGGAATATTTTGGCCCCAGGTTTCCTGGAAAACAACTGGGTCTGACTGACTCAGTTTTCCTCTTCGAATGGCAAACAACTTGATGGAATCTCAGAATTCCTCACCTTTGTTCATATCCATTTGTTTCAGCCGAAGATGTGGTGAAATGAAACTATAATATTCTGCAAAGATCTACAGGCGTCCTCCAGGGGTGTGGAATCTCTGGCTCCCCATATTAGTGCACTAAGTAGTGCACTCAGGATTCCTCCCCATTGACTATGCTGATTGGGGCTGTTGGGATCATCTGTTCACCAGCCCCACAGAGGAGCATACACCTCACTTCCCAAGCAACATTTCCTTCCTTGACAATTGCCACTTACCGGGTCCTTCAAACAACCATTCATCTCCAGCAACGTATTTGCCCGCCTGGTCATCTTCAAAGTCCAGCAGAGCTTTCAAATGCAGGGCAGTGTTAGCCAAGACAATTTGTAAAGGTGTAATATCCTAGGAAAGCAGATGAACAAAGGGGCTAGTTACAAAAGCAATGTCAGGGAGTAGACAAGCCTTGGGAGGCTGCCAAACTCAAGGAAACATGGTTCCTTTTTTAATTCTGGAAAGATCTTTCTTATGGGTCAAGTAAATTGAACACAGCAAAAATGTCAATAAAATTGAACTGAATAAATAAAAACAGAATCTTGAAAATTGCCATGATAATTTTCCAGTGTAATTTATATGGGTAGTCCTCAACTTACAACCACAATTGAGCCCAAAATTTCTGTTCCTAAGCAAGAGAGTTCTTAAGTGAGTTTTGCCCCATTTTACGACCCTTCTTGCCACAGTTGTTAAATGAATCACTGCAGTTATTTAGGAACACGGCTGTTAAGTGAATCTGGTTTCCCCATTGACTTTGCTGGTGAAAAGTTCGTAAAAGGTGATCACATGATCCCGGGACACTGCAACTGTCATAAATATGGGTCAGTTGCCAAGCGCCTGAATTTTGATCATGTGACTCCAGGGATGCAACAATTCGTAAGTACGGGAAAAGGCTGTGTCACTTTTTCAGTGCTGTTGTAACTTCGAATGGTCACTAAATGAATGGCTGTAAGTCAAGGACTATCCGTATTTGGTGTAATCAGCCAAAATTCCCCCGAGTCTCTTTCTCACACTTCCCTGCTCCACTGAACTGAAGAATCACTTCTGTAAATGGGCTGCTGCCTGGTTGGACCTGTTTGGGCGAACTGGTAATTGTGATCACTGGCTGGGCCCCACTACCACCCCGCCCCTGTGCTATCCTTTCCCTATATAACTAAATTTCTGGCTTGTTCCCCCTGCCCATGCTGCCCAGCTGAGTCCTGTGCTGTGCCTGCTGGACTCACCTGAGTAGGTTAGCTACATGTTTGAAGCACGTGCTCACGACCAGTGAACCAGTTGTTAATGTAAGTGCAGCCCACCTCTGTGTTCTCACGTTCTCTTATGCATTCCATCACACGTAGAAATGTACAACATGGAATTCACACATTCATACATTCCCCCTGCCCAGGGGTGGACTTCAAAAAATTTAGCAAGGGTTCTCTGCCTGGTTGCTGGGTGGGCGTGGCTATAGTAGGTGTGGCCCAGTCGGCCTCCTGCATCATGGCGGGGAGGAGGTTTTTTGCCCTCCCCGGGCTCCAGAGGCTTTCCTTGAGCCTCCAGAAGGGCGAAAATGGCCTCCTCGGGCTCTGAAGGCTCTCTGGAAGTTAGAAACGGGCCCGTTTCTGGCCTTCCTGAGCTCCTGGGAAGCCTGTTTTTTTGCCCTCCCTGAGCCTCTGCATGTCCTGCACTTACCCACATCCAAAACGGGCCGTGTGGGGACTCCTGGGAGAGGTGGGGTGGGCAGGGCCAGCCAGGAGTGGGATTTGGGGTTTCTCCGAATTGTGCAGAATCTTAGCTAGGAATTCTCCCAAACCCTACAAACCCCCAGCAACCCACCCCTGCCCCTGCCCTTGCTACAAGAGGACGCCCAAGGGATTACTCAGTATGGGCCGTTTGAGGAGGGGTTAAGACACGCGTACCACTTTTAGTTCCTCTCCTGGATATAAAGGGAAAGGGTCCTGAGCCATTCTGATCTCCAGGTCAGCATGTGCGAGGCGGACTTGCCCCAGAGCATCAAGATGGACTGCCCCATTCACTCCACGAATCACCGGATTGAGGATGATACAGTAATGTCGTGGTGGAACCATCACCATTTTCTTTGGAGCTAATATGATCCTGAAATAGGAAAGAAGTTTAGCAAGGCAGAAAGGGAGAAATAAGATCTTGGGTTTCTTAGTTCCTGGTTAAAGGCGACGGCTTTAAGCTTGACTTCCAAGTTTTGGCATGCAGGTAGTCCAGGTAGTACCCAAGCAAAATTTGGACGCTTGGCAACTGGCATGTATTTATGATGGTTGCAGTGCCTGAGGGTCATGTGATCACATTTTGCAACCTTCTGACAAGCAAAGTCAATGGGGAAGCCAGGTTCGCTTAAAAACCAGATTACTAATTTGTCAACTGCAGTGATTTTTCTTAACAACTGTGGCAAGAAATGTCATAAAATGGGGAAAAATTCACTTAACAAATGTCTCACTTAACAACAGAAATGTTGGGCTTAATTGTGCTCCTAAGTCAAGGACTACCTCTACTTGAAGCCTGCAGGCTTGATAAAGAACTTGAAAGAAAATTCGGAATTTTGCTATTATATATGTTGACATATATGTACAAAGATGGAAAGACACACTAATTTCCTCCTTCAGTGGAAATATTCCATGCTGCCTTTTTAATATTCCCCAAAATATTTCATTCTCTAGGAGGGCTGGTGGTTGCTGACTTTCTACACTACGGAAACCTCTTCAGCCAGCACTGGCTCAGTGGCCTTGAAACTGAAATGAGCATCGTCAACAACTAACGAAGTAAAATCCATAGGGACACCTTTACTTTACCTTTTACATGTGGGGTAATTCACTACAAAAAGCAATTACGTTTGCAAGAGTTAGCAGTAAAAGGAAACCAGGATGTCAAATAACATGGTGGCTGGACACTATCAAAGCTGACATAAGCCAGAGTTTAGAACAACTCAGAGAAATAGGGCAAGATTGAGAAATGTGGAGAGATCTGGCCCACAGAATTGCCAAGAGTTGGATATGACGGATAACATCATAATCAGAACTTGCAAAAAGGGGTTCTCCCAGAAGCTGTCCTTTGCTAATCCTGATGTAACAAGGGTTACTAAGACAGCCAAAATGGCTGCAAAGAAAGTGCCAACAAAGATAACAGAAAACCAGAAGAGAGTTAAGGGATCAAAACCCAAAGGTGAGGATTTGTCCCGGGAGAAAATAGCAAGAAGAAACTGGAACAATGACTTTTGAAACTGCCCTAAGGAACAAAGGAACTTTGCATCAGGTAAAATTAAATACAGCAGCTTCACTTCCTCAAAGCAACTGAGCCTCATCCAGAATTCAATTAGCCAGCCCCACCTATGATTGATTCAAAGGTCATGTAACACGTACTGTACAAATAGTCCTTACAACTACAATTGAGCTCAAAATTTATGTTACTGAGACATTTGTTAAGTGAGTTCTGCCCCATTTTACAATCCTTCTTGTTCTTGCCGCACTTAAGCGAATCACTGCAGTTGTTAAGTTAATATGTGATCGTTAAGTGAGTCTGGTTTCTCCATTGACTTTACTTGTCAGAAGGTTGCAAAAGGTGGTCACACAACCCTGGATACTGCAACCATCATAAATATGAACCAGTTGCCAAGCATCTGAATTTTGATCACATGACCGTGGGGAGGCCGCAACAGTCTTGTGAAAAACAGTCATAAGTCACATTTTTCAGTGCCGTTGTAACTTGAGTGCCTTTGTAAATACACTTTTTGTAAGTTGAGGAATATTTATACTTGCATTCTGGTTTCTAATTTATTTCATATCAGTGACTTTCGTATGACGGTAGTTGTTGTAAATGTTTCTATCTCTGCTTTTATGACAAGGTAAGCAGCCTAGAATGGAATGAAAGTGTGATTGGTGACATGTAAGTTTAATAAATTTAGAGCAGGTGTCTCCAAACTTGGCAACGTTAAGATGTATGATTTGATTGCTTATTATACCCTTATTAAGTGTTGTACCTTATGATTCTTGACTCTTGATGAATGTATCTTTTCTTTTATGTAGACTGAAAGCTTTGCACCAAGACAAATTCCCTGTGTGTCCAATCACACTTAGCCAATAAAGAATTCTATTCTATTCTATGTGTGAACTTCAACTCCCAGCATTCCCCAGCCAGCAGCTGACTGAGGAATGCTGGGAACTGAAGTCCTCATGTCTTAAAGTCGCCAAGTTTGGAGACTCCTGCTCTAATAGTAGTTTCTATAGTAGCCCAGCCCCTGAAAAAAAAAAATCAGCAAAGACTTGCCGCCCCTCCAGCTCCCCCTGCAGATTAATTCTTGGTCTCAGCAGAAAGACTGAGCAACTGCCCCCTTGCTGAAAGTTTGAGAAAAAAAGCCAAAACTTTTACACAGGCGAATAGAAAACCTCTATTTTGTTGCAAAACTTTGGACAAATAGGAACTGTACTCCCGGCTTGGAAGAGCGGTAATTATTTTCCCAAGGAAGGGAGAGAGGCGTGAAAGGTAGCTACGTAGCCTTAGCGGTACGATATTCCCAACCAAACCCCGATTAGGCTCCTCTTTCTGCCGGGACTCACCTCTCATTATCCTGGCGGATGTAAGTCTTGGGCCCGATTTCCACGCGGGTAACATTGGAGTTCTGATCCAAGACATGGATGTAATAATAGGGCGGGATCCGGATAATCGACTCGTTCGCCATTTTGTCTTCCAAGCTCTTTTGCAAGAGAAGAGTAAGAGGATTTTAGAAACCGGCCAAAAAATAATCACGGGAAGAACGCCAGCTGAGTCATTCTCCCGTTTTTTCCTCTCCGCCGGAAGGGCTTGAAGTTTGATCGCGTTTGCAATCTCTCTCTTAGCCACCAAGCCCAGCAAGATGCTGGATCCTTCTTAAGAATTCAGCCGGGCTTACTCAGCAACCAGCGCCCTCGGCGAGGGAAAGCGGCATACTCGCTCCATAAATTCATACCCCTTTAGCAGTTACGGGAAAACCTAGTTAAAGAGCTGGCCATGCAACGTGGGGAGATGATTATTGCCGAACGTGGCTGTCAGGTTCGCTATTCTGGGTGAAAAAGAAAGCCACACAAACGTCCCTGTTTTGGGTTGGGTTTTTTGTTTTTGTTTTTTTGCAAGTGTTGGCCAGAGAGATTCACCCTTAAACTCTTCATTTCTCCTTAACCGAGTCTTACTACTGTACGTAATTAGTGAGAAAGTCAGTTTCACTCAACTAACTGTTATACGTCCTGGCTCACATTGCTGCACTTTGGGAAACTTCTTAGCTCAAAGAAAGATAGTTTGAAAAAAAAAGGATGGTAAAAGTCTTAGAATGAATGGGGGGGCATGGCCCACCCCAAACTGGAACTAGGAAGGCAAGGATAAAAAAAGTGAATTACACTTACCAATGGAGTTGCTTTCTGTAGCTTCGGGGATGGACCTAGACTTGGAATTCCTCTTTATAGTAAATTTATTTCCTGGTTTGAGAGGTGGAGCAAACTGCAGCTGTTCAAAAAAAATTGCGAAAGGGGAAGCAGAGTTCAAACACAGTAGCCATCCAGAGTTTTGCAGTCAAATAATAGTCCTACCAAAGTACAGGTAATCCTCAATTTACAGCATTCATTTAGCAACCATACAAAGCTACAATGGCACTGAAAAAAATGACTTATGACTGTTTTTTCAGAGTTACAACCTTTCCAGCATCCCTATGATCATGTAATCAAAATTCAGGTGCTTGACAACTGGTTCATACTTATGATGGTTGTAGCATATTGGGATCATGTGAGCATCCCGGGTCAGATCCTGTTTTATGGTAACACCCAGAAACTTAAAACTGACCACTTAATCCACTCGATCTCCATTGATAAGCAAGCGCTGGGTGTCTGATCTGTTCCTCCTATAATCCACTATAAGATCCTTGGTCTTATTGGTGTTGAGGATCAAGTTATTGTCTCCACACCTGTTGTAATGATGAGGCAGTCGAGTTGTTTGATCATGAACAACTGAAACATGATGATCTTTATTGGAGTCTAGTCTTGCATTTATACACATTTTTAGTTATCCTCCATCACTGGTTAACTTTGGTTACTGCTTAACTTTCATTACTGTTTAGCACAGTAATCCATACAATTAATTATCTCTAGTTAAAGTAACATATGTTTACTTCCTCTCTCTAATCCTCCTTTAGATTAGTGACTTTGTTTACCTGTCTACATATCCTCGTTTTTTATTTTAAATGGAGGATTCAAAGATTTATGAATGTATCGCAATTGTAGAGAATTAAGAGAGGGGGAAGCAGGATGAAACAATGCAAATAAATTTGGAATACATTGAATAAAACAACAGCTTGCAATTAGTACAATAATAATAATTATAGCATAAAAGAAAAACTCTGAGCCAAGACCAATCGGAGCCAATTGGTTAGCCACTCAAAAGGTGAGTAATGAGCATGGATATTATTTTGAATGTATGATTGTAAATTGGCAAGCTCATCCTCAATAGTTTTATTCAAAGAATGAAAATGCACAGCACATCCACGGTGTCCAAGTAACGTACAGAACCCTCCCTGACGGGCTAAAAGATAGTCTATGGCAAAACGCTGCTGTAAGACATCTTGATTTAAGTCTTCTATTTCATGCTGCAAATCACGAATAATAGCAGCGGTAGCATTGATGGATTTTTCAAGTCTGCAGGTGAGACCAAGAATAGATCATCTGTTTTCTTGAGCAATTATGCCAGGATAAGAGCCTAGAGTAAGGACTCTTGTAATGGCCCCTGCCAATGCACAGCCAAATGTAGAACCAGAAGACCATTGTGTGTCAATAATGACTTCATCATTACATGTAGGCCCCAGAGAGGAACGCCGCTGTCGAGTTGATGGGAGCGTACCTATTTGAACAGGTAGAGTAAAATAACCTATAGTTGCACATTGATAATTCTGAGGATGAACATTAGTAGCATATTTATCAAAAAAGAACCACATATTAGGATCCTTAAGCTGCCAACCAGCACATATCGATCCTGTATTAGATTGATCAGAGGCATTAAAAATAGGAAAATTGTCAGGATACATATCAGGAGCTATATTAATTCCATGCAAAGAAGAATTAAAGGTACCTGACAACCAATAGTAGTCAGAACAATAATTATAATTCCCTAGCTTTTTAAATATGTGCTGAGCATCATCATAATCAGACCAATTATGAAGCCAAGTGTGTTTAGCGTGACAACAGAAACACAGACCCCTTGTAAATTGATTAGCTTTCAAGTAACACCAACGGACAGAATTCAATTGCATAGGGGGTTTAGAAAATAGCCAGGAGTGTGAAATAGACTGTAGTTGTGAGACAATAAATGTAGAAGACATGATCAAGTTAGGGGTAAAAGAAATTTGACCAAATGCCATTGGGGGCTCATAGTATAAAGTAATATTTGTGCCATGGGTCATAAACATGTATTGGGCATGACGAACCCACAAATTAGGGTTAAGACAAACCACAGAAGTGTCATTTTGAGCAGAAACACCATTAAGCATAAACAAGAAAATACAAAGTAAAATGGTAACATAGTTAGCAGTAATAATAGCAAAAACAGCAGCAACAAGATTTTCAGGAGTCTGAGGTAATGAGGCCTGTTGCAGTTGTTGTTGAGCTTGATATGTAGTAGATTTAACCTGGCCCCAAGTGATGGGTTGCGGGCACGTCGACCTTGGAAGACAGACTTCTGTGTTCAGATGAAGATTGAAATCCGGAATCGGGTTGTGAAGGCCCTGATGCCATGCCATGATACAGACGGACACAGCGCGCTGGAACCCACACTGCTTGTCGAGTAGAAGGATCTTCCACAGCAGCGTAACCGCGACCCCAGGTGATCAGCGGTGTAGGGCCTTTCCAGGTTGGATCTGGAGCTTGGCAATACTTTACCAAAGGCCTTGCTAAAGATTCAGTAGTTCGAAAATGCAAATTAACAGGTGAGTCTGCAAGAGAATCTAAAAAGGTTAAATCCAAGTATATAATGCTACAGCAATGAGATTTTGAATCTTTCGCAGATGGTAAGAGCCAGACTCAGTTTGTAATTGTTTCTGAAGCAATGCCTGTTAGGGATAACATTGTTTACCCTAACTGGTTTGGGTAAAAATAATAAATAAGGTATCATGGTTTGTTAGTTAAAGTGTGTGTAACTTTAACTGCAAGAATGTAATTAAGGGTTTGGTTGTAAAAGCACTATATAAGAAGCGAGGCAATTGTAGCTCGCTCTCTCTGGCTTACTGATCCCTAATTACTGGATGGATTGATGACTGCGTTCTTGCTGGAACGGGGAGAGAAAAAGGAGTGTTGATTTTTCTCAACGGAGAGAAGATAAAGATTGGAATGATTTATTGTAAGTGATCTGACATTGGCTATTCAACACAGACTTTGCAAATAGAGTATCTCCGATAAGACTTGACTGAAATTGATATATGACTAATGGACCGTTTATTTTGACTATGCTATAATTCTTAAATGGAATAAACTATATTTTTGATAGCACAAGCGTATCTGTATTTTTACTGCGTGTTAACTAGAAAACTTATCTCACACATTTACCTGTCTTCCTATCTGACTTCGCTGTACATTCTGTTTAGTTTGTTTTCCTTAACACCCGTTGGGGAATCCAGGCTTAACAATGCCTTAAAAGTACGATGAGCTCGCTCAACTATAGCTTGACCCTGAGAGTTGTAAGGAATTCCGTGCACTAAAGTAATATTCCATTTCTGACAAAAGGTTTGTAATTCCTTACTAATATAAGCGGAGCCACTGTCAGTTTTAAACTGAGAAGGCCAACTCATTACAGCAAAAGAGGATAGGCAATGAGAAATAACATCTGAAGTACGTTCATGTTTTGAAGCAGTAACCCAAAGGAAGTGTGAATGAGTGTCAATAGACGTATGAAGATAACAGTATGGCTTAAAGGTTGAAAATTGAGTTACATCCATTTGCCAAATTTGATTAGCTTGGGTTCCTCGTGGGTTGACACCTACTGGAAAGGGAACTGCCAGTTGCTGACAAGCTGGACAAGCATGGACAATATCCCAGGCTTGAGATAATGAAATTTAAAATTGCTTTGCAAGCGATTTGGCATTTTGATGAAAATAAGAATGACTGGCAACAGGATCAGCAAACAAAGACGCAACATCCTTTAAGGATTCATCTGCCTTCCGATTTCCTTCAGTCAAGGCATTAGTAAAGGTAGTATGACTTCGAATGTGTTCTACATACAAAGAATACAAGCGAGTTTCCAAACTATTCTTTAAAGATAAAAACAAGGATAACAAATTCTTATCCAAAGAGAGAGCACAATAAGAAAAGGGAAGAGATTGCATAGCTAAATACACATATTGAGTATCAACGATCAAGTTAATAGGTTGGTCATTGAACAATCGTAAAGCCAAAATCACAGCAGCCAGCTCAGCACGTTGAGCTGAAGTCTGCGTGGCAGTAAATTTAGAATACCATTGTTGTTGAATCTGCCAGACAACCACACCCCTTGCAGGTGATCCATCAGTAAAGACTGTAAGAGCTTTAGAAATAGGATTTCGCACAAAAATGGAAGAAAAGGCCAGATTTAAAGTAGTAGTAACCACTATTCTAGAATCCTTGGGTAAAGAATACAATAAGTTTCCCACATATTGAGAAAAGGCTATCTGATATGATTCTGAAATCATATAACAAAAACAGGAGTATTCCAAAGACTAGTAGAATGTTCTATATGACCAGCAGCCAATTGTTCTTGAACCAACTGTTGTAAAGCAGCAAGTTTTTCCCTTGATAATGGCCATTGTTCCACCCAAACCGGCGTAGAACAGAGCCATTTAAGAGGAAGAGCCATCATCAAGAATCAAATGGGCATTAAGAAGAGAAAGGACATCACGGCCCCAAATATTAGTATGAATATCTAGAATGTATGGTTGTAGGAAAAAGGACTTACCAGCAGATGTTGTAACATTAATTTCTTGAACACTGCCAAGCAGCTGGGGAACCTCCTATTCCCCACAATGAAGAAACTGTCGTTTTTGGCCACTGTACTGGCCACTGTAAAGAGATGACAGTAACATCGGCTCCAGTATCCAATAACCCTTGAAATGGTTGTTTATTAAGGAAGAGCGTTAACAAAGGACGAGAGGAGTTCAGATAAAGAAGTTGATCCAAATCTTGCATCCCCACGATTACCTATACCAGGAGATGGCTTTTCATATGGAAGAAGCAATTGAGCAACAGAAGAATTACAAGGAAGAACTTGAGGAAGATTCGCCCAAATCTGAATCATGAGGATACCAGTGTAATCTGAATCTATTACCCCAGGCACAACAAAACAGCCCTTTTTGTGTGCAGAAGAACGAGGCAAAATTAAGCCAACTAATCCCAAAGGAAGAGGACCTTTAAATTGAGATGGAACTATTTTAACTTCCATGGGAAATTTAAACTCAATTTCCTCTTGATTGATTAAATCGATCCCAGCGCTACCAGCTCTGGCTGGGGAGGAGTGAGAGACTGCTGGAGGAGTCAGAGTGATGGGAAAGGCACGCTTTGGATTCTGGGTGGGTGCCACACGCATTGGCAAGTTTCCCGACCGAAACTGACATTGATTGGCCCAATGAAATCCCTTTTTGCAAATAGGGCACTTCTTAGAAGGACGATTCTGAGGTCCAGAAGGTGTAGAATGACAGTCCTTCTGAAAGTGGCCAGGCTTCTTACACTTAAAACAGTTACCAATTGGTCGCTGTCCTTTCTGAATAGCAGCTGCTAACATATGCATTTTATAAGTTTGTGATCCAATATCCTGGCAGACTCGCAGCATATCTGCCAGAGTGTAATGAGCAGTAGCCTTTAAGGGCTTTAAAGCTCTTTTACAATCTGCAATAGCTAACTGGCGAAGAAGTTCACCAGCAGCTTCCTGATGATCAAACTGCTGTCTTAATTGCTTTGGACAGACGCTCAACAAAGTCAGCATAAGGCTCATTGGCATTCTGTCGAATGTTTGAAAAATTTGCTCTAGGTTCTCCAGCTTGGGGTACCTTAAGAAAAGCACGAAAGGCACATTCAGAAACAATAGTTAACGTAGCTGGAGGAAGAACAACTTGAGTGGGAATTGTACCAAATGGCCCAGAACCAAATAGCTGCTCAACTGTATATGCTCCTCCCCCTCCTAAAGCAGCAGCTTGAGCATGTCTCATATATTCACTCTCCCAAACCACATATTGCATGGATATTAAAATCATGCGAAATATTTGCTTCCAATCTTCAGGGATCATTGTATAACCATTTTTTATTCCTTCTACAAGTCCTCTTGTAAAATTACCACTAATCCCATAGTCTGTAACTGCCTTTTTTAACTCTCTTAAGATCTGATAAGGCAGACCCTCCCATTCTGCTACTTGCAGTCCAAGCTGTGGCCCCTGACCAGGACGATATTGTACTGGACAAACAGACAATAATTCTGCAAGTTCTGTTCCTGAGACAGAACCTTTTACAAGTCTCTACCATTTCCTGAAAAGAAGACTGAACAATAGAGTCAGGAGGCTTTTGCCCTGTATCTGCAGGAGCTGAGGGAATTGAAGACATATATTCAGGTGAAGAAGGGGGACAAATGACAGCATTAGTATAACGTGAAGGTGGAGGTGTTAAAAGAGAAAGTTCATTTTGACCAAATTTTTCAATTGCATGCCTACATAAATGCCACACATGCAAAACTTCTATTTTTGCTCGAGGTTCAGTATGCAATGTTTTCCCTATACATTCCCAGTTAGTTAATTTTAAAGACACCTTTTCTGGGTACCATAGGCACTGAGCTGCAATCTCCTGGACCAGCCTTAAGAGATTTCTCTGTGGTACCTCGGTATTATTTTTCTTCAACGTAGCCTAATTCATCTACATGCTTCCTTTGTTCCTCAGAAAGCGAAGACCCCATACTTACAGAAATCACAAAGGGTTGAAGGTGCACCAAATCCTTGCCGGACGAAGTAAGAGAGTCCCTGTTCGGGCACCACTTGTTGTAATGACGAGGCAATCGAGTTGTTTGATCATGAACAACTGAATCATGATGATCTTTATTGGAGTCTAGTCTTGCATTTATACACATTTTTAGTTATCCTCCATCACTGGTTAACTTTGGTTACTGCTTAACTTTCGTTACTGTTTAGCACAGTAATCCATACAATTAATTATCTCTAGTTAAAGTCTAACATATGTTTACTTCCTCTCTCTAATCCTCCTTTAGATTAGTGACTTTGTTTACCTGAGTTGTATTTGCTTGGAAACATTCTTTATCTGAGGTTTGCCATCCGAGATTGGAACATTCCTGCAATTACAACTCTACACACACCATGAAAGCAACAGGTCCACCTCATCTCGGTAGGCAGACTCATCCCCCCTGGAGATGAGTCCCACCACTGTTTAGCAATAGTATTACTAGCGTGAGTGGGAATGCAGTCATGCACATAAAGAGTATAGAGTAAAGGACTCAGCATGCAACCCTGTGGTGTACCAGGGTTAAGAATAAGGGCTGAAGAGTTATGATTACCTAATCTGACCCTCTGTGAGCGGCCAGTCAGGAAATCCATAATCCAAAGGCAGATTGAATAAGAAAGGCCAAGGTCCAGAAGTTTAGACACTAGTCTATGCAGAAGAATTGTGTTAAATGCAGAACTAAACTCCACAAAAAGCATCCTCACATAGCGCCCCCCCCCGACTGTTCTAGATGAGTCAGAGCAGTGCGAAGAGTGATGGCTATAGCGTCCTCAGTAGATCTATTTTTTCTGTATGCAAACTGGTGTTTATCAAATGTATGCGGAAGACCAGAAATGATGTGCCGGCAGACCAATTTCTCAAAGCACTTCATGATGATAGGAGTGAGTGCCACTGGTCTGTAATTGTTGAGGTTATTGATAGGGAACTTCTTTGGCAGCGGAACAATGGTGGAAGCCTTCAAACAGGATGGAATAGTGGACTGGGATAAAGACCGATTGAAGATCCTGGTAAAGACTCCAGCCAACTGATCAGCACAGTCTTTAAGCATAATTATGCAAATTATGAAGCTGTGAGAGGTTATGATAATAAACACTTCAGATTTTATGACTAAAAGCTTAGTAAAGCTTAGCGGTTATTTTATTCAACTTTGGCTGATTACTGCAGAAAATCAGTTTTAAGACAACCGATGAAGTGTGAACCCTCTTGGAAACACAGCATTATGAAAATTGAAAATCTGTTGGAATCCTGCCTATTACACAGCAGAAAGATGATAAGAATTGTTCCTGGGAAAGAAAGTGGTCAAGTTTGTCAATCAAACTCAGATCAGAAATAGGATTCCCAGCACAATCCTATTCATGCTATTTTGAAGCAAGCCCCGGTTTCTCACATAAAACACTGCAGCCTGATTTATTCAGGGGGAGGGGTCTTATTTGTTAGCCTTACAGCCCAACTTCACTCAGCATCAAGGCTGGATGGTCTTCCAATGTTCTCCTGCGATAACCACCCTATGAAGTAGGCTGGACTGGCATAGGCTGAGTGGCACGAAGTCTCCTAGTGAGCATGCTGACTGGGGAGTTCTAGGAATTGAAGTCCAGGTCCAAGAGGTTCCGTAGTCCTAGTTCTACCCCTTTGCCATTACAATACGCAGATCATATTTTTCAAAATCGTTAGAAACTGTTACTTGACCAGGAAACAGACTTCTGCATATGGATCATATTTCTCAACCTTGGCAACTTTGGTGGATTTCAATTCCCAGAATTCCCCAGCTAGCATGCCAGAGAAATCTACAGCTAGGTATCTGAATTCTAGTGAACCGTAATACGGTGATGTCTTCCCATGGCATATGCCGCCATGACACACACATATATATATTGTGGTTTGGAGACCACAATGATTTATAAAGTGTCCAAACATCCAGCGAACATAGCCAATAGTAACGGACACTGAGTTTTGCTCAGCCAACAGCTGAAAGGCTGCACATTGCAGGTAATCCTCGACTTAACAACAGTTTGCTTAGTGGCCATTCTAATTTACAACAGCACCGAAAAAAGCGACTCATCATTTTTCATACTTCTGACCGTTACAGCATCCCGAGGGTCACATAATTTACATTTGGATGCTTGACAATGACTAATTTATAACGGTCAGTGTCTGGGTCATGTGATCCCCTTTTGCAAGTGAAGTCAATGGGGAAATCAGATTCACTTAACAACCATGTTACTAATTTAACAACTGCAGTGATTCACTTAACAGATGTGGCAAGAAAAGTCATAAAAAAGGGCAAAACTCAACAAATTTTTCACTTAGCAACATACATTTTGGGCTCAGTTGTGGTCGTAAATTGAGAACTACCTGTATATATGCATGCTGTATGGCTTAGTGCTAAATCAGTCCAACTTTGTTATCTTTTAAGATTAGTGGACTTCAACTCCCAGAATTCCCTAGCCATGCTGGTTGGGGAATTCTGGGATTTGAAGTCCACATATTTTAAAAGTTGCCAAAGTTGGACATCCCTGAGTTAGATGATTCTAAACATGATTTAGTAAACATCTCATTCTAAACATCTGATTTAGTAAATTATAATGAAAAAAAAACCTGCAGGGTTGGCAGGATATATGACTTGATTGCAGAATTTATCATCTATATATTTAGAAATTCAAGATTCAATAGTTAGCTTAGTTAACTAAAAAATTATTTAATACAATGGAGGGAAAAATTGAAACTTTAGAAAGTGATAGTAAATATGGAGAATATTCTGGATATAAGTGGGCTTGAAGCTTAATAAAAGCTATTTTAAAATTCTACCTGGCTGTGGATTTTGACAGGTATGCAAATTCTGCTTGCAACAAACACATTAACAACCTTCCTTTCCTTGAATATGTCAAAACACCTTCATTTTAGCTACTGTGTGAAAAAAAAGAAAAGAGCTGATCCTTTTTTCCATGCCCGGCTGTTAGAAACATAAGTGTATCAAAAAAACAGTTAACTACAGTTCAGCCAAGGTACATCAGATCAGAAAATAGGCTCACAAGAAGACTAGGTGTGTAATTTATTGAGATAGATTATAATAGCAGAATCTTGCAGGTCTGCCGCCATTTTCCCTTCGCCACATTTCTCCCCTCCCTGTTGCTTCCTCTGCACCTGTTGTCTTAATAGCTTCTGGATGGCTTCTCTAAGGTCATCTCCATGGCTACTTCTGCTAACATTTATTCAGCTGGGGAAGTTGATCACCATTCAGGTTAAAGAAGACTTCTTTGTTGAAGAAGACTGAAAATGGTACTGTGATAGAATCATAGCACTGGGAAGAACCTAAGAAGTCATCAAATTCAACCTCCTGCACATTTACAACAAAATCCCCAATCTCCTGTTAAAAATATTCAACGAAGAGGAGGAAACCAATTCTAGTGATTGATGGTTCTTATTACCAAGAAGTTATCCCTCATATCTAATCTATCTCTGTCCTTGAAGTTTCATCCCATTAGTTGTAGTCTTATCCTCTGGAACAAAGGAGAATAAATCCGTGCTCTACAATTTAACAGGCCTTCAGATATTTGAAGATGTCTCTCATATCCCCTCTTTTTTAAAAAAAAAAAAAAATAGACATAATTGTCAAATACTGGTAGTCTCCTTCCTGAAATATTACAACTTTGTAAATACCTATAGCAGATCACCAAACATACAGTATTTGGGCTGCAAAAATCCAAACAATTACAGTATGAGAAGATGGAAAAAGAAGATAGAAAAATAGCAATAGCACTTAGACTTTTCACGGTGCTTTGCTGTGCTGTCTAAGCAGTTTACAGGGTTAGCGTATTTCCCTCGGTCTCATTTTATCGACCTCAGAAGGATGGAAAACTGAGTCAACCTTGAGTCGGTGAGGATCAAATCCTTGGCAGTTTTCAGAATTAGCCTGCAATACTGCATTCTAACCACTGTGCCATCAAGTTTGTTTTCTGAATCCCAGTGCAGGTAGTCCTCGACTTAAAACATTTAGTGACCATTCAAAGTTACAATGGCACTGAAAGAAGCCTACCGTCCCTGTCCTATTGTTTCTTTTTATTTTTCTTATATGTATCCTTTCATGTATTCATAACTGTTTATACTTATACCTGTTATCTTATAATCGTTTGACAAAATAAAATAAAAATCAATAAAATAAGATGCTCATTTTTCACACAACCATTCCAGCTTCCCCATGGTCACATGATCAGAATTGTAAAGCTTGGAAACGGACTCATCTTTATGGGTTGCAGTGGCTCAGGGTCATGTGATCACATTTTGTAACCTTATAAAAAAAGTCAATGGGCAGCCTTCTTAATTCTATCTTAATTAATCATCTTAATTTGAGTCATTATATTTGTATCTTTTGTCCATTCTTTATTGTCCCTTTGTCTCGTTCCTTATAAAAATATGTGGAGAAGTTAATATAGAAAGCTTAGAATGGTAAATAAAATAAGTAATGATATGTAAGATGAGCATGAATATAATTGAAGTCCATGAAGAGAGAGATACCTGGGTCCAAGTTACTTTCCAAAAAGATTTTTTTTATGTTTTATGTGTTGTGTGTATATGGTTTTTTTTGGGGGGGAGAATTAATAAAACCTTGCAGAAATATAGAATGAGAATAATGGTAACTAAGTCAGAAAGAAATAGATGAAATAATAATAATGAAATTGAATAAGAGTAAAGAGAAGTAAAGAGAAATTGGACGAGGTTTTTGTATGTTTATATGGAAATGGTTTAAAACAGAATTATAGTTTATCTGACTTGTTAAATTTATAATGGAAAAAGGTTTAAACATGTAATGGATAATGATGATTTGTGTGTTTTGAAAATTAATAAAACTTGTTTAAAAAAAAAAAGTCAATGGGGAAGCAGATTCACTTGAAACCGTATTACTAACTTTAACAACAGCAATGATTCACTTGACAACTGTGGTAAGAAGGGTCATAAAGTGGGGCAAAACTCACTTAACAAATGTCTCACTTAGCAACATAAATTTTTGACTCAATTGTCATAATTCGAGGACTACCTTATACAAACCTCTGAGAGAATTCTGCTAAAAGCAAAAGAATTTCAAACCTACAATGGAAAATGAACAATTAAAAAATAAATAGTATATGGTTGGTGTGATTAGCTCACAGCAACATCTCCACGCAGCAAAACAGAATTGGTCACGTTAAAAAAAAACCCAGTTCTACATATTTCTGGAGAGAGCCACATCTTAATTCCTTTGCTCCCATCTAGTAACTCTCAACACTTTGCAGTTGGGACATGACATGTCAAACAAAGCTGTATCATTCCCCATTCCAACATTTTATATTGTATACACAAACTGAAAATAACTTTATTATTTATTTTTATTCCACCTTTATTATTTTTATAAATAGAAGTGGCAAACACACCTTTTTCCTGTTTTCCTCACAACACCCCTGTGAGATGTGTCTCTGTGTGTATATGCATACATATATACATACTACACATGATAGTTTTTACACTCTAATGATGTTAGCAGAGGCTAATGAAAGCTAAGTGGATAATACAGTTTAAGTTCCCGATATCGTGATGTCTGTCTCTTCTTTTACCCGGAACTCTTATGTTTAGGGTAGTTTGCAATATATGGACATATTTCATATATTTAATAATAGAATAACAGAGTTGGAAGAAACCTTAGAGGTATTTTACTCCAATCCCCTGCTCAAGCAAAAGACTATATACCATTCCAGACAGGGGTGGGATTCTACCAGTTCACACCTATTCACTAGAACCGGTTGTTAACATTCTAAGCAGTTCGGAGAACCGGTTGTTAGAAAAAAATACTGGCCTAATCCTGTAAGGAAGGCAGGAAGGAAACATTCTGGTGTTGCTTACAGAAACTGCCTCTCCGTTAACCCTTATTATATTCTTGGCAGGACTAGACTTCCTCTCTCAGGAACTTCTCTGGATATATTTTTCCCTTCTTTGCTGGTACTTTGCTTGTGTGGAGTTGTAACTTTGTGCCATTGTGCCATTGTAACTTTGGTCATTCAAAGTTACAATGGCACTGAAAAAAGTGACATGACCATTTTTCACACTTAACGACTGTTGCAGCATCCCCACAGTCATGAGAGGCCAGGCGAGGAGATGCATGCCTCGATGTGAGTGATATTTAGTTCGCCTTGCCCAGCTAATAGCATGACCACCTAGCCATGTCCACCCAGTCACGTGACCACCAAGCCATGCCCACCAACTAAGCCACGCCCACAGAACCAGTTGTTAAAAAATTTGAATCCCACCCCTGATTCCAGACAAGTGGCTATCTAGTCTCTTTAAAACTTTCAGAAGTAAAGCACCCACAACTTCTGAAGGCAAGCTGGTTAATTGTCCTCACTGTTAGGAAATTTCTCCTTAGTTCTGGGTTGCTTCTCTCTTTGATTAATTTCCATCCATTGTTTCTTGCCTTGCCTTCTGGTACTTTGGAAAATAGGTTGGCCCCGTAGTCTTTGTGGCAGCCCCTCAAATACTGGAACACTGCCATGGTGTCACCCCAGGTCCTTCTTTTAACTAGGCTAAACATAATGGAGTTCCTGCTACTGTTAAAATGACTTTGAATTTGGGGTCTGGGTCTGTGTTCTTGGTGCGTGTCAGCTTGTTTGGTTTTGGGGTCGGGGGGTGCGACAGCTGGCGAGGCAGCTGTGGTCTGTTTTCTGGATGGTGGTTGTCCTTCGTTTATAGGATGGGGTTGGGCCTGGGTCTGATGAGGGGGATTGGCAGGTGGTGTCCCGTGTTGTTTCAAGTCTGATGTTGGTTTTTGTGGCTGGGACTCGTTTGTTGGTGAGGGATAGCTTCCAGATGTCTGGTAGGCGTGTGTGTGTGTGTGTGTGTGTGTGTGTGTGTGTGTGTGTATATATACCCTGTTTCTCCAACAATACGGCCTCCCCCAATAGGAAGTCCCAGCATGTTTTATAGGCATGAAATGAAATTAAGCCCCTCCCCCCAAATTAAGGCCTATATTAAAACATGCGAAATGGGGGAATGGTGGGGGCTTGCCATTAGGAAGTACTTTTGTTGCACACCCGGATATGGTGCTGCCTGCGTTGACCCCGATACGAAGTGCCCCACCAACGCCGAGGTCAACATCCAAGCCGCCACCGCCCGCCCGAAGATGCAAGGGGGAATTATCACCCCGAAAAGATGGCCTAGCCATTTTTTCGGGGCTCAAAATAAAATAAGACCCAGCCTTATTATATGAGAAACACGGTATATATATATATATATACACACACACACACACACACACACACACACACACACACACATATACACTACAATGACGTGGGAAAATACCCGAACAAAGCTGAATGCCATACATGTAAGTACCCGCAAAAACTTAAGAAAACATATATATATATATATACATACATATATACATGTACATATACATATACATACATACACACACACACACACACACACACACACATATATATATATATATATACATACACACACACACACACACACACACACATATACATACATACATACATACACACATACATACATATATATATATACACATACATATATATATGGTATTCAGCTTTGTTCGGGTATTTTCCCACGTCATTGTAGTTGTGCTTTTAAAGTTGTAGCAACGTTTTGGCAGAATCTCATCTGCCATCATCAGGCTTCTGTATTGTGTTCGTCTGTGAGTCAGACTTTTACAGTTGTTTCAGTTTTAAATTTGGGGCTACTGCTTACTGCTGTACCAGAATGGTTTTTTCTTCATCCTGGTTGGTTGGGAGTCTTGGTCTGTGTTTATTGGTCTTGGAGTTTGCTGTGTTCTGCTTGATTGGTGTTTCTAATATCTTCTGTCTGTTTTGTGGCTTTTTTGTGTGTCTTGATTGCCTGGCAACATTGTGTTCCTGTATTGGAGGCTTTTAGTGCAGCTTGGATCCGAGTAAATGGATGGCTATCATTTGTTAGGAAGCTAGGTTTCATCTGGGTGCCTGGTTGGGGTGTGTTTGAGCTGGAGGTATCGGGGGGGATCTGTTTGTGCCCAGGTGTTTGCCTGGCTTGTGGTGTGGAGATTTTTTTGTTTGTGAGTGCAGGCTTCCAAATAATTGACAGTCTGGTGGAATCATCTTTTCTATTCATGTTTCAGGTCTTTTTTCAATCTCTATGGCTTCTCTGATAATTCTGTGGCTGGAGTTTTCTATAGGGTTAGGGTTTTGGTGCCATTGAAGTTGATGCTATGACATGTGGCTTTCATGTGTTGGACTAGTGAGGAAGTGTGTTCCAGCTTTTTTACTGCATTTTTGTGTTCATCCAGGCGGGTATTTATTCTTCTATTGGTCTGTCCAATGTATGTGGCCGGGCATGATGCACAGGGGACTTCGTATATGCCTTGGTTTTCCAGGTCAATTTTATCTGGGGTTTCTAAGGATGGCTGCTATTTTTCTGTCTGTTTTGAAGGCAGTCTTGATGTGATGCCTGTGTAGTATCTTACTGATTTTGGCTGTAGTACCTCTTATGTAGGGCAGGACAGCTGTTCCATAGGTCTGTTCATCTTCTAGGTCTCCATTCTGTCTCAGTGTGTTTTTGTGGATCAAGTTGGTGATTTTGCTTTTGTGGAAGCCGTTAGCTGTCAGTACTTTGGTCAGGGTGCATAGTTCAGTCTTTATGTTTGTCTTGTCTGCCAGGCATTTGGTTCTGGCAATTAATGTTTTGGCCACAGATTTTATTTGTGCTGGGTTGTGGTGGGATTGGGTGTTGAGGTAACAGTTGGTGTGTGTTTTCTTCTGGTATATGGTGTGTCCTAGTGTGCCATCTGTTTTTTTGTAGATTAGTTCATCTAGGAATGGTAGTTGTTTGTTTCCGTTTCCATGGTGAACTTGATTTTGGGGTGTGTGCTGTTTAGGTGTGTTAGGAAGTTGTTTAGGTTTTCTTTTCCATGGGGCCAAATCACAAATGTGTCATCGATGTATCTTAACCATAGTTTGGGTTTGTGGGTGGCATTAGCCAGGGCTCTGGATTCGAATTCTTCCATGAACAGGTTTGCAATGACAGGTGACAGTGGTGATCCCATAGGGGCTCCTTCAATTTGCTTGTATCTTTGTCCTTTGTATATGAAATATGTGTTGGTTAAGCAGTGTTCTGCTAGTTCCATGAGGTGTTTAGCTAGTTGGTATTTATTTTTGATGATATCAAGAGTTTCTTTTATCGGGACTTGAGTGAATAGTGAAACCACATTGAAACTTACAAGCAGATCTTCTTGTTCCACATGCAGATCTTTGATCATTTTGAAGAAGTGGTATGAGTTTTGTACATGTGAAGCTGCTGTTTCAGCATGGGGCTGTAGCTGTTTTGCTAAGTGTTTAGCTAGGTTTTGTAGTGGTGCTCCTCTGGAGCTGACTATGGGTCTGAGAGGTATGCCTTCTTTGTGTATTTTTGGGAGGCCGTATAGTTTGGGGCATCCGGAAGATTTTTCTCTTGGGATGATCGTCTGTTGGATCTCTTTGCTCATGTGGCTGGTTATAATTTTCTTCTTGGTTATTTTTTCCAGATATGTGGTTGGGTCCGTGTTTATGGGTTTGTATGTGGAGTCTTGGAGTAGGTCTGTCAATTTTGTTTCGTAGTTTTTTCTATCCATCACTACTGTGGCATTCCCTTTGTCTGTTGGAAGTATGATTATGCTGCTATCCTTTTTTAGGGCTTGCAGGGCTTTTAGTTCTTCTTTGTGCAAATTGCTTTTGGGTGGTTTGCTTGTGCATAGGATGTTAGTAACTTGGTGTCTTATTCTATCAGCTTCATCTGTGTTTAATTTAGTTAGGCTGGATTCTACTGCACATATGATGGATTCTGTGGGGATTTTTTTGGGTGCTATAGCATAATTGAATCCTTTGGTTAGGACATCTGTTTCTGTTTTGGTGAGTTCTCTGTTGGAAATGTTACATACTAATTATTTCAGGTGTTGTGAGTTGTTGGGGGCTTTCTTGTCATGTTCTAATTTCTTTAGTTTCTTCAAGAGTTTGTCATTTTTGTAAGTGGTTTCAGTTTCAGCTCTCCAAGTTGTAAGTTGTTTTATCTTGTCCCAAAGTAGAGGGTGGATTTTGCTGCTCAATTCCAGGTGTAGTGCTAGCAAATCTTTGTTTAACTGATCCAATTGGAATCTCTTTCTGTGGAGCTCGTTCCTGAGTAGAGCCATTTCAGTTCTTTTCAGGATACGTTTAGTAGCTGCTGTGCTGTGATGAAATGTTAATTTGAAGCAGGTTGGTGTTGCATTGTTGTCTCTGCAGCTGCGTAGGAATTTGAGGTCACATAGTATTCCTGCTCTTTTAACTTCCAGCCAGCCAATCAAGACACACACAAAAAGCCACAAAACAGACAGAAGATATTAGAAACACCAATCAAGTAGAACATAGCAAACTCCAAGACCAATAAACATAGACCAAGACTCCCAACCAACCAGGATGAAGAAAAAACCATTCTGGCACAGCAGTAAGCAGTAGCCCCAAATTTAAAACTGAAACAACTGTAAAAGTCTGACTCACAGACGAACACAATACAGAAGCCTGATGATGGCAGATGAGATTCTGCCGAAACGTTGCTACAACTTTAAAAGCACAACTATAATGACGTGGGAAAATACCCGAACAAAGCTGAATACTATATATATATAGAGAGAGAGAGAAACACCCCCCTAACATGAATAGACGGGACGATACCTCCCGCCTACCAGACATCTGGAAGCTAGCCCTCACCAACAAACGAGTCCCAGCCACATAAACCAACACCAGACCTGAAACAACATGGGACACCACCGCCAATCCCCCTCATCAGACCCAGGCCCAAGCCCATCCTATAAACGAAGGACAACCACCATCCAGAAAACAGACCTTGGCTGCCTCGCCAGCTGTCGCACCCCCCGACCCCAAAACCAAACAAGCTGACACACGCCAAGAACACAGACCCAGACCCCAAACTCAAAGCCAGATTAAAACCTAGAATGCTACATCACAGCCACCCGCTCAGGATATCACATCAGAAAACTTAGGAAATTACAGCACAAGAACTCAAGAAGTTGCAACACAGCAAATGACCCAGGATATCACAGTACAAGACCAAGGATACCAGAGCAATAAGTCTCACAAGCCCATCACACAACCCATTACCCAAGCCATTAAAACACGAGAGGCTAATGGAAAAAAGATCACTACAAAACAAACAACGCAGATCACAGCACAAGATCCAGGATATCTCCACAACAAAACTCACAAGGCCATCACACAGCCCATTATACCAACATCAACTCCATCAACCAATCAAGAGGCAGCAACGCAGCCAACCAGCCCAGCACACCAGCCCCCACCACGAGTATTTATAGAGAGACGGCAGCTCCGATCACACGCTGCTTGCACTGGCATGAAGCCAAAAGCACCAGCCTGAGGATGGCGAGTGGGACCTCACCGAAACGTCGCCAAGATACTCTTAATCTTACACGGGAAAAGACCTGAACACACCTAGACCTACATACCTGTACCCGTGAAAATCTACGAAAACAAACATCGTACTTCTACGGGGAGAAAACCTTCTGGCTAACCAGGACCTACGAGAAACTCGAAGTCTAAAGAGCCACCATCTTGTGTGATCTCACATTCCTACGTAATTGCCGAGAAAAAAATGTGATCCCCACATGCTTCCAACTCAAATTCCATTCCAAAACTTCAGCCACTGAAAGGATCCTGAAAAGAATGGAATTAGCCCTAATCAGAAACGAACTCCACAAGAAAAGATTCCTACTAGACCAAACCAACAGAGACCTACTCACACTCCATCTCAAACTCAGCAACAAAATCCACCCAGCACTCTGGGACAAATCCAAACAACTAGCCTTTTGGAGAGCCGAAACAGAAACCTCCCACAAGACAGACACACACACCAGGAAACTCCACAGACTAGAGAAATGCCAGAAACCCAACCCTTCCCCACAACAACACATGAAACAAACAGTACACAACATATCAGATAGAACCCTCACCATAGCAAAAACCAATGTCCTTTCCAAAGGATTCAACTTTACATTCGCCCCCAAACGCATCCCCACTGAAAACATTATATGCAGAGTTGAAGCTAGCCTAACCAGAATCAACTCAGACTTGAAGTCACCAACGTCCTCTGCTCCAGCAACCCACCCAGAAGCAACCTACACAGAGAAGAACAAAAAGCACTCACCAACCTGAGGAAAGACAGCAACATAGTCATTCTCCCAGCAGACAAAGGCAACACCACAGTCGTAATGAACACATCGGACTACCACTCCAAATTATCCAACCTACTCCAAGACCCCGCTTACAAACCTCTAAATACTGACCCCACCACCTACCTAGAAAAAAACCACCAAATCCAAAATAAAAGCGTCTCCCATCAGCGAAGAGATCCAGCAGAGAATCATCCGCCGAGAAAAATCATCTAGATGCCCTAAGTTCTATGGCCTCCCCAAGATACACAAAGAAGGAGTACCACTTAGACCCATAGTAATCTCCATAGGCTCACCTCTACAGAATCTTGCCAAATTTCTCGCCAAATAACTCCAGCCCTACACAGAATCCATCACCTCACACGTACAAAACTCCTTCCACTTCCTACTCGTGAGCTTCGATGTCATATCCCTCTTCACCCAAGTACCCACCAAAGAAGCCTTGACAGCCATCCAAAACAAATACAACCCCCCCAAACACATCCTAGATCTGACTAACCACTGCCTAACCAACACATACTTCATCCACAATGGACAAAGATACAAACAGATAGAAGGAGCACCCATGGGATCACCCCTCTCACCCGTCATCACTAACCTATACATGGAACACTTTGAAACCAACGCTCTAGACAAATCCAAACACAAACCCAAACTCTGGCTCAGATCTGTAGATGACACTTTCGTAATTTGGCCACACGGGAAAGGAAAACTGGACAACTTCCTCACACATCTTAACAACCTACACCCCAAAATACAATTCACCATGGAAACAGAAACCAACAACCAACTTCCCTTCCTGGACGTCCTAATTTACAAAAAACCCAATGGCTCCCTAGGACACACCATCTACCGGAAAAAAACACACATCAACCGCTACCTAAATGCACAACCCCATCACCACCCTGCACAGATCAACTCCGTAGCCAAGACCCTCATTTCCAGAACCAAACGCCTAGCTGACAAAGACCACCTGAGAACAGAACTACACATCCTCACTAATGTATTAATTTCCAATGGATTCCAAAGAAACGCTATCACCAATCTAATCTGAAAAGAGATACCCCCAAAAAACCAAGAACACAGAGCAAGACAACGGTATCACACTCCTCCCCTACATCAAAGGCACCACAGACAAAATCAGCAAAATTCTCCACAAACACAATATCAGGACAGCCTTCGGCACTGACCAAAAAATAGCCAACATCCTAAGAAACCCCAAAGACAAGATCCAGCTAGAAAACCAAGGAGTTTATGAAATACCATGTAACAATTGCCCAGCCACATACATTGGACAAACCAACAGGAGAATAAATGCACGTATTGCAGAACACAAAAAGGCAGTCAGAAGAGAATAAAACACTTCCTCCCTCTTCCAGCACCTTAAAGCCACAGGACATGAAATTAATTTCAAAGGAACCAAATTAATATCCAACACTGAACACTCAAGCAAGAGAATAATCAGGGAAGCCATCAAGATAGAGAACCCCCCCCCTAACATGAATAGACGGGACGATACCTCCCACCTACCAGACATCTGGAAGCTATCCCTCACCAACAAACGAGTCCCAGCCACAAAAACCAACACCAGAGCCGAAACAACACGGGACACCACCGCCAATCCCCCTCATCAGACCCAGGCCCAAGCCCATCCTATAAACGAAGGACAACCACCATCCAGAAAACAGACCACGGCTGCCTCGCCAGCTGTCGCACCCCCCGACCCCAAAACCAAACAAGCTGACACGCGCCAAGAACACAGACCCAGACCCCAAACTCGAAGCCAAACTAAAACCCAGAATGCTACATCACAGCCACCCGCTCAGGATATCACATCAGAAAATCAGGAAATTACACCACAAGAACTCAAGAAGTTGCAACACAGCAAATGACCCAGGATATCACAGTACAAGACCAAGGATACCAGAGCAGTAAGTCTCACAAGGTCATCACACAACCCATTACCCAAGCCGTTACTACACAGGAGGCTAATGGAAAAAAGATCACTACAAAACAAACGGCCCAGGAGATTACAGCACAAGATCCAGGGTATCTCCACAACAAAACTCACAAGGCCATCACACAGCCCATTATACCAACATCAACTCCATCAACCAATCAAGAGGCAGCAACGCAGCCAACTAGCCCAGCACACCAGCCCCCATCACGAGTATTTATAGAGAGATGGCAGCTCCGATCATACACTGCTTGTACTGTCACGAAGCCGAAAGCACCAGCCTGAGGACGGCGAGTGGGACCTCGCCGAAACGTCGCCAAGATACTCTTAATCTTACACGGGAAAAGACCCGAACACACCTAGACCTACACACACACACACACACATATATAACATATATAAAAACATGTGAAGTACAGTAGGTACTGTTAGATATTTACATATATGCCCTGATTGGTTGGCCCATGGCGGAGGGAAATTGAAGAGCTGTCACTGGTTGCAGCCGCAGCAGCCTGGAGTAAAAAAGGAGCTGCATGATAGCAATAGCACCTAGTGCTAGACCTATGGTATATAACTGCTTTACAATGCTTTATAGCCCTCTCTGAGCTGTTTACAGAGTCAACCTATTGCCCCCAACAATCTGGGTTCTCATTTTACCAACCTCGGAAGGATGGAAGACTGAATCAACCTTGAGCCTGGTGAGATATCTTGATTCTGTCCCTCTGTTAATGCAACCTAGGGATTGCATTGGCTTTTTTGGCTGCTGCCACAGTATGCTGGCTCATACTAGCTGGATTCTGATCGTCCTTGGATTATGATGGTAATTGGGATTGAAACTGGCATTATTAAAGTGCTATATGATGTCATGTGATTATATCACAACAATGGCAATTCCAACAGTCCCAGTTACCATCATTAAGAGAGGATTGCGTACAGGGGTGGGATTTCCCAGTTTGGACTGGTTCGGGCAAACCCCTAGTTCCAATGATCAGCTGGCTCTGAACCAGTTCACTCCGGCGAGCATGTGGGCCCGCTTGCCCGCACCTGCTCTTTCCTGTCCTTTACTTCCTGTTTTTTTAGAGCACAGCTGATTCGTGCAGCAGAGCCTCAGCTGTTTTATTCACAAGGGCTACAGTTGAAGGTAAGTATTAGAGCCGAAAATGGGCTTTTAAAAATGCGGAGCGTGCGTAGGGAATGTGCATTTGGTGCACGCATAGGCTCACCGAACCAGTTGTTACACCGGTTGAATTGCACCACTGATTATGTGGGTCCTTAAGAACCTCACATGACTACATTTTATTTTGCAGCCTAAGGAATCATGGGATTATATATAACCGAGGATCCAAAACATCATCCCTAGGAATTTTGAGGAAGGGTTAATGGGAAAACAACAGTACTTAAAGAACTATATTAAGCCTATAATATGTGGGCTGAAAATAACAGTTGTTCGTACATCTCTAGTATTATCCATAGATTGTCTGGATTATTATACATAAAAACCCCAAATAAAGTTGTGGACTACAGTTCCATCAAATAATGGGATTAAAAGCAGTTCCACGTACATCCATAGACTTTGAATGTCGGCTAAACGTTCTTTGGAAAGGATTTGAAAGATGTGTTTCAGAACTTCCTATAATCCTAGCACCTCTTTGCTGTTGATTAAAGCTATGTGCTTTTCCACGCTTTGATAACTGCTGTTTTAAAGGAATCCACCTCTTAAAAGTTAAAAATGACTCCTAAAACACCATTTGATTATTTGAAGTATAGAGACCATTTTTTTCCAAACCATGTTCTAATTTGATTAATGATGCAAGAACATTATACACTATAGAGAGAGATTGTTCGGGATTAATGATACTTAAAAGCTGTTCCTGGTGATAACAGTTATGTGGAATGCATATTTTAAGTCAGTTAATATGATTAAATTATACATTTTTGTTATCTGTGGTGTTGCAACATAATGCTCACTTTCATCAGTTCTGTTGTTAATATTATAGAAATGGCTTAGCATTATCTTCTGTGAGATTCTCTTGACTTCCCTGAATCCTATACTGTAGTCTCAAAATAATAATTCTTCTCCCAATATACAACATACAAAGGGTATTAAATGTGCTAATCATGACATGACTTTTGACAGCAAGACTTTGGTAGGAAAAATGTTCTGTTCATTAACCTGAAAAAAACTGCACTTGATGGAATAAATTTAAGTTTCTGGAATTTGGAAGCACCACAATCTCAACTTTGAAACTCCTTTTTTCAAGAATGGACACCATAACATGAGAGTGGAATTCTGTTTAAACAACATACCAAGCTTTGTATTACAGGTAGTCTTTGACTTACAACAGTTCACTTAGTGACTGTTTGAAGTTACAACGGCACAAAAAAGGTGACTTATGACGATCATGTGATCAACTTTTACAACTTTCTGACAAGCAAAGTCAGTGGGAAAACCAGATTCAATTAGCAACCGTATTACTAACCCTACAAAAGCAGTGATTCAGAGTGGCAAGAAAGATTGTAAAATGGGACAAATTTCACTTCACTGTGGTGGCATAGTGGTTAGAATGCAATACTGCAGGCTAACTCTGCCCACTGCCAGGAGTTCGATCTTGACCGGCTCAAGGTTGACTCAGCCTTCCATCCTTCTGAGGCCAGTAAATGAGAACCCAGATAGTTGGGAGCAATATGCTGACTCTGTAAACCACTTAAGAGAGGGGGATAAAGCACTATGAAGCGGTCTATAAGTCTTAAATTCTTTTGTTAGTGCTATTAACAACTGTCTTACTTAGCAACAGAAATTTTGGGCTCAGTTGTGATTGTAACCCGAGAACTATCTGTATTCATCTATCAATTACTGAATTAATCTGGTTGGCTATTTCATACAGCATACTAAATCCCAAATAAAAACAAAACATGCTAATTTAGCATATTCTGTGAATTCAGGTGTAGAGAACTCCAGAAACTTGACAAATTTGTTTTATTACTTTCATTATTTCCAACTCAACAGACTGTTGAAATGATGACTTCATTCATTTATTTATAGATCAAAATACAGAAAGAAAAACAAGGAAAAGAAAAGAAAACCTGTTTTTTGCTTTTATTTAAAAGCCAACAAAAAAGAAATAGAAAGGATATCATGTAAAAAGGCTGGTGACTTTATTGGTCAGCAAAATAACTGTTTGAAAACAGTATTGGACAAGAATTTAATCAGAAATGGGAGGAAATAATAGGATTATGCTACTAAAGAATGGGTGAGATCCAGCTGGGGGCACAGAAAAATAGAAATCCTGAAAAATTATTTCTTTCATGGGAAATTCTAGAGGGTGGTAACTGTGCTGGTTAGATAGTATATAGTCAGTTGGGAATTGGGAACTGTCCCCTTAAGGGAATGCTTCATGGGAAATGTAGTTAATGCCTCATGGGAGATGTAGTTCATGTCATGTGGTCACATCTGTAATCCTGATTGGTCAGTGAATTGACCTCTAGTTGGGTTGGGGGGAGCCTTTGTTCATTCCTACCTGGACCCCAGCATCGTGCTGAAGTCTCCCTTTGTTGTATCCTTATGGGATGAAGATAACCATCTTTTCACACTATGAAGATGACTATACAAAGATTGGACGTTAGATGAATCTCAACATAACTGTGAGTTATACCTTGAGGATGCCTAATATAATCCAATAAAGAAAACTTTTTGCAGTTGCTCAAATGACAAAGGGAGACAGCAGCAAAGACAGCACGGGCTGAAGCATTGCTGAAGGCAGCCGACAACGCCTCCCTCAACTTCAACCTTGGAGATTTGGAAAGAGAGAGCCCAGATAAATGTGTCAAGGCCAATGTGGGTGAGCAGTACTCGCTATGGCACAAGCAGGCAGAACTGGCACAGTTAGTTAGCAGTCTCCCAAAACCAGGGAATCAAAGGGGAGAATCTCAACCATAGGATCTAAACGCCAGTCAAAAAATTGACATTGTAAGACCTAAAACTTGAGGCTCCATCCCTGAAAACAGAGAAAACCTACCCCAATGTCTCAAGACCTACAGGGCAAGCAAATCAGCCCACTGATAACAACGAAGATTTCTCAGCATGGAGACATACATCAAGCAGAAATTCCCCAGCTCAACCCAAGGGTAATGGAGTTCCTGCCACAACCTCAACACAATTCGAGCTCTGAGGTACAACAAGATAACCGTGGTTGGCCTGCCCAGCACTGTGAAGGACAACCATCATATACGGCATGGCAGGACATCCTCCTCAGGAAGTACAGGAAAGAAGACTACGAGCCATCGCTGAGACACAACCCAGACCAAGTCTACGAGAATCCAAAGCGAGATCTCACCATACCAATGCACCTTACCTGCAACCCCCATGCAACCTCAGCCGATGATCCAGCATTCTGGAGAGAGTTGGCACTAAGGAGAGGAAAGCTAGATTTGGCTGCTAATGGTATGTACAAATTTTCTGTCCAGCCAGGCAAAGGATATCTACTATGGAAGAGTATCTTCATGTGCAACATTCAGGCCGCACGCCTGCAGCCTGATGAAGTACTCGTACATTTGATAGCATGGCCAGGGCTGCGGTCTGCAGAAGCAGTGAAGGACTTTTACGTATCCCATTTAACAAATCCAAACGCTGCCCTTTGGTTAACGTGGAAGAGACTCGATGAAGAATATGGCGCTCCCACAGAGGTGGAAGCTTCACTTTTGGATCACCTCAACAGCTCTCCTAAAATCAGTCTCGAAGAGCCTAGCCAGCTTAGAGAATTCTCTAAGAGCGGCACAAAAGGTTCCCGACTTGCCGGGACTCACTTGTCTTAACCAGTTCGAAATGCAAAGCAAAATCGTTTGAAAACTACGATAGCTGTTAATTGAACAATGGATCCAGTTGACTGAGGCCTTCAGGATCAATGGCCAAAACAAAGAACCTCCCTTTGCCCTTCTCGAAGAATTTGTGGCCCACCAGGCAACGATGTGCAACAACCCCTGGACCCGCAGGCTCAGAGCTGATAGTTCCCCAACTGACAAAAGAGCCAGCAGGAACTCTGCACCATCCACGGGTCTGGCACAAACTGCAAAGGGAGAATCCCTCATGTCTACACATAAAACCGGGATCGCTACCTCACCCATTCCGAATATGGGCGAAAACCCATTGGAGACAGCCCAATATGGACTTCCGAGTACACAGAAAGATCAGATTTGTTCACTCCACAAATCCTTGCACCTGCTGAACAGGTGCAAGGTATTTGGAAAGAAACCCCTATATCAAAGGAAAGCTTTGATTAGGGAGTACAAACTCTGCTACAAGTGTTGCGAGTCTACAGAACACATGGCCAAAGACTGCACAGCTAAGGTGTGATGTTACTTATGCAACAGCAACAAGCACCCAGCCGCTCTGCAATGAGACTCTGAGCCACCATAGCAGACAACTCCTATCCCTCCCTCGACCAAGGAGTCTCAGCGTACCACAGAGACACACCTGGAGCCGGGGTGAGCATCGCACCACAATGCACGGCGAGGAGGAAAGCTACTGCTGAACTCGAAGATTGAACCTCAAGCTTTGCATGCTTTGTATCTACCTCATTGTATTGTTTGATGCTATGTTACTATTTACTGTTTACCTTAGTTGTTTCCTTTAGTTAATAGTTAGTTGGTAGTGGAACTTATAATTCCAGGCGGGGAGTGTGCTGGTTAGACAGTATATAGTTAGTTGGGAATTGGGAGCTGTCCCCTTAAGGGAATGCTTCATGGGAAATGTAGTTAATGCCTCATGGGAGATGTAGTTCATGTCATGTGGTCACATCTGTAATCCTGATTGGTCAGTGAACTGACCTCTAGTTGGGTTGGGGGGAGCCTTTGTTCATTCCTACCTGGACCCCAGCATCGTGCTAGAGTCTCCCTTTGTTGTATCATTATGGGATGAAGATAACCATCTTTTCACACTATGAAGATGACTATGCAAAGATTGGACGTTAGATGAATCTCAACATAACTGTGAGTTATACCTTGAGGATGCCTAATATAATCCAATAAAGAAAACTTTGTATGGAAGCCTTTGTAGTGTTCAACTCCTCATCTCAGGTATTTTGGAAAGATAAATATTGCCTGGGGCATTCCTGAGATGAGACAGTAACACTGCTCCAGTATAGGCTATTCTTCTGGTCATGTGACAGAGAATAGAGCACACAAGACAGTAGGCAGTTTACCCTGTGCTTCCCTGTTCATATGTATATAGATGGGCACATAGTAGGTTGGCACATGTACATAGATATACATGGGGTTATGCAACTTGGTGTTGTGTATTAGTTATATACCCTTTCCTAGATTGTGTGAAGTCTTTCTTTCAGTCCCTCCCTCATACCCTGATCATCTCCCATATGGACTACTGCAGGGCTGTCAAACTCAAGGCCTGCAGACTGGATTCAGCTCAGATCTGGCCCACGGGGCTGCCCTGGAAATAGTGGATTGGCCCAGGGTGCCTCTGCCAGGGAAAACAGAGCTCAGGAGGTCTGTGCCTGCTCCCCCGAGCTCCGTTTTCTCTGGCAGAGGGTTGCAGGAGGATGTCACAGCTGAAAACAGTGCTCAGGAGTGTGTTTCCACTGGCAGAGCGCTTGGGCCACCACAGGTGCTTCCATAACACGAGTGATGTTAAGCTGGCCATGCTCCTGGCTACATACTCTCTGACCCCCCGAGGTCAAACACAACCCTGATGTGGTCCTCAGTGAAATCGAGTTTGACATCCCTTGACTACTGCAATGCACTCTACCTGGGGCTACCGTTGAAGAGTCTTCAGAACCTACAGCTGGATACAGTAAGCAATGCAAGCAGTTTTGGGTGCCTCTTGAATTGAAACACCTTTGCTACAGGAGCTGCATTGGGTGCCAATTTGTTTCCAGGTTCTATTAAAGGTCTTCGTTATCATCTTTAAAGTTGTTCATGGTATGGGATCGGGTTACCTGAGGATCTGTCTCATCCCTATCACACTGTCCTATCCACCTGGTCCCGCAGGGAAGGTATGTTGCAAATCCCATCAGTTAAAAGAATTTCAACTGGTGAGATTCAAAATGGCAGCCTTTTCTTTGGTTGCCCCCACTCTTTGGTATATATCAGGCCCAGAGAGGAGGTGGTGCCCGACTCTTTTGTTCTTTCAAAAGAGCGTTAAAGACCCTGCTCTGCCAATTGGCATGGGGGTTGAAGAGTGTTATTCAACCCTATGCTGATATGAGGGGTCATTTCTCTGCCTTTTTTAATGCTTTAACATTTTTAATTACCGTATATACTCGAGTATAAGTCGACCCGAATATAAGCCGAGGCACCTAATTTTACACAAAAAAACTGGGAAAACTTATTGACTCGAGTATAAGTTTGAGGGTGGGAAATGCAGCAGCTACTGGTAAATTTCAAAAATAAAAATAATTAATTTGGGAAACGATCTCACTATCATGAAAGGTTTAATTGATTCACTAACCCAAAAGAAGATGATGATGACAGCGGAGGCAGGAGTCACTCTCTTCCCCTCCCTCGGAGGCCCCTGAGTCAGGAGTCACTACCGCCGGCGCGGCCCCAGTCCCGCCGCCTCGGGAAGGGAAAGGCAAAGCGCTTTTGCCTTTCCCTTCCCGGCTGGTTGTTGGGAGTCGCTGCCGCCGGAGGCTGCGACTCCACACCATTTTTTTTTCAGAGGGGAATCTGACTCGATAAGCCGAGGGGATTTTTTCAGCACAAAAAATGGGCTGAAAAACTAGGCTTATACTCGAGTATATACAGTATATTTTATCTCCATTTTTATTTATGCTTTTATATCACTTTTTATGTTTTTATAATAGACCACCCAGAGTATGTGAGATGATATAGAGATGTGAAAAATAAATACAATCCAAGGGAAAAGCAGAAGACAGAGGCAATGTAAATATGACTCCCTAATTAATCCCTACAGAGAAAGTACACACAGTTTAACATGTTCTTTCATTTCAAAGAAGCAGATAAGAAACCCAGTCATTATTATTTCTGGTTAGAGGATTGGAGAGAATTCCCAAAGTCAGACTATTTGAGATTTCCCTTGTTTATTTATTCTTTATTTGTATTTTAAATTTTTATTTCTATATTTTTATTTTACTTACAATCTATTGTTATATTTATTGTTTCCTAAAAAGTATTGGAAAGAAATTATATAAAGGAAGATTGAGACTTTGCTTGTTTGTCAGCAAGATAACAGAAACATTAATAGAATGAGTAAAATGTTGTGAAGGGAGGGAGTTAAAAAATGGGCTACACCAGAGAAGATTGGGGCTATACAGATAAATATCACCTGTGAGATTTTATATGCTTGGAAAAGAAAATTGAAAGTCATTCCTTTTCTATATTTTGTTTCCTTTTTCTAAGTTACTTTTTGCACCTATTTTTCTTTCTGATTGTTAGTTTATGTTAGTTTTTATTTGCCTGTTCTGTAAAAAAACAAATTATACAATTATTCAAAAAATTAATAAAATTTAACAGAAGACAATCCCCTCTCTGAGAGGAAGTTGGTCTTGGCTTGGGATGCTGGTTATACTCCATTTAACACACTACGACTGCCACTCCAACACCAGTCAGATAGCCCAAAATATGAAGAATAACCCAGCATATGATGCAACCCACTGCTTCCCAGCGGAAACAGGGGCACTACTAGTAAAGGAGTTGTAAATAATTCCTAAATTATGCTGTGCATGTTTTCTTTGCCTTATTTTTATATTGCCCTTTCTGATGTCACCTATATGCCTGTATGTTTTAAATTATCATGTTTATCTATATATATAAAAGCGAAATATCACTCACGCATCATCACAAAACCTCCAAAACCATAAAGCCTACAAACTTGAAATTTGGCACATATGTTCCTCTTGGCTTCTAGGTGCTAAGAAAGGATTTTTTGAAATGACCATCAGAGCATTAGTATTTCCTATATTATTAATGCGCTCTGATGCCAAGGAGATCTACTCCCCCTCCCCACCTGCAAAACATAAGCAAAGGAGAGGAGTTTCAGTTTTAGTTTTAGTTTCACAGCAGCAACCAGCTTTAGTATAGAACAGTTGAGCTAAGCCACGCCCAGCCTCCTTGCTGTCTCTTTTTGCTCATGCAGCAAATACTGTTTCAGTTTCCAAATAGCCCTCAACTCTCTCACACACTGACGGGATGCTAGCCAGATGATTACTGATGGATGCTGGTAGGCAGAGGTACATCCCCCCCCCTTATTTTCCTCCCCAAAAACTAAGCCTGACCACATAGCGAAGCACGGGTATCGAGCTAGTCCTAAATATAACCCATGGGCATTGCTGACATTATTTCACATGAAGCTGAGTATATATGTAAATTCTGCATACTTTAGTTCAGACAATGGTAGTTACCCAGCAGAAAAGTTGGAGACATCATCACAGCAAAATGCAGATGGCTTTCAAAAAGAGCCTGAAGCTGCTGTTTGCCTTTTGAATTTAATCCTTTTGAAAGACTTGAGTTTTTTCTTTCTCTCTTTCATTCTGTTAACTTTTCCACTTAATTTCTCTATCCAGTTATGTTCTCGCCCCTTGTCTTCCCTTTTAAGTGTAACTTTTCTTAGATCATTTTTAGCCTAGAGCTACAATTTACAGCGGTCAAATAAATGGATACATATTTTATTTATTTATTTTTATTTATTTATTTTTATTTGTCAATCGCTTACAAGATAATAGGTATAAGTATAGACATAGTTATGAATACATGAAATGGGTACATTTAAGAAAAATAAAAGAAACAATAGGACAGGGACGGTAGGCACGTTATGGTGCGCTTTATGCACGTCCCCTACAGACCTCTTAGGAAAGGGGTGAGGTCAATGGTAGACAGTCTAAGGTTAAAGTTTTTGGGGTTTGGGGAAGAAACCACAGAATCAGGTAGAGTATTCCAGACATTGACCACTCTGTTGCTGAAGTCGTATTTCCTGCAATCAAGTTTGGTGCGGTTAACCTTGAGTTTGTATCTATTGTGTGCTCTTGTGTTGTTATGGTTGAAGCTGAAGTATTCATTGACAGGTAAGTCATTGCAATGTATGATTTTATATACCATGCTTAGATCAGACTGAAGACGGCGTAATTCAAGGTTTTCTAGGTCTAGAATTTCAAGTCTGGTGGCATAAGTTATTCTACAATGAGTAGAGGAGTGGAAAACTCTTCTTGTGAAATATTTCTGGACTTTATCAACTGTGCTAATATCAGATATGTGGGTTCCAGACTGATGAGCTGTATTCGAGTATTAGTCTAGCAAATGTTTTGTATGCTCTAGTTAGTAGTGTGATATTACCAGAGAAAAAGCTATGTAGGATTAGGTTAACAACTCTTAATGCCTTTTTGGCTATGTAGTTACAGTGGGCTCTAGCACTTAGATCATTAGAGATGAGTATTCCAAGGTCCTTTACAGAGCTTGGATCATCAACAAACTCTTGATTATTCAGCTTGTATTTTATTTTCTGATTTTTTTTGCCAATATGTAAGACAGAGCATTTATTTGTTGAGATTTGAAGTTGCCATTTGTTTGACCATTCTGATACATAGTCAAGATCTTTTTGAAGGGTAAGCAGTATTGTCTGTGGTGTTGAATAGCTTTACATCATCAGCGAAGAGAACGCAGTTGCTCTTAAAATGGTCAGAGGTCATTTATGTAGAGTATGAAAAGAGTTGGTCCTAGAACACTGCCTTGGGGGACACCACTGTTGAAAGGTACAGAATTTGATAGGACGCTCCCAATTTTGACCATTTGTTGTCTGTTTGAGAGGAATGCTTCTATCCAGTTATGCAGTTGTCCAAGATACCATAAGATTTTAGTTTTAGGAGTAGTTTGTCGTGTACCACTGAATCAAAGGCTTTACAGAAGTCTATGTAGATTGCCTCTATTACTTTGCCCTGATCGAGTTGTGTAGTCCATATGTTTTTGCAGTCTAAGAGTTGCAGATTACAGGATAGTTTTTTTCTGAAACCAAATTGTTTATTGGAGAGTAGGTTGTTTGTCTCTAAGTGGAAGATAATGGATTGGTTAATAATTGACTCCATGACTTTACAGGTGACACAGCATAAGGAGATTGGTCTGTAATTTTCAACTAGGCTCCCTTTTTGAAGATGGGGATGACCGTGGCTTGTGACCATAGGTTAGACAAGGAGCTGGTCCTAAAAGACTTTTCAAAGATTATGCTTAGAGGTTCTGCTATGGCAGTGGATAGCTTTTTTAAGAAGTAGGCACATATTCTGTCCAGTGCAATAGATAGAGATGGTTTTAGATTGTGTAGTGCTTTTTCAACATTGTCTTCTGTAAAATCGATATGTATTAGATCATTGTAGTTTTCTGTGGTTCGGCTAGGAAATACTGGGCATGATCCATTGCTGTTTACAAATACTGAGCCAAAGAATGCGTTAAAGATGTTGGCTTTAATGCTGTCGTCGTTGCAGTCTTTACCATTAAGTTTTATCAGGGGTGGGATGGACCTTGAGTCTTTTAGTTTGTTGTTTACAAAATTGTAGAAAGCATGGGTGGAATTGGTGCGTACAAGGTTTTCCTCTTGTTTAATGTGATAATTGGTGAATTCAGTTTTTATCTGGTGGCATAAATTTTTGTATCAGCTTTTGAAGTTGGCAACGTGACCAGATTTGTTTTTCCGCCAGAGTGATCTCTTTTTGGATTGAAGTTTCCTTATTGTTATGGGTTATGTTTTTGTTTTGTTTTGGGAGTTGTTGTTGGTACATATAGTTTGATGACTCTTTTGACTTCAAGTAAAAATATGTTGTAATGGTCTTCAACAGTATTGCATCCAGTGAATAGAGATTGCCAATCAAGGGATGAGAGATCGTTGTCTATAAGATCATAGTTGCCTTTTTTGAAGTTATAATTGGGAATTACGTCATTGTGATGATTTTTGTGTGGGCGTATGTTGAGACAAAAGTCAATCATATTGTGGTCACTGTTGGAAAAGGGTTCTTTAGTTTGTATTCCGTAAATTAAATTCAAACTATTGCAGAAGATGAGATCAAGGCAGTTGTTAAGTCTAGTATTGTTGGTTACTAGTTGTTCCAGTCCCAGATTTGTAACAGCATTGTAGAAGGTTGCATGTATGGGTTCAGTTGTACATTCATTTAGGGTCCAGTTAATATGAGGTAGATTAAAGTCACCAGAAAGATAAAAGTGTGTGGGCAGTATGTTGCCCATGTTAGTAGTGAATTTATCTTATTTACATGTTCGATGTCATAACCAGGTGCTCTGTAACATAGTAAGAATCGAAATGTGATATTTAAGGATAGTTCACAGAAAGAGCAAGCTCTATATATTTTATATATATACATATATAATATATACTGTATGTAATTATAAATATACATATATTATATATATAAATATACATATATAATACATATATATAGTATACATATATTATATATATACATATATAAGTAAAATCTCCTCCTCCTCTGTTTCTACTGGGAGAAAAGTAGAGAACATTTGTAACTGTGTGGGTTTTAATGGGTGAGAGAAGTCTGTGAGAAAACAGTCGTGAATCAATTCCTTATGTCAGTAGGCTAATTTTACAGACAATTGATTTTATTTATCCAGTTGAGTAATATAACACTTTTATACTGCCCAACTTTCTGATGACAGATATGTAATAAGTAAAGTCAAATATACTAACATTTAGAAAATGTTGTTTTAACTGTGTAAAATAATATAGATAACACTATATCCATCTGATTCAATTAGTTATTAATTCAGTTAAATATATGCCTATATTTGGGTCCTAGAGTATGTCTTCTGACATATATATATTCTCACATTCAGATAGGTGTACATTTGAACATATTACATCTATGTACATATGGGAGTGTGAGTGTGGAAACTCCAAGTATGTTTTCAGCTGGAGTTGGCAATTGATGGGAAGCTGAGCACTGCAATGAATCTTTGTCTATGTTTATCTGGGTTTGCTTTCTCCAAGTTTTTTCTCAGTATAGGGTTGTCTTCCTTTTAGCAATGAATTTAATAAAGATATGGCAAGAAAGACCTAGATATCTTATCTATCTTTATTTCTTACATACATAAGATTTAACTAATAATTTATGGCATCATCTCATACCTGTCTTCTAATGATACTTATTTCCAGCCTTTTATTATTTTTATACATAACTCAAGGTGGCAAACATACCTAATTCTCCTTCTTACTTTCCCGACAACAACCTCCCCTGTGAGAAGGGTTTGGCTGAGAGGGATTGACTGGCCCAGAAAGCCCATACATCAACTGGTGTATTGCAAAGAAATCTGGTTACTCCTTAGAATGCAATGCATACTACATTCAATTTGGACTATTTTTTGTGAACAAATGAACTCCTTTTGTTGCTTTATATAGTATATCATTTTGGATCTTACATATGGTAGAGCTGACAGTTGGGAAGTTCCTGCAGAATGTGCCAGCCATACTGGGTTGAGAGGTTATTAAGCATAAACCTTTTGATTTTGTTCCAGAATGATGGAATTTTACTATATCATCCAAACTGATTATCTCTAAAGCTTCAGGCAGTACTGTGACATTAACCATTAGCTGAAGGGCTGCTCTCTGTATGTAGTTGCACATGACATCATATGGTTTTAAAAATGTAATTTTAAGAATGTATATAACTCAGTGTACTGTCAGTGTTTTTTTTTAATAAAAATGCTTAGCAGTAAAATGTAGGCGAGCTTCAGGAAAATAGTCTGCGTATGCTTTATTAAACACTCTGTCTGCAATCTCTTTTCTCTCAATTTTGAGAAAGAATGAGTACTGCAGAAATAAAAGTGGAACATCACACTTCTAGAATGCCCTTATTAAAAATTAAAAGCTTCTGATCTGCCCATTAGGTTGATAAGGGAAATCTTTTATGTCAATACTCCATTTGATTCCCTCTCTTAATCTGAAGGCAATCTTTTTCCAGACTTCACATGACCTCAAGGCCAACATTCTAATAAACACACCCAGCATGCATCTTAGGATCATAACCCAGGACAGGAGCACCTCAATCTGTAAATGTAAACATCAAAGCTCACCACATAATATATACCTCTACTGATAGGTCCCTAATGATATAGGCTTTCTTTAACCCCAGTACATCTTGAATGAATAAAATACTTTACTTCCAGCAGCTTCATTTGTGTTTTATTGGTAACCCGGCTCAGAAAATCAGACCAAGAATTTTTTTCCTGATAAAAGTTAATGTTTGTAGGTTAGGCTTGAAATGAAGTGCTCTCTTGAGCTTGGTTGTTTTTTTGCAGATGGTTCATTTTCCAAGCCAGATAACGTAATCAGTGCTAGAAGGATTTGCTCTCAATTTATATTTTTACAGGGCAAGCCACTAGAATATAAATTGAGGCAAACCCCACTCCTTACTAGCATTGATAATGCTACCTAGTTTGGGTAATGAAACGTCTGCAAGAAAACAACCAAACTCAGAGAGTAGCATGGACTCCTCAATTCTTCTAACATCCTCTTTCAGGAAGGTTGGGGTCGAGTGAAGATTTCAAAAGGAATTTTGCAGTATAGTGTGATGGGATTGGATATTTAAAAGTGCCCCCATGTTTTTTGCAAAGACAGAAAAATTCACTTCTACATATCAATTCGGATTCCCAAGGAGAGGCGGGAGGGAAAATTCTATAAAATACACCTAATGGCGCAGCAAAGGTAAGTCTTGTCAATAAACCCATTCGGAGCACCAATCTAAATGCAATTATTTAAATAGCTGTTCAAACCTTCACCAACCTAGCCCAAACATTCAGTAAAAGAGCGACCGCACCTCCCGTCGTCACCCGGAAAGTAGAATCACTTGCCGTTCTTATTACGCATGCGTCATATTATCCCGCATTCTCACATTTGTGGAAAAACGCATGCGTAAACCGAGCTTCTGTCACTCCGCGGCGGACGGAGTGTAAATCTGAAATCACAAGACCCTTGAGGCGCATGCGCCTTAATTTATTTACAACTTCTCTTGCGTTCAGGCGCGCGCGACAGAGACCAGGGCTGTCGAGCACGAGCATATTGTTTTCGCAGCGCCTCCGCATCTCTCCGTGCACGTTTCGTTCCTTTCTGGAGCGCATGCGTCTCTGATCTACGAGCGCGGAATTGGCATGCGCAGTCCGCATGTGTTTAGAGAAAATTAGTTGGTGGAATTACAGAGATGTAATTTGTTATTATATATCTGTAAGTAACTTAGCCAGTTGAAAGAACTGGGTGAACAAAACAGGAAAGTGTGTGTCTCTTCTAGCTGTAATCGTTTGACTCATCAGCCATTTTCTTTGACTTTCTCCTACCGTATTTTGGCACGAAACGTTAGTATTGCTCCTACGATAAACATGATTAAGATATGTTTAAGATTTCAACACATTGAATCAATTCGATTGACTACTATAACTGTGCATACACCTGGATTGCACAGCTGCAACGAATTCACTTTTTGTTATTGTCATCTGGTAATAATCTGGCGGGATATACAGAAGTCATCTTTTCATAGTCATCTTTTTGATAATCTGATTTGCTCAGACCAGATAATACAAAGAAATGCTGATCTTTATTTTAAAACAAGATTCTTGGAATTTGCTAGAGCAATTTAGAAACTGGCACCAAAAAAATCTGCAACAACTGGAAAAGATATGATCCACAGAAAATAGATATATCAAAAATGGATGGGCATTTGTGGCATTTGCAGCAAAACACTGTGATATCAAAATGATGCACGAAGAGAGGATCACATAAATGCCACCATTATCTCTTGCATCCTGTCAGCTGTAAATTACAGTAGGTGGCATTGGCATGGTAACATGGACATATTATTTGTCTCCTGTGCAGATATCCAAGGAAAGTAGGATTACATCAACAGGACATGGTTCTTGTGATTTTATTCAATACAGTGCAACTTTGAGATCAACATACCAAGACATAAAATGACCACACACAAAAGCAATTGGCTAATTTGTGATCCAAGATGCTATGTGAAAACAGCTTACCTGGACTGTGGTAAAGTGGATTTTGAACACTTCGTTAAATAGGTAGTATTGTATGCAAATCAAAGTAATACAAATATCAATATTAGAGAAAGATTAGGCTCATATCCTGATCCAGTGATGTTAATTGGCTCGAGAACTACTAAAAGAATTCAAATCAAACCATGATTTAACCATGGTTTCAATAACTTTACTGAATAAGGCACATCATGCAGAGTCATTATATTTGGATCTTCTTGTCGTGATCAATAGTTTTATATTGATATATATATATATATATTCCCAATATGGCAATCCTATTGAATTTCAGCATGCAGGTATCAATTCAGCGACTTTATATTGTTAGATTTCCTTAGAAGAAAGCAGACTGTAATATAAGTGAAAATCAGAATTGCATATTTTTTCCAGTATAAAGAAATGTTATTTTATTTTAGGTTATTGTTCAGCAGAAATACATCTTTCAATTTAAAAAAATGAGAACTTCCCAGCAAGTTTTGGCAAATGACAATGAGCTGTTCAGAGTTCTGACTAGCTATAAGTTGTGCAGCTCTCACAGTTCTGCGATAGCATATCTATTATTATTAATATTAATTTCTACTACATTTTTCTTGAAGAATTTCCCTGCTGTTGAATTGTGTCTGAATCTTGGAACTGCCTAGATTAGCCCCTGCAATTTTCTTGACTAGGTTTTTCAGAAGTGGCTTGCGAATGTCTTTTTCCTATGGTTGAAAGAAAAGGACTGGCCCAAGGTCACCCATGCATAAGATGGCACCAGAGCTCCTGGTTGCCTTTCCTTAACCTCTTCATCAAAGGAGCACCTAACAGTATACAAAAAGGAAAACAAAGCAGTTAAAACCATTGGATCAATCTATTGCTCTTATTGTCTTTCACCTTGATTTATATCCCATTTTTCTATAGGAGCAGGTAAAATAGTTAAAATAAAAACGTATTTAAAATGCACTTCCTTGTATTGTGGCCCAACAGTTATCCAGCAGTAAAAATTTTATGTTTTTGGAGTATAGGCTTGCCTAATGCCATCTTTGCCTACTCAAGAGATGTCTTTTCACCCAAGCATTTATAGGGAAACTATGCTAAAATCAAGATAACTTATTAGTTTACTTGAATTGCTTTTTGCCCCCAAAGAATTTTAAACCAATTTATTATTTAAACATTTACTTTTATTTATTATTTTGTATGCTGTGTAAATTACAAGAAAGTAAGGCATTATACTTCCTGAATAGTTTTGGTGGAAGAAAAAAAATCTCTTCCCTGTGTTACAGCATCTCACGAACGCAAGGTGCATGTATACTTTACATTATAAGGGACTTCACTTGTCCTCTGCAATGGAGTTCTTTACTGGTCAATATAATAATTAAAACTTAATAGGTTAATATATGAACTTCGTTAATCCTTCTTGCACTTTTTATCGGTAAAGATTAAATCGATGTAAAGTAGAATATAAATAATATGGACGGCTGAGAGCAAAGATGTAACGACATCAGAAGGTGAAAAGATCAAGGCTGGCGGCCATTTTGTAAAACGGGTCCATGTCACTTAGGTTAAAAAAAAAATAACGGGGAGGAGAAAAAGACAACCGTTACTCGCGCGCGGCCGCCTTGGCATTGGCCAATCAACTTTAGTCTTTAAAAGAATGAGCCCTACGGTCACAGCGCTCTCCAGACTGCCCAATCAGCAGGCACCACACGTGGGGTCCTTCGTACGGTTCCGCGCATGTCGGGAGCGAGGACTACAGCCCCACCCAATCACTACCTGCCGCCTTCTCCACACCCTTTTCCCCCCACCCGCTCAGAAAGGCTGTAGTGCGGAGGGGGATACGCGTGCGCGCGCAGAAGGGGCCAATCAGCGTGCGCGCCAAGGAGAACCGCGCCGCTGCCTCCTCGCTCTATTCCCTCCCACCTCACTCCTGCCCGCGCGACGTTGCTGCTGCTCCCCACTCTCCCCTCCCTTCCCGACCCCCTCTCTCCGAGCTGAACCCCTCCCCGCTCGTTACCGCCGCCATGGACCCGAGCAACTGGAGCAGCTTCATCTTCCAGGTAACCCCCCCTTTTTTCCTCCACCTTCCCCTCCCTTCTCCGCAAAAAGGGGGGGGAAGCGAAGAGGGAAGGACGAGAGCGCAAGCTGGAGCTCTAGGCTCCCTACTCACATCCTCCCTGCCCCGCCCCTCCCCCTCGGGAATCCCAGCGGCGGGGGCCCTTGTGCGCGCGGGCCAGCAGGGCGCACTCGGCACGCGCTCCCACCCTCCCCCCCACCGTCCGCCTCACACTGCCCCAACGGTCACCTCCCTCCGCCCAGCGTTGCCTTGCTCTCCTCTACCCCCTCGTTCTCTACGCTCGCTGTGCCCAGCCCCTCGCGCTTCTCTCCCCCGTCAACGGTCACCTCCCTCTCGCGCTTGCTCTGCCCAGCCCCTCGCGTTGCTCCCCACCTTTTTCTCTGCCACTTGCTACCTCGGTGCCTCCTCAGCCCCACTCCGAGGGAGCTTCCTTTCCAAAATGCCCCTCAAGATATGCACCCCTCAGTCGCCTCGCCCTACTTTTGCCACATACACATAATCCTCTCCTGCTATCTCCACACTCCCACTACCCTCGGCCAATATAATGCCCCTTATCCATGTTGGCTCCCTGCTTGTCAGGCCAGTATCCCAGGGGTTTCCACCCCGCATTAGTTTGAACTTGGCCACCCATGCTCAGAAGGTGCTTCCTTCCTATTTTCCGGTGCCCGGTATTTCCTTACCCTCAAGCGCATGCACTTACAGTAGGAGGTGGCTATGGACTACCTTCTGGTGCCAACAGGTGTAGTGTGAATTTTTCACCTGTTTCCTTTTATGTTTTTTTGTGTGCATTCTCAAGGGTAGATGGTTTCTTGCCATAAGATAATGCAGAAAAATCCCCAATTCTTCCATCTGAATAGGCAGCTGTAGATATAACTAACTAATAAGAGGCATAATGAGTCCATTTATTTACTTTCTAACATTTTGGGTGAATTGGTGGCCAAATCCCACCCCATGTGAGTTGGCTGGGACTTGCCTTAACATCCTGTCCTTTGCTCACTCCATTGAGTTACTTGTCTTAATTTGCTCCCCCTTTTAATTATTTAAACCTGCAATCCATTCCCAAACATACATGTAAATGCTAGATTCTTCCATTTCACCAACAAAGAGTTAAGATTATATAAATAGGTGTAGATATGCCTTTTACGAGGCACATCTCTTATATTCATTTACTTCTCATATTTTGGGAGAAAATGTATATATGGCTGGCTAGTCAGTTGTATTTGTCAAGATGATTGTATTTGCTTCAACATGTCTTTCCCCACTCTCTTTAACCATTTGTCTTAATTTGCTACCACTTTTAATTCTTTGAACATCCGTCTTCAATGTTTATCAAAAGACATTGATAAATGTCTTCCTGTTGTATGCTCCCCTTATTCTTTAATCTAGTAGTAGTGCTGTAATTCCCCCCTCACCTGTTCTTTCTGATCAGAAATTCCTAAGGAGAACCTGAGCCTTCTGTTTATAAGATAGGCCACCATTCAGTTTTCAAACCATTTAGTTTAGTTTATTGCACCTTCTAAATGATTCTCCTTCAAATTAACAGTCTTCTTAAGTTTTAGACACTACACCTTAACTTCATCTGCAGCTTTCTCTTTATCCTCCCCCCTTTATAGCCTTATTCTACCCTTCAGAAATATAAGGCACATTTCATACAGCAACTGCCTGCATCTACTTGTTATCTTTTCTAGTCTCCTTATAGAAAATTTTCATACAAGCATAATCAACTATCTGTTTTGATATAATACTATTTCATGTGATTTGGATTTGAGTGCTAATTAATGTACTTAAATAATGTTATAAATTATTTTTCTATTTTATTTTTTATTTTCAATTCAGTTGCCCAATGTATTCATAATTTGTCCATACTTGCATACAGTGCTTAAAATTACTTAGCTCAGATGAAGAAAAGTTTGAGCTTTCTCTCAAACCAAAAATTCAATATGGCTGACATTTAAAAAAATTAATTAAAATTTTTATAAGATAAACACAATAAAAATTTAAAGAGAAATTAAGGTAAAAGAAAAGTAATAAGTAAATAGCAAAGAAAAAATAAAGGAAATAAAAGATTATAAAAATCATTCTGATCTTTACAGCAGTTATAATTGCATTTATATTTTATCCTGTCTAAGGATTGTACTGCTATCTGGTTTAAGGTATTTTATCTTTTATAATGAGCTCCTCGTCCAGTTCAAATCAGTTTTCCTGTGAAATCACTAAATTATTTGTCTATCGATTGGTTTTTTGCAGTTGCCTGTCAGGAGAATCCTTTTTTAAAATTAAAATTCCCTGATCTCCTTTATTTTGTTTTTTTTAGCAGAGTCATACTCAGAATCCTCTACAGGTTGGGAGTGAAATCCAGTCAAGATTTTTTGCTGCTCAGGGCTGTAGTCAAAGTCCCTTTCAGGTAAGATATTTAGGCAATAAAAGAAAATCAAGTGAGTCTTCCAGGAAACAATTGCTAGAAGTTACTGTGTGCCAATATTGCAGGTTAATTTTTTTGTATATCAACAGTAATTGTACTCTTTGCAGGATTTTATTGAAAGTTGTTGCTGTTGCTATAAATGAGTTTTAGAATAATTTAGTTATTATTTGAAGTCATTTTAATTTTTATACGATTGGCTCTGAAATAATGATTAGGTCAAGACTAATAAAATTTGTGAGACCCAGTTTAATGTAGTGATTAAAACATCAGGCTAGAAACTAGGAGCTGTGAATTCTGGTCCCTCTTTAGGCACAAAGCCAGCTGAATGCTCCTTGGGCTAGTCATTTCTTTCAGTCCTAGGAAAGAGGTAATGACTGTCTTTGACCTAGTAGCTGAGATGCCAATTTTTTTCAGGAATAAGTCAAAATCTACCCACTTTTACTCTTCATTTTGTGGCTTGATTGCTTTGGATTTTTATTTGTACCCCATAAGAACAAGTAGTAGTTTTCACCTGTTTGCAACTGTGAAAGAGTCCCCCCCTCCCACAGTTATAATCTTGAAAGACTTAGATTTGTTTATCTTACCATTTTGGCAACCTTTTGTCATGGACAGAGAAGCAAGTAAGATTGTCATAATCTAAGTGTTGCTTTTTAAAGATTGTATCTAAATATATTTATTTTTTAATAAGCACTAAAGCCTACTTGTTAATATAGATAATAGATCAACTTCTGAAATTGTAGGTCAAAGATTATGTATTGTTTTATGGTCATTTTTTGAAGCCCTGTTACTTAGTGACAAATAATAATTCTTTCCATGTTTCTTGACTATGTCTTCCTGAACTCACTGGGATTTATTTCCAATTAAGATTTGTTCAAAGATTACGAACAAATGCCTGATCCGGACACTTACAGTGCATTCAGAAAGTATTCAGACTCCTTCACGTTTATCTATTTTGTTATGCTGCAACCTGATTCTACAGTTGTTGAAATTCATTTTTTTCTCATTAATCTATACTCTGTATCCCATAATAAAAGTGAAAACCGAATTTTAGGAATGGATTGGAGAATTTTCCTCCATTCTTCCTTGCAAATTCTCTCAAGCTCAGTCAGGTTGAATGGTGACTGTCGGTAGACAGCCATTTTCAGGTCCCTCCAAAGATGGTCAGTGGGGTTCAAGTCAGGGCTCTGTCTGGACCACATTTACAGGGTTGTCCATAAGCCACTCCTGTGTTGTTTTGGCTGTGTTCTTAGGATCGTTGTCGTGTTGGAAATAGACCTTTGGCCCAGTTTGAGGTCCTGAGAAATGTGGAGCAGGTTTTCATTGAGGACATCCCTGTACTTTGCTCCATTCAGCTTTCCCTTGACCAGTCTCCCAGTCCCTGCTGCTGAAAAATACCCCCACAGCATGATGGTGCCACCATCATGCTTCACTGTTGGGCAGGTGATGAGCAGTGTCTGGTTTCCTTCAGACATAACATTTAGCATTGAGGCCAAACAGTTCAATCTTTCATCAAACCAGAGAATTTTGTTCCCCACAGTTTGACAGTCCTTCAGGTGCTTGTTTGCAAATTCCAAAGTGTTAGCACTGAGGAGAGGCTTCCATTTAGCCACTCTGCCATAAAGCCCAGATTGGTGGAGGGCTACAGTGATGGTTATACTTCTGGAACTTTGTCCCAATTGCTGAAGCCCATTCTCACTCTGATTATCAGGTTCTTGGTCACCTCTTTCAATAAGACCCTTCTCCCCCAATTGCTTAGTTTGACCAGGCGCCAACTCTTGGAAAAGTCCTGGTTGTGCCAAACTTACTTCATTTGAATATTATGGGGGCCACAGTGCTCATAGGAGCCTTCAGTGCAGCAGAAATTTTACTGTAATCTTCCCCAGATCTGTGTCTTGCAGTAATCCTATCTCTGAACTCTGCAGGCAGTTCCTTTGTCCTCATGGCTTTTGGTTTGCTATCGTATGCATTCAGCTGTGAGACCTTTCATAGAGAAATGTGTGCCTTTCCAAATTATGCCCAATCAGTTTAATTTACCAGAGGTGGATTCCAATCAAGGTGTAGAAGCATGTCAGCAACAATCAAGATAAATGTGGGGCACCGGAGCTAAATTCCAAGTGTTGTTGCAAAGGACCTGAATACCTGTGCCAGTGTGATAGTTCAGTTTTTTTTTCTTTTTAGTACATTTACGGACATTTCTAAAATTCTGTTTTCACTTTGTCATGAGGTACTGAGTGTAGATTAATGAGAAAAAAAAGAATTTTAACAACTGTAGAATCCGGCTGCAACATAATGAAATTGACAAAATTGAAGAGATCTGAATACTTTCTGAATGCACAGTATATTGATTATTATATCACCAAGCAATAATTTGTATATAAATCTATTTAATAAGCAACATTTTCTCTACTTTTTCACAAGAGTATATATTCAATCCCTCTACATATGATTTTGGAGGAGTTAAAATTATATCATAGTTCCTGTTCCATGCTTTCTATTGAGTGGTTGGAGCAATCGCTATAATACTGAGAATCTTTCTTTGAAATAGGTATGGCAGTATCACTGTTCACTTATACCATACCTTGGATTATCTGGACTCTACTTCTATCCTTCCTTTTAAATTAGCAGTACAGATAATATGCAGAATGTAACCAGTTCTGGTTCATACCATGTGGTGTTAAGATGCACTTCTTTTGTAAGTATGAAAGGCAAAATAAAATGCCTAAATATAACAACAGTAACATTCTTCATGTTTTGTTAGACTTGGTTGATTTTTGAAGCCTAAGACTCATATACACACTGACTTAATTTCAGCAGTACTGTAATCTCAGAGTTCCATGTTCTAGGCAACTAGGGAGAAATTAGGTAAACTTACTGAAATATGCATGGTGAAATGCAACTATTTTTTTTCTAGATGGGTTCTATAAATCTACCTTGTAATAGCTGATCATCTAATGCTCTGAGGAACTGGGTTGGCCTTCTCTTACTCATTTTGCCTATAAATTGCCTGAAATATTAAGAGCAAGCATGTTTGGGCAACAGTGTAGTCATTTTTATGGAATCAGTTTCAGGTTTAGTTTTAAAACAATTTTTGAAACTGAGTCAAAAACTTATTTAACAGCAACAGCATAGACTTGAAGATATAATTAGTTTTATACTAAGAAAACTGCTATTATAATTCTTCAGCATTAATTATAAGCAGATCTATCTTAGAGGTTTGAAAATAAGTTCTCTTTTAATGTGAATGAATGTTTCTGCAGCACTGAGAACATTAATTTAGAATTAAAAGTGTTTCTCCAGGAAGCTAAAACTAGTAGTAGGCATTATTTAAATAGAAAAATAATTATAAACTGCAGTTTTTTCATAATTCAGGATATCTGCATTTTCACTTTGCAGTGCAAGACAGTTAAGGTCTTATGCCGCACATAGATTATTTCTCTAGCTGAACCTTGAGCAGAAACAATAGTGTAGAGATAATTTTCCTACTTATTTTCTGTTTGTGCGCAGATTAAAACTGATTGCGTCAGTTTAGTGTAGAGAAAGACATTCTCCAGAAAACAAATGCAATAGTACTCAACATATTAGAATATCTTTCTGCTGAATTGTGGGATTACTTCCTCTTCTATGCTGTCATAAAAGCCAGCTACTTTTCTTCCACAGTTATTCTAATGGTATTGCACACATGCTGATTTCGTTCCTTATATTTATAAACAATCAATTTTAAATACACATACCGTGTCACTTATCTGTAATGCAATAAGGAAACTATTTTAGTCTCAGTAGTGGGACACTGTAATACATTCTGGGAGCAGAAAAGCAAAAATTCTCCACATAGTTGAACCCTCAAATATTAATATATTAAAAGGCAAGAATTTGCTTTTATTCTGTTTAGCAGCATATGCTGCATCTTGAGTAACTCAGCTCTTTTTGCTAGTAAAAACTATGGTTACTTTTGAAATAAGAATTTACTTATCTTTGTATTTAAGTTGCTAGATTACTGTAGAGTTTCAGTCTTGATTGTTCATCGCTATGTTACTCAATTATACAATTTCTCTTTCCTCAGACTGCCACCACAACTGCTCCTCCCCAACAGACAGCTACCCCTGCTGAGTCCCTCCAAGTGGACCTCCTGCCTGTTTTGGCTGCAGCACAAGAAACAGCAGCTGCAGCTGCTGTGGTTGCTGCTGCCACTGCTTCTGCACCAGCTGCTTCCACAGTAGATACCGCTGCCTTGAAACAGCAGCAGCCTTCTGCCTCTGAAGGTGGGAGTGGGCAGGTAGTGCCACCCACTCAGACCACACAAGCCCCTACCCCACAGGTAGCTCCTGCCAACCCCCAGGCAGCTGAGGCCCAGAAGAAACCGAAGAGTAAAGGGCCCTACATTTGCTCCCTGTGTGCTAAAGAATTCAAGAATGGCTACAACTTGCGGCGTCATGAAGCTATACACACAGGAGCAAAAGCTTCTCGCGCTGGACCCACAACCATGAAGATGCCCACTATGGTTCCCCTCAGCTTGCTTAGTGTTTCTGCCATTGGTGGTACAGCCCCAGCAACACCTGCCCCTGCTGAGGGTACTGGAAATACTGCAGGATCAGGTGCAGGCCTGGTGACCACAACAGCATCAGGCAAACGTATCCGGAAAAACCATGCTTGTGAGATGTGTGGGAAAGCCTTCCGGGATGTCTATCATCTCAATCGGCACAAGTTGTCACATTCAGATGAGAAGCCCTACCAATGTCCTGTCTGCCAGCAGCGGTTCAAACGGAAGGACCGCATGAGCTATCATGTCCGTTCACATGATGGTGCTGTGCACAAGCCGTACATCTGCAGCCACTGTGGGAAGAGTTTCTCTCGGTATGAGGGAGTTGAGGGTTCAGGGAGGATGTACTTCATATGGGGATTTTTGAAGTGCTTATATGAGACATTTGAGAAAAACATTTCCTCTTTTTGGTAAAGACTAAGATACACATACAACATGCCAAACTGACTTAGGAAGGCATAATAATATAACACTGCAAGTTCCCAAATCATCTAGGAAAGTTTGTGTGTCAGATCATGCCTTCCTCTATTAACTTCCCTAGATCTCTAATATGTTGACATAACATTCCGAGATACACTGGTAGACATTTAGTTCTATGGGTTCCCATAATAGTCAACTCCTTAGGAAATCCATGCTTTTCATCATTAACCTTAGCAACAATTTCCTTATTTTACATAAATTCCAGCTGAGAGAAGGCTAGTGAACAAATATGAGAACATATTTCTTCTTGGTGTGGCTATCAAATGACAGTGTGCAACCTTGAAAGCTTCCCAATTATTGCCATAGTTCCAATGAATTTTAAAATCTGTGAAACTTCTGATTATTATGTTCACCAGGTACCAAAAGTGAATTGAGATGTCTTGGCAGACTAAAAATTAAGTTTGGAACTTCAGAAAACATAAAAAGATCTATTGAATTTAAAAAGAAATGGGAAAAAACCATTTTAAACTCATTTCAAAGCACACTCATTTTGATATTACCTGTGAAATTATCAGATAGATACAATTTAAACAATTCTTCAAAGACATTCAAAAAAAGATGTCTTTTAAGTCAGGGTCCCCAACCACCGTCCGCGGACCGGCACCGTCCGTGGAACAAGTCCTACCGGGCCGCTGGCTTGCTGGGCGCCGCCATCTGTTTTGATGAAAAAGTGCTTCCGTGAGCTTTTCCGGTAGAAAGCTCACCGGAAGCACTTTTCATCAAAACAAGATGGCGGCGCCAGCGCTTCTGGAAAAGTCACTGAAGTGCTGGCCATCTTGTTTTGATGAAAGTGTGCTTCCGTGAGCTCACCGGAAGCACTTTTTCATCAAAACAAGATGGCGGCGCCCAGCTGATGTCGGTACCAGGCCGCGCCATAAAAAAGGTTGGGGATACCGGGCCGCGGCGTAAAAGGTTGGGGATCACTGTTTTAAGTAGTAAATGACTTTTAGAATTTCTCCATTTAGAGAAGAAGACTATACTAAGACAATACGTGAAGTGTGGGAGGACAATTTAAAATTTGTCATTGCTAGAATGCTACATTTGGGGAGAACTTTTTTAGCTCTGAAGTAATTCCATGTTAACATGGAATGCCTTACATTTTCCTCAAAATGACAAGAGTCTGAAAAGATTCCAGGCTGTGATTTTTTACATATTAGAAAATACTCTTGGATCAAGCAGCAAACAATGAGATCAGCTTGTGGGAAAAGGAAATACATTTTCAGAATTAAAATCTTGCAAGAGTATCAAGCAATGACATTGTGGTACTGTTTTGGCAACAAGTGTATTAATTTTGTCAATGTACTATGGTTAAAAGTTTTAATTACCACGAAATACTTTGGCACTCCAGGATATTTCAACAAATACCTGCACAGAAGAAATAGAACCATAAAATAGAAAGAGTCTGAAATACCTTGGACTAAAATATTGAAACTGCTTAATTTAGGATATACATTGTAAGAAAAAATAAGTTATTTAACACTGGCATGAATAGAAGTGAGAAATAAATCTCAAATAGTAGTTAGACCTGGAGCCAGAGCACAATTTCTTCGGTTCAAAATTTGAACTGAAAAAGCGGGGAAGACCCAGGATTCAAAACAGACACAAGCAGGGAAAGGGTAATTTGGATTTTGAACAGGTCTAAGATTTTGCTTCAAAAGTGTTTGTTTAAAATCACTCCAAAATAAACCAAAGAAGTCAGTTTTGATCCTGCGTACTCTGGAGGCCACCAAACAGATACTGATGAGATGCATATGGTTCATGAACTACACTTTTTTACATACTTGCCCTAAAGTCGAGTTCCAAAGAATAAGGATTTGTGTTTTGCTTTAGAAATGCAAAAATCTTAACTAGGCTGCTGTTTCAGACATTCCTACAAAGGTTGAATTAAAAAAATACACAGGAAAAATTGTTCCACCTGATAAAAGTATTACCAAATACTTAAGTTTCTCTTATTTGCATAATAGGTATATTAAATTTCTCTGGCTGTTTTGGAAAAAAAGACAATTCTGAATAAAAATTGTACCTTGTTATGTGGAAGGCAAGGAGAAAATGGATAAAAGCAATCAAAAAGGTTGATTGTACTCAAGAATCTCCCTTTGTTCTTATTTGCTACCCTCACTCTCCCTCCCCCACTATGGAAGCCATGTCCTTGCTTTTTAAATATACAATATTTTAATGTTTACAGTATATTCACATTCTGCAAATGCCAAGCATTTGTAATTTTGCATCCCAAAGAAATTGCCAGGTTGGACAATTACTACATTTTACTTTGAAATCCCTAAGAAAAGCAGCTTATAAAAAGAACAATTAACATACCTATAGTTCGTTTTATAAAAGGAATTGGTTCTTCTGGAATCAAAAATAAAAGATCTTCACTATTTTTAAACATCTAATTTATAATAATTAAAAGCTTATTAGAAAAAGTCTGATACGTTTGGTAAGGGAAGGAGTCACTAAGTGAAACTGCAACTTTGCCTATGATTTGATATTTCCTTTGCTTCACAAACCAATAAAGGCTATAAATGTGAGAATTGGTTGTAAAAGTACTTTTTTGTTACTGTGATAATTGCAAATGGTCACTAAATAAGACATGGAATTTAAAATCTGAAGCAAAGAGAATTTCATAAGACATAGAGGATATACCACTGTCTGCAATGAATCATTTCTATTTTTATTTTATAGTAGACACCACTTGAATCTTATTTACAAATTTCCCATTATTATGAATGCTAAAAGCAAAATCTCCTTATAGAAATTAGTTCAAATATAACTAGGTGTAGTTAAACATTCATTTTTAATAGTAAGTGTTCTAAAACATGAAAAATATAATAGCCCTCACTTCCAAGATTATAATTTTCAGATTTAACTTACTCCATATGGGTCCTCCATAAATCCAACAGATTTATTCTGCTCTGTTGTCTCATGAGACTTATTTAATATCTATTTCCTACACATCCATTACAGATCAATCATTTAATTGATTAATTTCTTATGAATTGTTCAACATATAATCATCTAAATTCTCATTAGTTACTGTAATTCTTTAAAGTGTCAAAAATATTTTCCATCAGTAGTATGTATTGTGCATATGAGAATTTCCAGAGTGGAACTAAAGTTCTGAAGGCTGTTCCTATTATGTATGTGCTGCTTTTGCAGCTCTTAAGTATATGATTCTTCCCAGTTTTAAAATATATAATCCTATGAAAGAAATTTACCACTGTTGTTCCAGTTTCCCCCCAAATGTAAAAAACCGGATTCCTCAACACAAGGGTTTTTGGGTGGATAAGTGGAATCATCCCAACCCATTTAGAGTATAAGAAAACTACATTTCATCTTTTTTTCCTTTCCTCCCACAGGCCAGACCATTTGAACAGCCATGTTCGACAAGTTCATTCAACAGAGAGACCCTTCAAATGTGAGGTATTTTTTCCCATTGATAAAGTTGTGCTTATTTATGCTCAGGTGTTCTGGGCAGTCTTCCTGATGCAAGAGGGAACAAAGATGATCCGTACATTAAAGGGAATCTTATGCACACTTTAGTCTTTAACTGTTAAATGCATTGCGCAATGGACCAATGCGTATAACATTCACTTATATGATTCTTTTGCTCCTATTTTGCAGACTTGTGAAGCAGCTTTTGCCACTAAGGATCGACTACGTGCTCACACAGTCCGTCATGAGGAAAAAGTGCCATGTCATGTGTGTGGGAAGATGCTGAGTGCTGCCTATATCACAGACCACATGAAAGTACACAGCCAAGGGCCAAATCATGTGTGTGAACTGTGCAACAAAGGTAAGAGAAGAGGGCTCAGATGGGTAACATTTGAACTGCTGTAAATATAACTCTTGTTTTTAAAATATGCTAAGAAGCCCTATATGCAAAAGTGTGCAGGTTTTCTTAGGTTTCATTCAGTTTCACTGGAATTTAATTCCAGTAAATTAATTTAGTTTTTCAAATTTTTCCCTTACACTCTTTTCTTCAGGAATCTCTCAGTCATAAATCTCTTCATTCTTGGCTAACCTGTTTGAAGGTAAAGTTAAGCTCAATGTGGTTTCTAGGTACTATTCCCAGCATTAGTCCCCACTCCCAATTTTAAGATCTGTTCTAGATATTACTTTCTCTTTTATGGTGTGTGGGAAGGGTATCTTTAAGTCAGTTTCAAAATTTGGCAACTGCCTGAACAAGTCATTTCAGTTGGGGGTTGCCATTGCCTTCTTCCTAGAGCTGGGGGAGAATGGCCAGTCTAAGTCACCTCATTGACTTCATAACCTAATGCAGTACTAGAATTAGTTTCCCCGTTTCTAACCTAGTTGAATATTACTATTTTTCCATAAAAATTAAAATAAGCTGCATAATTTCCATCAGCTAGAACACAGCTAACTAGCCTTGTATAATGACTGAAGCCTTAAGGAAGGGGTGACTTCTGGCAAATGTTCTGTGGAAAAAAGCTGGATTTAAATACAATTAAAAACTTTTAAATGTGGAACCAAATTTGCTGTCCTTTAGCAATTCTGCAAAAATGCAGATGAGGCTTGTTAAGATTATCCATAATATGTCTGGGAAATACAATGTGAATTACTGAAACTGAAGTCTCTTAATACGCAAATGTTAATCAGGCTGTCAATTTATATTTGTTTACAATAAGCAAACTGCTTTGCAATACAAATAGTTCCCAATATTTATTTCGCCCATTTATATGTCAAAGCATTTCCTTAGTTTCATTTTATAAGACACTGAAGAAATTTATATTATGCAGTATAAGTGAAAGATAATGCTTCTTATTTCTATGAATGTAGTCCAATGAATTGATGAAGAAATAATTTTAAGAATGGTTGAAAGGCGATTCCCTAATATCTGCAGTGGATATGTTTGTTCCAACCCTATCCATCTGATAGTACAGTATCCCACAATGCAACAACCGTAATACATTAATTAAAACTATTAGACATTGTGAAAATTAAAAATTATGGTGGAATTTTTAAATTTTAATAGTGCTTTTAATATATCTCCTGGATTATATTTTTGATAGATGTGTGCTATCCATATATTAAGAACATATGTTCATATAACTGGAATCTCAGAAACATAAAATAGAGTTTATTATTTTTTTGTTCAATTTTGGCTCTGAAGTTTGTAGTGAATTAAATAATAGAAATACAACATTATAAATCTCTTGAAAGGGTATTCTACTGACATTCTTGTACCAAAATATTTCTGTTGAAGGTTTGGTGATTTTATTTTAAGAGATTTAGGTTATTTGTACTCTATTGATTCTTATAGCAAGATGCAGCTGCCCTTAGGGTGGGATGTGCTGTTTGTACAGTGATAACTTGCTTGGTGGCAGGAAACAGCTGTCTTTGGGCTGAGAAGCTGTCTCTGAAATTAGGGAGGTTTGTTGCAATAGATCCTTCACTAAGTTTCAAGACACAGCCACCTCTAAAATGAAGCACAGCCAAGCATTGCAGGACACCGGGTTAACGCTTTCATTAGGCCGGACACTGACCTGGCTGGTTTTTGTCCTTCTCCCCCTCCCGTAGGGTTCACCACAGCGGCCTACCTCAGGGTCCACGCGGTCAAGGACCATGGACTAGCCGCCCCGCGGCTGGAGCGTTTCCTTTGCAAGCTGTGTGGCGTGCACTGCAAGACCCCAGCTCAGCTCAACGGGCATCTGCAGACGCACGCAGGAGAAGGGGCCGCGGCCACTGAGGGCCAACCGCTGCGGTGAAACACTGGCCGGGCCACCAGGCAAGAGCCGCTTCCTTCTGTCCTGGGAAGGGGGAGGGGAGGCCCATTTTTCCCCTAGGGTTCTTTAGGTATCCTTATATTTTCAGTGAGAAAAGGGAGAATCCCAGCTTCCTGGGGCAGCTGCATCCTAACTTAGCATCTTTTTGCCAGTTTAAAGTGCTGCATATAGCAGTATCTGACTAGTGTGATTTGACTGATCTTCCTGCAGGTTCATCTTCAGGATTTGAGCTGTAATTTTTAAAAAGCCATACACAATCCATTGAGTGTTGTATTTATCTGAATATTTTTCTACGGGATTATGGTGGTTTTTTTTAATGTTAAAACCAGGAGGGTTAGGGATATCAACAAATACCTTTATGTTATCAACAGATACAAATCCATTGGTAAGTGTTTTAGCTTCTTTTTGCCTTTACAGATGATTGCTTGCATTATGCATCTTGGACAGATCCATTTTATTTTACATTGTACTCTACAGTTTCCTAATCCAGGCATTTAAGTAATAAACAGAGTGTCCCTATTGTCCTCAGGATGAGGATTAACAGCTAGTGCTAGCCTGACCTTATTTAATTAGCATATGCTGACTTAACATACTTAATCTGTTCAGCTTTTTAGAGAGAAATTCTACCAGGCTGTGAATAAATAGGGTATTTTGAAGAAGGAATAGCTGCATCTCTTCTTTACCTTATTAAACCAGATTACTAAACCTGAACTAGTGTAAAGTAATAAGAGGATATAGGAAGCGAGTTGAAAGCTTGAGCTAATAACAGAGTTTGAGGTATGAACATTCTGACTTTCTATTTGTCTTCCTCCACAGGTACGGGTGAGGTCTGCCCCCTCGCTGCAGCCGTCTCAGCTCCACCTCCAGCCGCCGTCACGGTGCTGCCGATGGAGGGAGCTTCGGTTGTGAGCCAAGCCCTCCCCACACAGCCCTGGTGATTTCTGGGAGTGGGGAGACAGAAGCCAGTCCTCCCAGTCCCATCCCTCTCCCTCACTGGCAGCTGGAGCCTTCATGCCCAGATGGATATTCAGTGGCCATATATGGGTTTCCAATGTAATGGCAGTTTCATTCATTTTCTCCCTCTGCCTGTGCTCATAAAATAGTGGAGCTGGGAAAGCATCTGCTCAGCCAATGAAGCAACTCTTCTTCAGAGGGCCGTGAAAGGACTTTGTGCATTTTGAGAGCACCCTCATTTTATTGACTCCCTTACTATTAACTTGTGGCCCTCAAAATAGTCCTGGAAATACATTCATTTCTGTAGTCCATGGTCTAAGACAAATAATGATTATCTTTTATCACAGTAGATCTTGCTTATTCCAGCAGTGCCCCCTGTTTCCCCCAAATGAACTTCACTAAAAGAATGAGATAATGAGACAGAATGACTTAGTAAGCTAAGCTCACAGACCAAGGGGGGGTTGAAGACTGGAATAGTTGTGGTACGTAGTGTAAGCAGCGTTGCAGGAGGAGTACAGAGTTAGAAATAATGGGTTGGTTGAAGGGTTGACAAAACTTGGGGAACTTACAGAGAAGTTAGAAGGAGGTACAGGTTGGGATTTTGCGGCATCATTGGGTGCCTGGTGCTCATGGCTGGGGTTGTGGGAGCTGCAGTGAGATGAGATGGAGAAGGGCTGTATTTCTTTCTCCATGGCTTCAGTGTGGAGTGTTCTCCATTCCCCTCCTTGCCCAGTGCCTCATTCTCCCGTGGTGTCTTTTAATGCTCCATTCCTCGGCTTCTCTCGTGATTCGTGTTCCAAGCGCATCAGCCCTTCGCACCAAGCATTGATGCCCCACCTGCTGAACACCTCCCTTGTTGCATGCAACCCCCCACAGTTTGGGGTTAGAGTCTCTCGCTTTTTTGTATTATATATATTAAAAAAAAATCCCCTGACATTTAAAATAACCCTCCTTTGTGGTTTTTCTTTTGTTGTTGTTAACACAAATGTAATGAAGCTGTGTCCATCTATATCCACTCTCCCTGTTCCTTCTCTCATAAGCCCTTCCCCGCACCCCTCCTTTCCTCTTCTGTGAGCCCTTTCTGAATCTGTGTCTCGGCAGCAAAAGATTTTAGTAAAACAATTGAAGGGAAAAATCCACACTTGTGTCTATTTATTGTCAGATTATTTCGATATCACTTTGTGAAAAAAAAAAAAGAAGTATCCTGGTTCCTGGCTCCTCTTGCATCTCCTTTTATCATCATATTATCTTGGGACCTTTCATATCTATTTAAAATGTGTAATGGATCAAACATCAGGTAGCATATTTCCACTCTAAGTGAGTTCCTAAACCACTTCCTTGTTTCTTCCAATTACTCGTGGGGCTGCTTTCTGGGTCATGGCTTAGTGGGTATAGCTTCTTTATAGAAGAAAGAGCAATTCTGAGTGTTTTGGAGCCAAAAATCATGGTGTGATGCAGTTGCTGTGCCTTGGCAAGCCATTAAATGCTGCACTGGAGCTCTGCTGTGGTTAATTTGTGGGCTCTTTTCGTCCTCCCTCCTGCAGCAGCCTGGGCAGCTTATAAATAATTGATGAAAAACTGGAACTGAGAGATTTTATATAATTTTCTCCGGAGGAAGCTGGATTCCCCGAAAACATTTTCTGCATCAAACTCCCGCATCAGCTTGCTGAGCTCATTTGGATGGGTTTTCTCCCATCTTTCTTAGGCTGGTGTCTCAGTTCTGAACCCTTGATGGGGCTTTCAGTTCTTTGTAATTTGGCCAGGTTTTGATTTGCACTGGGCAGTCCCAGAGGAGATGTTGTCAATTGTTCTGGGACTCTTTAGTTCTTTGATACTCTCTGCACTTGTAGCTTGTCAATGTGAAGTTTTTATCATTGGCAAGGAAAGGCGGGTGGGGAAAAAAATGGGGGAATATATGGGACTTTCCAGCAACAGCACCATCTCTGCTAATCTCTTGCCCCTGCCAGATCAGCTGATTCTTCATAAAACTCAAACCACAACTACTCCCCCAGCTTGCATTGAAGAAGCAGGGTCGATGAGACCATTTGATGCGTACGAGTGCAAAGGGAGGGGAAGGGGCGTCCTTGCAGACAAAGCTGCCGAGTGAGCAAGTAAGAGGAGTGGGGGGGAGGGAAGGGGGCGGAGGCTGCATTTTTCCCATCTAGCCTCTTGTTCATGGAAGGGGAGAAAGGAGAGTTACAGCAGCAAGAGGGAGGGGTGTGATGTGTGAATAGGGGGCATCCATCCTTCCAGCTCTCTGTCCATCCCACCTCAACACCTGTCAACGGGACATAGCCAGAAGGGCAGGTAGGACAACGGGAGACCCTGCTTGGGTCCAGTCTTCTCTCCCCCCACCCCAAACCTCTCTCATAACAGGAGATCGGTTGTTGCTGCGGCAAGCGGGCGGGGGAGACCAAAGAAGGCCGAAGTGAGCTGGGTGTGGGCGAGAGGAGTGCGGCGCTCGGTGGTAGATGGAGGGGTGTCCTGCTCCTGGGGGCATCAGGCTGTTGGAATGTGTCGGGATGCGAAATGAGGGCGGGGGCAGCCAGGAATGCTGGGTGGGCGTGGATCCTGTCCTTGGCTGAGGTTCCCTCTGGAGACCGGGAAGACTGAGCAGCAGGTATAAGGGCGCGTGGGGAGGGAGAGTGCGTGGGAGGAAAGAGCTGAAAGAGGAAAGTGCCGGGTTGATGGAGGCGAGGAGTCATCGGCGACGAGAGTCGATTCGGTTGCATGTGTGTGTGTGTGTGTGTGTGTGTGCGCGCGCGCCGCCGGGCGAAATGGCGGGGTTGGGGGCGGGAGAACAGGGTTAGCTCTCTTTGCCCCAAGATGGGTGTGAACTGGGGATGCGGGAACAGGGTGTGCGAGGAAGTTGGAAACAGATGGAGGGAGGGCTCGGCAATGAAGGCTTTTGACCGAGTTAGGGGTCTTCCAGACAACATACCTTACCTTGAAAAGGGAGAAAGCGGAGGTTGGGACGCGAAGTAAGGCAGGGATCCTATGCACACTTAGTCGCGTGTGCAGAGCAGAGAGAGGTAGGGTGACATCAGGGCTTTTCTGAAGGCAGCAAAGTGGGGAAGATAGCGAATGGCTTGTAGATCGAAGGAGGGAGCGAGGGATCAACTTAGTGGAGAGAGCGAATAGCCACGAGGTAAATCAGAAAGAAGAGGAAGCGGGGCGGAAAGTCAGAGAGGCTCCTAAGGAGCTGTCCATGGTAGAAGTCAGATCTGGGAGAGGGTTGAATGGCGGAGAAGAAAGGCGTGGAAGCAGACGGGGAGTGTGGGGGAGAAGGGAAATAGCCGGTTCAAGAGATTTGGGTGCTTGGATGATGTTGAGCAATCTGAGATATGTAGGATGCCCAGGCAATGGTTATGGGACTGGTTGGGAGAAAGATAGAAGTCAGGACAGAAGAAAGAGAAAATCGATGTGGCTATTGGGGAATGTATCCATAAAGGGAAGGGAATCAATACAAGCCATTCAATCTTCTTTAGACAAGAATGCTACCAGTCAGTGGAGGAATAGATAAACAGGCATCTGCTTAGGATGGAAAGCATGTACACAGGTTGGACTCATACCAGCTCCAAAAGAAAGAATGGGAGGGGGGAAATATTGAGGATTACCTTTGTGTCAGGTGTTTCTTCTAATAAGGAGAAACTGTTCTAATGTAGAATTGTGCCTTTTTTGTGCTAAATGAGTCTGGCCCCTGTTCTCCATCCCAGATGATAAAAATTAATCTGGTTTTAGAAAACTTGCATAACTTAATACTCATTTTCTATTCCTTGTACAAGAGACACAAGCTGTAATGCCATCCAATTTTAATTCTTTCTATGAAATAATGTGGCTTTATTGTTAAGAAACTCTTTGCAAGCTTGAATTGTTATTGCCTCAGAGAAAAAAACAGATAAATTCAAAACATATAGAACTGCACCTGATTAAAGGAGAGAAGATGATTGAAAACATCAAGATCTGGGGCTGGGCATGCCTTTTATGCTGTAGTAGTGCTTCTCAACCTTAGCAACTATAACGATATGTGGATTTCAGCTCCCAGAATTCCCCAGTCATCATTGTCAGACAAAGATGGAGGCATTGACAAGGATTTTTTTTTCCCCTTGGGATTTCTCTTTTGCCATTCGATGAACAGTCAAAAAGTTTAGAGGAACAAGTCAGGTGTTTCTTTTATATGAATGTGTGTAAGTAATGAAAAGAGACACTTGAACCACCAGGCCATGTGCCACTAATATGTGCCAACTAATTAATACAAAATAACGGGTTAGCAGTTGTTTAGTGTGTGCCGGCGATACTGCTAATGATCAGTAAGTCAGTATGCCTTTTTATGCACAGGGGGTTTCCCTATCTGAAGGTTTTCTCTAAGGGAGAATTATGTCCATCAGAGAATCAGTTATGGCATTCATGTGCCAGCATCGGAAGTTGATGATTGTATGTTAATATAGCATGTCAGAAAAAAGCTAGAGTGTGCCACCTGGAGATGTATGCTATATAATTACTTGTAGCAATACTGGTTATTTTTTGGCCTGTTTATAAAAATGTGTGTGTGTGTGTGTGTGTGTGTTTGTTTGTATATGCACACAGAGATAAAAATACCACAACGTAAGTATAGGAGCACATACTCATTGACAAGATTATTCGTCTTATGTTGAATTCAGAAATAAAGCTGACTGAGATCTGTAGAATAGATAGGTGTGTAAACAGCCCTTTCCCAATCTTGGCATACTCTAGTTGTGTTCAGGCTGCAGCATTCAGAATTTTGAGGTGGATTTTTTTTGACATCAGGAAGGATTGAACAGGATGTGTTAGAAATTATCTCACACTAGCTTAAACATCACTTGGATCGCATGTTGCTTTAAGCCAATGAATGCTTTATTTTGTGGGATGTATTTTGTTAATGAGCAATTATTATTTGCAAGGCACTATTTATAACTTAGTGTCTTGTGCAAAGCTAGACAATGTAATAAGCCATGATTAACCAAACCTAGTTCAGTCTATTAAACAAACTAGATTGTGAGTTTAAGATTATTTAAGGATGTCATGAATGGCAGTCTGAAACAACCTCACCCTTCTGCCTACTCCAGAATTCATTGTTAACTTTCAGTTCATGTATTTTGCACTGGATCAACATCTGATTTTGTGCTGCCCATGTCTTGCTGAGTTGTGACTCTGTAATATGGTGCTTTCCCCCTCTGTTTTGATTAGATGTAAACTGTCCTTTATAATTCCTGATTATCTGAGTCAATCTTTGCTACACTGCCTATTATGGATCTTGAAGTTGTGGTGGCAAAAACAGTGGAATCCAATAGTACTTTTTTAAAATTAACAAACATATTAAAAGGCTAAATAAATAAATAATAAGAGTCTATTTGCTCTAGGGGTTAAGGCAGTGATCCCCAACCTTTTTTATGCCGCGGCCCGGTACCGGCATCAGCTGGGCGCCGCGGCCCGGTACCGACATCAGCTGGGCGCTGCCATCTTTTTGATGAAAAGTGCTTCCGGTGACCTCACCGAAGCACTTTTCATCAAAAAGATGGCGGCGCTACGCGTGAGCTTTTCCGGGTAGAAATGGCTTTCTACCCGGAAAAGCTCACCGGAAGCACTTTTTCATCAAAAAAAGATGGCGGCGCCCAGCAAGCCAGCGGCCCGGTAGGACTTGTTCCGCGGACCAGTACCGGTCCGCGGACCGGTGGTTGGGGACCCCTGGGTTAAGGCACCTAGCTAGAAACTGGGAGATAGTGAGTTCTACTCCTGCCTTATGCGCAAAAGCTGACTGGATGACATTGGGCCAATCACCAGAGACTGAGAGTTCTAATCCCGCTTTAGGCATGAAAGCCGCCTGGGTTATTTTGAGCCAGTCACTCTTTTTCAGCCCTACCCACCTCACAGGGTGGTTGTTGTGGAGAAAGGAGGAGAAGGAGTATTAGATATGTTCACCACCTTGAGTTATTTATAGAAAGAATAATAAAGGTAAGGTTAAAAAATCTAACTTTTAAATGAAGCGTATAACCCTTGATACATTTTTTAGTCAGAAAAAATGTACCAGATTCCAGATGTTTTGCATTGCTGGCTATTTAACTCTATGCGTTCATCTCTTGAATTAATATGTTCTGCAGTAGATTTACAAGGCAATAATTATACAGTACTCAAACTAAGTAAATTTGGCAAGGATGTCTAAATCCATATATTTTTATTCCTGTTTGCTTCTCATTTTCAATTCTTTATTTGTGTCCCATTTCTACACCACTTTGAAATTGGAAAAAAAACCTGAAGAGGCATAGACTTTTTTTCCCTAATGTGCACCTTTTTGAACACAATTTTGCCTTAGGCATACTTTTTAAAGAAATGCTTTTATTGCATAATATATTTTTCTATATCATTTTCATCAGTATCATTTTATGAATTCTTTTCTTTTCTTTATACATTTTGACATAATCTTTAAAACTGTACAATGGCAATTTTTTTACAGTTAAGTTTTTCTCCGCATTTTGGCTTGAAAGTAAATTTGCACCGAAAGGTAAACTGATGTCTCATTTATCCCTTAGATTGAATATGCTTAGAGACTGGGTGAGTATTATCTTGAATTACTGAATGAAGACACAATTTATGAGCAATTTATATACCATTGAACTTCCACATATGAATCATAGCTCCTAAACTTTATTTACAGTTAACTATTTTATATAAGAAAAGAATCCGTTTTGGTGCTTTAAACTTGATGTCTGGCAGTTGTTGTAAGAAATATCCCAACAATTACATCTTGTCTATATTTCATTATTTAATAATAGCTGCCTAAAAGTGTTTATAAAGCTTTAGATGGCTTTACTATTTCAAAAACAAAATGTATATGCCAATAATGAAATAACAGGTAGGTATAAAGATAGAAAATTGGCAATCATGTGTCAAGAATAGGGTTAACAAAAATAAAGGCACCATAATGAGCATGTTTTGTGCAAAGTCTTAACTAGCTTTTGAAAAGATACTTAAGGAGAAAAGCTAGTTGCGCCATCTAAGAGCTTCTCATAAATCTGACCTTCCAATGAAAAACATTTACTTCTACGGGAAGTGAATCAAGCCACTTCGTAGGATCTGAAGTGGCAGACTGGGGTGGGAGGTGAAATTATTTTCTTGCAGAAGGAATTATTTCCATGGACCATTTGAACTCTAGCAATTACGGAGTTAAAAGGGAGGATCCAGTATTGAACTGAGCTGAGAAACTAATCAGCAATTTTAGCAGACTTCTCAAACGGATGATGGGTGAGACTATTAAATTGCTTCCATTAGCCTGCCTGCCACAGCTCTACCCTAGATGAAGTTCCTGAACTGCCTTTAACAGCAGCGCCATAAAAAGTGCATTGCTGCCCTTGAATCTGGAAAACACCGATGCAGGAATTACAGCAGTCTGCCTAGCAGATGAGCATCAGCCAAGCTTGCTCACAACAAGCCAGGCGGGTGGGTGGTAATGCAAGGCCAGTTTAAGAAACAAATTTCATCTTTAATGCAGAATGTGAATGTGCGAATGCCTCAGACCTGTTTTTAAATATGTATCAGGAATGGCCACTGAGCAGGGAGTTGGATCCGAAGATGAATCCCTGGCCATCAAACCTGATGGGAACGTCTACATCAGCTTCCTCTTTCCAGTTTTGTGTCTACCCAGAAAGGGAGATGCAAAAGTTTTGAAGCAGTAGTTTTGAAGTTTTGAATGCATTAAGAATTTAACACAGTTGGGGCTCTCTCCTCTCCATGAGATACCCTCAATATTTGTGCAAGAGGTTATACATTTTATGTAAGATAAAAATCAGTTAAGAATCAGTTTTGGTGCTACAAGCCAAACATCTGCTGCTAGAAGCTTATTATTAGGTCTGCATTCCAAGATGAAAATGTAGGTGTGTGTGTGTGTGTGTGTGTGTGTGTGTGTCTTGTCTGACTATTGATCCTTGGTGAGTGGCAGTACAACCGCAATACTTCCTGTGAACCATAAATTATTGCAATAGTTTCTTCCCCAGCCAAGTCTTGCCAAAGCTCATGTTGGCTGACAATGGTAGAAGTTATAAGCCCAAATATTAGGATGTCATAGATGACGAGGAATGATGTAAGTTTTTAAAATTGAAATAATATATTTTTTTAAATCTTAGTATATTATTTCTTAACAGTTTTCCATTACTTTGCATATGCCTAAGCATGTTGTGAGGAAAGATGGAGAGCTTTATGTCTGCTTGTATTCAAACATTAATTTTGAACGCATCCAAACTTTGGCATTTAGATATTTTAAAGTCCTGCCAATCTCCAAAAGCAAACACAACATGGTTAATAATTGAATGGGGGGGATCTTTAAAAAATCCCAGGACTGGAAAGCAAATGGAAAGGAAAGAAGTCCTTGAAGATTTTATTCCACTAAAAATTGATGACTAAAGGTGATGACACTCAGCTCTGTTTCAAGGCTGTGAGCCAACCCTGTCCAAAGACATTTCTGTGGTCATGTGGACAGCATGACATCACAGCGCTGTTTCCTCCCTGCCAAAATGGTATTTATTTACTTACATTTACATCTTTCGAACTGCTAGGTGGGCAGGAACTAGGCATAGATAAGCACTCATCTTGTTGCGCAGTGTTAGGGTTTCGAACCCAGGCCGTCAGCCTTCTAGCCAACAAACTTAGCATCTTAACCACTTAGCCATTGTACTGCCCTGGAAAGCAGAGAAATTGGTTAAAAAAAAAAAAACCTATCCGGGAGAAAAACAGCAGTAATTCACTTCCATAAATGAATATTTTTAGCTACCATGTTTCCCCCAAAATAAGACCTGGTCTTTCTTTTGGGCCCCAAAATAAGCACCCGGTCTTATTTTAGGGGGATGTCTTAACCGCTTATCTTAGGACCCCCGCAGCCAGACCTCCCACATTATGACACCTGTCGTGCCTCTGCCCAACTTCTTCTGTGGCCACTCGCAGCCTCTTGCAGCCAGACAGCACATAGCACATCATGCCAGTACTGCCACTCGTGGCAGGAGGCCACATGACTCATTGTGCTGGTGCTGTCACTCGAGGCAGGATGCTGCGTGGTGGGTGATGTCATTGCAAGTGCGAGCTATGGCACTGACACAATGCGTCATGTGGCATCTCATTGCAAGCGGCTGCAAGCTGAAGAAAAAGTTGGGCAGTGGTGCAGCAGGTTTCTGGGAGTGGGAGGCCTGGCTGCAGTGGTCCTAAAGTTAGTGGGTGCAGGGCACATGGTGAAGCTTCACTCACCACACCCTAGCTTGATTTTTATGCATGTGCTTCGCCCCACTTTGTACAATCAGAGGGTGGTATGGAGTGGTTGGAGTCTTAACTAGGGCTTATTTTTTGATTAATGCTTATTTTAGGCACACACGTAAAAATCAAACTAGGGCTTATTTTTGGGATAAGAGAACAGAAGTAAAATAATAGAACAATAAAATAATGATAAAGGAACATAATGAGAAGGATGGATGGATGTAGAAAAGAGAGCAAGGGGGAAGATGGAGTCTGACATCAAACCATCCCCCTCCAATGTGTATTTCCTCCACTGAGTTGTCATGCCAACTGGCAGAGCCAGGTCTTCAGGCCCTTGTGGAAGGATAGGAAGTCGAAACAGATTTCATTGCGGAGGGCAGGATATTCCAAAGAGCGGGTGCCACAACAGAGAAGAGTCTTTTTCTGGGTCCCAATAGTCAGAGTTCTGTGACTGATGGGATACAAAGTAGGCACCCTCTGCCAGCACTGTTAGGACTGGCTTATTCTCGTGGGATGTCATTGGGTAGCCTGGTAAAATTTCCTGAAACTTGTGGACTTCAATTCTCAGAATTTCTGAGCCAGCCCTGCTAGCTCAGGAATTATGGGAGTTGAAGTCCACAAGTCATAAAAGGGTCATAGTTCCCTATCTCTGACCTAGACCAATAACAGAGACATTCGTGAAGTCACCAGGTGTGCATCTCAACACGAGAGTGCTTTTTTAAATGATTAAATCTTGTCTCCCAAACATGAAATCCTATTTTTTTCCCCTTCCTCTCACTTATTGTTTAGCTCTGCATTGAATTAATGTTGGCATCCAAATAGAAACAAAATTCATTGTGTTCTTTTCTTTAACCAAAGCAGTTGATTTAGCCGCCTCTACTAACTCCACCAACTTTTGCAGCCATTCGTCCATTGTGGGAGGTCTGAAAACATTTCTCAGCTAATGACCATTTCCATGTCCAACTTCTTATCTCCAAAAGTGTCACTTTAGGAGTCCTAAAGGTCTCCTTGAAGATCTCAGAGCCTGGGGTTGAAAGGCATGGGAAGAGCGTCTCTATTATTTCTTCTTTTCCTCGTGGCAATCCAGAGGTAGAGAGCAGGCTCTGAGGCTGACGCAATCCAAGCACCACCTTGTTCAATGTTACTGAATTCAAGCCTCCTCTAATTCTCCTAAACCCAGATCCTTGCCTGTCATGTCAGACGATGTGGAGAAGAAACAGGCTCCTCCAGAGCCAGAGGCAAAGCAAGATGAAGGAGAGAAGCAAGAGCCAGAGCCAAAAGCTGAGCCAGACCCAAAGCAGGAGCAGCAACCGCAGCCGGAATCCCCTCCTCATAGCCCCCAGGCTCCAGAGGCCCCTCCGCAATCCATGCTGGTGACTGTCACCATCGAAGAGGAGACTGTGGAGGGACCACAACTGAATGGGGATCCCTTGGGGATGAGGGCCGGCTCAGCTGAGGAATTAGGAACCACCCCAGCCCCTCCTGGCAGCCCTCCGGCACGGTCCAAATCGGCATCGCTGAATGACCTGAAGCCCCAGAACAGCGTCAATGGAGGCCCCCGGGCGGGTGTGAGGGGCAGTTTGTCTGGCTCTCAGGTGCATCTTGCAGGCACAGCAGCATCTCCGCGGGCCAGTCTGAGTCGGCAGGCCTCAGCCACTGGATCAGCAGTTGGGGAGGCTGGGGCGAAACCCAGAGACTACATATTCATGGCTGCTCTGTCCTGTTTTTGCCCCATCTGGCCGATCAACATTGTGGCCTTCGTGTACTCGGTCATGGTAAGAGTCAAGGTGGGATTGAGCAATTAAAAGAGCCACCGACTATGGGGATCCTGTAAAATGCTTTCCCTGGTATGGTGAAATGGTGCTTTCCATTTACCCTTTCCACCAGTGGCGGGGTTCAAATTCTTTTACCACTGGTTCTGTGGGCGTGGCTTGGTGGGCGCACTTTGCGCTCACATGCACTTTGCACACACACACTTGATGCTTCACACACAGGCATGCCAAACCCGTGCTTTGCGCGCACGCAGAGGGTTTGCTACTGACCTCCTGCACTCCTGCTCTGTGTCAAAAAGCTGACATGCAGGAATCCGCTGTGCTGCGAGAAGCAGCTGAGCTGCAAAACCAGGAAATAAAGGTCAGAACAGAGCTGGGGCAGGCGGGCGGGCACTGATCATCGGGGAGAACCAGTTCACTTACAGATGATCCTTGGAGCTACTGGCTCGGCCGAACGAGGCCGAACTGGTAGAATACCAGGGGTGGGATTCTACAGGTTCGCACCTATTCGCTAGAACCGGTTGTTAACATTCTAAGCAGTTCGGAGAGCCGGTTGTTAGAAGAAATTGTAAGGAGAAATCCTGTAAGAAAGGCAGGAAGGAAACATTCTGGTGTTGCTTACAGAAACTGCCTCTCCGTTGACCCTTATTACATTCTTGGCAGGACTAGACTTCCTATCTCAGGAACTTCTCTGGAGTTTTTTTCCCCTCCTTTGCTGGTACTTTGTTTGCATGGAGTGACCATTCAAAGTTACAATGGCACTGAAAAAAGTGACATGACCATTTTTCACATTTACGACTGTTGCAGCATCCCCACAGTCATGAAAGGCCGGGCAAGGAGATGCGTGCCTCGATGTGAGTGATATTGAGCTGGCCACACCCAGCCAATAACATGACCACCAAGCCACACCCACCACCTAAGCCACACCCACAGAACCGGTTGTTAAAAAAATTGAATCCCGCCCCTGTAGAATACCACCCCTGCTTTCCATCCAGCCTATCTATTGCTGCACCCACACTTCAATTTGAGTCCTCATTTTACTGACCTCGGAAGGATGGAACACTGAGTTCAACTTTGAGCCTGGTGAGATTCGAACTGCCAAATTGCAGGCAACCGGCAGTCAGCAGAAGTAGCCTGCAGTACTGCATTCTAACCACTGCGCCACCACGTTCTAATCAAATGGAACAGGAACAAAGTATGCCACCCTTCCACTGCCCTCCAATGTAGGTAAGCTTACAACCATTCATTTAGTTACCATTCATAGTTACAAAGGCATTGAAAAAAGTGACCTACTGTATGACCGTTTTCACATTTATGACTCTTGTGGCATCCCCATGGTGACCTGATTAAAATTTGGATGCTTGGCAACTGGCATGTATTTATGATGGTTGCTTAGAGTCATGCAATCACTTTCTGTGACCTTCTCACAAGCAAAGTGGATGGGGAAGCCAGATTTACTTAGCAACCATGTCACTAATTTAACAGCTGCAGTGATTCACTTAACAACCATGGCAAGCAAGTTCATAAAATGGAGCAAAATGCATTTAGCAACTCTCTTGCTCAGCAATGGAAATTTTGGGCTCAATTATGCTTGCAAGTCAAGACTACAAGCTCTTCATTAGGAAGCAAGATCACCAGAGCAGATTTATTTCCTAATAAAACTCTTAATATCTCAGGGAAATATTTTGCCTGAACTTGAAACATTCTAAGAATATTCTAAATCAAATCTTGTTGCTGGCTTGGTCAATTTTCCTCTGACAGAGTTGAAGAGATTCAGCCAGGATGGCCAATGTTGTGTTCTGCCCACTAACCAGTACAATGTCAGTGATGTGTGTGTTTTGGTTTAAGCAGTGGAAATGACCAAGATGAGGTTGCTCAGGTGCGCTCTTAAAAATTTAGAATCATTTTTGCATTTGTGGTGGCGCAGTGGTTAGAATGCAGTATTGCAGGCTACTTCTGCTGATTGCTGTTGCCTGCACTTTGGCAATTTGAATCTTACCAGGCTCACGGTTGACTCAGCATTCCAACCTTCCCAGGTGGGTAAAATAAGGACCCGGATTGTTGGGGGCGATATGCTGACTTTGTAAACCACTTAGAGAGGGCTGTAAAACTAGAATAGATAGAATTCTTTATTGGCCAGATGTGATTGGACACCCAAGAAATTTGTCTTTGGTGCATATGCTCTCAGTATACATAAAGGAAAAAAAATACATTCATCGAGAATCATAAGATACAACACTTAGTGAAAGTCATAGGTTACTAAAAAGCAGTCAAATCATACTAGGAAATTAATAAAACAATATAAATTGTAAAGATGCAAGCAACATGGTTATAGTCATAAGTGGCAAGAGATAGGTACTAGGAAGTGTTATTATAATCTAGCAGTAGAGGAATAATAGTAATACACTAAAAGCACTGTGAAGCGGTATATAAGTCCTATTGCTATTGCTATTGCTATTTTTAACACCATTTTTCTTTTTGCTCCCTCTTCAGTCCCGTAACAGCTTCCAGCAGGGAGACATCGATGGGGCTCGGCGCTTGGGGCGGGTAGCAAAGCTGCTGAGTATTGTGGCCCTGGTTGGGGGCTTGTTCATCATCGTGGCCTCTTGTGCCATCAATTTTGGAGGTGAGTAGCCCGGAAAGCATCGCCTGATGGGAGGATTTCTCTAGAGAGTCGTGATGCTTAGATTCTTAGACTAGTGATTCCCATTCACAGCCATTTTAAGATGTGTGGACTTCAACTCCCAGAATTCTCCAGGTGGCATGCTGGCTTGGCAATCTTGGGAGTTGAAGTCCACCCTTCTTGGCTGAGGAACACTGTTTTGGACTACTTCAGAAGATGATTTCAGAATAAAGATTTCCCTTCCTTAACATGGAGTTGATTGTCTGTGGAGTAGACCCCACTGGGGGGGACAAAGGCAGATGAGGTACTGTGTTGATTGTGCTGCAACCATTAATGGCTACTAATGTTGCCCCAAGAGTTATAATCATCATCATCATCTTCATCATCATCATCTTAATACATTAAAGAGTTTTGTTGTGGCAAGAAGTTACATAATTATGCCCTGGAAGATCTACAAAGTCCGGCTCATGGAAATCAGCATTCTTATTAAAACCTGCAGCTGCCCAAAACAGCTTCTTCAGGGTCAGTCTTCTTTGTGGGGAGGCCTAGGAGCCAACCCAGAGCACTGTGAGACTTTGAAGTAACCAGATAAGATATAATTATCAATATTAATTATAATAGATAAAGGCCCAGCCTAAGAGCATCAGCCACACCCGGTCTATTTATTTATTTCCTGCCTTTATTACTTTTACACATAACTCAAGATAGTATATATACACACAATATTCCTTCTTCCTCCTAATTTCCCCACAACAACAACCTGGTGAGGTGGTCTGGGCTAAGAGAGAGTGATTGGCCCCATGTCACCCATCCGACTTTCATGGCTAAGGGAGGAGTAGAACTCACCATCCCTTGGTTGCAAGTCTGGTGCCTTAACCACTAGACCAAATCTTTCTACGTATCATCAGTGCCATGTATGTAAAGAGAGAGTGGGGCTTGGATCACATGGCCACAACTGCCATTTTGCCTTTTTTCTTCACCTTTGCATACCCCTGAATCTCATATCTTCCCTTGGGTCATGAATCTTCCCTTTGCTTCTCCTAACCATCTGCTCCTGCATGTTTCAGGTATCAATGAATGCCAGAGGTAGAGAGGTTGAATTGAGCACATCTGAGATATGAATCCCTTGTGTTTCTTAACAAATAGTAAATAAAGTCCCTTGTTTTGTTCTCTTTTCCTGTGTTCATCTTCCCTTCCTCGATTCCTTTGCCCTTGTTCCCTTGTCCTCAAACCTCTCTCCTCCCCAGTGTTTCAGTGAAGGTGGCTATTGGCTGCCACTGCACCCCTAGCCTCAAAATTTCTACCTTTGGAGCAGGGGACCAGTATGACTACAAAGTACCCATCCCTTCTCATCTCATCTGCCCCACTGCATTCCAGAACCATACAAAGCAAGAGCACAAGGATGGAAACAATAGAAAGAAAGAGAGAGGGAGGGAGAAAGAGAAGACAAAGGAACACACATGAAAGAAAACAGAAGAAACAGTTTGTGCTGTGGTTAAATATCTCCGCTCTCACTGTAAGGAGTTCGATTCCCCCAAGAAACTGGGACCAGCCTCCCCTTTCCATCCGATGGAGAAAGAAGGAAAAAGGAGGAACAGGATTCCCATGTTCTCTCCCACAGTCTCTCTCTTTCTCTCTCATTTTCTTTTCATCTATCCATCCATCTCTTCAACTAGTGACCTGTCTGCCCATCTTCCATCTACTGCCAAATTTCAACAGCAAATAAAACTCTTTCAATGTTCCATGTTTACAAGAACCTGCTGGAGAAAAGCTCTTCCACCACCAACAACCCAACCCTACGAAGGGGGAGCAGGTTTACACATTTTTGCTGGGAACAAAGGAAAAGAACCAGCCTGGGAAATCTGATCTCTCCTCTGTGGTGTTTACAAAAGGCAATAGACAGGGGTGAGAAGGAGCGGGCTGAGAGCCATGAATTGGTTTAGAAACTGGCAATGATGGAACAACTTAGAGCGACTAACCGTGACTCCAAAGGTGTGGTATCCAGGTAGAGGTGCAAGCATAACTCAAATAGGTGTGGTTGCACACCCATAAGACATCTAGAAAGGCTTGTATAACCAAATATACCATCTGCCAATCAACCAGAAAATGACAATGGAATGGGTGAAATTAGCCGAAGGAATGAATTAAATCAACAGAGAGTCAACAGCTTGTATCGCAAGAAGGTAAGAAAAATGTATGGTGGAAATGGGTGTGAAAGTGAAGATTTTTTAAAAAAAGGGTGGGGGCACAGAGGCTTCATGCAAAAGAAGAAGGCAGAATGAGCTCTACAGAGGAAAATATTACAGGTCCAACCAACCAGAATGAAGTGACAGCGAAAGAAGTTGGAAGAATGGCAACAGAGCTACTGGAGAACACGAAATGCCTATTTTGGGGGATCCTAAAGAAGAAAGTGAGATTGCAATGCTTAAAATGAGAATGTTGGAATGAATGAATGAAAGGTTGTAGTAGTAAGTAATGGGGCGGGGCGGGGGGGTTGGTGTTAGCTGGCATCCCATTCTGAAGTTAAAAGCATGAAGCAAAGACTGACATCTTTCCCCTTTTTAAATGACCAGCTGCAGCCAGAAAAACAGGATTGAAAAGCATGAATGTGTGCAACGTCTTTTAATTAGTGGGTTGATATATTAGCCCCAGTGAAGGGCTGTGGGAACTGATGAATCTTGGCCAAACACTATTTAGAAAAACCCAAAATATTTAGCAAACATGAGAGGCAGCTGGGGGCATGAATATGGCGGGAATTCAGGGTGGCCGTAGGGTGAGTTGGGGAATGTGCCAAGCAATTGTGGGGAAAGACAGTTCCAAAATATGATGCTATCTGAAACAAAGGACAATATATCTTTATGTGTGCAAAGACAGATTTAAATATCCCATTGTATTTGAGGAAGGAAAAGTAACTTAAAGAGGACAAGGCAGGCTGCACAGCGTTCATGATTTGGTTTTCCAGCATAGTATAATCCACGGTGATTACTACTCCCTCAAACCCTTGTGAAGTGCCTGCTATCAAAGGCAGTTGTACTATAAAGATTAAGTCTTCATTGTGAGGCAGTGGTGGGTATTCTACCGGTTCGGCCCAGTTTGGCGGGTGGGAGGGCCCATCAGCTGATCATTGGGGCGAACCAACTCGCTCACAGACGATCCTCAGAACTACCGTTAGCTCTGAGGATCACCTGTGAGCGAATCAGTTCAGGCTCTATACTGAACTTTTACTTCCTGCTTTTCAACCTCAGCTGCTCTGCGTGGCACAGCCACCCGTCCGTTGTTTTACACACGGGGCTTGCAGCAGAAGGCGAGTTGCAAAGCACACCAAACCAGTAGGAAAAAAAAATTTTTTTGAAACCCACCACTGCTGTGAGGGTCGCTAACAGGATACCTTTCGCATATCTAAGTTCAGACTCACCACAATTCCCACCCAGAAGCCATGTCCACACTGGTTGGGAATTATGGTAGTTGTGGTCAAAAGTATCTGGAGGAGTGCAGTTGAGGAAACCGAAGTCCATCATCTCTTCCTCTTCAATCCTTTCCTTTGGATCAGATAAGAGGTTGTGAATTTCTTTGCTCAGTTGCTTCGAAAGGCAGAAAAGGCAGAGAGAATATGCACACACACACACACTCTCTCACACAACAGAGCAGTAACTGTACCGAATACTTCCACCCTCACTACAAAGAGTGAAAAACCCTCAGTATTATATTTTTTATGAAGAAAGTCATATTTTTAATGAAAGGACAAAATACCTTGCTGTGCTCAACTGGAGTTAGGCTGATGCGGAGCAGTTGGGCGGGGAGTTTTTAAAAAAATAGTGTTTTGATGTCAGAACAAGTTGGGAGAAGATGAGGAATTGGATGAAAATCAGATGAAAAATAAAATTGTGAGGATCAGCACTGAAGCAGGAAGGTGTGTGAGAACCATGCAGTGAAGCACAAGTGTGTTTATACAAGTATCTGCAGGAGTGACAATGCAATATAGAGGAATATAGGTTTCTACCCTGCATAGATTATATTATTACTTCTCCGATGGACAAAGGAAACATATAATTCTAATCTACAGTCAGAACTGTGCTGTTAAAAACAAAGCAAGGCACCCCTGTAATTGGAAGTGTACAGATCCTGGTCAACATTACCTACCGTGTTAGAGTCAAGGAATGGGATAACACCATATCTAGTTACTTACAAGCAAAGAAACAAGACATTCTCTAAGGGGGAGGGAGGGGAGAAACCCAGGATAGATGGAAGTTTGCACGGAGATTGAGATTCAGTTTTAAAAATCATGAGGTGGGGGGAACACCACCATCCTTGTAGAAGGAAGCTCGGATGATACAGTCCCCTCCTTGGACGGAGAGGAGATTACACTAAGCCAGAGGGGGAAGCTGGCTCGCCAGATGTGATGCCGCAGCACAGGGAGAGAAGGGTTGGACGACTAGGAGGCCTCACCGAGAAATGTATTCTGGAGCAGCCCTATGCTCCGTGCAAGCCAGAAAGAAAGACCTCTTGAAAAAAAGCTTAGATGGACAACATGTATGTGATTGGACAGCATTTACGTGGGGGTGGGGGTGGCAGGGGGAGAACAGGGAGAGGGAAGGACACCAGCAAAGAAGTTGTGTGTAGCAGACACTACATTTACACCCAGCACAATGTGAGTTTTCTCTTTTATTTCTTTTCCTTTGTTGGCTTTGCTTTTCCTGCAGACTGTTACACAAAGGGGGCGGGGTGGCACGGGTGGGGACACTGGCGGCCTCATGGCAGCCTTCTTTATAATTCATACTTGGGAGAGAGCATGGGGCATTATTTAAGGAGGGGGAGGGCCTGAGACTCCTTCCATTATTAATCCCATCTGCACGATGTACAAGCCTCTGGCTCTCCGCCAACCATCCTGCCCAATTAAACCAAGGAAAACCAAAATGGCCTATTCCGTGGTGGATGCATGATGCAGCCGGAAGGGCAGTTTTGGTAGAAAGGGGTCTTCTTCTCGGCCCTAGGGACGGTTAATCTCTAGGAGGCAGAAGGGGATGGTTGGCAGGGTGGGGCCCAGGGTTGTTGTATTTTGATGTTGGAATGCAAGTATTCTGTCTGCATGTTTTTATATGCTTATATTTGGGGCAAGGAGGGAAATCAGGATCTTGGAAGAGGAGAGAGAGAGAGAGAAATGTTAGGGCAGTGAATTTCTCAACCTTGCCAACTTTAAGACATGTGGACTTCAACTCCCAGAATTCCCCAGCCAGCCAAGCTGGCTGGGGAATTCTGGGAGTTGAAGTCCACATGTCTTAAAGTTGGGGAAATCTGGGAGTTGAAGTCCACATGTCTTAAAGTTGGGGAAATCTGGGTGTTGAAGTCCACATATTTTAAAATTGCCAGGCTGGAAAAACACTGTGTTAGGGAGTGAGATTTAAGACAAGACCAAAGCATTCAAACATGGATCGATTTGAGGAACCGGCAACTGATGGAGCTGGTAGGCGATTCGGAGTCACTCAGAATGGAAACAGGTTTATCTGATGGAGATGGGGCACAGGGAAAGGATCGGATGTGTTCAAGAAATTTAGATTCCACACAGACATGAATCTGAATTTCATAGGTACAGGACAGTTTTGAGTTCAGAATAGACTCAATGGAAGAATCTGAGAACCAACAACTGTCAGTAAACTGGACTTTTCTGAGCCAAATCCTGACAACTAAAGGGAAATTGTTTCAACTTCTGGTTGCCAAAAAGGGGAATAATAACCAATTCCTCATCTGGAGCAGAAAGTCAGTCCTCAAATCCTAGATCTCTCACTCAAGGTGACTTGCTAATTGACTTAAATGTAATCTTAAATCTGAAGTTATGAGGCCACAATATAATTTAGAAGGGTGACTTTGGTTGCTAATCACATGTCTTCCCATCTCTCTGCTAAAAGCAAAGTGGTCCATTGTATCTATTTAACCAGCTACAAGGACAGCCTTGGCAGAGAGAAAATGTGGATTACTGAAGTGTGGTAAGCAGAATTTGGGGTAAGAGATAAAGAAAGAGATGCTTAGAGTATCATGGGAAGAAATGGAAGAAAAGCAGGACCTAGACTGAAGGGAAGGCTGGTTTGTCAGGGGTTTTGTTTACACATATAAGTTATTGAATGAAAATCACATAACCTGTATCTTTGACATGCTGCTTGATAGATGTTTTCATATTGGGGTGGGCAACGTTTTGGATGCGAACCAATAAAACTTTGCTTTCATATACTATTTTGGGAGGAAAAGTAGGGGTTTTTTTATGGGGAAAGAACAGGAGAGACTTTATTTTTTATTCCTTCCTCCCCCCCACCTACCAAAGTGTAAGATGTAAATTAATTTCCTGCTTTGTGAAGTATCCACTGCTTCTGATGGTGCAAAGTTGAGGGGCCAAAGCAGAAAACCTTATCCATTTCGTTCCTCTCTCTTCCTGGGCATATGTGGAAAAGGAGTTTCCTGTCCATGAGAATCAAATGGGCCGTTATTCTAAAACACAGCCCAGTTTGTTATTTAAATCCACTCTTCCCAAACTGGTATCTCCATAGAGGTGCTCAACTATAAGTCTCATCAACCCAAGACAAGAGACATCAGAACTGAATGCCGAACATATTTGGATGTCATCAAGTTAGAGAAAGCTGAGTTCTAAACTGTTCATCAAATATAGTTATGAGCTAAAACCTGACCACTTTTGTAAAAGATGTTGCTGTTTATATCTTTACATATCCCATTTGGCTCTTTTTGACATGATTTGTTCTCGTCAATTAAAAGGATTCCAATCAAAACAGGGAAGGGATAGATTGGTCTTGAATCTGGGGGCCAGTCAACTCTCTTGGTGAGATTCAGAATTCTGTTCCTTTTGCGGGTTGGGCGGGCTCACAAAATATTATAAATCTTAGTACCACTTTGTTTAAAGGTAGTGGGTGGGTGGGAGAGTGGACATGCTCAAATTATAAACTGCTAGACTTTTTTTGTATCAACGCATGAATCGAGTAAATAAACTCTGATGCATGAAGTGGTGTCAAGTGTTTCTTCTGAGAAAATTGGGGGACGTCCAAGACAGGTGAGGTCACCACCCTGTGTAAATTCACAGCCTTTTAAATACACAATCAATTTTTTCTTAAATAAACACTCTTGTTAAAGCAGATGTGTTTATTTCTCACATTGTTCTGTTTCTATGAGTCATAGCCAGCAATTACATAGCCTCGGGCACTGACAATTTTGGCTTCTACATCACCCAGACATTTTCAGATGGATGGATGGGATTACTGGAGCAGAAACTTTAAATAAGCCCCCAGGAGAAGCGAGCAGCCTTCAGCAATTCTAATGCAACTAACAGATGCAGGCAGGATTTGGAAAACATTGTTCTCATGAGCCAATCTCTCAATGAAAACAAACACAGAGCATAAAAGCAACATATGGAACAAAAAATGAAGTCTGCTCCAGAATTTTGGAAATTGGATACAGTGCCAGCCGCATTACAAAATGATGGACACAATAGTCACCAACCAATAATTCAGCAAAGGACAAATTAAGCGCATTGGTGAGATTTCAATGGTGGAACAGCAAATAAATATATTAACTTGGTCTTTTGCAGTATCCAGTTTTAAAAATAACTTAAATAGCTTCCAATTTCTTTTTTTAAAAGTCTTCTAAAAAGTTGAGCAAGGCAAGGAGTTGGTGGATCTTAAGGATGCTATCTGGAAGTTCTGTTGCCCAATTATCACATTGCCCAGCTCTACTTAGCATTAGGCGTGACTGCATTGTTTGTATACACATCTTAGATCAAGGGTGCTTAGATCTGGCCCATGGGGCTGCCCTGGAAACAGCAAATGACTGGCCCATGGTGCCTCTGCCCACAAAAACAGAGCTTGGGAGCCCATTTTCACTGGCAGAGGGTTGCAGGAAGCCGTCACAGGCAAAAATGGAGCTCAGGAGCCCGTTTTTGCTGGCAGAGCACTTGGACTACAGGCACCCACGACATGAGTGATGTCGAGCTGGCCACGCCCTCCAGCCCTCCCGAGTTCAAACACCCCTGATGCGGCCCTCAAATCAAGTTTGACACACCTGTCTTAGATTATTGGGTGTCCATCTCAGTAAGTGTGGTGCCTACACAGAACATTGTCCTGTAAGAGAGGAATTAATCTTTAATGCAAGGTTGTGCAGGTTGTCTGTATGTTGGCATGAGCTTTAATGTTCAGAGATCCTCAAATTATTACTGGGTTAAAAAATTAAGATGATCCAAATTTCAAGAGATTTTTAGTCATTTCTTTTATATTTTGGGGCATCTATGACATTAGCATTACAAGAAAAACAATTGCTGATCAATGCTGCAAAGTGTTCTAAATATTCTACAAAAGTTAGCAGCTGAATTAGCAAGGCCTTTATTTCCTCAAACGCGGTTCTTTTAGACTCTTTCACAATAGGAAAACAAAATGGCACATAACCATTTGACTTTAATTTCTGCACGCTCTTGGGAATAGAAGAGGTGTCTTGGCAAGATTTGGGTCTTGGCAGGGTAACAGACTACCTCTTTTATCTTCATTCTACTTCCTCCCTTAGGTCTTGTTGATGAAGAGGCTTAATCTGCAGACCTCAGCCTATTTTATGGCTTCTCGGATTCACGAATGTTGGCTTCTCTTATATTGAACACGTTTATTCTTCCCCCTTGACCAGGTGGTCGATCTTCTCAGTCTCTACAAGACCGTTAAATACTGAGCTAGGAATATTAGCTATATTTATCTTGGCTATTCATCCAGACCCTTTTGTAAATAATCAAATCAAGACACTCAAGGTATACAGATTTTATTACCGTAACCTCTCTTCTATTGAGTGATAAAGAGGTTTTTGTTTATTGGACAAAAGTTTTACACGTTAAAAATCTATATACAATATATAGACATTCAGGTTTGAAATGTGCAGCAACATCACTGTGGAGCTTAGGAGAGTTTGTCAAGATCAGCTCCTCCTTGGAGGAGACATAGTGAGAACCTTTATAAGGAATGTCTATGGAGATTCTTAGTCGTCCAGGTCATGGTTGTCCCAAAGGAGCTTTTTCAAGAGGCAACTGGACTTTCTGGTTTTTTATTTGAAGGGGTTTCGCTTCTTATCCAAGAAGCTTCTTCTTCTGAAGCAAAACGTCTTTAAAGAAAAACCAGAAAGCCCAGTTTTCTCTTGAAAAAGCTCTTTTGGGACATTACAAGGAAGGACCAAAACAACCATTTCAATTTCAGAGGCCACCTTGCAATTTAAGCAAAAGAAATTACATGGTAATGGCATTCTAATTTGGCTCAGTCAAGTGTTCTGCATGATAGTCTTCATGTTTGGTTCCTTCAATACAGCCACCATGATTAAACTATGCCTAAAGCTTAGGTTAACTCTCTTCCATTATGACCAAAAACATGGATTGGTTATGTTGTGGATTTCTAATTCTCTAAGCCGCCCAGAGTCACCGTGTATGAGTCGGACAGCCATATAAATTTAATAAATTAAAAACCCTACCTTCATCATATCCATTCCTTTATTTCTCTTGACCTCTGGGTCCTAATACAAGCATGAAAAGCCAACTTTGGTGGGAAAAGGAGAAGAGGACCTTTAATAGGTAGGTAGCTATCATGCTAATGTAAACGTCTTGCTGAAAGCCACACTAGGAAAGTTTGCTAATGTGCTAATACAGAAACCAGTGAGGAAAGAAAGACAAATGATTGTCTATATAAACGAGTTCCTAACACCTCAGTAAAGGATGTTCGCAAACTTGGAGAAAATAAGTAAATACATCTCAGCCACAGGTAAATGTCAGAATCATGGTGGTGAAGACAGACTGAGCAAAACTCAAGAAGGGCAAAACTGATGCTGAAAGTTTTCCTTATTTAATTCACTTCAATATTGCACAGCATAATGACATGATTGAAGAAAAGGAAAGTACGGGCTTCAGCTACAGTCAATTTGAATTGCTTGAGAAATGAAGCAATTTCCCACCTCTGGTCTAGGTATTTCTAATAAAATATTTACAAGAGAAAAGAGCAGATAATCTGGGTCATGAGCTAAAGTACAAAAGTTAAACTGAACATTCAGAGATAATTCCAAGGAAATAATGCAAGTTATGACCCTAAAACCTCCAGGATCAATAGTAGCCTGCCAATACTGTATCCCTTTTAAAGCTGTGCATTAATGTTGTCCAAAATAAATGACTTCCAAATGGTTGCTCCGTGTCTTACTAGATATATTTGTAGAATACAGGGGATTAATACATTCTATTCCTCAGAGATCTGTTCCTATACAGTTTGAGAACACAAAAAAAATCTAGTCCAGATTTCAAAAGGTGTTTAGATGTGATTTTCTTGATTTTTAGGCAACATCCTAGTTTGCTTTATTATATCAAGACAAGTGCAATCCTATATTTCATTCTCCCCAAAGATACCCCAAAAGTGTGAGGTAAAAAGCTTTCAATTCTAACATGACAAGCTCTTCAGCTGCCCCTCAAAATAGTGGATCAGAATCTTCCTCAACAGACAATTTTTAACTCAACTCAACATATTATTATGGGAGTAAAACAGGAAGAAGCCAGGAGCAGCATCCCACACAGATATCACAAAAGGATCGTGGAAAGGTGAAGCGATCTCATCAAAGAAAAACTGCACAACTGGAGTGACTGATCTGAGGCAAAGACCTTGTCCATTCATCATGAGGGTTGGGAACTGAACACTCTAGAAGACTTAGGGGAGTTCCTTCCCACAACCTTGAAATCCTACATCTTCTTTGCCCGTTCAGCAGCATCTAAGGCCGCCATATTGCAGGAGGCCGAGACCAAGTGAATTAAGCTGATGAAACTCTTGGTGATAGCAATAGGGGTACAAACCCATAGAATCAAGCGATAGAGTCCGGCGTATCCTGACAGGACTGGAAAGCAGAAGAACAAAAATGAGTGGGGTGGGAAAATGTCCAACATGTTCTTCAGTCCTAAAGCCTCCCCTCCCCTCAATCCCCTCAGCTTTCTGTACTCACTTTCTGGCCCTTCACCGAAACACAACAAGTACAACATGCAGTAGAAGAGTTCATTACCAGCACACATAATGAACAGAACAGGCTGAAAGGAGAGAAAGAAGAAACCACATCAGATCAAACCAGGCAAAAAATGGCAGCCAACAGAAGCCAGTTTAAATCAGATGGTGTTTATGAGGCCATCAGCTGGGGTTGCATGACAAATCATGATGACTTTATGGAAACATCTTTCTATATAAAATATCTATATTAAAAAATAACCTATTGCACAATCTAGGATAAAAAATAATTTTTCAGAATGCACAAAATTCATAAAAAAGCAGCCAGATAACCTTTTCAAGAAAGAGATGACTTGGATTGATCAACATGGAAGAAGAGAAGCAAATTGTAGCAACGTAAGAGAATACTTGTGTCCCAGGGTTGAACTGTTGGGTCCATAGTCCTCTCTGAGCTTGGTTGTTTTCTTGCAGACATTTCATTATCCCACTAGATAAGATCATCAGTACTAGATAGTGCTAGACATCAGTGTTAAATAGTGCTTCTAGCACTGATGATGTTACCTAGCTGGGTAATGAAACATTTGCAAGAAAACAAGCAAGCTCAGGTAGTACCAAGGATGCCACAGAAGCAAATTGATTAGTAAGGGATCCTATAACACTGGAGCCATCCCAAACAAGAGTCTGGCCTCACTTCAAATGGGAAGGAGGACTCACTCAACCCATCATACAGATAGGTTTACATAGGTTTGAAAGTCAAGGTCAGCATCTTAAATTAGCCTCACTGGATGTCTACTACCGTAAATTGCCACTTTTCCTCCAATTTGAAGGAAATGCTTCATGAAAATAAACATGCCAGAACAGTGACTGACATGGCTGGAAATGCCTCTTTCTACAGCAAGCCTTGGTCACTGGGGGAGTGGGGTGGGCCCAATGGTAAAAGACGCATCACTGCAAACTCTCCCCATACTGTAGTTCAATCATGCCATTGGCAATTAAATGACAGATGGAACTTGCCTTGCGGTGGCATTTTAGCAAAAATTCAGCTTACTGTGGAGGCCAATGGGAGTGGGAAAATTTACTGAACGCAACTGTATTATTCGCTAAAAATGAGAACTCACCCCAATGGGGCCTTCTCTCCAAAACATTTGGAATTAAAAAAAAAAAAAAAAACCCAAGAGAGAATTTCATAACAAATTGGTGAGAAAAGACCTGAAGTGAGGTTTTTGGTTTTGAGAAAATAGAAGGAGAGGAAGGTTGGGATGGCATTAGCAATGTGACAACTCCAAAGAGACAATTTTTGTGACACTCACCCGTGAATTGTAATACACTCTCAAGATCCGGTTTCCTGTTAAGTCAATGCTCTTGTGGCTTTCTCCACCTTTCACCACAGTGCTAAAGAGGCAGGGGCAGAAAATTAAAAGGGTTCAGTTCTACCTCAGCCCCGCTCTCCTTGTTCCTTCTCTCATACTCCTGTATATCTCTTCCATATGAAATCCTTCCAGAAAGATTTTATCTGGTGCACTGGAAGCATATTCTAACATTCACATCACACTTCTCTGGGTTGTGTATGCTTTAAAGAAAACCCAGCCTCAAAACTGCAATGTTATTTCCTTTACTCTCGCTTTCTTAATTAAGCCTGTCCTTTGTGTGTGTCAGATCTCTTCCAACTCTTTAAACAATATTAATTTTATTAATTTTAAAATTTTATATGCTGTCATTTGCTACCAAGCTTTCTCACGGGTATCTTAGAAGAAATTAAAGCAATGCATTAGTTTATTATTTCCATAAAAGAGAATCAGTTTGGTTTAGTGGTTAAGGCACCAGAAAACTAGGAATTCAAGTCCTGCCATCACCATGAAAACTGCCTGAATGACTTTGGGCCAATCACTCTCTCAGCCCAACCCACCTTACAAGGTTGTTGTTGTGGAGAAAAAAGGACGACGACGCAGCGCACGCAGCATTATTTGTGCGAGTGGTGGGTGGATGTTCACGCAAATGGAGCTTCACGCGCAAGCAAATCGGCTGGCACTTGTGCAAGTGGAGCTACCCACGTGTGTTTGCCACCACTTGCATAACCCAGTTCCAAATGGGTCACAGCCCAATAGTGGGGTGCAGCCCGGAAGTTGGGGATCCCTGCTTTACAAGGTGAAAGGATTTTAAAAAATGTGGAGCTAATACAAACATTTTGTGCTTGCAATAAAAAAAAATGAAACTTTGATTTTGTTTTTGCTAATTAAGATATTTTTGCTGTTATAGAAATGGCTCGTATACACTGTTGTGTAAAAGCAAAACGTTGAGGTTGTAATGTTATCTTGTACTGTGCTAAAGAGAGTTGGAAGTTGGTGCCTTTTTTTTCCTTTTCCCTTTTTACACCATTTTTTTTCCTTTCCCTCCCACTCCTACTAGTTTTCCATTTCTTTTTTTTTTAAATTTCTCTTTGTATTTTATTTTTTGATTAAACTAATAAAAATGTGAAACAAGAAAAAATATGGAGGCAATACAACAATATGCTTCTCCAATCTAAAGATGAAAGTGACGATAAATCTGAAGAGGACTGTCTACATCCCTTTTCAAGGCAAAACTGATTACAGTTCGAAGGAGGAAGAGGAGAATCTAAGTAGAGGAGAGCCATTCTACCCATCGCTATTTAGTTTTCCAAACTTGGCCACTTTAAGAAGGATGGACTTCAACTCCCAGAATTCCCCAGCCAGTATTGCATCGGAATCTAAATTTGATAGACAAATAAACAAACCACATTCAGCTCCACTATTTCCCCAGCCGATACCTGTGGAGATGTAGCCAATGGGAGGCCACATCAAGGCTCATGCTCAGCTGAAACCAGAGGGAAGACTCTGGATAGAGCATAGCCAGGTTCACCAGCAGACACATGGTAGTACAGCGGTCAGTCAGCATGTCCAGCATGGCCCCAAACCGGGTGCCTAGGAGGAAGGCCATAGGTTAGGAGAGGAATAGGGCTCGGGGGTTGTTGTTTCTGGGGTTGTTCATTTGTGCCTTTTAATATAATTTTATTAAGTAAAAAGCAACAGGAAACAAAAACATGGAAGCATATATGTAATCACATAGCAACATAAGCTCCAACTTTTTGATCCTTTAAAAAATAATAATAATACTAATGCTGTTGCATAAGCTCCACATTGAAGTAAGGACTGAAACAAGAGTTTCAAAAGACACCGCGTATCCAATACAGGTAGTCCTCGGGTTACGACAGTCCACTTAGCAACAGTTCAAAGTTACGACATCCTCACCCCCACAAGTATTTACAACGCAGCCTCAAAGTTACGAATCTTGCAGCACCACGGCAGCCATTCACCCTTATAACCAATCAGAGACACTGTAACATTCCCTTCTGCCTATTCCACCTACCCCACCACACACATGCAGGGGCTTAAGGGGCACTGGCCCTGCTATGCTAGCCCACCGGCTCCTCCCCACTCCATTGCCGATCACTAACTTACCTTTCAAAGGTCTGCAGTTCCAGAACAGGCTGGTCGCTCCTTCTTTCTCCTATCCAGCCTCTCTGCTGCAGGGTTTGTGGAGCCAGCACAGTTTCTTTGCCAGTTCCCAAAGTGGACTGGTGAGAGCGGAGGCAGAGCGGGACGAGCGCAGGACACACGATCCGCTTTTGGAGCACCGGGCACTCTCGGTGAGTCTGAAGGAGCTCAAGATCGTGCCTCCTTTCCAAAGCCTCCGTCCCTTAGCAAAAAGCTTTTGATGCAGAGGACAGAGGCCTGAAGGAGCGCGAGACCGAACCTCCGAAGTTTTCTGTCCTCTGTGCCAAAAGCTTATTAAAAAGGGACAGGAGGCTTCAAGGGCACGATCTTGCACTCTCCTTCAGGCCTCCGTCCCTTGGTAAAAGCTTTTGGCGCAGAGAACAGAAGCCTTTTTGGGGGAGGGAGGGGCGTGATCTCGCCCACTCATTCTGGCCCCTGGGCTCCACGCCAAAAACTTCTGCAAAGGGACGGAGGCCTTCGGAAGCAGGATCTCATGCTCCTTCAGAGTCACAGAGGCTGCCCAGCGCTCCAAAAGGTCAGGTGTCCTGCACAGACAGCCCCAGCGGGTCAGAGAAGCTGAGTAGAGCGCGCTCGTCCTGCTCCGCCTCATTTTCTCACCGCTCTGCTTTTGGAGCGCTGGGAGCAGAGCAGAGAGGCTGGAAGGGAGACAACTCACATGATCCTCAAGATCTTCGACAGGTAAGCGAGTCTCCATAGGCCCAATGCCTGAGGAGACCTGGTGGGGCAGGTTAGGGGAGCGGGGGGGGGGGAAGCATATCTCAGTGGATTGGGGGAGGCCTTGGGTGGTCAGAAGCACTAGCCCTCCCCTTCTCCCCCCCTCCCCTGGTAATGGTCTTCCTCACCAAGATACCTCATGGGCACTTAACGACCTGTGCATTCTATTAGCGAACGCATTTTGGTAAAGCAGAGAGGGAATCACATTAATTTGATGTGATCTAATTAACAAACCCATGGGTTAGAATATAATTGGCAGGCTCTATTACAATCATAACTTGAGGATTACCTTATTATCATTAAGAAAAATGGCCGTGCTCAGCTTGGCACTGTAGTCCCCGAGGTCTTGGGCCAAAACTCTCAGAATTCTCTAGCTAGCTTAGTCTCTCTTCAAATAGTTGTTGAATAGCTTTTGACTTGGTAGATCAACATGTCTTTTGTTCCAGGTAGCTCAGTAAAAAAAATAGCCAGAGTTGCTGGGATGAGTTATATCTTGATAAGTAATGTAAATATGATTTGGTTTCTAGAAAGCTGTTAATTTGCTTTTTTTCCCCTGAATCAAGAAATTCAAGAGGGGAGTTGAAAATTTTTGGATGACAAATCCAAAGGTACAAATGGAAGTATAACTTAAATAAGCTTAATTAGTTAGTTAATCCATTTAATTAGAGATAAGATAAAGATAAACCATAGAAAGGAACCCAGTCAAGGCACTTTACAATCTTCCTTTCAGATATTACAGATTTTTATAGAGACTTTGTCTTTCATATTCACATCTACCATTTTATAGATTCTGTTTTATTGGAGTTTTTAGGCTGTGAGAGTTCTTAATTTATATGCTATGATTCTTTCATAAATGCAAATTGCTAGATGTTATAGCAAATTCTTGTTTAAATCAAACAATTAATCAAACTATGACCTACGGAAATACAACCTGAGTAGAAAAAAGCTGGCAAAATCTAGCATTCATATTTTGATATACATACTAGGGGCCGAATCCTGACCCCACACACTTGAGGTAAAGTTTGCACTGTCTTGATTTACGTGTGCGTGAATTAAATATTTCTAAAAACGAAATACTCAACTATGGAGAATTCCCAGACAATCCCTTCTAAAGCAATCAAACAACACTATGTTGTAGTTCAGGATCTTCCACCCTAAATAACAGATTTGGGAAGAGGGCAGGGGAGAACATGAACAACAATCTAGTCAACTAAAAATGTATTCGGATTGCTTCACTGTTGTAACCAATCACAATGATATGCCAGTTCTTTTTTGGGAAAGAGTCGAGGACTTAATGGTGGATTGTATATTTTAAAGATGAAAGTCCCAAGATCAACTTCAGCTAAAAAGGATCAGATTCCCCCAGTCGAGAGCTGGTAATGTTCTCTGAAGTAAAACAAGAAACATGGAGTTTGACAGCCAAGACTTTATCCTGCACCTATGATTCCTTCCTATTCCCTTCCCTCCCTCCTTGTCTTCTTCCCTTCCTCCCCTCCCTTGCCCTTCCTCTCTTCTTCCCTCCTTCCTTCTCCTGCTCTTCCTCTCTTCTTTCCTCGCTCTTTCCCCTCCTCTCTTCTTCCTTTCACCCCCCTTTTACCCTTCCTCTCTCTTTCCCTTCTTCCCCCTCTTTTCCCTTCCACTCTTCTTCCACTCTTCCTTTCTTTCCCTTTCTTCCACCCCGCTATTACCCTGGCATAGCGCAGGCCTACCTTGGTTAAGAGCCCGGGCAGCATGGCCATCAAAGGCATCGAGGAAGCCGCTAAGTAGATAGAAGAATGATGCCAGTGAGGGGGAGGTTGGCATATAATAAAAAGCAATACAAGCGAAGATTATACGAGCATAACCTGCAAAAGGAAAGGCAAACAATGTTAAGTCACTGTTCTTCAATCCTGCACCCCACACAGAGAGCAGTCTCCAGCTCCCCAAATTTCAGCTAAATCACCCACAATCCCCTTCACCACTTTCTTGCCACAATTCTCCACATTTCTCAAATCCTTGGCTTCATCACATAGACATGGAAGATGTGTTAGAGACTTTTCTGGGGTGGGGTGGGGGGAAGTACAATCTGTTCAACCATCAGATAAGCGGTTGGCCTGTTTGGTGGTGCTTTCCTCAAAGTTGTGGCTTCCCTTAGGGGACCAGGGTTATCACTGCAAGAGCAATGAAATGGAAGTGGCTTAAAGCTGTTTTTTCTCGACCTTGGGTGGCTTTAAAATGCCTGGACTTTCCGAATTCCCCATGGCTGGCTGGGGAATTCTGGGAGTGAAAGTCCAGGCGTTTTAAAGTCACCCAAGATTGAAGGAATACTCAATTAAAATATAAGTCAAGCAAAGGGGGAAGAGATCAGCGCTAGAAGGCAAAAATATCAGCAAGTCCACCACGCCCAGCATTTTGGGACCGACTGCCCGGCCTGCATCCCATCACTTACCAATGAGGTTGGGAACGAAGAGGAAAATATTCTCTTGCTTCATCTTGCTGCCGGCGGGGGCTCTGCGCAGATTGGAAATGCCCTGCAATACCAGCTTAGACCCAAGTCCAAGGCGAGGATGAGCTCAGGCGACACCCATAGCGGCCTTCCCGCCGCCACAAGCGCATCTGCCCGCCCTTTGCCCCTCCTTGCCCGCAGTAGGAGAGCGAAAAAGCCCCCCCTCCTTTACAGATGTTCAGGCGATTCACCACCACTTCCGGGTCTGGACAGTTTCTGAAGCAAGAAACGCCATTTGTAAACCGGGAGAGGGGAGCCGTTTCATTATAATGAATCATTGCGCGCGCGGGGGAATTAACCCCCCTTCAATAAGGCGCCTGTCTCATTCTTCAGTTTCAGGATTGCTACTTTGGGCTCCCTTTGTTTCCTTTCGGTCCCTCACTCAGAGAATTTCCTGCAGTAAATGTACTTGAGATTCCCCCAGCATTTCGGATTGGTTTAGTCCGACTTTCGAAAAGGCTAAGAGGTGAGGGAATCTTCCTTTTTTTTTTTTTAGCTTAGTTGGCCTGCAAGACGGCTGGGGGGCTTGAAAAGCCGGGTTTTTTTTGTAAATTGGAAGAGATTGAAAGATGCTTTTAAAAGAAAAATGACACTTTTCATGAGTTACTCTAGATTTTTAATGCTTCCCTTAGTGCAGTGTTTCCCAATCTTAGCCATTTGGAAGATGCGTGTACTTCAACTCCCAGAATGGCCCATTGCTGGTTGGAGTGTTCTGGGAATTGAAGTTTCAAATGGTTAAAGGCTTAGTAGATCCTGTTTTCCAGGCCAACTGAATCCATAAAAGCAAAATGAAGAGCATCAAATGCAGGGTCTATGAACTGTAACATATATATATATATATCCTGTAATGTCTGAGGAACATTCAGGGCATCAACCCACTTCATATTCTCATAAATTTTTCAGATTATTTTTGAGCGTAGAAGAACAGGACAACAGAGAATGAGGTAGCTGGATGGAGTCACTGAAGCAGTAGGCCTGAGCTTAAATGGACTCCAGAAGATGGTAGAGGACAGGAAGGCCTGGAGGAACATTGTCCATGGGGTCACGACGGGTCGGACACAACTTCGCAAATAACAACAAAAAGTTAAAAACAATGCTACTGCTTTGTTAAAATAAAATAAAAAATTATACATGTAATAGATTTGAAAATTTAACGATCTGAATCCTTTTTTTAAAAAAAATCTGAATTACTGACTTACAAAATGGACATGTAACTTGAAAAAATGCTGAAAATGGACAAAATGGTTGTAAAAATTTTTCAAGAGACTGATAAGGGGAATTTCTTTGCTGTAGTTTCAGACCTCTGTTACAATTACCTCCTGAACAGTTGACATTGTAGAAGAAGAACTGAATTAATCTATGCTATCCAAAATCCACATAGAGTTTGAGAGCACTTTTCAAATTAACAAATATTATTAAATATATATGCCTTCATGCTCCCAGACTTATTTTTTATTAAAGTTTATTACAGTATAAAATACAATGGAAATAAAGATTAATCACTTCCAAATGTTATGCTTCAAATAGAAGGAAAAAATGAAACATAGACCTTAGTGTGAACGTTGAATAATTGTGTAGTTATAGAAATGGCTGATTGTGATGACATATAATGCAAAAAGTTGAGGCTGTAATTGTACTTAATATTTTATTTCATCTTCAACTTACAACAGTTTGCTTAGTGACTGCTTAAAATTACAACAGAATTTTAAAAAGTGACTTGACTGTTTTTCATACGTATGATCTTTGGCAACTGACTCATATATATGATGGTTGCCATATCCTAAGCTTAGGGTCACATGATCACCTTTTGTAACCTTCTGACAAGCTAAGTCAATGGGGAAGGCAGATTCACTTAACAACTGTATTACTAACTTAGCAACTGCAGTGATTCACTTAACAACAGTGGTAAAGGTCATAAAATGAGGAAAAACTCACAACTAATCTCTCACTTAGCAACATAAATGTTGCGCTCAACTGTGGTTGTAAGTTGAGTATTATCTGTACTGGAAAGAGTCAAAAGTCAATGCTTTTTTTTTGTTTTCTTCCTTTTATCCTGCACCTCATTTTTACCCTTTCCTAATCTTTATTTTCTTGTTTTTCATACTAAAATAAGCTCCCAGATGATCACCAAAATAGTTGCAAATAAATATTCTGGCTATATATAAAACAGCAATGGCTAGAATTTGTCTCATTCATGTTTTATTTAAATTTATTTGGTGGGGGAAGAGGTGACAACGTTGAGATATTCTTCATATCTTCATATGTTAGATTGGGCCAACATTGACCTGGCTCTTGGGTAGAACATGCAAATAATTTATAGCAATTATGTCCAGCTCAACCTTTGTTGCAATAATGCTGGACCACTAATAATCAAAAATGGCATCCCTTTGTTTGCTTTCAGGTCTTGTAGGGAGGAAGGAAGTGGACTTCAAGCTGATTGTTTTGGATTGTACCTAGAACATTCAACTGGGCACAGTCAGCTTATCCAGTATCCTTAGCTGTGGTTTCTGGCTGGTTGTTGGTGATGTCACTGTCCAAATTCTCCTGCTGGAGGGCAGCATTGCAAAGAATCCCTTTGCTCAGAAACTTGCTGCATTCAACCTGGTGGGAGACAACAGATTGGGAGCTGCAGTGTAGGAAGTGAAGGAAGTGAAAAGCAATATAGAATCTTAAGTGCCATCTCCCCCCTGGTTTTATTTCCTTCTTGGCAAACAGTTTCACTACCCTGATTATAAGCAGCGGGGAAACCAGAGATCTAGTGTGGATCAGATTGAGTAGAAATATAGTTTCCACCTCTCCAAAAGGCCCTGGGGCTTGGCGAAGGAAACATCCCCTACTTTTTGACGTAGCAACATAGAAAACTGATAGTAGAAAATGACCCAGTGATCCACTAGGTTTGAATTTTTTATTTGTTTTGTTTTGTTTTTCTTTTTTAATTAATTCATTTATACAAAAATTAATTATGAAGGAGACCGTAAGATATACTCAGGTTATATAGAGGAATGGTTAGAGACTCCTCTAAATAACAGGATAAAAATGGATGAAATATAAGAAGTATGATCCTGCTACTAGAGATACATTTAATATATTTGGGAAAGAACATTCTAGTTTTCGCACGTTTGCATTATAAGAAATCTTTAGGCTTTAGCATGCTGTCCTTATTCCACAGGCAGCCTCCAAAATGCCATTTAGACAGAAGTTAAGAAAAGAAACCTTCAGGCTAGTGTTTTTGCATTTTGTAATTTAGGAAACTAAATGAAAATGGAGTCCTACTTTTTTGTGGTGTGAGGGATATCCATCTCGAATCTCCTCTGGTTGATTCTCCTCTTCATTTGTCCCATTGTCATTCTGAAAAAAAAGGAAATGTTGGGATGAGGATCACCTACAGAATATGATCTCTCTTGACTTCCAGTTTGAACTTCTTCGGTGATGGACTGAAATCCGTGATCGTGCGTTGTTTCAATCTGTGCTCGCCGCCGGAGTGCCCCGAGCCGGCTGGATTCGGGGCTAAGCCATCCCATAGAGATGGTGAAGAGGGGGGAGACCGCCAGCAGAGTTGAGGAGAGCTGCATCTCTCCTCAGCTAGCCATTACTCCCTTTCCTGAAGGTTGCAGCGGTGGTCAGAAATGGCCACCTCAAAGAAGAACTCGACCAGAAAAGAATGTGCAGGAGGAAGATAAGAAGAGAAAGTTTTGGTTGACTGGGTTAAACTGAAAAAATAACAAAGTAAGGTACCCTGGAATTTGAACTATAAAAAATAACATTGTTCCCAAAGAAGACTTTGAAGCAGCGAAGGAGAGAGGGAAGGGAAAGGATTTGGCTTTTTTTCCCTTCCCTTCCTTATACTGACAGCTAAGAGATTTAAGTAAGAAATTGATAAAAATCCACTTTGACATCAATAGGCATATAAGCTGAAAATAAAATGCCAAAGGGATAATAAAGACTTTTGGATATTCAAAAACCTTGAAAAGCAGAAAAGGAGAGAAAAGGAAAGAATAAAAGGGCGGGATCTGGAAAAATGGAGGAGACTGCCTGGAACTAAAAGGAACTTACAGTGAAATCTTAACAAGATTCCTAAAAGATACATTCTAACTAAAACTTTATAACAAAATAATAGAACCCCAGGAAGAGAAAGTGGAAAAAAAGAGGCAAGCAGCAGCAGCTTTGGATTATTTGGTGATTTTTGGATTTTTGGCTATTGGATTTAAATGACTAAAATAAATCGGGTGGTTGTTTAAAAGTGTTTAAAATGGCATCGCTTTTAGAAGAACTGAAAATGGAACTTAAAAAACAGAAAGAACATGCATAGGAAGGAAGGGGTTCTTTTGGCTTCGTATTTCAATTTTTAGAAATGGAGATCTGGAACTATGAGAAACAACAAGAAACGCTTGTAGAACAAGAAGGTCGGGACAAAGTAGAATCCATCTTTAATGATCACGTAATTTTATGTGGGGGAAAAAAGGAAAGGGGGGAAAGAGAGTGAAAAGTTTAAGATTTGAAAAAACAACCCCAAAAAAAGAATAGTTTGAAAAATAATTACAATATTAGGAAGCAACAGAAGAGAGGATCACAGAAGAGAGAATTAGAAGAATTAGAGAATTAGAGAGACAAGGGGGCAAAACGGGGAGGGGAGAAGAAGAGGGGGAAGAAGGAAAGGAAAAGAAGAATCTTGTTTCTGTCTTTTATAACTTATTATTTATTTATTTATTTGATTTGCCAATTGTTTACAAGATAATAAGTATAAATGTATACATAGTTGTGAATACATGAAATGGGTACATATAAGAAAAATAAAAGAATAAGAGAAACAATAGGACAGGGACGGTAGGCACGTTGGTGCGCTTTATGCACGCCCCTACAGGCCTCTTAGGAAAGGGGTGAGGTCAATAGTAGACAGTCTAAGGTTAAAGTTTTTGGGGTTTGGGGAAGAAACTACAGAGTCGGGTAGAGTATTCCAGACATTGACCACTCTATTGCTGAAGTCATCTTCAAAAAGGGAGACCCAAGCCTAGTTGAAAATTACAGGCCAATCTCCTTATGCTGCGTCACCTGTAAAGTCATGGAATCAATTATTAACCAATCCATCATCCTTCACTTAGAGCCAAATAACCTACTCTCCAATAAACAATTTGGTTTCAGAAAAAACTATCCTGTAATCTGCAACTCTTACACTGCAAAAACATATGGACGACACAACTCGACCAGGGCAAAGCAATAGACGCAATCTACATAGACTTCTGTAAAGCCTTTGATTCAGTGGTACACCTACAAACTACTCCTAAAAATAAAATCCTATGGTATCTCTGGACAACTGAATAACTGGATAGAAGCATTCCTGTCAAACAGACAACAAATGGTCAAAATCGAGCGTCCTATCAAATCCAGTACCTGTCAATAGTGGTGTTTCCCAAGGCAGTGTTCTAGGACCAACTCTCTTCATACTCTACATAAACGACCTCTGTGATCATATTAAGAGCAATTGCGTTCTCTTCGCTGATGATGTAAAGCTGTTCAATACCACAGACAATACTGCTACCCTACAAAAAGATCTTGACTATGTATCAGAGTGGTCAAACAAATGGCAACTTCAAATCTCAACAAATAAATGCTCTGTCTTACATATTGGCAAAAAAAATCAGAAAATAAAATACAAGCTGAATAGTCAAGATCTTGTTGATGACCCAAGCTCTGTAAAGGACCTTGGAATACTCACCTCTAATGATCTAAGTGTTAGAGCCCACTGCAACTACATAGCCAAAAAGGCATTAAGAGTTGTTAACCTAACCCTACGTAGCTTTTTCTCTGGTAATATCACACTACTAACCAGAGCATACAAAACATTTGCTAGACCAATACTCGAATACAGTTCATCAGTCTGGAACCCACACTACGTATCTGATGTTAGCACAATTGAGAAAGTCCAGAAATATTTCACAAGAAGAGTTCTCCACTCCTCTACTGCTGTAGAATACCTTATGCCACCAGACTTGAAATTCTAGAACTAGAAAACCTTGAATTATGCCGCCTTCGGTCTGACTTAAGCATGGTATATAAAATCATACATTGCAATGTCCTACCTGTCAATGAATACTTCAGCTTCAACCATAACAACACAAGAGCACACAATAGATACAAACTCAAAGTAAACCGCACCAAACTTGATTGCAGGAAATACGACTTCAGCAATAGAGTGGTCAATGTCTGGAATACTCTACCCGACTCTGTAGTTTCTTCCCCAAACCCCAAAAACTTTAACCTTAGACTGTCTACTATTGACCTCACCCCTTTCCTAAGAGGCCTGTAGGGGGCATGCATAAGCGCACCAACGTGCCTACCGTCCCTGTCCTATTGTTTCTCTTATTCTTTTATTTTTCTTATATGTACCCATTTCATGTATTCACAACTATGTATACATTTATACTTATTATCTTGTAAACAATTGGCAAATCAAATAAATAAATAAATAAATAAATAATAAGTTATAAAAGACAGAAACAAGATATAGAGAAACAGGGAAAATATACAGTATAAGGATTGAAAATATAAGCCTATTTAGAGATAAGGGGTGAAAATTTAATTGAAAAGGGGATTCTACAAAGGTACATAAGAGTATTGTTATATTAGAAATAGAAATAATTTTAGAAAATATGAAACAATGTATGATTAAAATGATGGATAAAATACTTATTGTAATGCAGTGGAATGTTTGTTAATAAATAAATGAAATAAAGTGAATGAGAGAATGAAATTAGGAAAAGATGGGAACATTTTAATCATTATTAATGATTTATAAAAATACAGGTGAAGAGAAATATGGGGGGGAAAGAATTAATTATGAAAAGTTTATAAGTGTTCACAAGGAAGTATGATATTCAATTGAAAAGAAATGTTCAAGATTTTAAGATTCTAACTAAAATTAATGATAAAATTGAATTGGAATGGAATGAGCGTTTTATTTACTATATATATATATATATCATCTATATATATATATCATCATATATATACATACATACATACACACACACACACACACACACATATATATAATTTGTTTTCTTAAGTTTTCACGGGTACTTACATGTATGGTATTCAGCTTTGTTCGGGTATTTTCCCACGTCATTGTAGTTGTGCTTTTAAAGTTGTAGCAACGTTTCGGCAGAATCTCATCTGCCATCATCAGGCTTCTGTATTGTGTTCGTCTGTGAGTCAGATTTTCACAGCTGTTTCAGTTTTTGAAACAACTGAAACGGTCAATTATTTGGAAGCCTGCATTCACAAACAAAAAAATCTCCACAACACTAGCCAGGCAAATTGATTGGTGTTTATAATATCTTCTGTCTATTTTGTGGCTTTTGTGTGTGTGTGTATCTTGATCGGCTGGCAACATTGTGTTCCTGTATTGGAGGCTTTTAGTGCAGCTTGGCTCCCAGTGAATGGACGGCTATCATTTGTTAGGAAGCGAGGTTTCAGGCTTCTGGCAGATGAGATTCTGCTGAAACGTTGCTACAACTTTAAAAGAACAACTACAATGACGTGGGAAAATACCCGAACCAAGCCGAACACCATACATGTAGTGAATGTTATAATTTTAAAGGCATAAATTGAAGTTGAAATAAGAGTTGAATGGATAAAATTAAAAGATATAAAGGTGTCATACTCCAATTAGTAACTACAGGGGGAAATTTGTTTAATGAGAAAAGATAATATGAAATTGAAACAGGACAGACAAAAGTATAAATATAATGATTGGAAAGACATTGAAACTTAGAAAAAGATATATAATTGAATTTAGATATGAGATAATCAAAAATAAAGTTGAGAAAACCAAGGGAGGGGAAAAATTATGGAGAAAATGTTAAAATAGTAATAAGATATGGAATAGAACACAAAGATGATATGAAATTGAGTTTGTGTCTGTATGAAGAAGTGATAGCCCGGAATCATGCTATTCTCAAAAAAAAAGAGATGTTTTATTTGTATTATGTTTTTGTGAAAACCCAAATAAAATTTATATTAAAAAAAAGAATATGATCTCTCTTGGTCCTTGGATCTGAGTCACTCCTCAATCAACTTTTATTAGGGTTCTATGAAAAGATCCCAATCATAAAAGCCTCACTTTATTTAGAGTACCAGCTTCCTATTAGAATAGAAAGCCCATTCAAGACACCTTATTTACACAATTGTTTTTTTCATTGATCTTATTACAGAATAAATGCTGAGAAACACCAAATCAGTTCTCATGTAATCGTAACGATTCATTTTATTTCCCATAATACAGTATGTGATTTATATGCAATGTAAAACAAAAAGCAGACCCCAGCCTGCTCTTGGTTTATGGCTTGTTGCATGAATTCAATTAACCATGATTTATCAAAGGAATCATGGTTAAACTGTGTTTTCATTTCATTCCTATTTCTAGTTTTGCCTGTGTCCAGAATCCTTTCCCATTATAAAAACTATGTCAGTTCACATCATAGATGCCTATTGATGGAAACAGGAGATGGAGGCTTCTTTGAGTAACAAGGAGCGCCTTTGATGAATGTTTCTAGTTCTCTGAAGTAAAGATTCTCCTGTAATTAGGCATTAACAAAATCACGCTAAGAATGTTGTGGGATTATATGAATTGTTACATGGTACATATAAAGATTGAGGATTCAAATGATGCTGACCGATTGAAGAACACATTCCAAATCCAATATGTTTGTGTATTTAAAGTGATTTCCCCCCCTTTAAGGGGTCTCTCTTGTATCCATGGGAGATCTAGTTTTTACTTATGCATAAACAGATATTAATCTCCTTTCCATCTTGGGTTGGCAAAGGGCACACTGGGCTAAGAACCTCGCTGTTGTTCATCTATAACAGTACTTAACATTTTCCCCATTGGTTAGATAAATTCTTTTTAAAATTTCCCATGCGGCTCTGGCTGTTATTTATGTTAACAAGGCATAATGAGTATTTAAAAGGTGATTCACATCCATCAAGCATTCTTCCAGCTTTCGTATAGCCTTCTCAAACCTGATCTCTTGCTCCAAATGGGAATGTGCAAAGCTCACCCTGGAGAACACTCGGTAGAACACTTGGTACTAACCTCTATTGATGGGAAAGCCATAGCACAGGTAGTCTTAGACTTACAACCATTTTTAGTGGCCATTCAAAGTTACAATAACAGTGAAAAAATGACCTTCTTGCATTTATGACAGGACGTTGCAGCATCCATATGTAATCAAAATTTGGGTGCTTGGCAACCAACATATATTTCCCATGGTTGCAACATCCAGAGGTTATGTGATCATTTGTGACTTTTCCAGCCAGCTTCAAACAAGCAGCGTCAATGGGGTAGCTGGATTTGTTTAATAACCATGGGATTCATTTAACAAGTGCAATGATTTGCTTAATAACTGTGGCAAAAGAGGCGGCAAAATCAGGTGTGATTCCCTTAACAACTGCCTTGCTTAGCAATGGAAATTCTGGTCCCAATTCTGGTTGTAAGTCAAGGACTGTCTAATTTCCTCCACAAATCTCATGTCCACTTCAAGTACAGTCAAGTTTTGATTACCTCTCCAGTTGGTTTAAACTGCTCATGTTACACCATGTCTGATGTCTTTCTTCCACATGCATTTAATACTCTCAGATGTTGATGGTTTGCAAAGAAGATGGAACTTCTCTCTCCATCTTAAGAGTTAATTCAGGGGGTATCCAACCTTGGCAACTTTAAGGGTTGTGGGCTTCAACTCTCAGAATCCCCCAAGCTGCCATACTGGATGGAGAATTCTGGGAGTTGAAGTCCAGAGGTCTTAAAGTTGCCAAGGTTGGACACCAGTGATGTGATGAGTCCTTCCTACAGCAATCGTACTGGCTCCATTTGCAACCAAACCCTACTTTTCAAATACTACAAAACGGAACTTGGACCGCAGAAGTTTTCGAGTCTGCATGGATGTGTTTTACTTACCGCTTTGCTGACCCAACAGGGTCTAAAGAATTGGAGGTCAGAAAAGCCTCTCTGAAGACCATCATCTGCAAGGTCAGCTCTAGGGAAAAAAGATTGAACCAGGCTAGAAATGGGAGGCCAGAGATTTGTCTCCATATTAAGCAACCCTATTCCCCAGCTCCTTCCAAAGTCACTTACAGGCAGCTGCCTTCAGGACCAGGACTAGGTTCCCGTCGCACTTGGAATCCCGGCTTGCATTTGAGAACAGGGTGTAGGAGGGCTGGGTGGCAAGAAGGGAGATGCATTTAGAACATTGTGCCTCAATCTTGGCAACTTTAAGATGAACGGACTTCAAATCCCAGAATTCCCCAGTCACCAAGGCTACCTGGGGAATTCTGGGAGTTGGAGTGTATTCATCTTAAAGTTGCCAAGATTGAGAAACCCTGATTTAGAAGGACTCAAAATTTCTTGATAATGAGCAGGAGCTATTAAGTAGTAGGTAGAGAGTAGAGTGGTACTACTCCAGAGTAAGAGGAAGTTGCAATGGTGGGCAGTTGCTTACCATTTTCTGTCCGTCGGATGATCGTGCAAAATTCCGAATATGGCATGGGGGGCTGTGAGAGTATCTGGAAGAGTCCCTGGAAGTCAGGGGGGCTCAAGAATCCCAAAAGTGGCTCAGCCAGCCCCCTCGCTGCCATGTAGCTCAGACGGGCTTGAGTCAGTGCATGCTCTGCATGGAAACAAGCTAGCTGAAAAAAGGTGGAGACTGATCAGCCGGGAGCCCTGTGCTTTCCTAGGGAAGACTATTCCTGTATACAGGTAGTCCTCAACTTACAATAATTCATTTAGTGACCAAAGGTAAAACAGCACTGAAAAAAAGTAACTTATGACCATTTGTCACACGTATGACCATTGTAGCATTCCCCATGGTCACGTGATTTACATTTGGATGCTTGACAATGGACTCACATTTATGATGGCTGCCGTGTCTCGGAGGGGTGTCACGTGATCCCCTTTTGCGACCTTCTGATAAGCAAGTCAAAAGGAAAGCCAGATTCACTTAACAAATGTGTTACTAATTTAACAGCTGCGGTTGTTCACTTAACAAACGTGGCAAGGAAAGTTGTAAAATGGGGCAAAACTCACTTAACAAATTTCTCACTTGACAACAAAAAAATTGGGCTCAGTGGTGGTCATAAGTCGAGGACCACCTGTATATACAGGTGGTATTTACAACATTCGTTTCGTGACTGAAGTTACAACAGCACAAAAAAAGTGACTTATTTTTCACAATTCCGACCATGGTAGCATCTCTGTGGTCACATGATCAAAAATTGGATGGTTGGCAATTGGTTCATGTTTGTGATGCTGCAGATCCTGGGGTCATGTGATCATCTTCTGACAAGCCAAGACAATGAGGAAGCCAGATTCACTTAACAACCACGTTATTAACTTAAATGCACCGATTGACTTTAAAAACGTTGGCAAGGTCCTAAAATGGGGTGAAACTTACAACAACCATCTTGCTTACAAAACAGAAATGTAAGCTCACTTTTGGTAAGTCAAGGACTACCTGAAATTGGATGATTGCTGATCCTTCCACCTTTTCACTTTCACTCATACTGCTTTTCACCTATGGACGTTTATACAGGTAGACCTCGACTTACGACTGTAATGGAGCCTGCCCATCAAGGTCATAAACCACGATGGTCATAAAACAAGTCGGTCACCTAACTGACCCAATTGTACGACCTTTTCTGCATCAGTTTTTAAGCAAAACACTGTGGTTGTTAAGCGAACCAGTGATTTGCTACGACCACTGTAAAAACCTTCAAGTGACTCTGGGCCTCTGCAAAGGACTGTAAATGTAGCTGCGTTGCCAAGCGACCAAAATTTGGTCATGTGACTGAAGGGGTGGGGTGACTGTAAGACCTTCTGACCCATGTCCCAAATAGCCCCAGGGGAGGTTCATTGTGATTTTGAGTGGTTGCTAAGCAACTGGTTGTAAGTCAAGGACTCGCCTGTACCCTAGTCCAGTGATGGCGAACCTGTTTGTTGTGGTATGCCGAAAGGATGTGCATGCCAGCACCCACAATACAATGCGCCTGCCTCCCCGTGCATGTGCGCGCAACACCCCACCTGCCCCCTTACCTGCACTGCACATGCGCGCACCTCCAAGCTGATTTTCAGCCCGTTTGAGGCCGTTTCCGCCCTCACGGAGGCTCGAAGGAAGCCTCTGCAGCCTCGGAAGGCTGAAAATGGGCCCTTTTTGGCACTTCCGGTATTTCCAGAAGGCCCGTTTTTCGGCCTCCCGAGGCTGTAGAGGCTTCCCACGAGCCTCTGGGTGGGCGAAAACGGATTCAAATGGGCCAAAAATCAGCTGGGAGGTGCGCACATGCACAGTGCAGGTAAGTTTGGCTGGGGTTCGTGTGCCTACACAAATAAGTCTGTGTGCCACCTGTGGCATGCGTGCCATAGGTTCTCCATCATGGCCCTTGTCTCTTATGCTACACAGAATTCTCTTCTCATTTCGGTATTACTGTTTTTATGAATCGATTTCAGGGATGGAAGGATTGGACAGCTTTGGCTTATGAATAAATGATTTTTATTCCTTTTGCACAGTTCTTTGGACTGCTACTATTGGAAGGGTAGTACAGGTAATCCACGATTTACAACAGTTTATTTAAATGACCATTCAAAGTTTACAACAGCACTGAAAAATGTGACTTACAACCATTGTTCAGTTACAACCTTAGCAGCATTCCCATAGTCACGTGATCAGAATCGAGATGCTTGGCAACTGTTTCATACTTATGACTGTTGCTGTGTCCCAGGGTCACGTAATCCCCTTTTGTGACCTCCTGACAAGCAAAGTCAATGGGGAAGCCCGATTCACTTAACAACTCGGTTACTAACTATCAACTGAAATTATTCACTTAATAAATGTGACAAGAAAGGTTGCAAAATGGGACAACAGAACCACTTAACAAATGCTTCAACAACAGAAATTTTAGGCTCAAATTGTGGCCGTAAGTCGAAGACTACCTGGTTTTAAAGTTGTTCTATGATGGGCCACGACTAAAAAACCCCTTTGAATCATTTGTCATTACAGGTAAGTCCTCAACTTACAACAGTTTGCTTAGTGACTGTTCAAAATTACAATGCCACTGAAAAAAAGTGACTTATGACCATTTTTCACACTTATGACTGTTGCAACATCCTCATGGTCATGTGATTTACATTTGGATGTTTGACAACTGACTCACATTTACAATGATTGCAGTGTCTTGGGGCCATGTGATCATGTTTTTGTGACCTTCTGACAAGCAAAGTCATTGGGAAAGCAGATTCAATTAACAACTGGGTTACTAATTTAACAACTGCAGTGATCCACTGAACAAATGTGACTAGAGAGGGGAGAGAGGGGAGAAGAGAAGGAGAGAAGGAAGGAGAGGGAAGTGGAGGGGAAGAGGACAAAAAGAGAGAGAAGAAGAGGGAAGGGAAGGCAGGGAAGGAGAAGGAAAGAGAGGAAAGAGATAGATTGTCAATGCAAAACTGAAAATATGAAGAGAGAGGAGAGGAAAGGAGAGGGGGAAGGCAGGGAAAGAGAAGGAAAGAGATGGATTGTTGATGTAAAATTGAAAATATATATTATAAAGAAAAATGCATAATAAAAATATAAAAAACAAACGTGATGAGAATAGTTGTAAAATGGGGCAAAACTTACTGAACAGATTTCTCATAGCCACATACATTTTGGCCTCAGTTGGGGGCATAAGTCGAGGACTACCTGTACAAGAGAGAATTTCTCACTTGCACAGACTTCCTCTTTAGGGTTGGGCTGAAACAGTCAACCTGAAGTACCTGGGCAGATTTCTGGGCTTCCACAGAGACCTGGACCATTTGGGCAGTGCCAGCCACGGTGTTGATGAGCAGCTCAGCCATGGTTTCGGAGATTCTGGGGGCGAAACCTCCCGGAAGACTTTTATCAGATTGAAGGGGGCTGTTCACCTCCAAATCGAAGCTCTTTTCCATTTTGGATCTTAAGAAAAAGGATTGGAGTAGGATGGGGGGGGCGGGGGGGAAGAGAAAGAAGGCAGGAAAGAACTTGAAGGCAGGATGAAAGCTTAATGGAGGCTGAAAGGGAGAACTTTTCTTCTCCGGGGCTGTCAAAGGAGAACTTTTGAGAAGAAAACTAGGCCTCTTTCTCAGCAGAATGAATGAACCAGCCATGCCCATTATAGCAATAGCACTTAAGACTTATATACTCCTTCACAGCCCCTCTCTAAGCCATTTTCAGAGTCAGCATATTATCCCCCAACAATCTGGCCCATTTTACCCACCTCAAAAGGTTGGAAGACTAAGCCAACCTTGAGCCAGTGAGGATCGAATTGCTGGCAGTCAGCAGAATTAGCCTGCAATACTGCATGCTAACCACTGCACCACTACGGCTCTTATAACACTCTATTTTTGAGGCATTTGAAAAAGCCTCTCTCCCTCCCTCAATTAGCCTGGAGTCCAAAGACACTGAACCTGTGTTTAACTATAGTTGCAGTTCTCCCCAATGGCACTGCTGCAAAGAATCAACGTTGGGCTTTCTGTGCATCAAACATATCCTGCGTTCAGGAGCAGCTGTTTGGCCATAGAAATTGGCCATAGAAATCATCCAACAAAACATCAGCAGGAATCATTTGACTTTGCTCCTTTGGACTTGAATGGAGCCAATAGGGCCACTGAGCATAAGCCAAGAGCCTCTGACCTGAGAGATGCTTCCAAAGGTAGGTTTCTACCTCATCTTTTAGTAGTGAAGGGATTGAGGAGATCCTGGCCAGCTCATCCTATGGAAGGAATAAGGTTGAATTCTGCTGTGTACCAGTGCTAAACCTAATTCTGTTTTTGTCAACTTCAAAGGAATACATAAAAATGATTTTTGATTTTTATGTTTTTTAAAGTAGGTATTGCATAACTTTTAAAATGTAGCTATCTAATCTTTGGCAAATGTTTCTATTTCTTCCTGATAATTTTGTTTATTTTTTGTCCCTCTGCCCCCAATATTTTAAAATATTGCCAGCTATGTTTCAAGCGACAAGAAAAATAATTTTTTCTCAAGTGACAAGAAAAAATAAAAGGAAAAGCAATTCTATAGAATATTTACAAACTGGGGCCAGAAATCTCAAGGTAGTTTACTAAAAATTAATTAAAATCTATCACTTGCACCCACATATTTCAATTTCATTGTACACGTGTTGTGCATTGACATTAAATGTTCGATTTGATTTGATATTAGTTCAATGGAAGAAGAAAATACTTATTTGCAGGTTGTATAATATTGACTGCCTGCTTCTGTGGTGCTTTTAGATGGAAACTGGGTGAATGAGGGTAACTAGGGAGAATGAAAGGCCTTCCTAGAGGCTTCTGTAAAATATACATGGCAGCATGATAGTGTGGCCCAAACTCCCATCTATTTTTTTTAAATGTGCCTTGCACACTTTGATCACACCCCACAGACACCCCTGGCTGCTACACCAAGATCTTTGAACCACTGCTACAGAAGAACAAAAGCTGGCTTTAGTCCATGCTTTGTTTACCTTTTGGAAATCTTGCAGCTTGGATCCCGATTTGAGGATTAAATGGGGAGCTGTGATTTTCTGCTGTCCAGGAGGGTAAGAGAGCTACTAAATTCTCCCCTTTATCCTGAAGTGTCAGGCAGAACACAACCATGCACACACAAGGCCTGAAATTCAGATTCCCAAGATTGATTACAGGCACCAATCGAACCTGTTGTTCTGCAATATGATGATGTAAGATACAGCAGTTTCAAACATCTGGTGTATTTCTCAAGGGGCCCAACAGAACAGAAAGTCAGGACTTTGCCCATGCTCAGATGCTTGGCTGCAAAGGGAGGGGCGAGAATCTGCCTTCAGGAAATGTGTGAAGTCACCAATCTTGGATATAGACACAAGCCCTCTTTCCCATTCAAACACAACCCCCTTTCCTCCTCAGGTGCCCCAGTGTGGGAGGTGAAATGAAACTAAGCTGTGTCTCCTGTTGCTTGCCAAACTGCCGTGATGCTGTTACCATGGGAATGCTTCCAGAATCCAGTTGCTAGGTGACGGAATTCCTTATAAAGCAGGAGGACCAAACTTTTGCGAAATGCCACACAGGACAGATCTGCAGTTCCAGGATGCTGGCTGTGAGTCAGAAAACGTACTTTAGAAAGGAAACGAACAAGTTCATGCTTTCAAGATAGAAACCTTTTAGGGTTGAGAGCTGTACAAGAAAGGACAGTTGAAATGTGCTGCTGTTAAGATTTCTGAGAATTTGTAGTTCAGGGTTGAACTGTGGGTTCCTAGGAGCTGTCCGAGTTTGGGTTTTTTCCTTGCAGATGTTTCATCACCCAGCTAGGTAACATCATCAGTGCTAGAAGGATTTGAGAGCAAACCCCAATCCCTTCTAGCACTCATGATGTTATCTAGTTGGATACTGAAGGTTCTGCAAGAAAACAGCCAAGCTCAGAGAGCACCAAGCAACCCACAGATGTGTGAGTTTTAGCATCTTGTCATAAAATTGCTCTAACCTTGGAGTTCTTCATCCCTCCCCAAGAAAAAAACAACAAGACACTCTTCTTTTTTTTAAATATTCAACATTTTTATTAAAAGATTTCTCACCCCGCCCAAAGCCTCTCCCATTGGTAGCCTTCTAGATAGCAACCAATTACACTTTTGCATTTTCCTTTCACGTTTGCTCTCCCGTGTAAGATTCAAGCTTCCCCCCCCGTTCTTTTTTTTTTTTAAAGTGTTTTATTTTCTAATACATTCCATAGGACACATATGTCTAAGTTTCCCCGCAACATTTTTCTTCATATATAAAAAAAGACATACATACACACACTCACATTAGTTTTTAATCACCCACACAGAGGGAGACAGGAAAAGAAAAGAGGGTGGGCAGGGCAGCACAAACAAACAAACAAACAAACCAAAAAAAAAAAAAAAAAACCCCAGGAAGAGGAAAACTGTACATGGGGAAAGTTATGGCACAAAAACAGAAAAAAGATAATTTTTTTTTTAGAAACGTAAGGATTATTATAATACATCAAGCCCCTCCAGCCGTATCCCTCCCTGTAACCCCATTTCTCAGTCCCAGGCAGGCAGGAGAAAGAAATCACTAAATGAGCATCTTGAAGTCATAAAAGACTCTCTCTACCTCCTTTTCCCTCCCACCCTCCCCTCTTAAACAAAAGGGGTCTGATTCAAGTAGAAAATTGGACTTGCCAAATCTGGGAGAGGGTTCTGGGAAAAATCCACCAGACTGAGTTGACAGTGGAGGCAAACTTTGGGCCTAAGGATTGTGTTGGGGGAAGGAGCACTGTGGAGATTTGAAAAAGAAAAAAAGAAAAAGCGGGGGGAATTTGAGAATTAAAGTTGTTACATTTGGTTAGAGGGAGAGAGGGGAGATGTGCTTTGGCTGCCTTTACTGGGGGCAAAATTTCAGGTTCTTGTGCAAGAACAAAAAAAACCCTCACAAGTATGAATGTTTTTAAGAGGAGGAAGAGTTTGGCCCTTCCAAGAATCTTCTATTCTGCCCTCACAGATTTGGGGTCTCCTTGTTTTGCACATGGGATGCTTTGCAATAAATACCCTCCAGCTGCTCTGAATGGTTTTTAGAAGCCCACCTGTGAATGAGACAAACATCCTCCCTGTTTATTAGGACAAATGCCTCTTTCTAGGGTGCCAGCATTATTTCTCTTCCACTCCCATCTCAAAAAGTTAAGAAACCTTTTTTTCTGGGGGGTGGGGGAGAAGTGCTTCTTGGTGAAGTGGACCGTTTTTCTCCTCCTGCACCTTAGCTAACCTGAGCCTTATTTACATAAAGAGCAGACAGGAGCTGGTGAAATCCTCCCTTCTGCTCACTTTAATAACTGGTCAGAGTCAACCTAGTTAGATGCACCCCCCCTCCCCAAACAGGGAAAATGTCTGTAACACATACGAAACTAGTGCCTCGGAAGTTCTATCTCAGAGGTCATCTGACATCTAGTTTTCCAATGGGCATTTTAATTTCCTCAGAATTCTCCCACTTGCAATTTAAAACAGGAGAGTTCATCATCACGAGCTTTCACATCTGCGGTCACTGAATAGGACCCTGGCATTCTTCTCTGATGCTGCTAGAAGTAAAGGACACCCTCCTGAGGCAGCCACCATAATCACCTACCGCACACTATTGTTTAAAATTCGAAAAAACTTCAGCATTGTGAATGAACATGACCTCACACTTCATTTTGCAAGAACTGCAAAAATCTTCTCCCTACAACAGTCTTGCTGATCCTGATGCCCGCTAGAGAGGCTGAATTAGAATTCTCTTTAGCCGTCCTGGCTGGGGATGATGGAAGTTGCAGTCCAAGTTATCTGGGGGAACATCAGGTTGGTGAAGACTGTTATGGTTTCTAGATTTTATTGGGGAAGTGGGCAGGAAGAGAGAATTAATCCCAAGTGACCCTCACTGCCAGATTAACTCTCATGAAAGAAACCGGGGTTTAGTTCTCTAATTCCTGTCAAACGCACACCCTTTCGTGATATTGATTTCAGACTTTCTTTTGGATGGAACACCAAGGAAGTTCAGGCAAATCCGCAAAATAAGAAAGACACGATTTTGAAAACTTTTCAGTTGGCTGATGGGACCCACCACTTCAGTCTCATCCTGATTGTTTTTAGGTTAATTAATCTGCCTGCCTTTTAGCGGAAAAGGAGGGTCTGTTTTTCAGCCCGGAGTAGAGATAGCTGGCCTTCAACATCATTTATTAGGTCAAGTGGTCCCTGATCTCAAACCCTGGATAGACAGCCTTGAGGTTTGATCATACTGGGTTGTCTGTAATTTACAAAGTGGATGTATGGCTCGAGAAGGAGAATGTGTAGGAACACAGGAAAAAAATGAGATGACAATGGCACTGTGTGCAATCTGAGCCAATCTGAGCCAACCAAGTAAAGTACTCGACACAGCTGGCTCCCTAAACTCTGCAACCAAATCTCCTATGTGCAAATATGAATCCAGGTTTGCAGAGCTGCAGACTAGAAGAGGCGAACATGAGCAAGGGAAGGTGCCAAGGCTGTGATAGGTGACAAATATGGAGAAGACAAAAAGGCTTGAAAATTATGATAAGGTGGGCAAACTGCATCTAAAACAACCCAGAGGAGGTAATTTCATATAAAGGTTAGTTGCATAAGCACTAAGCTAAATCTCTTCCAGAGATCTAGATTGTGATCAGGAAACTAAATGTGCTATATGTGCGTGTATGGGGAGAGCTCCAGTCCAAAGCCCCTTGTAACAAGAATTTTTGGATGCTTTTTCTATAAGAGAGAGGAGAATGAGGAAAGAAAGACAATGTTTATAAGCTTAAGGATTGACTGTTGACAGATGATCCCCAGACTAAGGTGGACTTTAAAACAGACATTGGGGTTGTGGATGGAGGGCACTGATTAATATCTACATTCGGATCATGATCGGGATAAAAAGAGTTGAAAACCCATTTATTCTCCCCCCATCATGTGGGACCAGCATGATGCCAAGACAGTCTCTAGAGCTGGATAGGCCCCTGATTGAGAAAGAGAAGGCAATGCAGATTAAGAGCCCAGAGTAGCCTGTCCTATATACTTCCCTCTCCCATCCTTGGGCTAGAGTAAGTTAAGGAAGGTACACAAAAAACAGATTAAATTCTGTCATCTCCTCCTGTCTTGTGAATTTGGGCAGGAACAAAAGCCACTGTCTACCTCCAGGATGCAAAGTTCTTCACTGTCACTCTGAAAATTTCTACACATGCAGGTTAGCCCTACCCTCAATGCAAATCCAGGATTCTCTCCAGTTCAAAGGCCTATTCATTCCTCTCACTAGCCAAGCTGACTTCAAGGAACCCCTGGCTTTGGAGAGGGTTTCTGGCTTCAGCAGCTCCAATTACACCCACAAACAAGCCACAGTGCACAATTAAAAATTCTGGATTTGTTGTATTGTGGGAGTGTTTTTCTTTTCTCTCCCCCCGCCGCCCCCCTCAAGAGAAGAGATTATTCAGCCACACCCTGAAGAGATAACCTTTATCTCCATTGCTGGAACACTATTCTTGGTCTGTCTTCATCTACAGATTGTGGCCACGCTGGGGGAGCAACCGACAGTCGTCAGGGACACAATAATAGACTGCCAACATCATGTTCGCAGCTTTGATGTCTCTATCCATTTGGCAAGGGATAGGAAGCCACGATGTGAGGAGGCACCAGCTATGCTCCAGAGGACGAGAATTCAACCTTCCATCTCACAGTCGAACCTTCTCCTGGTGATTGACAACTCAAAGGCTACTGATGATGACTGAGAGCTTCCACTGTGGTCCAGTTTCACAGCATCTCCCATTTTTGTTTTTTGTTTTTAACTTATCGACCCCCGGATAACATGCCCCGCCTCCCTCCCTTTTTCACCAGCCAATTCCCCCATTTGCCTCCAGCCAAGTCTCCCTGTTCTCTACCGATCGCTTCACGAGTAGGAAAAATGTGACCCGTTGAGGATGTGAGAAGTGACGCTGGCTGAACGGCTGATGCCCTGGTCCGACTGGCCGCCAGAAGCTGTGCGCCGCAGGGGTTGGGGGCTGTTTCTCAGCATGACCACATTGGAGCGGCCGCTAGGAGCCGAGGAGGAGGAGGAAGAGGAGGAGGGAGATGAGGAAGGGGGATGAAGCCAAGCTGAAGGGGGTGGGGCAAGCATGGGAGGCTGCCTCCATGCGTGAGGAGCACCAGCTGTATTCTGAACCCCGTGGCTCCAATGGGAGCCGCTGCGGGGAACCGGGCGGGAGGGCCAGGGCTGAGGAGGGGCCGTGTAGCCTTGGTTGAAGGCTTCAGCTGGAATGCCTGTGAGCGCCATATTGCTGAATCCCAGACGCATACTTTCAGAGTCGAAGGCTTCGATCTCCCGGGCCTGGCGCTCCAGGAGGCTGCGGATGCGATCGGAGCGTTCATTCTGCAAGGCCAACATCTCCTCTTCGATCTGGAGAAGGAAAGGAGGGGTGGGGGGAAGCACCATGACTTCAAGTGCAAGAATCCACAAACACACTTGCTTGGATACCAGAGCAGCAGTGAGAAAAGCAGCCATTTTGTCTCACTTGGCAGCCAACAAGGATACGCTGCAGATCGTCTTCAATTTACAACCATTTGTTTAGTGACCATTACAGCGGATCTGAAAAAAAGTGACCTATGAGTGGTTTTCACTTGACAACTGTTGCAGCATCCCCATGGTCATGTGATCAAAATTCAGGCACTTGGCAACTGGCTTGTATTTATGACAGTTGCACTGTCCTGGGGTCATATAGCCACCATTTGTAATCTTCCCAGCCGGCTTCTGACAAAGTCATTAGGAGAAGCCGAGTTCGCTTAATGACTGCATGGTTCACTTAACAACTGCAATGACTTAACAACTGTGGGAAAAAAGGTTGCAAAATGGGGCAAAACTCACTTAAACCTGCTTTGCTTAGCAACAAAAATTTGGGGTTCAGCTGTGGTTAAGTTGAGAACTACCTGTGCCAAAATGATTAAGAATTGGATTCAGTAACAACCCTCTTTAAGACATACACGAAGTTGGCTGAATTGCTTAAATGAGGAACCGAGATCTAGCACTCAACACAGCTCTCCTAAATTAGAGATAACGGAGATTCCTTGTCCCCAAAAGAGGCCCATGGGACAGGGCATATTTCATCATCTCTACTCAGATCCTCGCTGTTTCAATAAGATGCCTGTAACTTCATAGCTGAACCCGAAGAACCACGAAATATAAAGGCGATAGGACATTTAGCTCAGATTAATTTAAAAAAACCACCCTTAATATAAAAAAAACCCCACTTTAGAACAAAGCAACCCCATTTGTAATACATTTTGCCAAGTTTCTTAGGAATGCAAATTCTGCAGGAATGGAGGAATTAAAAGTGAAATAATTGCTTTTGTCTTGCTAAGAGTCTCAGGTGCATCACAGTCTGATCCCATGGGGGTACTTTTAGAAAGACAGGAGGAGCGTGTAATCAGAGTGCCCTGAATAATGCTTATTCCCAGCTATTTTTCTATGTTAAAAAAAAAGAGTTCAATGCTTTATGAAAGCACAGTTTGGTATTATTTTGCTGCCACAGCTGAAATCAACTTGCCTAGTAGGGAACAGAAGGTAAACATCTCCTGTTATTCAGAACACCATACAAAAAATGAACCACGCAAGCCTCAGATTCATTTAGGGGGAAGAGAAGCTCTAAATCCAGAATAGAAAAATTGAAAATGGTTGGGAGCAGAAGGAGAGGAGTAAATCATTTAAATAGCTGTAAAAGTACAAAGCTACAGCTGAACTGAAGAACAGAAAATAAAAGAAGAAAACTCTAAAATTCCACAGAGTTTTTCTTACTCAAAAGCAGTGGTACAGGTACAGCTCGACTTGCAACTATTTGTTTGGAGATTATTATTATTATTTACATGGTCTTGAAAAAAGTCACTTCTGACCAATTACAACAGTTCATTTAGTGACCATTCAAAGTTACGACAGTGCTGAAAAAAAGTGACTTATGACCATTTTTCACACTTATGTCCACTGCAGCATGCCGATGGCCATGTGATCAAAATTCAGACGCTTGGTAATTGACTCCTATTTATGACCATTGCAATATCCTGGCATCATAGGATTCCCTTCTGCGACCTTCCAATAAGTAAAGTCAATGGAGAAGCCAGGTTCAGGTAACAACTGTGCATACTATCTTAACACCTGCAGTGATTCACTTAACAACGGTGGCAAGAAAAATAGTAAAACGGGACAAAATTCTCTTAACAAATGTTTTAACAATATAAACGTTGGGCTCAATAGTGGTCCTAAGTTGAGGACTATCTTGTATTCTGTTGTTATTCCCTCTCTACTTTCCATGGAAAGCAAAGAGTAAGAAGGACTAGCGTTGTCGAGTCAAGAAGGGACACTTTATAGCTCAAAGCACAAGAGAAGATCTGCTGAGTCAGATTAAAAGTTCAGGAGAATCCAGTAGCCTTTTTCAACCAATCAGATCCCTCCAGGAAGCCAATGAAACAAATATTATTGATATGATGCCTTCCGATTGCTGTTAAGACTCATAATACCCAACAGAAGAAGCAAAGTTCTCATAATATCCAACAGAAGAAGCAAAGTTCATAAAACACCTTGTTTCTATTAGACTTCAACAGCCTGACAGTTGGCCACTGCTAGGAACCTGGAGCTAACCATCCTATGCAGAACTGCGGTGGCACTATTGTCTTTCTCCTGAATAAACAGAATGTTTCCTACTTCTTTTATTAAATTTGGAGGCTGCTGAACTCCAAATGACTCTGAATAACTGACACTTTAAAAAGCAAAGAATAAAGAGTGGAAAACTTCCAGAAAAAAAGTGGGTTTTCGTTCTTGATTTCTGCACATGCTCACACTTCCCAACTTTTCAAAAAGAATGATCTGTACACTACAATCAATATGAACACCATTCAATCACTGTGATTTTTCTGTTCTAGAGTATAGTTCAAGGAGAACATCATCCACAAAGCCCAAAACAGCTCACCCCAAACTATAGCTTGGAAAGTGAAATTATGTTCACTAGAGTAATTAAGAGTTGCTGATTCACACAGGGCTTCTGAAGTGATTATGGATTAGCAATGGATAACTTCTTGCCAGAGACAAAGTCTGATGTCAGACCTCAAGGAAGAAGATTCTGTTTTCAGCTGCCATGTAGGAATGACATCAAAAGGCAAAACTAGAAACCAGGAATGTCAGTGTGAGAGGTCAAAAGGGGGTGTCAGAAAATCCTTTGAGGTTCGGGCTTTGCCCAAAAACCCCTGAAGCCCCACTCATTTTTTGATATAGGGGTCTCCAACAGATTCTTCTAGGGACTGCAGCACTCAATGGAAAAAGCTTGTTCATCTTTAGTACTGAGAGAATAAATAGCTCAGATTTGCATGGAGAACAATTCACATTTGGGGCCTCTAAGTGGGATTGAAGATGGAGCCACGGATCTTGGTAGGTGCTGCAATATCTTTGGACCCCCCCCCCCCGCAAGCTCCATAGATTGTCCCGGAGAGGCAGGGAGAATGGGAAGTACTTACTCTTTGCTCTAGGAGGGCCCTGCGGATAGACACCCGCTGCTCCAGCTCCTTGATCTCACGTTCATGCTGGGCCTCAGTGTGGATCTTGATTTTGCTTTGATAAGCGTTCAGCAGCTCAAGCTCCTGCTGCAGCTGCATCCTTAGGACTTGGTATTCTGCCTCTTGAGTTTCATCCAAACGCAGCTAGGAAGAGAGGAGGAAGAAGAAGAAGAAGAAGAAGACATAAGGTCCTACAAAACCCACTTAGGATAGCCTGGCTCTTAAAGTGACAGACTGGCCTCAAACCAAAGGCAGGAATCTGTTAAATTGACTCCATTTAGTCTGCCTGCTTTGCAAAACTGTTGCTGGAGGGCTCTCTCTGCCTCAAGGGGATTATATAGCGAAAATTCCTGTTTGTGGTATGGCTCCCTGGTTGACAATGGCTAGAAATTCAACTCGCTGAGCATTCCCCATTTCAGCGAAGGACAATGGGTACCTCTGGGATTTCTGTCTATTCTGTTTAGAAAGCACCTCATACCTGCCCCAATAAAGGGCAGAGGTGGGTGGAAGAGTCTGTTTTAAGAACAGACATACTGTCAGGTTCATGTTGCTTACGGCGTCAGGAGGTCAAAGCTTATATTCATTAAGCAGTTATGGTAAAAGGAAGTCTATTAGCCCCAGAACTTTAAAACTAGTCACCCACCTCTTTGGAGTTCATTTGGGAGTGAAGAAGATGCTACAGAGAAAAACATGCTTCAGAGCCCTGTGAACAAGGGCCCCATTGCACACAATGGACATTGTGGCTTGACAGGCAGCCTCTTTCCAAGGAAGCCTTGGGGACTACAGTTTTGAGAGCAAGCAATTATGGCTCTCTAAAACGTGTTACCCTCAGCATCTTCTCTTCCATTTTTCTTTTGGGGGAAAAGCAAGACAATTAAACTGGTATTCAAATCAAAGCCATGTTTAAGGATAAATCAATCTCTTGGGCTTTATTCAAGGTAGATAAATTCCACCTCAAGTGGTCAGCCCATATCCCATGGGGATTGGTCATTTTATCTCAAACTTTTGCTGGCCAGAGCTGGAGGAAGAAGGTTGAGGATGGAAAGGAAAAACTGAAAAAAGAATTGGTTGGGGCCTAGGATTCAAAGCATGGTTGGTGAATGCTCTTCTCCGGGGATAGAGGAAGGCTGATTTCTCCCTCTCTCCCACCCAAGGGGAAGGCAGCGCAGGGTACCTACAGCCTGGGTGGAGAGCATTTCATTGATGCTGTGGTCGTACTGCTCGGCTAAGATGGCCAGCTTGCGGGTCTGTTCATCCTTCAGACGCTTGAGGATTCCCTTGTGTTCGCTCTTTGGGGTGGTCTCCAAGAGATGGTTGCGGAGGGCCTTGTATTGCCGTGTCTGGATCTTACAGGTGTCCTGAAACTGCTTTTTAATTTGCAGTTCTTTGGACTAGGGGAGCAAGAGGAGGAAGAGGAGAAAAAAAAGGGGGGGGACAAGAAAACAAAAACAGAACAATGCCAGTGACCAGAGGAGGAAGAGGAAGAATGGCAAATAAAGAACAAATGTGAAAGGAAGAGAAGGAGAGAGAGAGAGAGAGAAGAGAGAGAGAGAGAGAGGAAGAGAGAGAGAGAGAGACAGGAGCATGTATTAGACAAACAACTCCCACCAGTGGGGTTTTTGGTGGGAATAAACCAAATCTAGTTTTACTCAGTAGTTTTACCATTCTAATGTTCCCACTTAAATCAAAGTATGAAATAGCTACAGCCCAACCAAATAGCATTAATGGAGTGAAAATATACTTCCTGTTTTAGGTTGATGAAACATAACAACGTAACAGTTGATAGGAACCTTGGAGGTCTTCTAGTCCAACCCCACTCCCCCCAAGTAGGAAACCCTATACCATTTCAGACAAATGGTTGTCCAATCTCTTCTTTAAAACCTCAGGTTGGAGCACCCAACACCTGGTGGCAAGTCGTTCCACTGATTAATTATTCTAACTTTCAGGAAATTTCTTAGTTCTAGGTTGCTCCTCTCCTTGATTAGTTTCCATCCATTGCTTCTTCTCCTGCCTTCAGATGCTCTGGAGAATAGGTTGACTCCCTTTTCTTTGGGGAAGCCCCTTTGAAATGCTGCTATCGTATTAGCCCTAGTTCTTCTTTTCACTAGACTAGACCTACCCAATTAAATTAGAAATAACCAAAAATGGGATTTGCTCTGAAAGAAGGAACAATGCATTTGCTGACACCATCTATGAGGTAGCTTCAAGAAACAGGACTAGGAGGGCCTTCTTTCTGCCTAAGACCCCATGAAGGATAAATGGCACAAGGCTGCATGGAAAAAAATAATTGAACCAGTCGACGAAGAAGCTTCATATATTCCTTTATGAGAGGATGGCTGCCTGTGGAATAACTAGGGCAATGGGAATGGGGAGACCTGCTAGAAATTTCCTATAGGCCCTACAGGTAATCCTCTACTTACAACCATTTGTTTAATGACCATTCGAAGTTACAACGGCTTTGAAAAAAGTGACTTACAAGCAACCCTCACACTTATGACCCTCACAGCATTCCCACGATCAAAATTCAAGTGCTTGGAAAACCAGCATTTATGTACAATAGTGGCAACGTCCTGGGATAATGTGATTGCCATTTGTGACCTTCTCTGCGGGCTTCCGACAAGCAAAGTCCATAGGGGAAGCCGGATTCACTTAACGACCATACGATCCACTTAACAATTGCAGTGAAATGTTTTACAACCGTGGCTAAAAAAAAAACAGGTTGCAAAACCGGGTATGGCTTACTTATTAACTGCCTTGCTTAGCAGTGAAAATTCTGGCCCCAATTGTGGTTATAAGTCAAGGACTACCAGTATTATGAACTGAGGAGCAGCTGAAGGGTTCTAGCTAGTTCTCCCCGTTGATTATATTTCCTAGTTATCTGTGTTTGGCTGATGACCAGGCGACAGGCAAAGAAGCTTCGGCAGAGAAATTTACAAGGGGTCTGCTTGTTCAAGAGGCTGAAATCTTGGGCAAACATTCAGTAAATATTTGCTTGTTTGTTTCTTCCCGAGTTATCAGTGATCATTCCTGAATATAAAAGGCACAAATGAATGATATGCCAGATTCTGAACTATATCAGAAACTTTACATGTTGGAGTGTGTTAAACAGCTGTATGTTGGACGCCTGTGGCGATTCTGTCATCCGGATCACAGCTGACTCTAAAGTGCTTTTTCAAAAGGCAATTAGACTGTTTTTTTCCCTTGAGAAAGAATTATAACACGTTTCGTTTCTTGTCCAAGAAACTTCATCAATTCTGATGGTGGGGTGGGTGGGTGGGTATGGAAGGATAGTTTCTGACCAGATGGTGGGGGTGGAAGGACTGCATTTCTTTGCAGTCATCTAGTCGTTAATACTCTCCCAGAGAGCTCTTGGCCATTTGCGGGTTTGTCTTTGCCCTCAAGATCACCTGAATCAGAATGCAGTTGGTTGTGCATCCCCTACTTCCAGCCTACAGTGCAGTTCTTGCAGCACTTCCAAGAATATTCCACAGTTGCACCCTGATTCAGGTGACCTTGAGGGTAAAGATAAACCTCCAAGTGGCCTCAACAGCTCTCAGAGAGAGCACTAACAACCAGAGGACTGCAAAGAAATGCAATCCTTCCACATGCACCCCAACACACACACCACACAGTCAGAACCTTTCCTTCTGGGTCATGTTTGTATTGAAATGTAAAAACCTGGAACCACAGTGCTCGCCAAAAGAGATGTTTCTTTTTAAAAAATATATAAAAACAAAAGAAGAAATTGAATAATGAAATTATTATGTATGTTTAAATAATGTGGTGATTGGCATTAGAAGAAGGTATTGGAATGCTGAATAATTAAACAATGAAGGATCATAAACTATTATAAATATGTGTTATCAATATTAGAATTATATATACAAATGTGATGAATGTAAGGGATGTGATTAATGTTGTTATTTCTGCACCAAAATGTATGATGATTAGGTGCCACACTGTTTATGTATTGATGACTATAAGTAAAATAAATTAAAAAAACTTGATTAAAAAAAGAACCTTTCCTTCCATCCTGCCAACATTCAGTCTCAACTGTCCTTCCAACCCTCTCTCTCTCTCACACACACACAAACAAACCATCACCATCACAACATATGAAGTTTCTTGGGTGAGAATTGAAACATTTTGTTTTTATTCCTCAAGGAAAAAACAGTCTGTCTGCTGTTGGAAAAAGGACCTTTGAGACAACTGCATGTTGGGTTTTTCTAAAAAATACTAAAGTGAAAAAAAATAAGTGCACATTACCATAATCTGTATAAAAAAAATGACATCACTGCAGCTCCACATCATGGCCTAAATATAGATGGAAGGTGATATTCTCAACACCCATTCCCCAATAAGCTGGTGATGGCTCTTCATCCTCTATCCTGTTCTGCAACAAAAAATATTCTTCATTCTCATGTTCAGGATTGGAAAGTTTCCACAGGATACCTTTTGAGGACTTATCTCTGTTGGGGGTAACTTCCAATCCATCTGCACTCACTTTAAAAGGAATTTTAGGCCTTCTCTTCTAATCTAAAGCACTATTCAATTTCATTTCAAAATACATGGTGGAGAAATGGAAGGAAGGATGAGAGTAGGTTTCAGCATTAAGATGTCAAATGGAAACTGACATCCCATTTTGCCTAGCAAAACCCAAAATATTGTTTTTCAGGCATTGATAGAACAAACTCAGCCTATTTTTGAGAGACAAGAGTCTGCAAGAGTGATGAATATCTGTTGTTCGTCACTGTATAAAATGTTATACGGATGAAAACTTCATACATTTGTCAAAAATGGACCTGCAGTTACCAAGGACAAACATCATAAATTATTTTTAAATCTTGGAAAAGTTCATTTCTTTGGCAAGGATTTTTAGTGATTTATCGTTCTATCAGCCAGGCTAAAAAACAGTCACAGTACAGAATTTGAATACCCTACTAGTTTAAAATAATTCATGAAGAATGCTGACCCCAGTTTTCCCAATTTGGTGCATTCCAGTTATGTGGACTACAGTCCCATGATCCATGCTAAATTGGCCACATGGAAAACACAAAGGGAGAGAAGGCATTCTGAGCAAAAAATGATGCATCAGGGACTATCACAAAACATGATGCAAGGGATAGGGGTAGGGTTAATCCAAATTATATGCCCTCCTCCCCCTTTACAAGTTATGCTTCCAATTATGAGTTTTGGATATGCAGAAGTGAACTTTTGAGCTGCCAAGGAAATGCTATTCTCTTTTTATTTAAATTGAGTCTATTCACCCCAAAGCTCATATTGATGAGCAAAATGTTTATTTCCTTGCATCTCTGATGACATCCCTCATATCAAAACCCACTCAATTTTTTGTAATTTATGCTACACCTCTGTAATTTATGCTACAACTTTTCATGGCTACAATCTTTCATCATTCTTTGGACATCTAAAATGACCCCAAACCCCAAAGGGGGTGAAAAAATTGTCTATACATTTTCCACTTGTGTATGTTATTTTAATTTATTTCATTAGCACCTCATACACTTGCAAGGTCATAAAGAGAGAAATGAGGTACTAGGAATTAAGGTAACAGTGGAATGTGGAAGAACAAACCTCCACTTACAGCCTCCTAATAATTTTACTTATGGAAACCTAAAAGTACATTAATTGATGTTTTTGGCACAAAGTGCATGAAAATAGACATATAGCCCCATATTTAAGCTTAAGTGCCCTATTTTCTTAAAAATCAAATCACGTCAAACTCAAAATTCACAATACAGAGGTGGTAAATTGTGGTGCAGAATTTTTATTTTTTTTCCTTCAAAATTTCACATGCATCCACAATAGGGAAGGGAGAAATAAATAAACCACAGAAGAATGCCCCCCCGCCACATGAAATGGGAGAAATAAATTAAAAATTATTTAACATAGTTTTTTTTAAAATATGAAGATAGAGGAAAAAACATAGTTCAAACACACAAAAAATGGGAATACAAAATACATTATTAAAATGGACAAGATAGAATCTAGATTAATGAAAACAAGCTTGGCCAAAAAAAAAAAAAAAAAAAAGGTTAAGAGGAATGCTAAAAAAAATACACAAATCCATGGATGTTGCAAAACTGAAATAAATTAAAAAAATCACAGGTGAACCAAAAAAGGGAGAAATACAAGGTATGTGCTTTATGCAAACATGGGACCAAAAGCCAGAATCAATGAACATGGAATTATTTCTAATTTAGGATAATCTGAAACTTATTGATGGTAAATTGGGAGGAGGGAACTGGGCTAACTACAACAAGAATGGATAAAAAGAAACTGAAAAAAAAAATACATAGAAATGCAGAGACTGTTTTAAAAATATGCTACCAAAATAAACAGGAATGAAGACTCTTTCAAATTGATTTAAGTCTATAAAACATGGCATTGCCTACAGTTGATGAAGAACTCAGAAAGACAAAAATCTTAGCCACTGCAAAGCTGTTTTTTTTTAATTAACTGCTACTGAAACAAACAGGATTTATTCTCAAAGTTGGTGAATTCAGGACCACTCTGTTTGTTGTCAGTCACGTAAACATCCTGAGTGGATTAAAAATATTGATTCTGTGATGATGTATGTTTATACAGAATCAATTGGACTTTTGGTTTTATTCCCTACCAAATAAATAAAAACTTTAAAAGCTAGTTAATCAACAAAGAAATTAATGCAAACTGATTTGGAATTTTATACAGCAGCTTCCCCTTATTCTTTGGCAAAGTCATCCCAATGCAGTGGATTTCAGTATGTCACAATTAAAATGGATCAAGATACTGGAGTTAAAAAGTGGGGCAGGCTGTAATAGAGTTTGGTGCTTACCGGCTCAAAGTTAAAAAAGGAAAAACGGAGTCATACAGGGAAGCAGCATAATCATTTGGGTTTTCCAGAACTCTCTAACCTGGCTATTGATTAAATGAAAAGAATAGGCCTCTCCTCTCAGTGTCATTTAAGGAGCAAGCTACAGGTAACTGGGGATAAGCATATCATTCTAGCCAGTGAGACATGTGTTAACACCTTTACCCTAAAGCTTAGGAAATGGTTCCTAGAAATGATGTGGCAGCAGAGTTTAAAAGAAGTGAAGTGGGGGGTAGAGGGCCTTTGTGATGTTATGAGACAGTTCCCATAAATGTAGCATGCCATTCCTTGGCGGATAAGTCATAGCTGGTCCTTGGGAAAGATAAGAAAAATGGAGCATCACAGTTCTGAAATCCATCCTTGTACTTTAGAGATGGGGTTGGGTTTCCAGTTGTGTAAAAGAAATGAAAAGGCTGCTCTCCTACCTATAAGGCCTCAAACCACACCGGGGGAAGCATTAAAAGGCAAAACAACTTTTGGTTTTTAAAGAGGTTGTCTATGCCCTGGCTGCAGGAGACATTCATACAGAAACATAAAATTTCATATTTGGTAGTTTTTCTTTTCTTTGACCAAAATGCAACTGCCTACACTAAAGCCAACCACCTCAATGCCAAGCCATTCATTTCAAATGCCAGCATGTGGTTTTTCATTTAAAAGAAGAAGAAAAAGCTACTGGGTGGCCCATTATTGTTTTAAGTGGAAAAAATCTACAGCAATAAGCTGTCATTTTATGAATTTCTCCCATTTTCAGTCAAATTGTATTGTCTAAAAATTCTATTACAACCCCTTTCCTCCCTCCACAAAAAATATATATAAAACTCACCAACCTACCCACAAACAAATACAAATATGTACATTCAAGTTCAAACTTTTAAAAAGGGGGATTGTTACAAATATGGTAAAAATGATAAATATATGTATGTGTGTGTAAACATGCACACACACACACACCAATGGTGGAAGTATATACGAACGGCGAAAGAATCACTTAAACTAAGCAAACACTCAGGAGCTGAAGGACTTGGTTTTTCAAAACGTATTTAATTTCTCAAGTCTTCATATCATTATAAAGGGGGTTCGTTCTCTGTGGCAGACGAAGAACTAGTGTATTTTAGCAGGAACTCAAAGCTTTTCAGAAGGTAAAAATGGCTTGACATGAAGACACATTAAAATCTCCTCACTGCACAAGAGATGCTGAAGATGGAAAAAGCAGTCATTACTGCATCTTTTAAATAGAAGTTACCAGAAAGAATTTGTAAAGAATGGGACATTATTTATTTTATTGGCAAACCTGGAGCTGTCTTATCTCGGATGATGGAAATAGGAAATATTTGGCCCTCCCAAATAGCAGACACAAAAGGGTCTCAGGTGATTCTTTCCTCGTTGACACAATGAACACAAGACAAAACCTCCCGTCCACACCCAATATGTAAATAATCAGAGCTCATACAAACATTTGGTTCTCCACTCTGATCATATTAAAGCTTCTTTTACCAAACACATCCTGCCCAGAACCTCCTGGTAAGAAAACAGCAAAACATCAACAAACCTTGGAGGGAGGGAAAAAAATGACTTTGAGAGTAAATACTGGAAAAGTACTTCGGTCTGATTCCCCAGAACTCCAGAAGCTGGCCCACTGCACAGAATATTGCCATGTGAGAGGCAGGCAGTTCAACTGGAATGGCTTGTTTCACAATGATAGGCAAGGAATAGAAACCCAAGATACTGGAGGGCTGTTATCTCCAGGGCTTCCTGACAGGTGGGGACACACGCAGGCGACCACTGCTTCTATTCAACTGTCTCAATGGCCCACTGGAATGGTTTCTGGGCCTTGCCACACGTGCCACCAAGCAGGGGATACGGCTGGGCCTTTCCTCCCTCAGAACATATAAGCCTTTGAGACAATGGAGCACAGAAGGGGGCAGCTGAGCGCAGATCACCTTGGTGAGGATCCTGTTGAGGGTACGGATTGGTTTGGCAAGGAGAGCGAGGATCCGGTGGTGCCAGGGGAGGGGCGGCTGCCGATGGCGGGATAATACCGGGATACGGCTCCGGAAGCTGCCTTTGTTTGTTTTGGGGAAGAGGCGGAAGAGCCCCTGTTCGCTAACCAGCCCCAGGCGCTGCAAGATCCGGAAAACCGGGCGTGGGAAATGCAGAAGAGCCAAGAGCAGAAACCGACGGGCATGGCGGGGAAATCCCTTTAGGCTGTGCCTTGCCAGGGCCCCCAGGAGATAAAGGGGCAGGAAAACCCAGGGAGAAGCTAAGAGGCAAGAGGCCAAAAGAATGACCGGGACATACAGGCGCCCCCTGTTGGCACTCAACCCCACCACCCCTACTGTCCCCCCCACCTTGATAAGAAGAAGGAAGGAGGAGCCGGAGAGAAGAAAGACAGAGTGCAACAGGGTGTACGTAACCGCCAGGCCCACTAGGAATCCTTCAAGGGCCAGGAGGACATCTTGAAAACTCCCCCCCTGGGCCCAGAGAGCAGCGAGCAAAAGCAGCAGGGTGGGGGCACAAGGGTACGCAGAGACCAACAAGGCCAAAGCCACACAGAGAACATGAGGCAAAACGGTTGCCACTGGAGAGGTGGCCGGCTGGGATTTGCCAGCCCCCTGTTGACTGTAGGGATCGTCGCTGGCTGGGCAGCCATCGCCTGAACCTCTCAAGGACCCCTCCTCTAGAATAGTGGGGAGAGACTGAGCGTACAAATCCTCTTGGTCTAGAAATGGTTCTAGCTCTTCGTCGGCTTCTTGGCCATCAGGCTCCGGGACGCCTGGTCGCCCCCAGATCGGCAGCAGAGCCTCAGAGGCATCTCTGCAGAGATCCAGCTCTCCAAGAAACTTCTGGCTCAGACCTACATCGGTAACTCCCTTGCCATACAGTTCTTGCTGTTTTAGGCTAGCCATAGAATAGTCTAAAATCCACCTTTTGCTGCTTGAACCTAAGACATCGTGACCCTCCCCATCGAGCCCCAGACACTCCTGTCTTTCCTCCAAATTTTCTGCTTCCTGCCCATCTGGAATGACATCTGCCATGCAGGGCCAATCAGGCTTCACCTCTCCACAATCTCTCATTTTTGACATCAAAGACTCTACGCCCTGATCCAAGCCTAGAATGCCCTTTTGTGACCACTCTTGGACAGGAGGCCCCACATGCACTGCGTCCAGCCGTGGAGTTTCCTCCTCTTGACTGCATTCCTGGACCATCTGTTCATGACCGTCTAGCTCAGACTTTGAAATGTCCTTTGTATGTGTGTACATCTCTAAAAGGTCTGGGTATTCTATCTCCACATTCCCTATCTCAGCTTCAACCTGAGTTGACTCCAAAACCTCTCCAACATGTGTGCCATCACCTCTATCATCACAAACACAATCTGACTCCAGGACATCCAACTGACACCCTTTTGGATCTAGATACTCAGTGTGCGCGTCTGCCAGAGGCTCCTGATCCCCCGCCACACTGTCCCAAGGACCATGCCCACCCAAAAGGTCCTGTCCAGAGTCTAGACTTCCAGCCTCATATCTGTCCATTTCCGTCACCCCTGAGTGCCCCTGCCCTGACTCCAGAACTCCCACAACCTGCCCTTCCGGGCACAACTGGCAGCAAGGTGGTGTGTAGGTAGCACCTACTTTGAGGCTTTTAGGCTGCTGCCGGACCTCCATGGCATGCTTCTGGCGCAGTTCCTGTTCACGGCGCTTATTGTATTCCAGCTGATTTGACAGCTCAGTTTGGTGTTGCAGACGGGTAAGCTCTGTGCGGGTACGCTGGACAGTATGAAGGTGGCGAAATTCCAGCTCCTGGGTAGACTCATGCTGGCGCAGCAACATGGCGCACTCCAGATCCTTCTGTGTTTGTTTCTTGTTCAGTTCCTGGGGGTCAGGGGTGGGGAAGAGAGCAGAGTTAGAATGTCCGGATCCATAGAGTGTTATCTATGGTTCCAATATATATGAAATATTCAGCACTTTTCTTTCTTTTGTCCAATGAGAACCCTCTTCTCTAATGGCCAAACAGCAACTTTTTTAGCAATAGCAACAGCACTTAGACTTATATACTGCTTCATAGTGCTTTACAGCCCTCTCTAAGCGGTTTACAGAGTCAGCCTCTTGCCCCCAACTATCTGGGTCCTCATTTTACCTACCTCGGAAGGTTGGAAGGCTGAGTCAACCTTGAGCCTGGTGGGATCTGATCTGACAAATTGCAGAGTCAGCAGAAGTAGCCTGCAGTACTGCACTCTAACCACTGCGCCATTGCAGCTCATATTAGGGACCCCTTTTTCATTGCCCTTTGACTTAGTATCCTATTTGTGTAAGTGAACAATATGAGAGTTGATACCATATCAACCACGATACACTTCTGGACGATCTAGGGTTTGGGAGTGGTTTTCCTTTCTCTGTAGTTGGGTTTAGTTGGTAGGTAGGGAGATCAGGCCTGGGACTTTTGCACACAGGGTGGATTAGATTTCAATGCGCCTCAATGTGCCCCACACGTATTTCTATGTGGTGTCTAAACAGGACTGCATCAATTTGGGGTCAGATATCATGATTATGATCTCCAACTGTATGCCTTGATTTTGGGCTGATCAGGTGATTATCACAAAGTCTTGTTCCAGTCCTTGAGGTTGTGTGGATCTGGATGGGTAGAAACACCCAACCCTGAGAAGACAGAGTGGTTTTGAGTATGTGGACTATCCAGATCTGGAGATATTCCATCTTTAGTCTTGAAAGGGTTAATACTTCCCCTTTCAGGACTGTGGCCCAATTTGAGGATCTTCATGGGCTCACAACTCCTGCTCAAACAACGGGTGGCATTTGCGGCCAGGGATATTCTTGCTTAGAAAGAAGCCAATAGGCTTCCAGGTGCAATTCAAGGAGTTGCTTATCTCTCTTTCTAAAACTCTCATTTCTATAACCTTTAACTGGGCAAAATGGTGCTTTAGGAAACAATTTTTGAACCAAGGTTCCTCAAATGGATTAATTTACCTAACGTGTCTAAAATCCGGGACCCATAACTCCCATGGAATTGAAATTTGGCAAACTGTATAAAACATTTTATGACATCAAAATCATAAAGTGGTTTATGACATAATACATAATGTCATAAAGTATTTCCTCTGCTGATGTCTAATTGTGCTATACAGTTCAACATGGGCAATTTTTCCAATGAAGACACTGCACGAGACCTTCTGTCACTCAGGAATCTGGTAAGGAAACATCTTTGAAAGGATGACCCATCGGTTGTCTAGTTACCTATAATGCCATCCATGGCATGGTGGATTGTCTGCTCATCCCATGACTGGCAGAGTCAACATGTTCTGGTTCCCACTTATTTAGACAATAGCAATAGCACTTAGACTTATATACCACTTTATAGTGCTTTACAGCCTTCTCAAAGCTTACAGAGTCAGCATATTGCCCCCAACAATCTGGGTCCTCATGTTATCTGATGGGACCAAATAACAAAAATGTGGACTTTCCTTGCCGTGGAGCCTCCATCTTCTAAAGTAATTCCCCCAGGATTCATATGGCCTCCAACCTGGCATAATTTAAACAACCTTTTAAAAATCTGGCTTTTCTCCAGGCCTTGGACTAAAGTCGATGGTTGACTCCTCCTAATTAGTTTGCTAGAGGCTGTGCTATTTTTCCTCTGAGCGGTTTATATATTGGTTTTGTATTGTAATATTTTAAATGGTTTAATATTATACCCTGTCGAATGTTGCTAGGGAATTGGGTGGCCTAACTTCATTTAATTAGTGGACATTTAATTAATTAATAAGTCACAAAAAGCTTGCAAAGGCAGGCATTCAAGTAACCACTCATTATGGCAACTCTTTCCAAAGAGATACGAGTGGGGGAAAAAGGGGCACACAATTTAGCCTGCCCAACACACCCACCCCTCAGAGTACATCTCCTGCTGTTTTGCTTTTCAAGCACAGATTCCCCCCCCTTCCTGCTCCCATCAGGCACCAATTACTGCTCCCCACCTCCCGCAGTAAGTCTTGGTCCAAGTTATGGCGTGCCAGCAGCATCTTGCGTTTGTACTGGCGGCATTGCAGCTCAAAGTACTGCCGCTGGCGCCGCAAAAGGTTAGCCTCTTCCTCGGCCTGATAATGTTGCATGTTTTCTTTTTGTCTCAGCAACCATTCCTGCTTTTCCCGCTTGGGTGTGCTCTGATTCTCCTGCAGCTCCTGCAAAAGGAATAACACAAAAAAGTGAACACTCCTTTGTTGACACATTGGCCTAAGCTTTGGCTGTTGATAGGCAGCATGTTGACAAACTGCAATGACCGAGTTCATCTGACACGCTAACCCGCAACTCAGTATACCACTGAATTATGGTTAACGTGGTGTGCAAATTTAGATGTGGGGAAGTACAGCCATTGCCCCTCCAACATTTGTGTACAAGAGTGGAAAAGACTGTGGATAGATTCCTCCAAATGTGGTCAGCCCACGGGTTTTGGAATACAGATCTCATGATCTCTAGCTCGCCTACCAAGACATATATTAAGGAAACCTATCTTGGCAACAGTTCACAGCTGGAGATTAACAGGTGCAGAATTCCAAAAGAATACATATAAATTATACCTGCAGGCAAATATTCATTTCCTTTTTAATATACCTTTTCATTTTTATCCCAGAACAACAACAAACACAGGGGACATAAAACCCTGACTTCCAACAATGTCTCTCCATGTTTGCCACAGTATATGATATTTCTATCTTTCTCTTCAAAGATACAGGCTGCGTATCATTATAGGAACTGTCAGCATGACAGCATAAATCTCACTTGGTTATTTCTGGCCTTTTAGGGCATACTATTTTCCACATATTCCTAAAAACCAGTTAAATATTTTATCTTCCCCTAAAGAAGGCATTTGCAGCATTTTACATGAAATAAAACAAATCAAAATAAGAAGAGGACAATTTGTGGCAGGAATTGCTAAAAGTTGGGTGACATGTAAATCTAACTCATTATTTTTCATCCTCATCATCACCATTGCTCTGAAAGGCTCCCTAGTCACAAGCAGAGGCAGGGTGGCAAAAGGAACTTTGAAAAGTCAGTTGCCAAACCAGTGTGGGATAATGAACTTTCGCTTTCCTGCTGCTACGTTTCACTACCCTTCAAATCAGGATACCTCTTTCAGCTGCTCCTTCCGTAACTTATACTGGCGCTTCTGTGATTCAAGTAAGTTGCCCAACTCCTTCTTCTGTTGACCCAAGATATGTTGCTGAAATTTCTTCTCTTCGGCCAGGGCAGCTTTTGCCTGCAGTCAGGGTCACCAATGATGGGAGTGGAACAGAAAGATAGCTTAGCCATGCCTCGGCTTGCATACGTGCTGGCAATTTTGTACATAGTCAGAACATCATCCAAGAGGGTGGGGAAACTAGACATTACTGCAGATGGGATGTGACTAATAACTTTAAACCATCCTTTACAGCAGAGGTCCCCAAACCCCGGCCCTTTAGGAAGCAAGCCACTGAAGTGGGGAGGGGGGAGGGTGCGAGTCTGCAAAGCTTCATTTGTGCTCGTGCAGGATTTAGGTTGCACGTGCAAAACCATTTTCCCGCCCACCCCCGAAACTGCCAAAGCCTTTGCCACCAGTTCGTGGAACCAAAAAGGTTAGGGACCCCTGCTTTAGAGAGAAATGGGACTCCTAGTATGGGAAAGTGTACCATTTGATCTCTGGGAAGAAATGGCAAACCACCGTGGGATGAAGAGCCAGGGAGCAGATTGTCTCTTCGTCTGGACAAGGAGGAAACTTGAGATTGCCCACACCTATACCAACAGTTTGCTCCTCAGGAGGAGGCCGCAACCTCTGGTAGATTTAGAGCTCTGTGAGATGAGTTATCTTGCTCAATCCACAGTTGGGGCTTTTAAGAACAGTGGGTTTGCATATTTCTTTTTCTAATCACTTTTGGAAACTGCTTGTTGACTGCTGGTCAGATATTAAGAACCTTTGGATTGAGACGTTTTACAGCACTGGATGAATTTCCTTCCATCTTTAGTGAAAAAAGTTCTTAAATACAAGTTTAAGTACTTAAAAAAATTCTTTTAGAATAAACAGCAAAAGGTGATTAAAACGTTGACTTTGGAAAGTTGCAAGTCAATGAGGGGCCAAGACAAGATTTTTTTTTTTTTTTAAAGGGAATTAATTGAAAGAATCCTTCCCATGAGAAAATTATTTTGTTTTGAATTCTCCAAAAGAAATCACGAAGGCTCAACATTAGAGGGAATCAAAAGGAGCCAAAGATTACAATTAAAGAGGATCACTTAAATTTGAATTATTAATATAGGATGAAGCAAAATATTTTAACATGGGATGCACTGAAAGACTACCTTGAACAATGTCAATTTTACAAGCGTCTGTCTCTAACTACACTGTTTCAAGGATATTAGGAAAGAGGAACAAGTTTTACTTGATAAGATTGAGGGAGCTGAAAGCGGATTTAAAAATGGCAGCTACAAGAATGTTATGGAAAAAAGATATACTGGATATACAAAAGAAACTGGCTGATATCTTAATAATTAAAAAGGATAATATATTAAGAGAAAAATTTTCCTATACTCAATTTACAGAAGAGAGCTTTGAAGAATTTTACAGAGGGGACAAAGAAAATATGAAAAGAAGCTCTAGGTCCTGGGACATTATTTGAATGGATCAAGATTGTTAAAAGCAAAGGGAAGGAATATCAAGTTGGTTTATTTGTCCAAGGTTAAAATAGATACGCTGTTATCTCCAGAAACCTTACAGTGAACTTTTGCTGATTAGGATTGAAACGACAAGAGATGGGAGGAAGCAGGAAGAAGAATTCATGGGCTGTATTTTAAGAGAAGGTAATAAGTTGTTAAAATTGCTTATACGTTTGATGAAGAAGTCATTTCTTTATAGCTCTTTTTTTCTTTATTCTTATTTTTGTATCTTTTCTATTTTTATTTTTTCCCCTTTTCTGCACATACTATTTTTTCTTTGTATTCTTTTATTTTTTAAATTGTATTAGTTTTTAATCTCTGTAATTGTAATTGTTAATAAAAATATTATACAATAATTATACAATTTGTACAAGGCATAACATTTCTCGACAAGCGAAATAACTGATTGTAAACACCCTTGCCTAAATTATTCAATTCTTTGGGGGAGGATGTTTTAATTTTAAAGAATAGATCAGATCCAGGAACATAGGGGCCTGTTATGACCAAACCTATTTCTGTTTAGGATAATTGATCTCCTTGCTTGCGTGGCCAGAAGGATTGGGAACAATCAGAACAGTGTGAGTTAATCAGAGAGGCTCTTCCCAAGCAAACCTGCAATACTTTATTTAATCTCACAAGAGTTGTGTATGAATGTGCATGGGAAGGAATAATCAAAAGGAAATAGGGGAAATAATTACTTCAATTTGGAGATAGTTTTTCACCAAGGATTAAAAAACATGCCACCTAAACAGTTCACAGTACTTTGGTGACATGCCTGAAGGTGGTGATCAGCTCATTTAAGAATGGGTGATAAAAATACTGGTCTCATGAAATTACCATTAATTTGCATGATTTCAATCTTCTCTCATGAGACTTTGCAATTTTTTCAGGCAAGAATGCTGAAATGACTCAAAAATTTGGGATCAGTATTAGCAATTTGGACAATTTTTCCTTCCTTCCTTCCTTCTTCCTTCCCTTCCCTCCTTCTGTTTGAAATAAGCTGTTTTAGTCCCTGTTATACTAAAGGGATTTAATTTTTGCCTTTCACTGTAATAAATCCCACTGCAACTTGTGCTGGAGGCTAAAGTTTCCCACCTTCCTAATCTCATAGGAATTCATTTGTAGTTTCTACCCCTTTGGCCAAGTGATCTTCCATCTCCCTATCCAAGTCACCTGTTCTCACCTCTTTCTCAAAAATAGCCTGATGCTTCTTGGCCAGTTTTTCAGCCTCAGCCGAGAAGTTGTTGCGGTGGGCCTCAAGCTCTTTGTCGAGACGTAGCTGGTGCTCGTCCAGTTCAGCCCGCAGTTTGTTCTCCAGAGCCAGCAGCTGTTTCTGATGTTGACGCCGCATCCGTTTGTAGCCACTCATCTGATCCCGTAGTGCCGAGTCTTGCTCATGCTCCTGGATTTGGCGAGTCACCTGAAAGGAAGGAACGGAAGAGAGGAAGAAGAGAGAAACAGGAAAAAATTAATCCAAATTTAATTTAATCCAAAAGTATGATGGGGAGACAATACCATTCATGGGTTTATTACTCAGCTAATCCTGCCGTGGGGTAACAGGAACAATATACTGAAGTGTTGTGCACATTCAGACCTGAAGCAGGCAAGGATCTGGTATGAGCATCTTCTCACTCTCTCTCTCTTGGCTGATCCTCGTACCGGATCGTATCTTTTCCTGGATTTGCACGCGGCCTGAAGAGGCTCAGGAAAAATTACCTTCCAGTCAAGGAGAGGTTAAGGTGATGGGAGACAGGGCAGCAGTGGGCAGTTTCCTACTACCACTTGCACTGTGCCAGCCAAAGAAAAGCCACAGCCTCCAAAGAGTAGAAAAAGAGTGCTCACGCTGGATCCTATGTATGTACCCTCGTGCACTTTGGATCCAACTATAGCACGCCTCTAGTACACAGAACCTCCCTTGATGGTAAAGAAACTTTTCTAAATTAAATAACTGAAATAATCAAGTATTTAATAATTCAATTTTTTTAATTGTATGAGATTTAATGAAGCAGCTGTCTTAAGAAACAGAAGCATTCACATTTTAAATAAATATTGCTAACCTCTCTCAGAAAATTGTTGAAAAAAATGTTCTCAATAGGCATAGGTATAGGTTTCTGCCACTTATCCATAGTTCTGGACTTACCAAAGGAAACTTTCAACTGTTTTGCTTGATCAACTCCTAAATAATGTTAAAAATAGTAATACGTCCAAAGCCTTCTTGTTCACCATGAATACACCTTTTAAAAAAAATAGGCAGAACACAACTGCATTTCAGTTAATTCAGATTTCTTTCTGTCTTAATTTTGTCTGCTTCTTGCTTAACAACTGCACTGCAGCAAATTCCTACAAAGGGCTCCAGATGCCACAAACATTGAAACTTCACTGACTAATACATTAAGAGAAAGGAAGAAGAAGGTTTAGTAGGCAGTACCCCCAGCAATTTATGAAACCACCGGCAAAGGAAGGAGGTTAGCAAAACAAAATGAAAGAACTGAATCCAACTGAAATCAAGTTTGGCATAAGGATGAAGGTGCTGGACCAGAAACCAGGAAACTGAGTTCTAATCCTCCTTTTAGGCATGAAAAGCAGCTAGTGACTTTGGCCATACACTTGATCAGCCAACCCATCTCACGGGGTGGTTGTTGAGGAAAAAATAGAAGGCGAGACCATTCTATGCATTGCTTTTGAGTTGTACAAAATACGAAGGCAGGATTATCAATCTTCTAATAATGCAATAAAGTATAAGCAACTTTCTCCCCTCACCAGAGAAGCCGTACGAATGGTGGCAAAGTGATCTCGATTACGGCAGTAGGCACGACGTCGGGCAGCTGACGATGAGCTCTGGGGCTCCATTTCTGGCTGGTAGGGATCATCATACAGATTGTCATGGCCCTGAAAAGCATTAACATGCACATAAGAAGCGATGCCTCAGCTTCTAACATTGCAACTTTTCCTTTAAAAGGCACAAACAAGAGTGTAGAGTCGGCAGATCAAACAGCACTTCTATGAATAATTTAGACTAGCCAGTTTTAGGAAGTGGAAGTGTGGAGATATAGTGGAGCAGGACCACAAGCTGTTATAGAGAGTACTATAGAAGGAATTCCAAGATTTTCAGAAGTTTAAAGCAATATAGTCCCTAAGGCCATCTTCCAAACTTGACGCCATCCAGATGTGTTGTGGCAGTAATTCCTAGAATTCTAAGCAACTGGAAAGTGTATCAGATGAACATCTGTGCCATGTTGAGAAAACCTAGATTGAGGCTTCAACTTCAGTCATGTTTCCATTCTTAAGCACAAAGCAAGATCACATGAACAGACCACATTAAACATGAACAGACTAGGCATTTGTAATCTAGTTGGGTTTCCTCCAACTGCTGTTTCCAAAGCATGTAGAAACTTGGCTGCAACCCCAAGAAATGTAGAAAGCTAGGGAAAACCAGTGTAGAAAAGAACTGATTCCCCCCCTACAAAACAAAGGGGGGTGGGTGGGAAAGTTTATCCACCCATGTCTAAGGAAGTAGGATGCAATGTTCCACAGAAATCCAGTTCTGTGATCATCAGCATGCTTCTCTCTCTCCTTTCTCATCCCCACTCTGGACTTCCATTTTCTCTACCAAGTCTGGTTTTTTTTGTTTCATTATAAAGAGGTAAAGGATACTCCACATTCAAAACTGAGCTTTCCCCTTATTATCTGAAGATTCCCATATCCTTATGGCCGATCTGCAGGAAGGCTTACGTTTTCTATCGCTTACGTTTTCTATCACATGCTAGAAAATATTCCACAATGTTTCCCAACCTTCGCTTTATTCTGAAATTGACATTTGACTGCTCTTGCAGAAGGACACTGAGTTCTATACCGGCAGACGGTGGATGACAGAGCTATTCGAGGTGACGGTGTGCTCGCCTTCCTGCATCATGGCCATCTCAGCCCCATCATCATCATCTGAGGCATCGGCCAGGCTGTTAACGCTGCTGCTCTGACTGCTGGCACTAATGGACATACTGGGTACCGAGTGGCTGCTCTCCATGCTATTGATGGTTCCTGTCCGGTGAAGAAACTGCTCTACTTCCTGAAACAGCAAAGAAGGATTAAATGAGAAAGGTGTTACTACACTGTTACTCTCGTGGTGGTGAGAGAATTATGTGAGCTGAGGTCCAAGAAAGTCGGGGAGAACTGTATCAGAGAAAGTAGGAAAACAACCACAAACCTCTTCCTCTTCTGGTGCCTCTGCATTTGGACCATTCTGAGCCTCCTGGAAGAGGATTTTCTTCATCTTGCGGTACTGCAGATTGTCAAGCTCCCTCACTGCATCCTTGGTCCTCTGAATCAGGTCCATGATAACCGTCTGGGGTCGCTCCCGCAACAGAAAGCGATGCTGTGGAGTCACAGGAAGAACTAGCATGAAACCAAGGAAGTAGGTCTGCAAAAGGTCTCCAAAGTTACCCACTGATCTCTTAGAATTTGCGATCTGACCAATCCTTTTTCACTATTAAGTACATTCACAGAGTTGGATAACAACCACTGAGCTTTCTTAGGATCTAATAACTATATTCCTTTAACAATGCATAATTACTCTTAATTTAACTCGAGTAAAACTAGATTTAACATGTAATGGTTACTCCAGTCCACTTAGGAACAGAAAGTGAGAGAAACTCAAATACACTGGAAGAAAGAATAATTCATTGCTTAATAAGGAAAAACATCAACCAAAATCAATGCTAGGTATATACTTTCAACACACAATTCTACAATTCTATGAATCCAATGTGAAGATTCAGTATTTTTCATAGGTATGTGTGGAATAAATGATGAAGAGTGGTATTTATTAGGATGTAAGAAACATCTGTACCAACATTTTTCATGTATTACCAGTTCCCGATGCTAGCTTTTCCCTTAATACATTCTTCTGATTTAAATATTTAGTGTTCTTATCTTTGCTTTAACTTCTTTTCGTCCCAGATGGGATTAAATGAATACAACTTTCACAGCTACAGGCATGGTGCGCTGGGGATGCGAAAAAAAGAAGAATCGGGAGTGAAAACGGGTGGAAGATACCTTAAGCAGCACATCAGAGGTTGGACGGTCCTGGGGGATCTTCTGCAGGCATGAATCCACAAAATTTCGGAAATATTCAGACCTGAAGAAAACAGGGAAGAGAGGCAGGGATTCATTTGAATCTACAAACCTATCTTTCTCTTTTTGCAAGCTTACAGCCATTTCTGGAGTTTTCCTTACCAGTGACTAGATTGCAGCAGTGGTGAATCATTCTGGGCGATGTGGTATAAGGCACTCATAGCATTCATGTTAAAGAGGGGTGGTTTGCGTTCCGCTGAAGATACAAGGACAGTAATGTTAGCACCAGTGTTTGTGTTTTTGCACATCATTCAATTAACTCCAACCTTATAAGGCAAGTAGCTCATTCCATACCAAGTTCAATGCAAGTGATGCCAAGTGACCAGACATCCACCTTGCCATCATACTGCCCCTCATCCATGGCTAGAATCACCTCAGGAGCCATCCTAAAAAGAGAGCGCAAGATTAAGCAATCATACCTTGTAACTTAGCAATGGCTCACATTGTTACATAGAGACTGACCCTGGACATAGACCACAAAATACAGCCAAACTGTCAATGTTGCTAGTAATCAAAGGTGGGAAATCATTAAACACATGAATGTGTATTATTAATATATATTTAATATATTTCATTTTCTTAGGCCCATTACTTCTTGAAATGAGGCTACAAAGCATGCGCCTCAAAATTCACATATGGTGCCCCCCCAAAACTGGAACATTCCTGAATTACACCCTCTAATCTTTGACTTATAAAAGGAGACTTCATAATTTTTTTTTTTTTTGGAATCAACTGCTGTTAAAATTACACTGAGACTCTTTGCAAACCCAGGAAACCCACATTTCTAACGATCAAATTTCTTCTTGTTCAAAGAACTAGAGAGTGTCAAATGCATATCTACTCCCTCACTGTCTCTCCAGCCAACCTTCACTCTTCCTAATTACACAAAAATCTCATTCTGCCAGCTTACCAGTACGGAGTGCCAACAAAGGAGTTAGCAGGAGCAATGATAGAAGCTGAGCCAAAGTCCCCCAGCTTCACTTGTCCTGGTTCAGTCAGAAGGATATTCCCAGCTTTCACGTCCCTGAAAAGACAGGCACAGTGATTAAACATTGAACAGAGAAATGGAGAACACAGTGGACGAATATGGGCAGCCAAGATGAAAAAGGAGTGTGAGTGGCAGGAGAAAACAGGAGGACAAAGATTAGAGCAACATGTAAAAGAATCAGGACAAGGAAGACCAGGAGAAAGAGAGAGGGATCCATCAGCAAACTTCTAATTTTGGTAATGGCCTCTGACTCTCAATAGTTTGATAGCAACAAGTGAAAGATTTCTACTCTACTTAAATTAGGCTGCTGAAATGAGGAATTTTTTTTAGTAGAAGAGTGTGTATAGTTCTTGAGTTGAAAACATGTAGGTAGTCCTTTTTTTAAGCAGTCATCAAGCAAAGTGGTTACTAAGTGAAACTGTGACTGCATTTATTATCAGACTTCTTCTGTTGTTTGCTTTACTGACTTGCGAAAGTTGTAAATTTGAGGATTGGTAGTAGAGTTATTTTTTCATCAATGTGGTAACTTCAAACAGTTGCTAAAACAGGCAGTCACTAAATGTGGACTACCTATATTAACTGCAACATTTGATAAAAAGCAACATGTTTTAAATATATATTTTTTCCTTAAGTTGTTTGGGATATCAAGGATTTATTATATAAAAAAACAGATTTAAGAAATTGGAAGACTGTCCAGTTCTGATAATTGAGCTAGACTGCATGAAGTGCAACATTTGACTGAAGCATGAATTTAACAAGTAATGTTGCCATTCTACCTGCAAATCATATAAAGAGAACAAACAGTAAAATGTAGCAAAAACAGGGTTGTGTCAGAGAGAGACGCATGGAGCTGATTGAAAAACAGAGTAATAGATTCTGGTACAGATTTTGCAATGCAGCAAACATTAGATCATACTGTCCTACACAAAATGGATGTTATAAGCCAAGGGTCTTCAAACTTGGCAAGTTTAAGACTTGTGGACTTCAACTCTCAGAATTCCTGAGCTAACATGACTGAAGGAGATATCCTGGGAGTTGGAAGTCCACAAGTCTTAAATTGCCAAGTTTGAAGACCCCTGTTATAAGCAGCAACATTTCTAAGAGAGTGCAGTAACACAATATAGAGCTCACCTGTGGATCATATTGTGCGAATGCAGGTAGGCAAGTCCCTGCAGAGCACCATGCGTTATGGCTGCAATCTCTACTTCCTGCAGTGGTTTCTTGTGCACTAGGAAAGAAAGAGAGGGGGAAAGAACATTATTTAAAGGTCTCAGAAAAGTTTTGGAAGACTGGTCTCTTCAATTAGTCTTGGACTCACCTTCCAGCAAATCTGAGGCTGAGCCAAGGCAGTATTCCATCACCAGCTAGTGAATTAAGAGGAAATTTTAGCATAGGGCAAATAAATCATTTAAACTTCAAACATCCTGTTCCAATCAGGGCTCCGGGAGCCCAGTATGCCAATTCCATCTTGTACCTGGCATTTCCAATTCACTAAGAATATAAGAACCCCCACTATATCAGACCAAAAGTCTACCATTCTTGCATCAATGACATCCAGACATCCCCCGGCAAAAAAAAAACCCAAAATACCACTAAAAACAATTTTCTCCATGATTTTCAAGAAAGGAACCAGCACTCTATTGCACTGCAATTCCCTCCCTTAAATTGCACTAAGGTTTCAGGCAGAGAAGCAAGAAATCCAGTCATCATTCAGGCCCTTTTCAAGACTTCCCCAAAGCCCAGTTCATCTGCATTTTCACTGCGTATCTTCAATTCTTGAAAAGGCTTTCTGTAATATATCACCTCAATGGCTTAAGAATGATCTGTTTCACTCTCATCTTACCCATGCTGTATGTTCCCGTAAGTAGCAGCCCTTGTATTCAATTGTGTTTGGGTGTCGTAGCTTTTGCAAAAATTTCACCTCCTTGATAATGTCCTGCCATTTCTGGAAAATACAAAGAGAGCCTGAGCTCCCATATATACTTCTACATTTCGAATAAAGGAGAGAATATTACAAGATGCCTAGAAAATTTGAAAAGCAGGAGAACTGGATTACCTAGGCCAGGGACAGGCTAGAAGTTAATGGTCAACACAACTGTTAATAGTTTAAAAAAGACCAACCTCATTAGACTGCTTCCCACTGTAGGACATCTTCTTAATAGCCACCACTTCATTGTTGCGTATGTCTCTAGCCTGAGGAAGATAATGAGAGTAAACCAAAGAAGGATGATGAAAATAACTATCTGCATCCACAGTCACGTTCAGAGAGGAACTTTATTCCTACGCCTGGAAAAAATACAGTTCAAAAGGAGTAAATTTCACATCGCATGGTGAATCACCCATTCTTAGAACAGAGATGCCCATGAGGCCAGAGATACATGGGATTGGTGAGTACCCTATAATCCATTTAAAGTTACAACATCTCTACTAAATCAGACCAGTTCATCTCCCCACTTCTGATCATGGCCAATCAGATTCTATCAGCAAGATGTGGAGAAAGTTCCTCCCACTATTGCTCTTCAACATCTAATATTCAGTGGCAGTGGTCTTCTGATGGGACGGGACCCCGAAGCAAAACTGATTCTACTGGAAGCAAAGCCAATGGGAAACAGTTGTGTTAAATGATCTTGGCAAAGCTTGAGCATGAGCATTAACACTCCTTTGGCACTCACAAAGTAGACAGCTCCAAAACTGCCATGACCAATCTCCCGCAGGTCAACAAAGAGCTTCTCAGGGTCATCCTTGAAGAACAGCTCAGCCACTTCAGGGTCCTTCAAACTGCCAGCCCGGGCATTAGACGGCATGGCTGCCGTGGATGAGGCTGGGCTTCACTGTTGCTGTTCTCCTACAGTGGGAAACAAATATTAGCAAACTGAACCAGATGGGTATAAATTAGGTAATGTATTCTTATTTATAAGAATGTAATTCAACGATATCTGATGCCGCCATCTTGCTGAAGCAAAGCAAATCCTGAGAACTTTGCTAGAAGGGTACAAATATACGAAAATTATACTCCCATTTGAAGAAATAGGTTCAAGGACGCATGCAATCCTGACAAAGCCCAGAAAGCCTTTTCAAAAGGATTCTGTAAGCACCTACTCCTATTCACAGAAATAAGAGATCTGAAACAAGACAATCCGTGAGAGATGTTTATAGCGGTAAGGCCATCAATGCCAAATGGAGATGGATCTTGCTGTGATACAGAAGGTAGAATAGTCTTTGCTTGTTCAAATTGGGCTTCTGCTATTTATGTGGCAGCATTCAACTAGTAATTGTTAGGATACTGAAGTACCAATATCAGCTCTACTTATCTCTACATATCCCACTTTTCCAGCTCTAGCTCAAAATATGCTTGTGCTTTATTCTTTCTATGAAAATCCAGGAGTTTTCGATAAAGTTATACCTACTTTCCATAGACACAGAAATCAGATTTGCCCCTAATTTTTGGCCACTAAAATAATAATGACAGGAGCACATTTTCTCTTTCTCGTAAAGCAACTCATGTTTCAGTCTTGTACTTGCGCGTCCCACTTTTATATTGCAATGGGCACCGATTTCCGTTCAAGTAATAATATTCTCATCTACTGAGTTTACCAGATTGGTTATTTGCATTCATTTCTGCGCTATCTTTATTGAAAGGAGAGATAAAGACAATGATATCTATTTTTAAAAAAGGACAAGCCTTTGGAGGGCTTGCTAAATATTGTCAGTTTTATTTTTAACTGAATGTTATGTTAGCTGAGTCCAACTCAATACTGCCATGTTTTTTGTCCATTAAAACTACTCTGTTACTCTTAAGCAACTCCTCCTTGTGTAAAATGAAGAAATTGGCTATAAGAGATTAAAAAGAATTAGAGGAACATAGACCAAGGGATTTCTAGATCCTTGAAAATTTTACTTGGTATTTATTAGCTGGGAAACAGACAATTCAGTCCTTTACAAAGAATGTAGTGAGAATGCAAGTTAGTTATTTATGTATAGCCCAAATTGAGCCACAATGGTGCAGTGGTTAGAGTGCAGTACTGCAGGCTACTTCTGCTGACTGCCGGCTGACTGCAATTTGGCAGATCAAACCCCACCAGGCTCAAGGTTGACTCAGCCTTCCATCCTTCCGAGGTGGGTAAAATGAGGACCCAGATTGTTGGGGCAATAGGCTAACTCTGTAAACCGCTTAGAGAGGGCTGTGAAGCACTGTAAAGTGGTATAATTGTTATTGGGGTACACCAATCTCTTCATTATTGTGCAATGTCACCCAAGTGTTAATTTTTATGAACATCACATGCATGCACAAGAACTATTGACCACTTTAATAAGCAGATATCAAGAATGTAATGAGAGAGAAAAAAAGTATGTAATTCACAAATGCAGGCAAATATACGTGTCCCTGGATAATGTTGCAGGATCCATTCTGGATCGGTCACGGGACCAAAGTTTTAATCTTCCGAGCTTTTGGACTCATGCTGGAGACCATCCTCAGGGAACTTCTCTCTAAAGGAATGTCAAACCAGTTCCCCGAGGATGGTCTTCAGCAGGAGTCCAAAAGCTCAGAAGACTAAACTTCTGGCCCCGATGACCGACCCAGATTGGATCCTGCAAGAGTGTAACTGTTTCTGGAATATGTGAGAACAGCTGTATCAGATGACACTGCCCCATACAAAAAAATTGCTCCTTCGCTGTAAATATTCTTTTGGAAATGGTAATTTTTCTACACTCTTTTCCCATCTTCCAGTCTGCTATATCTACAGCAGATTTCTCCAACTTGGTTCCCTTCAAATGCACTAGACTACAATTTCCATCCAACATCGTCAAAAACTTCTTGGGAAATTTTTAAATTTATAATCTAGAAATCTAGATGAAACCCTTTGGTAGGCACATTCTGGTTAAAAGCTACTTACACAACATTTCTAAAGTGAGCCCTTTAAAAGCTAAAGATATACATTTAAAAATTGATACTTTGAGCCTCTGAAACAAGATGGAATAAATGTTAAATGTACAAGAATATTTAGTCTAATCACAAAATAACCATGTGGGTAAAAAATGAGCCACACTCCAAAAAGCAAGAGGAAAATGTGTGTCCTACCAAACAGATTACTCTTTTTGTTCTCAATCCAATGGTGAAGAACTTAAGATTCCCAAAATGTCCAACAGAAGAAGCCTGGCAGATTCATGAGCAAGAAAACTTACTTGCCAGCAGCTGACATGAATAACAAGGATTGTAGTTGCAGTCTTGAATCTCTTGGTTTCTCTCATGTCTAGTTCATTCAAAAATCTTCATGAGTATCTTTGACTGCATTTCTCCCCACATTAAGGATGGTCCAATCACAATTCAGAATCTAATAACTTAATCTTAATCCAAGAATAAATTCTGGAAAATATCAGCTCCTCTCTAGTTAACTACACTTCAGAAGTTCAGCATTTTCCTTATTTGCTCCTTAGAAAAAATCCATAGTAGTTAATCAGCAGCACAAGTTATCAGGATCCAAAGTTTCCCAGAAACCATCTTGTTGCACCATTCGCTGTACAGTGCAGCATCAAACAGGAATACCCAGTAAACTTTACAGGTAACAAAGGTCTCTTTCCATTACCAAAATAAACTGTCTACAAGCTGCCTATCCTCCACACTGCTGCTTTAACTGTCAAATGCATAAAGCACCAGGGTTTCTATGCAGATAAAGAGCTTGACAGACCAGGTCTGCAGACCTAGTCTTATCCCTGGGAAGCACAGCCACCTAGATGGGAGGTTTCTCACACCAAGTCTTCCCCCTTGACTGGGTTGCAACTGAGGAGACTGAAAAAAAATAAGACCCCGCAGCCTTGCTGCAACTTTAAACTTTGTAACAACTACAGAGTCCCCCCCCCCTGTTCACTCTCTGGGATGGGCAGTGATTGCTGGACTGACTCCAGTGGGTTGAAATGAAAAATAAGGAAATCAACAGTTTGCAGGCAGGTTATGCCGGTCAGAGGAAATCCTTGCATTGTTCAGTTGCTTCCCTGGGAACAATCTAAAGAAGAAGAAGAAAAAAAAGGCAACGTGTAAGGCTAGCCTTGGCAGTGATACTACTGGCAAGAAAGCACCTGGAAGGATTCCTGTTGTGGTGGTTGCTGCCTGGCCTGCACCAAACTGGCCAAAAGTTAAGGCAGACCCCGGAGATTAAGTTTTCAAAACGGGGCTATAAGGGTAGGGAGGCCTGTAATAAGGAATCGTTTGGAGTTCAGCAACTTCACAAACAGTTATGCGTCCTACCAAAAGAGCACACAAACTGCTTAATCTCTTAAACATGAACTTGCTCTTTGGCAGGCAACAAGAGCAGAGAATTATTTCACCCGTTTACTTTAAATGGAGACTCATGAAGTAGTTTGTATTTAAGTCATGAATCCTAAAAAAATGTTTTTGTTTTTAAAAAAACAAAACAAAAAAAACCCACTCCGAACTGAATCGAATCATTTTATCAGCTGTGTTGAAATACTACATTTCCAAGAATTAACAGCAATAGAATAATTGAGTATACTTAACTTGAAAACAATTTACAACATTTAAAAGCATAATACCCACGGTATCTAACCTAAAAACACAAGAACTTCTGAATGGAAAAAAACCAAACCCTCCCCTCAGGAGAGTCTAATTTATTTTTATTTCACATACACTGCAGAGTGCAACTAAAAGCAACATCGACAAGAGGAAGAACCTTCTCTTTAGACGAAGTTACTGACAAAGCCACGCATGCTGTTTTTAAAGCATATTATTTTGGCTCATGTGTTTCATCTATTTATAGTGTAACAGTAAAGGCAAAACCTTCAGTGAACTAAGCACCCATAATCAGAAAGATATGGGTTCTTCAACATCTGCAGAAACTGCTGCAGGAGCTCATCGAATGATTCAGGGTCAGATATCAACAATATTTTGATGATACCCAACTATATGTCGTGACCCTGGGCAGTCTTGTTCCAATGTCTTGGAGGTTTTGTTGTTCTAGATGGGGCAGAACAGGCTTAAATTGAACTCTAGCAATACAGAGCTACTGTTTGTATGTTGGGATTTATTTATTTTTATTAAATAGATATTTATATGCTGCCCACCTCACTATCCGCATCCCTCTATGCCCCTTGTTTTGTCTCTGGATGAGTTTGACCTTCCTCTGAAGGAGCAGGTTTGTGACTTGGGGGCCCTCCTGGACTCGTGACTCTTGCCGAATCAGTAGTCAGAAGTTGTGCTGTGAGGGCCTTTCCCCGGTTTTGGCTTCCATGCCAACTGCAGCCTTACTCGGGACGGGAGGACCTGACTAGAGTGGCTCATACTGTCATACTAACCATCATCCGGTTAGATTACTGCAATGTATGCCACATTCCAGGTACAATTTAAAGTGCTGGTTTTAATCTATAAATCCCTCCATGGCTTTCTGCCAGGTTACTTACAGGATCATCCCTCTCCATCAGGTCACTTTGTGCCAGGAGAAGCATTTGGTTGTGTCCCCCCCCAATTAAAAAAAATCCCAAAACACAATTTTTCTATGATAAGGCTGGCCTTCTGGAATGGCATTTGGTTGGCGATGTACCTATCTCCAATGTTATTTGCTCTCCGGAAAAAGTTGAAAACAGAGCTTTTCTGGAGGGCTTTTGAGGCCAGATATTGTATTGTTTGAAGATTTACACAGTTTTATTTAGATTATCGTGTTTGTTATTGTAAGCCACTGATAAAGTCTTTTTAGGATTGCAGCACAATAGAAATCAGATGAATAAATAAATGGTTGGATAAGATTCTCACGGAGTAGATGGACTATAAGGAATTAGTTTTTAGGTAAGGAAATGAACCGTCAAAGCTTTCCAACACCAGAAATTTAAAGAATGGCAAACTGTAGGAACTGAAAGTCCTTAAGTACCTGGGTAGTAAAGAGCAGTGGTTTTCAACCTGGCTAGGGGATTCCGGGATCTGAAGTTCAAATATAAGTCCCAAAGGTGCTTTTTCAAGACGCAACTGGACTTTCTGGTTTTTCTTTGAAGTCGTTTTATCTCATCCAAGAAGCTTCTTCACCTCTCAAGAGAAATGTCTTCAAAGAAAAATGAGAAAGTCCAGTTGCCTCTTGAAAAAGCACCTTTGGAACAACCATGACATGGATGACTAAGAACTTCCACAGACATTTAGCTACGCACTTTGGGATCAAAGCTGAAGTAGCTTCCTGGATGAGAAGTGAAACATCTTCAAAAAAAACAAAAACCCAGAAAGTCCAGCTGCCTCTTTAAAAAGTACCTTTTGGACAACCATGACCTGGATGACTGAGAATCTCCATAGAGGCATATCGTAAGGTTGAGAAACATTGGTAAAGAGGATCTCAACATTTGTGGCTGGAAATTGTGACATGCATGATGAGTAGGATAAAAAAGTCCATTTGTGCAAGTGTACTCTATATTAATCTACATTTGTAATGGCTCCATATCTTTCCCCATTCCACAACAAGAGTTTCTTTGTTTCCTGACAATACAATTTGTGAAAGATGGGAAATACCAGTAGTCTCTCAGTAGTTATAATATGCATAAAGACCTCTGAATTGTTCTAGGTTTATCCTTCTCACTTTGAAAATGTTAATCTTTGGCCACTAAAGCAGGATAAAATGGAAGAATTGATGGAAATCCTAGGAGAAATTGAGTGGAAAATAAGTGACAATGTTCTGTTGTGCAAAAGCTAGAAGTGACAATGTCAGAGATGGAGAAATGAAAGAAGAGCCACCTCAGTAAAGGAAAGATGAAGGAGACACACTAACATCTGTTGCTGGACTCTGGTTGCTGTAATGGAACTACGCTATAGTAGCAGTATATTTGTATTCTTTAAAGACAAAACCAGGAAAACTAATAAGAGTTCTAAAAAGAAATCATTAACAGTAGTTTTTGCTGCTGTCTTCAAAAATTATCTACAAGCAGTCCTAAATTTATGACAATTGGGACTGGAACTTCTGTCGCTAAGAAGTGTGCTATCATATCTGATTTTATTATATATTTTTTGCTGCATTGTAAGTAAATCTGGCTTCTCCCACTGACTTTGTCAAAAACCAGCTGGGAAGGTAGCAAATGGTGATCCAGTGATTGCAGGATGCTGCAATGGACGTAAATGTGAGCTGGTTGCCAAGTGCCCAGATTGGAGTTACATGACTACAAGGACACTGCAATGGTCATTGGTGTGAGGACCAGTTGAAAGTCATTTTTTTCAATGCTAGCATAAACTTCAAATAGCCACTAAACGAATTGTCACAAGTCGAGGACCACCTGTATTGTTATTTGTATACTGGCCATCAATATGATTGTTTTAAAAAGCCAATTAAAAACCTGGGTTGTAATGATCTTAGACTGATCCAATGTAGTTAGTGGTACTGGACAGATCTTTCTTATTATGACACCCTGACTTAGTCGGTTGAATCAATTAAGAGAAATACTGGCATATTTATACAGAGCCCTTCATTCCCTTTCAAATTTAAATAAAATTTAAATATTTAAATATTCATTGTGCGAGATATCTTGATAATGCAGGATAGCAGTTAACTTCAATAGGGCTGCCCATTCATTGCTTTCATTCTTTGGTACCCTGCTTATTTTGGTGCTTTCTTGCAATGCTTTCTGCATGAGTGAAAAAGAGGGCTGTGAAAATATTTACAGATCCCTCACATCCTGGACATAAACTGTTTCAATTTATATTCTCAAAATGATACTATAGAGCAGGGGTCCCCAACCACCGGGCCCCGGACTGGTACCGGTCCGTGGATCATTTTGTACCGGGCCGCAAAGAATGAAAGTAGGGCCTACTTTGCTTGGGCGCCGCCATCTTGTTTTGACGGCGCTTGAGAAAGTGCTTCCAGGTGAGCTTGTCGGTCGTCGGTTGGAAAGCGGCGTTTGGGTGCTGAAGGAATCCTCGCGCCTTAGTTTCGTCGAAGGGTGGGGGTGGCTTCGAACGAAGAGCCGTCCCGATGGCAGTGGAGTCTCGCGTTACTCAGGAGGAGATTAAGAAAGAGCCTGAAAAGCCCATCGACCGCGAGAAGGTACAAAGGAGGAGTTGAAGGTGGCGGGGAGAAGTGGGGGACGGCTGGCTGGCTGGCCGCTCGGCTCGCCTTGGTCGTGCGTGCTGATGCTGGTACCGGTCCGTGGATCATTTTGTACCAGGCCGCAAAGAATGAATAATCGTGAAACTGGTCCCTGGTACAAAAAAGGTTGGGGACCACTGCTATAGAGCACTGCACATCAGAACAATTAGACAAAGAACAGTTTTTTCTGAATGCCATCACTCTGCTAAATAAATAATTCCCTCAACACTGTCCAACTATTTACAAAGTCTGCATTACTATTACTATTAATCTTCTCATCACTCCTATCACTCATCCCCTCCCACTTGTATCCTTACGATTTATATTGACTGTCTCCTTGTATGATTTGATAGCTTATTTGTACCCTTATGATTCTTGATGAATGTATCTTTTTTTTTAATGTACACTGAGAGCATATGCACCAAGACAAATTCCTTGTGTGTCTAATCACACTTGGCCAATAAAGGATTCATTCATTCATCCATTCATTCAAGCTTTCCATTGGAATTATGAAAGTTAAAAAGCTCTTGCCGTCAAACTCATTTTTAAAAAAGGCATTTTTATTTATAACTCTCAGATACAAACTCTAACTTTCTGCTATTATGGAACCCAAGGTAGTAGATCTAGCATTCTTAGGCAAGGGGCTACCAGGGACTTCTGAGATTCAGATCTGTTTTAGAACCTGGATGGCTGCTGCATCAAATGCTTGAGATTGTGTCTTGGGACAGAAAAATTCAATGAGGCATATGTTAAGATGTTACTACTGTTTCTGTCTTCTGCTCCCCCTACATTATTCTCTACATAATTATTCAAATGTGATTCCCAAGAGGTTCAGTAGCAGACACAAGATTGTATCTTAGGTGTCCCCTTCCCCCAATTATCCTGCACTGGGTTTTTTCCCTGTCAAAGGTTCAAAGAGTTTTTATGCCAAAGATGGTTCCCCCTCCAACTTATATTAAGATCTTCTGAATTGGAAGAAGAAAGTGCCTACTGAGATACCTGTGGGTAACTCAGGAGCAACCCCTAGGGGTTATATTCTACCACAACAGCATGTGATAAAAAATAATGCTTTGGGAACACACTGCAGTCATTTTCAGAGATTTTGCTGCAGCCGTAAGAAAATTATATTAAGAAAGGATAGATGAGATCCTTCCAATTCTAATAAATGCCCTAAGTAATGTTTTATTTCACTAGCAAGGAAGCTAGTTTTTTTGCATAAACTGCTCCATTTCTTAAATGTATCACTGTGAGAAACTGGAATGGGAAAATGTGCTGCAGTCATGGAAAGGATATAATATAGAACCTCACCAAAACAGGAATTAAAGGGTAAAAAATAAAGAGAAGCTCTGGATATTCTGGAAAGCACTTCCACTTTTCACTTATATCTGAAAAGGAACTTATAATAAAGGAGGAAAGATCTAAAAGTTCTGTCAAAGGGAGAAGTTTCCATAGCTGTTTTTTTTTTTTTTTTTTACAAAGCATGCAATTTATTTATCCAGGTGTCAGATATGATTCTAAAATTTGCAATGTCTAAATAAAGAAATCCAGCTTATTAAAGATGTTTTGTATTTGTCATCTTACAGCACACCATGGAAGCTGTGCAAACTGAGGTGAACCCAATCACAACACACCAAGTAATTCTTTTCTTTGAAATTTCAATTTCAACTGCTACCCTGAAGAGTACATGAGCTTTTTTCTCAGGCACAAGACTATCATTTGGCTCAAAATAAGAATTTTCTACATTTCTTTTTCTTAATGTGAAAATCTAGAGGAAATTGTCATCAAGCATCATCTTTACAAAAAAAAATTGGACTTTACAATCTAAATATTTTTTATGAAATAGTATCTCATTTATAGAGAAATTAGAATTATGAGCTAGTTTACCAGAATTCTGATAGTATAAGTTGTCCATCTCTGCGTGGATCCGCCTACCAGGGGGTGGAGATAAACCAGGAAACCATATTAGTAGTTAGTTTACTATTAAAATCCCTGGTTTGAAACTCTTTCAACAAGTAAGACACTTAAGACAACAATAAATCACTTAAAATTTTAGCTTGTTAAGAGATCAATATCTAGAAATTCTGATTGAGACAAAACACTAATTAAAACATGGTCATTTCCTGTTATTTAGTGATTCCTATTAGCATGGTGAACTAATCATTTGCAGTTGGGTATAAATGTACCAACATACTTATTTGATCCCAATATGCAAAATTCTGTCCAAGGGAATATATGATAAGAAATATCTCCAGGGAAACAATGATTGTGGGCTGCTGATAAAATAAACATTACTACATTAAAAAAACAAAGTCAGTAACTTTGAGAAATTTATTTTCAAAGATGCACAAAACGCACAACAACAAAATAGCTAACCATAGATTAGTGTCTAGTGGACAAGAAATCTGAACAGACTGCAGCAGCCAGCAGATTTATAAATTGTATGTTTCTTTCTAGACAATAAAACAATGCTGTCATTAAAATAGATGTAAGCAATAATGGCACAAGCCTTACATAGCTTGCCAAAAGTTACTTATTTTGAGAAGAATATGATACACAAAATCATCCCTAAAATAAGATATTTAAAATGAAACTTTACTGGGTGTATCTCAGGAGACAAAACTGTTCTACCTAGCTTTCTTTCCAATCTTTAATGTGAGAACCATGTCCCAACACCATGCAACCCTCGAGTAAAAAACACTCTAGGTCAAGGAATATAATCCATAAAGAAGGAAGCCCTAAAACCTAATGCTTTTCACCAATGGTCCTTGATAAAATAGTGGCTAGTCATCTTAGCATTTGTGTACAATTATACACAAAGCCTAGACAACTGAAGAAGTCCTATTTTAATTAGTATAAGATAACAGCACTCATCTTACTAACATAGTGGCAAAGAGACCATCCATTTCCATTTTGGAAAAAGTAACTGCTTTTTCATATTCTGTTACACACAAATACTATCTTTAAACAGCATTTTTATTGCTCTAATGCTTCATACATGGAAATCAGAATTAAACATTAAACAGTTTTTAAATATTAAAATGAAAACCAATGAAAGCTAAGTATTTAAATGATGACTATATGGATGAATGTGAAGTTGGATTTCTTTACTCATGGACCTGGCTTTCTTTGATAAATATTATACCATTATTAATTCACTTCTATCTGCTAAATAATTTGGGGCTGGGAATGGTAAATTTATATATTAAGCCCAACTTTTCTTCATAATTAAGCTAGCTTCTTTAAATAGCAGAATATGATGATCATTCAGAAAAAAAACACAAAATTTAATGGTTTAAGGAACTCAATAGGATCCTCCCCATTCTTATATACCTCATGCTAACTTCCCAAATTCTGTCATTATAGGAATATTTAAGGGCATAAAATAGCTCTGGTACATTAAAACCAGTACAGGAGTCGAGGCCTCTGACTAGTCCAAGGAGAAAAAAGTCTAAGAGACTATAGACAGATGATTTCCTAGGTTCCCTGACCCTGAGGTTCCAAAGGAGAGAAAACCCAAGTGGGTGAGGAACCCTAGTGGAATTTTAAGAGAGGGCTGATTATACATGGAAGGTCTGGGATGAAAAACTTGATCCTTTTTCCCTCCTGCAGGAAGATGTTAGGCCCAGGGCCCGAGCCCTGGAAAACGGAACTCTTCTTTCGTCTCTTGCCTTGCAAAGCCTTCAAAGAGGGGAAAAAACATGAAGAGGAAACAGAATATGTTTCCCAACAGAGACAATATGATTTCTGACTTATTTGGAAGGACAATTATAGGAGAAAGAAGGTAAGAGCAGACAGACAGAAAAGCAGATTGTTTTCCTAAACTGGTGCAATACAATCTCTTTTGTTCTCTAAACATTTCCTTCTCTCTTCACTGCCCGGCCTTCCCATCCCACAAAAATACCCTTCCCTCCCCCCTCCACACTCTCCCCTTAACTGCGTGCTTGGGTCTCACCTGTAAGTCTCCGCAGCTGCCTAGATATTCTTCCCCTTGCGGCTCCAGCTCCAAGATATTGGGGGTGGGGAGAGTACCCCCAACTACCTCCTCTTCCCTATTCCCTCCAATCAAGGAAGAGGGTTTAGAGGGAACTGTCAGTGGTTCCCCTGGAAAAGGAAGGCCTCTGGATGGGAAGCACAGGGTATCTACAACAGCTGCCCTCTGAGCCTCTCCTTCCCTCCCTCTTGTTTGGGTAGGAAAAAATTGTTCTGCTGAAGTGAAGACATGCAAGTGGCTAGGTAACCGGGGATGCGATGGAGGTAGCCCTGTAAAAGGATGCAGCAAGAGTCTAGGGCCCTTCTGCAATGGTTCTAATTCAGGGGGAGGGAGAGGGAGGGGGAAAAAGCCCACCCCAAATTGGAAGGCGGAGGGGTGGGGGTGGAGGAAGAAGACAATCGGTATCAGCCCAGTAGCTCGCTTTGCAAGAGGGATGGGCTGCAAGGGAAAGGCGTCGTGGGCTTCATAGGATGCTGCTGCAGTCCCTTCCAGCTGTTGGCGGCTGCCTACAGATGTTTACAGATGAGGTATAAGGGACCTACAGATAACGGGCGAGGAGGAGAATTGCAAGACCCTGCAAAGGAGATTGATAGAGGTCTTTAAGGGAAACCTGCGGGGCGGGGGAAGGGGAACAAAAAGGAATGAGAGGTCAGGTGGGCGGGGGTGGAGTGGTCCCTATAAAAGGCAAAGAGATCCTTTCAGAGCCAGGGAATGGGGGGGTGGAAGAATGGGAAAAGGGAGGAGGTCTCTACAGGGGAGGGTGCTGTGGGGGTGGGGGCCTGACTCTATCCGGCCCCCCCTCCCCTCTCTTGCCTCTTCGGGTTCCTCCGTCTGCTCCCTCCCTCTCACTCACTCCAGTTGTCCCCAAATCCAAGATGGCGCCCAAGGCAGGAGCAAGACCGGAACCAAGGCAGAGAAAACGTCAGGCGCATGCGTAGAATGAAGGGGGGCGCCGAAGAAGAGCGCACAGACGCGATGCATCAGGGGCGGGAACCCGTGAAAACTCGCATGCGCCACAGTCGGAAATAAGCGGCGAACTTCGTGCAGAACCTGAACCAGCTTGGTGCGTAAAACGTTTTGGTGGGGCACTGTGCGCATGCGTCCCGCTCGGGTCATTCTTGAGGAAAAGGTGAGTAGCACGAACGGAGGGGCGAGGAGCGTGCTGTGAGCTATTGAAGGACGGCATTACTGAATGGAACGCAACGCACGCGCAGTAAAAGAGGGAAGGAACAAATCCCGACTCCATTGGATTGTCTTAGCGTTAATGGGCGGGGACACGTTTACACTGACAATATGTAAAACGAGGGGAGGGATCTTGAAATTTGCCCTTTTAGGATTGGACGAGGAACATCAGGAAGGTCAAGTGCAAGTAAGATCGACGTCTTGATGGTGGGGGAGGAAATAACGGCCCTTCAGTGAAAGAAGTCAGATTTGGGACGCCCGCGTACCCTCAGGTGTGCTTTGATTGGGACAATATGGAAGGGCGTGGGATTTGATTGGTAGACCGAGGTAGTTTAAGGGCGGAGCTTCCTTCGCTCAGCTTGTTACTGGGGCAAGATTTAGAAAGATGTTGGTTGGTGCGCGCGCGCGCTCAGAGAAGTGCCTGGGACGGCGGGGGAGGGGCTCAATGACAGCTGTTCAAAGAGGGGAAATAAAGGGCGCGCTGGGCGACAGTTAAACCGTCACTCCAAGAGGGCTTGGGTGCATGCGCGCCCTGGAGCTCGAGCCTCCCCGGTCCGGGAGTCGCAATTTCTTCTAGTCTTCTCAGCGTGCTTATTCCCCTCACCTCATGTGCAGTTTTAATGCCTTTCGCACCGGCGTGATTCAGGCCCGTGCCGGTCGGGCCTCTTCCTTTCTTGTCAACACGAGGGAGGTGAAGTTAGGCCACTCACTCTTCTTGAGGCGTAACTATCAAAGCAGCTGGTAAAAAGGCGGTAGAGAACGCTAACAATCGTACATTGGGTTAGATGACGGAAGTCACCAGTTTTGAAAGAAGCGCGTCACCCGTCCTCCCCCCTCCTGCCCCCATCACATGAATTGGCCTAGCTGGGTCCGCCGAGACCAGACTGCAGCGACCAACCTGGGATTGTTTATCCTGATGACGTATTTGACCCGGATTGGCTGGGCTACTGCGAGGGTTTCGCGTCCAGCCCGCCTTCCGTGTGGAAAAGGGAGTTCTTTGATTAGGTTGAACTTGGGGATGTCGATGGAATGCACGAGATTTTACACGTGGCCTCTGGAGGGAAAGAGGCGAAGGAACAAGGGAGTCCACAATGTCGGTCAAAAATGGCTGCAAGTTCTAACATGAAATGGAAAAAAAAAACAGTGGGGAGAGCAAATTATAGAGCTTTAGTTAAAATAATTACAACAGATTGCCTAAAATGATTAGAAAACTATGCTTGCTACAGCTTCAAGTACTAGGTAGAGTAATTGAGAAAGTCAGCAAGGGACAAATGAGCTTTCAAGAAGAGACTGGATTGCCGACTATCAAAAATGGTGTAGGGGCTCCTGCTTGTGTGAGGGGCTGGACTAGATGACCTAAAAAATCCCTTCCAACACTTATTTGGTTAAAACTGGAGTCTGGGAAACACTGCTGTGGAAAGTATGGCTGGGTATCATAAAATGGAAACACTGCAGCAGAATGAAAAATTAAGGTACAATGTTAATACTATAGGTTAATACTATAGGTTAGATAGGTGTATTTTTTACCTTTCGCAATTTTTGCTGTTACTCCACAGGGCATCAGTAAGCATATACAGTTGTAGCCAGAGTTGGCATATTAATTTGAGTACAGGTAGTCCTCAACTTACAACCACAATTGAAATTTGTTAAATGAGATTTTGCCCCATATTATAATTTTTCTTGCTACATTTGTTAAATGAATCACTGTATTGTTAATAACATGGTTGTTAAGTGAATCTGGCTTTCCCATTGACTTTGTCGGAAGTTTGTAAAAGGTGATCATAGACATTGCAATTGTTATAAATATGAACCAGTTATGCCAAACATCAATGTAAATAACATGACCTTGGAGATCCTGCAATGATGCAGTTGTAACTTCAAATGGTCACTAAATGAACTGTTGTAAAGGACTACCTGTAGTCGGAGTTTGTTTGTTTTTGCTGCAAGTTCTTAATTCTGCCAAACACATCACTGGATTATACACTGCTCAAAAAAAATAAAGGGAACATTTAAACAACACAATGTAACTCCAAGTCAATCACACTTCTGTGATATCAAACTGTCCACTTAGGTAGCAACACTGATTGACAATCAATTTCATATGCTGTTGTGCAAATGGAATAGACAACAGGTGGAAAGCATAGGCAGTTAGCAAGACATCCCCAATAAAGGAGTGGTTCTGCAGGTGGTGACCACAGACCACTTCTCAGTTCCTATGCTTTCTGGCTGGTGGTTTGGTCGCCTTTGAATGCTGGCGCTGCTTTCACTCAAGTGGTAGCATGAGATGGAGTCTACAACCCACACAAGTGGCTCAGGTAGTGCAGCTCATCCAGGATGGCACATCAATGCGAGCTGTGGCAAGAAGGTTTGCTGTGTCTGTCAGCATAGTGTCCAGAGCATGGAGGCGCTACCAGGAGACAGGCCAGTACATCAGGAGACGTGGAGGAGGCCGTAGGAGGGCAACAACCCAGCATCAGGACCGCTACCTCCGCCTTTGTGCAAGGAGGGACAGGAGGAACACTGCCAGAGTTAAACTACCATATAGTTACTGAAAACAAGCAAAGGAATTATGAGGATTTCTTGTTTGCACATTGCTTGATGCTATTTATATTTAATCATGAAATCCAATATTATATAATTATTCCTAATAGAAGTGTTAGTGACAATGATCATTAATTTAGGCTAACTACACTATTGAGTGTATATAGTGTATATAGTTCAAGTCCTGTAATATATAATAATTATATTAGCAATTTGCATTGGTGGAATATCCACTTAAAATACAAAGAAATTACAATTTTTGTATTTAATAAGTTTATCATATCTTTCGTGAACCAAAATAGCAGCACACCAACCAAAATAATGAATTTTACATAGTATAGCTGTTTACAGAAAGGAGGACACCTGAGTATTCTAGAATGTAGCATGAATAGCACTCGCTTGATCCATTTAGATTTGGCCCCATTTGTCTTTGGGGAGGCGATAATATAGGCCAGCTGCACAACATAGCGTGGCACAGAGGCAGAGAAGAAAAGCACTGGTCATGAGGAGACGCTGGCTGCAAAGGGTACGATCCGCCTGAGAGTAGAAGAAATGATAGTGAATCATCTTCCCTCAATATATTGTGGAGCAAACCAGTTTTAGCGTTCAGATATTGCCTATAACACCACTGCCCATATCTACCTACCTACCTGATCTAGCATGCTGGATAGGGCAGGGTTAGCTTGATAACGTGATTGATAGCAAATCCCTGGCATTTCCAAAGTCATGCTTTGTTTCCTTATTACACATTTTGGTGGCTTTCTGGGAACAAAATGGAATATTACATTAATGAATAAAGAAACATTGTAACAACGCCCCTTCCTGTTAGCTCACCTGGTCTTAGGGAGAAGGGATGAAGGTGCAATGATCCTAAGGCAATTCTCGCGGGATAATGAATTTGTAATAACAGCTAAGAGGTGAATTGATTTCTGGGCATCTGGACCTGTGGATGGAGTTAATGGAAGGAAATGTCAAGAGAAGGTGAACGATGAATCGGAATGCTTGAGAAAATACTGAAATAGATTTGGTGGTCACTCACCTCTGAAACCCAATTTTGTCCCACTGATGGTCAGACCTAAATGTGTATCATTGGGAAGATCTGTGCCATTGGGAAGATCAAAGGTCAAGCCAACCATGATAGATACAGTTGTAGGAGGTTCAGCAGTTGAAGGAAGTGATATGACATTTCCCTGAGTTTTATTTGTGATACAGAACATTAAATGTGCAAGAGATTTCAGCAGAGAGTCCCAATCCTTAGAAATAAGGGAAAAAGGAATGAGCATTGCTTCTATTCTCATTTTTTTTTGCTTTTTTCCTTAAAATATCTATCAAACTCCATATGACCTCACTTTTAAAATCCTTTGTTAATTATTCAGAATAGAGGTCACAATACAATGAGGGATGTCTGGATTTATGAATTGTAGATAGCAATAGCTAAACTTGAATTTAAAATTTTGCATTTTTGATTTTTTTTTACTGCAAATGGTAGAACAAAATATCTGAATTTTAAAGCTCCCTTTTGGAGAAAAAAATATATTTTAATTTTTTAAATTGTAATTTATCTATAAACTGGAAGACAATGATAGAGAAATAGAACTGTAGCCAATCAGTCTGAAAGTACAACTTTCAACTATCCCTTCACTAGAGAGAATCAACTTGTACTTAGAAAACAGCAAAGGAAAATAGTGTTTCCATTACTGTTTTTCCTTTATTATTCCTAAGTTTTTTTCTGCTGTCTTCTCTTAATAATTGAAATCCAATTTTATCCCATGTTCTGGCCTAAGTTTTTACTTAAATTTCTAATCTCTAGCTCACCTCTTTGACATCAGGATTATGAATATCGTGTGACTGGATGTAGACAGCAAAACCAACAAAGGCAAGAGCCAGTGAAAGGAGGCAGAAGAAGAAGGAGACCAGAGGTGGATGTCGTTCCAGGCAGATACGCAGGGAGGCCAGTAGGGAGCAGATGACCATGGTAAGCCCTAGAGGTGAGGGTAAGAAGGATGTAGTATCATCCTAGCTCTAGAAAATCTAAAACATTTCCAGGAGAAACTACTAGAACAGCCAGAAAAAATGGAAAAGAGATTGATAACATGTATCTTTTGTTTTTGTATGGTACTGTATTTCAGATTTTCTAATTTCAAAAGTCAAAATGTGAATGTAAATAAATATTACTTTAATTTCATTATTGCTTAGATAATTTGAACTGATGAAAATCTTTCATGGGACTATACACTCAAAAAGTACAAAGGAAGGCTGCTTGTTTAAGATTACACTTCAGTTGTGATAGTCATGAAATGGAAAACTGATTTTTTAATCTGTGCATTCAGATATGGGAATATTTAAAGAAAGATTCTTAATCTGCATTCTGCAGTTACATCATCAAAGAAAAAGGTTGTATATTTCTGCCCACTGAGTTTCAAAATGTCTATTCTCTTTATTTGAAGATATGTCTACTGAAGTTAAAAATAGCTAGTTTCTTCACCATGCCAACTGGATGAATCTGCCTATGAATCTGTAGGAGAATTTGTAATTTAACTTAACATAATTTTGTGATACTTTCATATTCAAGTCAGCATCTGATTATCTTATATTGTATTTGAAGTTAGCAAACTATAATAATATGAAATTCAAAAAAACAACAACAGCTGGAATTATGGAGGTAAAGAACTGGATATTCTAGCTGATATTATAATTTACTCAAAATCACATCCTGTCTGAGAACATGAAGATTCAAAACTTCATACCTGAAAATTCACTACAAAAAGATATTCTATCAAACTGGTAGTAGCACAAGTATAGGAAATTAAACAATCTTCTCAGCCATCTATCATATAATTAACAAACAGACAGTAAAATAGAATACTTAAGATTTTTTTCTACCTAGAAAGCAGAATACTTAAGATTTTGTTGTCCCAATTTGGAGAAACGGTTGACAGATTTTGCTGAAATGGATAAATTAACGATTAGAGAAAAGACATTACATTGATTGCTGACTAGAAGCTCTTATGGACCTTTTGCACAAAATGAACTTGTGACATACTTTTGATGATTAGACAGGATAGATTATAGAAGAAAGAGTAATACATAATTTTAGAACAAGGGGAAGAATATTAAAAGCTTTATTTTTTCTTTTTTTCTTTTAATGGTTTTATTAAAATTATTTTAATATACACTGCTCAAAAAAATAAAGGGAACACTTAAACAACACTATGTAACTCCAAGTCAATCACACTTCTGTGAAATTAAACTGTCCACTTATGTAGCAACACTGATTGACAATCAATTTCATATGCTGTTGTGCAAATGGAATAGACAATAGGTGGAAAGCAGAGGCAGTTAGCAAGACATCCCAAAATAAGGAGTGGTTCTGCAGGTGGTGACCACAGACCACTTCTCAGTTCCTATGCTTTCTGGCTGATGGTTTGGTCACTTTTGAATGCTGGCAGTGCTTTCACTCTAGTGGTAGCATGAGACGGAGTCTACAACCCACACAAGTGGCTCAGGTAGTGCAGCTCATCCAGGATGGCACATCAATGCGAGTTGTGGAAAGAAGGTTTGCTGTGTCTGTCAGCGTAGTGTCCAGAGCATGGAGGCGCTACCAGGAGACAGGCCAGTACATCAGGAGACGTGGAGGAGGCCGTAGGAGGGCAACAACCCAGGATCAGGACCGCTACCTCTGCCTTTGTGCAATGAGGGAGAGGAGGAACCCTGCAAAATGACCTCCAGCGGGCCACAAATGTGCATGTGGCTGCTCAAACGGTCAGAAACAGACTCCATGAGGGTGGTATGAGGGCCCGATGTCCACAGGTGGGGATTGTGCTTACAGCCCAACACCATGCAGGACTTTTGGCATTTGCCAGAGAACACCAAGATTGTCAAATTTGCCACTGGCACCCTGTGCTCTTCACAGATGAAAGCAGGTTCACACTGAGCACATGTGACAGACGTGACATGGTCTGGAGACGCTATGGAGAACGTTTTGCTGCCTGCAACATCCTCCAGCATGACCGGTTTGGCAGTGGGTCAGTAATGGTGTGGGGTGGCATTTCTTTAGGGGTCCGCACAGCCCTCCATATGCTCGCCAGAGGTAGCCTGACTGCCATTAGGTACAGAGATGAGATCCTCAGACCCCTTGTGAGACCATATGCTGGTGCGGTTGGCCCTGGGTTCCTCCTAATGCACGACAATGCTAAACCTCATGTGCCTGGAGTGTGTCAGCAGTTCCTGCAAGACGAAGGCATTGATGCTATGGACTGGCCCACCCGTTCCCCAGACCTGAATCCAATTGAGCACATCTGGGACATCATGTCTCGCTCCATCCACCAACACCACATTGCACCACAGACTGTCCAGGAGTTGGGGGATGCTTTAGTCCAGATGTGGGAGGAGATCCCTCAGGAGACCATCCGCCACCTCATCAGGAGCATGCCCAGGCGTTGTAGGGAGGTCACACAGGCACGTGGAGGCCACACACACTACTGAGCCTCATTTTGACTTGTTTTAAGGACATTACATCAAAGTTGGATCAGCCTGTAGTGTTTTTTTCCACTTTAATTTTGAATGTAACTCCAAATCCAGACCTCCATGGGTAGCTAAATTTGATTTCCACTGATAATTTTTGTGTGATTTGGTTGTCAGCACATTCAACTATGTAATGAACAAAGTATTTCATAATATTTCATTCATTCAGATCTAGGATGTCTTATTTTTGTGTTCCCTTTATTTTTTTGAGCAGTGTACATATGAGAGACTTTTTGTCCCAAGGAGAAAACTCCTTTCAGTCTTTAGCTCTGCCTATTACTGGTAGAAGCAGCAGTGTTCTCTCTCTTGGTTTCATCTTATGGGCTGCCAACAAGCAAGTAAAATGATCAGTGCATAGAAAACAGGCTATAATGGAGAGACTATTTGATAGCCCAGAATTGGAGATCATCAGCCTCCTCAAATAGAAATGGGAATAATAGCTTCCAGAAGATTGGATCAGAGAAAAGGAGGCAAGTGGCAGGGCTTGCACTGAGCCTTTTATAATGCAGCCAAAGCTTTTCTTGGTGCCCCTCTGGCAGCCTCTCTGTCCTGATGGACTTGGCTCCAAGTTATGTCAGCTGCAATTGCCTTCCAGTGGCCTGAACAAACACCAGGTGACACCAATAGCAGTGCCTCTACAGAAGCCAGACCAGGACTAGACAATACTAACAGCAATTTTCCAAAGACCAGTACTGTTACAGAAGCTAAAAAAGTCTTGGAGATTCCTCTTCTCTCTATTAAAATGTTAATAAAACTGGGAGCACTACTTTAGACTGTGGTGAAATTCTTTGAGCATGGAAATAAAAATGGATACTTTCAAAATATAGCAGAACAAAAACAAAGGAACATTGTATAGTATAAAATATGCAATTTGCATCCCCTTCATTAAACCAAGTCTCAGAAAAAAAATGATGGCAATAGGAAGGCTCCACTACGAAATACTCAATAAATAAGAATCAAGTAATACACATCTACTTTCTTAGATGCTGTAACTTAATTTCCTTTTCTTTATAATAAAGCTGTATACTTTAATTTTGTGAGAATCTCATTTTGTTGTTGTTTATGTACTGCTGTAAGGGGCTTAAGCTGTATATATTGAGGGATGGAGCTATGAGCTAGCCTAGGCAGGCTTGGAATCCTGAGAAAAAATAAGCTCCTGCTGGCTCTCATCCACCCATATAGAACATGGAAGCTCAAGCCCTGCTGAACCTTAATTGGAAGTCCCCAGAGCTAAAATATAGGAAATAAAGGATCAGCTCAGGGGAAAAGAGGAAGAAACTCATCTAGGAAATCCTACTCTCCGACTTTTGCTTACTCAAAATTGTTTTGTGCCTGTGTAAAAAATGAAGAAACAAATAACAGTCATGGACAAAAGAGATGCAGAAGGAAAATGAACACAGGTTATATGTCAGAGACAGACAAACTGAAACGTGAGAGCACTTTACCTTTGGGCTTTTCAGTGTTCAGCAATATTACTTTCTTTTTTACTATGTTTATTGCACATAAAATAAATAGTATTAGCAATCATTATCTCCTGCAAAGAAGTATGTGAGATGTCTGGGGTTTGTTCTTCATTAACTTGAGTCAGGTGAACAGATGATGATTTGATGTAATCCATTTTCACATTAGAGGTTGAGTAATACTAACTTATTTTCAAGGAAACTTAAACAGGTCAGCTAAGATGTTCAGTCTGGAGGTAGACTCAGCAGCCCTACTATCAGTGGCTCTAAGGCAGAGGTGTCAAACTGGATTTCTTTGAGGGCCGGATCAGCATTGAGGTTCTCCGTGAGTCGACGTGGGGCGTGGGGGAGAGAGAGATGGGCCAGACGCCTCCTGCAGCACCTTGCCAGCCAAAGCAGGGCAACTCATGCTCCGTTTTGGCTGCCAGAGGCACCACAGGCTGGTCCTTTGCTATTTCCAGGCTGACCCAAAGGGCCGAATTTGGCCCATGGGCCTTGAATTTGACACACCTACTCTAAGGGATCACAAGATCCTGATAAGGTTAAAGTGAGGTCCCCACTCAGATTTTAGAATGCCATTTCTTATGAACAGCCAAGCCTGTTCCACCTTCCACACTGCAAGGAGGTTGTACCTCCCTGGTATATTTTGGAGTAGATAATTACATTTTGTATTAATGAGCCAGTAGTGCTGATCCAACAGATTGTAGAACAGACAATATTGCAATGAGTATAGAAAATAGCTATACTGGAAATTGAGGCTGTCTGTTCCATCATCACCTGATTTTGATGATATGGGCACATTGACTTCCTCCCAATGAGTGCTAAGAGGAGTCATAATCTCTAGGATAAGGCATGAACAAATTACCCAAGACAGCAAAACTTATAAAAGGAGTTTGCAGCCTGATCCATGATTTATGGAATGCTGGCACAGAAGTACTTGTTCAAAAACTGAGAAATGGACTATCCATTAAAAGCCTAACTTGCAGTTAAAGGATTTGGGGGAAGCATGCTGACTCAATCTTTGTAGAAAATAAGGATAAAATGAAACTCCTGTGTTACTTCCAAAGAAGTGGGTAAGAAGGTACAGAAGAAAATAATATCCATTTGGCCTATAGACCACTACAGGTAATTCTCGACTTATGACTACAATTGAGCCCAAAATTTCTGATGTTTAGAATAGAATAGAATAGAATAGAATAGAATAGAATAGAACAGAATAGAATAGAACAGAATACTTTTATTGGCCAAGTGTGATTGGACACACAAGGAATTTGTCTTTGTGCAAATGCTCTCAGTATACATAAAAGAAAAGATACCTTCATCAAGAGTCAAGAATCATAAGATTCAACACAATAATAGTCATAAGGTACAATAAGCAATCAAATCATATTAGGAAACAGTCAATATAAACCGTAAGGATACAAGCGACAAAGTTACAGTCATGCAGTCACAAGTGGGAGGGGATGGGTGATAAGGAATGATGACAAGATTTAACAGTTATAGTAGTGCAGACTTTGTAATAGTTGAACAGGATTGAGAGAATTATTTGTTTAGCAGAGTGATGGCTTTCGGGAAAAAACTGTTCTTGTGCCTAGTTCTGGTGTGCAATGCTCTATAGCGTTTTGAGGGAAGGAGTTGAAAGTTTATGTCCAGGATGTGAGGGGTTTGTAAATATGTTCACAGCCCTCTTTTTGACTCGTGCAGTATACAGGTCCTTGATTGAAGGCAGGTTGGTAGTAATTGTTTTTTCTGCAATCCTAATTACTCTGAAGTCTGTGTCTGTCCTGTTGGGTTGCAGAACCAAACCAGACAGTTATACAGGTGCAGATGACAGACTCAATGATTCCTCTAGAACTGGATCAGCAGCTCCTTGGGCAGTTTCCAGATACTTCTGAGGATCATCAATCCATTTTTTATATTGCTTGCTATAAACACACTGAGACATGTCTTGGGAATCCAGTTATAGTTCTGGCTATGGTCTTGCCAACAGGAATACATGTGGTCCTTGACTTACAACAGTTCATTTAATGACCATTACAATGGCACAGAAAAAGTGACATGTCAATTTTTCACACTTATGACCATTGCTGAATCCCCAGAGTCATGTTATTAACATTTGGATGCTTGACAACTGACTCACATTTATGAGTTGCAGTGTCCTAGAATCATGTGATCCCCTTTTGTGACCTTCTGACATGCAAACTCAATTGGGAAGCCAGATTCACTTAACAATGGTGCTACTAATTTGACTACTAAAGTCATAAAATGAGGCAAATTTTCACTTAGTAACATAAATTCTAGACTCAGTTGTGATTGTAAGTCGAGGGCTACCTGTATATACTACGAGGTTTCAAACTATACTGTTGTCATGCCCCTGTTGGAGTCTGATTCGGAGGGAGAGGTGGAACAGCTGACAGGGAGTGGGAGTGTGGCTCCGGTGGTTGTGGAGGAAACTGGGGAAGGGCATAGGCCGGATGGGCATTCAGAGGAAGATCCAGGCCCATCCCCTCTTCATCCTAGGGCATGCAGGGAGGAGCAGATAAGGGAGAAACGTGAGTGGCATGGTGTATGGGGGCGGAAGCGGCCCTGATCCCCTTCATGGGCTGCAGCTGGGAGGACCGGTTAAAAGGACAAACTGCACATGGCAAAATTGCTGGAAGCAAAGCATGCATTCTTGTTTATCTGTGTTTTGGCTTCCTCCCAACTGTGTTGCTGCTTATCTGGTAGAAGTCTGCAATTAATCATCCTTGCCTGCCCTAGTAATTCCTTCAGTGTGGTGTGTTTTTTATTTCGAATTAACTTTACTTTGGGTGTAAACTGCGTTTACTCCCTCTGTAAAGTGTTTTCTTTAAGAGTTTGATATCCAGCCAGGATAATTGGACATTAGGGCCAAATTGGAGGCATTAAAGGGACTTTTTCTATTTTTGTGACTTTGTTATTTTTCTGTCACGCCCCGGGTCATCACAACTGTATGGAAGTTTAACAATTGCAATGATTTACTTAACAAATATGGCGGGAAAAGTCGTAAAATGGGGCAAAAATCACTTAACAAATTTCTCACTTAACAACATGGATTTTGGACTCAGTTGTGATCATAAGTTGAGAATTACCTGTAAATTGACCAGATAGAATACATCCAATATTCCCCTGAATTTTCAAATCAAGGAGGGCTTCTCCAGTTACATATATTATATTCAAGTTTCTGAAATATCTCAAAGGTGCTCAATTTGTGTGCACAATCAAGGGGTTGGTGATTACTTATTCCACTTCTAATTGTTAGGACATTCTGTAGAAAAAAGACTGCATTCTCAGGCCATATGCAACTCTGCTCCCTTTTCTTAATTCTTGCTTTAGTGATAGATGTAAGAAAGCACCCACTTATATGAATATGACTCTGGGAGATATAAAGCAATACTTATATCAAAGTTAACCTTGGAGAGGAGAGAGTTCAAATGCTATTAGGATTAGGAATAAGTTGTACCACTTGGGGCAGAGAAAATGTTCATATCACCAGAAACACATATGTGGATATAATTAAGTGAGTTTTGCCCCATTTTATGACCTTTCTTGCCGCAGTTGTTAAGTGAATTACTGGAGTTGATAAGTTAGTAACCTGGTTAAGTGAATCTGGCTTCCCATTGACTTTGCTTGTCAGAAGATCACAAAAGGGAATCACACGACTTTGGGACACAGCAATGATCATAAATATGAACCCACTGTAAAGCATCTGAATTTTGATCACATGAGTATGAGGATGCTACAGTGGTCGTAATTGAAAAATTGTAAGTCATATTTTTAGTGCCACTGTAACTTTGAATTGTCACTAAATGAACTGTAATAAGTCAAGGAGTATCTGTACAATTTTGTGAGGCAGGAAGCAGATTGGAAAATAAATATTAAGAGTTCTCAGGCCTGTCAACAGAGACAATTAGCAAGCAAAGCAGAGGTAAGAACCTAGGAAAATGCCCCTTAAATTAATAACACTGTCTTATTGGGAGGGGGGAGGGGAGTGTGACAGAAAAACCATTGCAAACTTGGAAACCACATGCATGAACAGATGGGTTTTTATAAACTACTGTATTCAGTTGGGTTATGTGCTAGAAAAAGAAAATATCCTATCATCCTTCATCTCCAGAAAGAGAGAGAAGCAGCTCAGAATGAAGAAAATAACCCTCTTACTGGACATTTGTTCCACAGAACATGTCCCTGCACACGAGAGTTTTTCCAGCATGTCTCTCATTTACAGTGACAAAAACCGAGAAAGCCATCTAGAATCTTGGGAACTGAACATGCCTCAATCTTTTAGAATCAAGACATTGGTTGAAATCAATGAGATGATTTTTTTTAGCCTCAATGGATCTGTCAGTTTTAAATTATTAAACATCTTAATATAGTTCTTCTTAATGGAGATTCTTTATATTTTTGAGTGAAGAACCAGTTCTGGTTTAAAATGTTCCCATTTGGACCTTTCAGTCCCAGAGTACAGTACTATATTTATGAAAACTCTTTGTGCAACACCTCAGAATTCATATTGTTTACATGTATTCATTTGGGTGATCTCATCAGATTTCCTTATATGGAAAGAACAGTGAATACTGTCACTTTGATGCTTATAGGAATTGAGTTTTATAATTAATTTCACCAGGAGCACACTCGTACCCTTGAAATATGTTCTGCTATAGGGAACTACCATCAACATGAGAGAAACTATTCCTCTCTCATGTACATCTGCTGATGAACGCCTTAATATCCAGGAGGCCAATCCCAATGTCACTGGCAAGATAAGAGCTTGGTTCGATCTCAGGTCATTCCACAGAGCAGCCTACCTCACAAGATGTCAAGTAAAGAAGGTCAATTGTTGCATTAATGGCTAATCGCAGCCAATCTGGCCAGTCAAACATGATGCAGGAATTATAATCCCATCAACTGTCACTGTTTATGAACAGCTAAAGTTGAGGATAATATTACTGGCTGTGAACACCCCTTTATATCTGGTTAGGTTGTGGCAAATATTGTTGCAAATAGATAATATAATTAACAGTGTTTGTTTAAACTATCTGGTGGAACCAGATCAAGGGATCTTTACACTAAGCCAAATAATTGATGACAATTGAACGTATGTTTATTCATATCAGCAGGGTACATAAAGGGCTCACCGAATACCACAATAAATAGCAAAATGTTTCAGGACAAATGTGTCCAGTTATAGACTTCAGAAGACTGAAAAAGGGTGGGAATTTCCCTTTGATCAACCTATCTGTAAGAGCAGGTAACCACCAACCCAGGTGATTCTTTTCAAGACCACAGAACGAAGTCAAATGATGCCCTGGTGGGACCATAGCTGGCTCTATATATTTCCTTTGATGCCACTGCTATCCAGACAGTAACAAAGATATTCAAGCTGTGGATGATTTTAATAATTCATTCTGCCTTTAGGACCCTATTGCTCTTTGCCTGATAAACCTGGTGAAGATCCCCCGTGGTATGTACTGAAATAGTCAACATAATTTCTTAAAGTCCAGTTTTTCACTGGAGTCAGATAAGATTACAAGAACTACTTGAACAATAATTTTTTAATTCTGATTCTCTTCAGTTACAACTTTGAGACTAGGAAACTGAATGAGAATATCTGTGCCTAGCAGCGAAAACCTTGGCCTTTTGGAGACCAAATATTTATCATATGATTTGGTGTGCTTTTGAATATGAGAAAAAAAGATTGTGGCACCAGCATCAAAGGATCTGCAACTTTTGGGATTCTTTTTGGTGTGCCTGGATAGAATTCTAGCAATGTAATAGATTTCTTCTAGGTAGATGAGGGACATCTTTATCTGATCATTCTCAGGTGTGCTTCTTCCTCAAAGTCACAGGCTCATCTCACCCCAGTCCATGTGACTTGGCACTGAATCTTCAAGCTGTAATGCCTGATCACTTTGAATCCCATTAGGCCAGTGGTCGACAACCTTTTTGGTTCTGCAGACTTTGGGCCCAGACCTCTGCATTAAGAAATTCCTTCTTAACATATTGTGCCTCTTTGATAGGACTAGCTTGGCTAGAAGGGTCATGAACAAAAGGTCTTTTTTATTTTAAACCTTTGTATATTTCATTATGACATAATGATGCTAAGATCATACCCTGCTTTGTGCCCAGGATCACACCAAATTCTACCAAGCACAAAATCATTCTACCACAATCTGGCCTCATGCTGTGCAGAACTTTGATGCTACATTCTATAACAGTTGAAACTTCCCAGTGTTGTTCAAGGGATGCTCCTTATAGAGCATGTTGTATTCAACTGGGAAGTGACAGAGAAGCAGATCTCTTATATAATAACGCAATAGATTATTCATACTCATTTTTTTTATTTTTATGTAAAAATTCAATTACATCAGTGTAACGATATTGTATCATATAATCAGGCCACTCACACATTGAAATTACTTGGTCTGTTCTAGAGAGGGTTCTTTTCAAAATAGGAACAATACGCAGCCCTGATCTGGCAAGCTCTCTTAGTAAGTCCAGCTTCTGACAGTGGCACCCTTGGCCTGGCTGAAGCACTCTGGGTATCAGCAGCTATAGGACTCTCTAATGGTTCTAGGAGCTCATCCCCTTTGATCTCACAAATATTGTGTAAGATGCAGCATGTAGCTATGACCACAGGAATGAGCTTCTCTCTTACATCCAGTCTCATTTGCAAACATCGCCAGCGAGCTCTCAAGACCCCAAAAGCTCTCTCCACACATGTTCGGCATTTGGCAAGTCTATCGTTGAACTTTTCTTGGGCCTCAGTTTTTGGTGCTGGATATGGTTTCATTAGCCAGGGGCGAAGTGGATAGGCATGATCTCCAATGACAACAGGAGTCATTGAAACCCCTTCTAGTGCTGTTGGAGTTTGTGGGCCAAATGTGCCTTCATCCATGCTGTTGAAAAAAGGAGAGTTATGCAAGATGCGCGAATCATGGGATCTCTCTGGAAACCCAACATAAATATCAGTGAAACGAGATTTACTATCTACTAGAGCCTGCAACACCATCGAATAGAACCCTTTGCAATTAATGTAGGAGTCGGCAGAGAAGGGAGGGCACAGGATGGAGATATGGATTGCATCAATTGCACCAAGGCAGTTGGGAAAACCCATATCCTTGAAGCCTTCCATAATATCTTGTGAATTGCCCAACAAAATTGTTTGGGCCAGGAGTCGACTATTTATTTCCTCGCAGACTTCTTCAAAGATTGAGCAGGCTGATGAAATTCCCACTCCAAAGAGCTCCGAGACAGTCTTGTAACTGTCATGATGTGCAAGTTTCCAAATGGTCATAGCCACCCTTTTCTCCACAGGAATGTGTGACCTCATGCCAGTGTCTCGACGCTGTAAGGCAGGACGCAACTCCTCAGCAATATACATCAGTGTGGAGCGGGACATTCTGAATAAAGAAATCCAACACTTGTCATCCTGTTCCGAAGAAATCATTCGCTCCCACCACTCACTACATCTGGGGAGCATCCAGTGTGATCGCTCAGACAGGGCCATCAGCTCGTGCTCATAATGCAGTGCTGGTGAAGATGAGTAAACCATAGTAACCACAGAGACTATAGCATTGCGATGAAGCCGTAGCAAGGCTCTCTTACGACGGACACTAGCTGAGAGGATGCGCCTCAGCACTGTAGCTGACTGGCGAAAGTGCCTCCGCTGAAGAATCCTTGCTATGGCAAATACCACAGTACGCCTGTTCAGCATCCATTGTTGCACTAGCAATTGAGAAGTTTGAACACAAGTAGCAAGAAGAGCCAAGCACTCTTGCTCCATTTATCTAGCCAGTTTTAACAGTAACAGCAGGTCCAGGAGGAGATGATGCTGTGACAGAAAACCTTTCCCCCCTGGTCAAGGCAGAGATGACATCACCAATCAGGGATCATTCATAAGCAGTCCAATGCACTTCATTTGGATAGGCACTGTTGAATTTAAGGGTAACACATTGTAATTGGCTCTAGTTCACTACGAGTCATATTTATAATCCAATTGTGAAGATCTCTTTAAAAAATACAAAGTAGAAAAAACAGTTTCACAAAATTCAACCATTACACATTCTCCATTTAAAAACATTTTAAACTTTCAGGGAGTCACATGTTTTTTCCATCAATATTTCTCTCTTTTTTTTACAAATATTTCAGCTGGCCAACTCTCAGTCAAACATTCTCCACACTGAGCCACGACTAAGCTAGCATGGCTGAATCCATGACGTCTAACAAACAACTGGAATAATATATCCTCTCTACCAGTTCTAGGCCTGCCAAGCCCAATAATAAAGGGAAGACACTTTATACAGGCGCAGACACTCATTATGTATATTATCGCTACATGACTTGACAGTGCATCCTATATGAACTGAGCAATATGAATACTATATTCTAGAATGGAAGGATAGAAATCATGGGGACAGATCAAGCAGTTTAAATCAAGAATACTGTACAGGTAGTCCTTGACTTACAACTACAATTAAGACTAGAATTTCCACTGTTAAGCAAAACACTTGTTAAGTGAATCATGCCTGATTTTATGATCTTTTTTTGCCAATGTTAAGCAAATTACTGATGTTAGATGAATCAGGTGGTTGTAAACGAATCTGGCTTTCCCCATTGACTTTGCTTGCTGGAAGCTGGCTGGGAAGGTTGCAAAAGGTGACCCCCAGATTCTACAACTGTTATAAACATGCCGAACACTAACCACCTGAATTTTGATAATGGGAATGTAGGGGTGCTGTAATGGTCAAGTGCAAATGGTTGTAAGTCACTTTTTTCAGTACTTTTGAATTGTCAGTAACAAATGGCTGTAAGTTGAGGACCACCTGTAAGTAATTTATCATTGTAAGACTACATGCAATATAATCTTCAAAGATCTAAAACCAGGGTGTCAAACTGGCAGCCTGTGGGCCGGATGTGTAACGTGCAGACCATACCCACCCCAGCCCCTTTGAAGGGAAAAAACACCATGATATGTCATGTGACGGTGTGATGTGTGAAGTTTGACATCCGTGTCCCTAAACATAATTATTTCCAGTCTACCAGGCAGGGTAGAAATGACAGCCCTTATAGAAATGCAGTAAATTGGACAGATGCAGCTTTGAATAGAAAAGGTAGTCTTGATTTAAACGCTAAGGGCATAATAGGTATTGTTCAATATCTTATTATTCTAATTGTATTTCTCTAGGACAGTTCATTTTCTAATCAATCTGAGTCCCTCTCAGTACAATCAGTATAGACTCCCTCTTTTTTAGCTTTTCAAATGCCTAATTTAGTTATGTGACTTGTTAGCACATTCCTACCTTTGCTTCGTATAAATGCCCATCATGGACATTATAACATCCAAGTTGCATGAACTGAACAGCACATACCTTCTTGTATAGTCGTTTCAGGTATGCAAACAGCTTTATTATTATAGGAATCTTTATGCTTGTGATCTAATTTGTAAACGTATTGAGGCTGAGAATAAGTGGGTGGCTTGCAAAAAAAAATCTAGTAAATCAATAATACAGATAGTCTGTGACTTACAACAGCTCATTTAGTGACTGTTCAAAGTAACAATGGCATTGAAAAATGGTCATAAGTGTGGAAAATGACCATTTTTCACACTTATGACCATTGCAGCATCCCCATGGTCACGTGATCAAAATCCAGACGCTTGGCAACTGGTTCATATTTATGACAACTGGAGTGTCCCAGAGTCACGTGATCACCTTTTGTGACCTGACAAGTAAGTCAATGGGGAAGCCAGATTCACAATCATGTTACTAACTTAACTGTAGTGATTCACTTAATAGCAGTGGTGAGAAAGATCATAACATGGGCAAAACTCACTTAACTAATGTTTCACTTAGCAACAGAAATTTGGGGTTCAATTGTGGTTGTAAGTTGAGGAGTACCTGCAGGCAAAATCAAACCAAGAATCTGCTGTATAGTTTCATCTCTTAAGAAGTCCCCTGCATTAATTGTCTTGTTATATAACTGTTAAAAAAATAACTAGGAAAGCTATTAAATCAGGCTATTAGCTATTTGTTGAGAAAATTAATATTAGCATGTAGCTTGAAGGTTTTATCAACTACCATTTATTTGAGGGGTATTTTTATTCAATATTTTTTTAAAAATAAAAAAGCTAACATTCTACAAACTAATACAAAGTAAAAAAAAGAAGAAAGGAAATAAAGGAGAAAGTTAAAAGGGCAAGGGAAAAAAGTGAAAGATAAAAAAGAAACGAGTAGCTTCGGATCTTCTTTACATCAGTTATAAACAGAAATTTACCTCTCGTTCCAGAGTTGCAACATGACTCTCTTTTTGTAATCTATTTTATATAATCATCAAAATCATAAATCTTAAGTTCATTTTTCTATTTCACGCAAAAAAAAACTATAAAGGGTTTTCAGTCAGCAATAAACACAGATAGTCTTCTTTCTCATCAAAGGAATCAATTTAGCCATCTCAGAAGTTCCATCATCTTCCCCAACATTACTCCTCCATTGTTGGTTAGTATCAACCATGGCGCTTCGTTGCAGGTTAAATGGGCTTTTCCAACATTACCTTATAACTGGTGCAGGGGCTTGAAACCTGCTGAGTTTTTCCTCCCTGCAGCCTATTATTACTCAAAAATAAAAGACATTAGAGCCTATCCCTCCTTGCTCTCTTGTCACGTGCAACCCATAATAGCTCAGTAATTTAATGGGCTGTCAGAGCCCAAATCCTATCACAGCAGGCTGTTGCTCTTCATTGTCATTGTCCTGCTGCTGTTTTGTGTGCGCTCACTATGCTGGCATATGATGACCATATAGGCTTACGGAGGGAACATTGCAATGATGCTGTAATTTGTCTATGCTGGTTAGCACCAGGGAAGTACACAGAAACTGCACTGAGATGTAAAAGAGTAAACAGATTGGAGATTGTAGTCATGGCGATAAAATATTTTTGATGCAACGTACTTTGTTTTTATCAACCATTTTTATTGTTACATTATAACTGGATTAATAATAATTTTAAACATTCAATACTTGTAGCACTTTTGCATGTGTATGAATTTAGCCTTTAGGATATTTTATGTAATATGGCTGCATTCCTTTGAGACCCCTATTCTGTTGCTTTCTAATTAGAAAAGAAAGAAAAAAAAGAAACAATTTATTGGGTTTACAGAAATCCTGTTATATGGATTGGGATTGTGTTTATACAGATAGTTCTCAATTTATAACCATTTATTTAGTGCCTGTTCAAAGTTAGTTGCATTGAAAAAAGTGACTTACAATCATTTTACTTACAGCATTCTCATGGACGCATGATCAAAATTTGGGTGCTTGGCAACTAGTTCATAATTATAATAGTTGCACTGTCCCAGGGTCATGTGATCAACTTTTGTGACCTTCTGACAAGCAAAGTCAGATTCATTAACAACCGTGCTATAGCAATGATTTGCCTAACAACTGTGTTAAGAACGTTGTAAAATGAGGCAAAACTCACCTAAGAGTCTTGCTTAGCAACAGAAATTTTGGGCTTTCGTAAGTCAAGGACTATCTAGTATTTTTTAGCATTTTTAATAGTATTTTTCCTACATTTTAAACCGTCAAGCCATATTTTTTGTAACCAAGACACAGACCACAACAGTTGTATAAGCTATTGGGAGCATTATTTATTTTTATCCCACCTTTCTTACTAGTTTGATTAAAACAAGATGTTTATATAAAGTTGTTATATAAAGCATGTAAGAAAATTAAAAAATATTTTGATAATAAAGAGATGAAGTCATCTGCGTTTTGTTTAAATGATCTCTAGAGGCAATATATAAATGTTTTAATACAAAAGCCAAATGAAACATTAAGAGGAAGATAGTTCATAGATATATTTGCTTATAGTCCTGAGCTACAGTTAACTTATTTTTCTCCAATATTAATAGAGCAACAGTCTGGGTCACATAGCTGTATCTTGATGAAGTGTACTTCCACCACCCCCACCCCCACTTGTGGACTCAATCTCAGCCTGAAAATTTGAAGATTGTTCCCCTTCCCATCAATTTTTTTAGTCCAAATAAAATGTTCCTGGTCTTTTAAGGATTATTTATGGCCAAGTAATTTTTTGAATCTACCAATCTTGCATAACTTTCTCCAGTTCAGAAAGGCTATTAAAACTGAAGTCAGGTCTTCCTCTGGAACAAAGGGTGTGAGCTTGAATAAACTAATACATGTTTAGGAGAGTGTGTGCCTGTGTAACTGAGATCTACATTCTCTGTGCCTGGAATGTCATGAATAGCTGGTATGAGGAAAACTGCCTTATAATAATCAGGCACATTGATTCTGAGATGGAAAGCTAGAGTTGGCAGTGAGATATGGCTTATATTCAGCGAAAAATGCAGACATCCTGCTATTTATTTCTCCTGCTGAACAAGAGAAATGGTGCATATGAGAGAAAAGGGAGGAAAGTCATTATTTTGCCCTGACTCCAAAACCCTATTTGTATCAGACTTCTGTCCATTAGAATGTTTTACTTAACTGTGGGTGTCTAGTGATGGAAGAAACAAAAAAGAGCATCAATAAAGGAGAATTGAAACGAGGGGCCCTAGCATTTGATGATGTTACCCAGCTTGGGTAATGAAACGTCTGTAAGGAAACAAGCAAGCTTAGAGAAGGACTAAGGATCCCTTAAAAAAGAGCTTGGGGAAATGAAATAAAGTTTTTTTTCTCATGACTCACTGCTTGGCATGCAACCATAATATGGATGCGGAAAAAGCTTGGGTTCAAGGATGTATTGTTATTTGGTTCTTATATGCGAAACTGGCTACACATGTGATCAAATATTTTTTTTTCTTATTGTGCGTAAGTTTTCCTTATTGGAGCCCAGTGAAGGACATGTGACTCTCGTTATTTTCCCTGTCTAATCCTCCGAGGAAGACCTGCTGAGAAATAAATGCCCGATCTAAAGCTTTCCAGTAAATCCATGGGGAATCAGCTTTCCCAGCCCTCTTACCCTAACCGCATGGCGAGATTGAGGCACGAGTGGGGAAGTCCTGCCGTTGGAGCCCGTTCTGTCTTTCAAAGCCTGTCTCGATGCTGCCCCGCTCCTATGCCCCTGCCCGTCAAAGCACGCAAGCCCTTGAGCGAAGTCCACTCAACTCAATGGAACTGTCTCGGTCTAGGGCAGCTAAACCGAAATCCTAAAGAACTTGTAGTTGTCAGTGCTTAGCAGCCGACAGCTCTGACCGAAAGTTTTGCTTTCGGGGGGGGAAAAAAAACCGCTGGCGGGAGAAAAGAGCAGGAAGGGCCTCGTCTTACCTCCCGTCCCCTTTTCTTTCTCTTCAACGCAGCTTCACGAAGGCCGTCGGCAGACGCTACTGCCCCTTTAAGAGGAAGCTGCTCCCGCCGATTCCTCTTCCTTTTGGCGGGTCGACCCTATTCAACACTTTCGAGCACGGGCGAAGATGACCACCTTCCCACGCGCCGCCATAGTCGTCATCGCCCGCGTGAGGTCGCTTTGAAGTGACGTAGCCGCGTTCCGCGCTTACGATTTCCCTTGGAAACGCTGCCCACTTTCCCAGATACGTGGACGCTGACGCCCCACTCCGGAACAGGTTGTTGGGAGCTCGTATTTTCCGAGAAGCGGAGCTCTTCCCCTCCTCACCCCCCGCCCCCGCCGCCTCAGTGGAGCGCTGTATCTTCCGAGAGCCATTTTGACTGAGGGTTACCGCGCGCGTTTGAGGGAGTTTAAAAAAAAATAGTTTGAGGTAACCATTAGAAGTCGTTCATTTTACCCGTCCATCCTCCGCTGTGTTATTTTTCTCGAACAAGCAGCCTTTTCCTTAGACTGGGAAATCGATGAGTTACTTTTTATTCAATGATTTCTCTTGGTTACTTGGGAGAGTCAACATATTCTCATTTTTAAGCCGAGAGCAAGAGCAAGAATTCTTATAAGCAGTAACATTTAAAAAAAAAGACTCCAATTTACATTTAAGAGGTTCCACATCAGGTAGCTAATTAGATTAAATTGTATTACCTCATACAATAGAGTCAAATGGTTGACTTTCAGGGAAGTCTAAAAAGGCATCAACCTGCTCTGCTGCACTAGAAGGCTACTTTATAATTCAAATAAATGAAGGAAAGCAGCAGCAAAGGATTGCTTTCATACATCACTGAGATGCAATCTTATATCTTCCCCTCTTAGTACTACTAGACATTTTGGGCTCAGTAAGCACTACAGCTTACTAAACATGGTAGAATCCTAAGGGAAAAGGACTAGAAGGGACTTGCTTAAATTTCATGACTGTTAAATGGTATTTATACTGTACCAGTTTGAACGACAGCAAAGACAAATTAAGAAATTACACTAGCATTATTTCTTAGCTTGTCTACAGAAAAGTCCCAAGATACTCTGTGAAGTTGCAAGAATTCATGGGAAAATTTCATCTCTTTCAAAATATCCCCTCTGTCCCCTTTAGCACAGCCAGCCTCACTGCCTTGTCCTGGTAGCAGGATACAAAAGTTCTGTGTTAAATAAGACACCAACCACTATGGCAAAGAGAAATGAATTTAAATAAATTCTTTTTTTTGCCTTTATTTTCAGGGGAATCCAGAAAAAAATATGAAGAAATTAGAACCCAGAGCATTGAATCAGAGAGATGGTGGAGAATGGGTGAGGCATATGAGCCCCACCCAGAACAATTTAGGCTAAAACAGCAAGGGAAGGGAGGTAGGCAGGTGGCATAGCTTCCCTTTCAAGATGCCTGGACTCTTCAATCTTCAAGTGGGTTGGGAGGGTTGCCTTGCCTCTCCCCATTCACCCCACACATCTTAGCAGTGCTTCCCCTGGATATTCGTGGAATTAACCTTTACCATCCAAAGTTTCAGAATAGACCATCACTCTGCTAGGAGCTAGAAGAAAAAATAAAATGGAAAGTGTGGTGAAAAGTGTATCTTTAAAGAGAAATGCTACATGGATGTTGTTACAAAGGCTGTTTAAAGGATGCCCTCTACATATCTGCTGCAGTCTATACAATTATCCCATAAAATAGAATCTTGGATGCAAAATTACTTGTATAAATTTATCTACCATTGGGCAGAAACTTTTTGGACTCCCAGGATCCCCGGCCAGCATGGCCATAGTCATCCCAGCATATGAAAGGGCATTCAATGGGGGAAGGCTGTTTTTGATAAAAATGATATTCCCACAAACCATGGCGCAGCACATCTTTTTCCTGATTCCTCCACCCTCCTCCAATTTACTTTCCACTTGCAAACTTTTACTTCATGTAATTGTGCCCTCCTGCAAATCTCAAGCCACCAGAGGGACTAGTAGTTGTTTCACTAAATACAATTCTTAACTTCAACCAACTTTAAGAGTATGAAAACACTGCAGAGGTCCCATATAATCCACATTCAAGCTAAAAATAGCTGCCTATGCAATTAGAGTACGCATTACTAGCTTAGCTGCACCACCATCTCATAATGTAAATTCATCTAAGAATTCTAAAATGTTTTTAGATTTAATTTGGTATTTAATTTCATTGTACAAGATGCAATGACAATAAAGTAAACTAAACTAAAAGAAAGTTCTTCCATTGCTTACCTTGACTATGTAGCTCCCATATATGGCTCCATTCTGTATCAGAAGAAAAGAAAAAACATTAGAAGCCAAGCATTACTGTATTTATTTCTAAAGAATACCTACTGTAAGTCTCTCTGATTGTCTTTATTGTCCAATAGGAAGTTTCAGGAAGACTGTTAAAATTAAATGGTAAAACTTAAAGTAATACTCAAATAATTGGAAGTAAAATGTGAAGAGTCCTTAATGAAACACAAAAGCTTCTTGTTGACTCCATTAAAATTTAATGAAGACACTTTTTCCTTAGCCTTTTAAAGAGTTACAGAGAATGACAGACCACTTTTGAAACTGTTAATTCAAAACTGATTCCAAGAGTCAATGTACCCTTACCAGAGAAATATGAAAGATGAAGTTAGGGGAATACTCTTATTTCCCTTCTGTTTTTTTATGGGCAAACAATATTATTCATGCCCCCTTTCGCTAATTGCAATAGCTGGGTTCTATGCACCTGAAATATGACTTAAAATTGAAAGTTGCTCAATATATTCTGCTACCAATAGATTAACAGCCTCAAAACATGCAGACATCTCCTTCCCTGTGCAGTCTGTACTTTTTAAGGCTATCTTACCTTTGAAGTGATAATTTCTTGCAGCCTGCCAGTCATTGGCTTCCATGTTTTCCCAACACACTTCAGCATCTGCATTTTCTGTCTCCTTGACTGGTGCTGTTCCACCACCCCCTCCATGCCCGGCTCCTGGCTCATTGATAAAGGAGAGGCCCCACTCATTTTGGAAGATGGCTCCCAGGTGCTGCCGCCGACTGCTATTGGTTGGTGGGGGACTGCTCGGGGGTGGCGCCAAGACACAGTTGGGGAGGCTATTAGTGGTGCGGACAGCTGAGGCTGGAACATGGCAGGCTTTGCCTGGTTGATCCAAGTTCTCTTTCAGCTTGCTGGCATAAGAGATCTTGGGAATGATCCTGGCACTGCTGCTATCAACTGGGAAAGCAGGAAGGGGCCGAAAGAGTGACCATGTTTCCTTCTCGGATTCCTCAGTGGTTACACTGGAGGCATTAGATGTAACAGTGGGCTTCTCACTGGCTTTGACAGTGCTGACTCGTTCCAATTCGGGAGAAGACAATGGGGAGGGTGAGTCAGAATAGCCACGGCGTCGATGCTGCCATCGCCCATTGGAAAGACCCTCTGGAGGACAGTGGTGGCCATTAGTGCTAGGTCCCCATTCCTTGCGATCTGAGGGGTTGCCTCGATAAGTTTTGCGGTAGGCAGGACGGAAAGGCCGGCCATGATGGAAATTAGGAGGATAACGGCGGGTATGCTGGGGAGGGTCTCGTTCAGACAGCTGGAGATTGCGGATGTTAAGGCTGTTGGAAGGACTCAGGGGAACACTGGGTTCATCAACTATCTCAGAACTTGCAGTATATCCATTTGACTCCCATGATCCTGAAGAAGGAAAGCAAATTTGAGATTTCTTTGTCACTAACTGCAAATACACATACATTTTCCCCCTTTAAAATATTTCACTGAAAGTCTTTTGGGAAAAAAACCCTTTCTACTTTCCCTCTGTAGCCACCTTTCCTACAGACTGCTGCATTAGCATGAGAAAGTTCAGTAATAGATGCTAAGTCATTTCAGGCTAGCATCCATATATTTGTATAGGGCATTTTGTTCCTAGACCGTGCAACACCTCTTCAGTTTAATGAAGAAACAGGATGCTGAAATTTAACTTCCTATTGCCATTATAGTTTCTTCTCAAGGTGGAATGGGAGAATGCCCAATGGCTAGCTCTCATTCATTAAAAAGCCATCCTTGAAGCTACTAAATCTCCCAAGTAATATTACAACTTTCAAGAAAATAATGGTGTTGCCATTGCAAAATAAAGAGAATTGAAAGAATTTCTGTGCTATAATTTGGGGTTCAACAAATGTTTAAATCTAAAACAGGTTTTACTCAGCACCTTTTTATTTTCCTTGTTATTTAGCTCTGCGTGATAAGTTTCTAACCTAGACAACTTTTTTGGATTAATAGAATGCAAATAGACCAATTAGCTAGCTTCACATTCTGGTCAGAAAAGCATGCTAACTCTCAGCCCAAACAAGGACTCAGGATACAATTCTGGAAGATATTTGATAAAACCATCAAACAGGTTGGTGGGGAAGGAACTGTTTTATTTCCTTCATACATAGCACAGAAGCAAGACAAAAAAATGGCAGAAACTGAATGATTAGTAATATCAGTTCATTCACTTAATGCTTTTCCTAATCAGTAATGGCAACTGATCAAGTTGTTAAGCACAAGGCTTTCATGTCAAAGCTCATGGCATAAACTCAAACCTTTCAGTCCCCTTCATGAGACAACAATGTCTTCACACCTTTCAACAGTTTTAATGCTCAAATCAAATTGTTAAGACCAGAGTGCCCAGGCACCTGAATTTGTGCAAGCCTTATAACAGATTCAAACAACTTAGAACATAAAATATTGGCCAGTGGCTAATTTACCTGTTCGTATACGGTTGTTGAGATTATGGCATTTCTCCTTCTTTCCTCCCAGGAGACACAGTTCTTCCTCTGGGTTGTGATTCTCATCCATGCCCAGTTCTTCTTTCTGCATGGCCTCAACCTGGGCTTGGAATAGGTCAAGGAGGCGAAGGGTATTGAACACCAGGGACCTGACTGAAGTCCAGCCCCAACCCCCGCCCCCTTTCTCAAGAAAATATAACCTTCCTGATGATGACTCTACACTGTTAAAACAGTTCTCAAACTAAGAAGATTGGGAACTATGCCACTTGTTGGGAACTATGAAAAGCTTCTCCAATGAAACCCCCAAATTTCTTGCCCTGTTCCAAATTTGCAATGCTTCCAGAGAGCAGAGCATTAAATGGGTTATTTAGTATCGGTACCCACCCTCGTTATTCTTCACCGTGCCTTTTGCTTCAATACCCTAAACTTTCTCCCCCCTAGTAAATGACCTTATACAAACTCTTGTACAATGCTTACAAAACACACATACGGAGCGGATTCCCTAGTCTCAACCTCAGCAGCCTCAAAAAACTCAATTCTCCCTTCCTGCGTTACTCAGCACCAAGCCCGCGCGATCCCCCCCTCTCAGCAACTGCAACAAAAGCTGCGGGGCCGCCTGAAAAACGCCTCTTCCCTCTCAGAGGATTTTCCTCGCGCCCCACGCCCAATGCGACTTCCACCCCTCCTTTGCCCGGAGCTCTGCTGCCCTCTAGAGCGGCTCCCAAAAGCCCAACCCAAGCTTCCTCCCTGCTTTTTTGGAGGGCCGGAGGATTTCCGTTAAGGTCCGCCCGCTCCTTCGGGTGTCTCTTGCCCCAATTTGTCCGCGGAAGGCCCAGCTAAACTCCCCCCCACTCCCAAAAAAGGCCGACCTCCAGCTCACCTGAAAAAGGCTGCCAGGAACCTCGACCTAAAAACTGAAAAAGCTCCCCTCGAAGAGAGCCCCAAAGCGAAGCAGCACCTTAGCTTTGCTCCAAGGCTCCTGCTGCCCCACCCCGACCTTCAGAACCAGGCCCCGCCGCGCTCTAGAGCTCCCTGCTCCCGCCTGCCGCTTTCTTCAGGCCCAGGCAATTCCCCCCCAAGCCCGCTCGGCACAAATATCCAGCCAGCCCGCGCCACGTGACCGGTTTCCCCCTTTGGCCTCCTCGGATCATGTGACCTCCAGCGCAGGGTGGCTTTCCGGGGTGGGCTCTCCAAGCACGTGGGCCGGCCTCGTCCTGTAACTTTCCTGGTATCACGTGGCTGCCGGGCTTGCTGGTGAGCTGTCTGTCAGTTTGAGGTTGCGCGCCTGAACCAGATTCACGCGAGTTTAGAATTCATGCCCAGCCTTTTGCATAGTTGCCCACCTCTGTGCAGTAGAATGGGCTGGCCCAAAGTCTTCGACCTGCTGGCAGACTCCGATTCTGCCTACCTGGAACGCCTAACCAAAGAGGCTTGCGGGGGCGGGGGGATTGTGGAACTGAGCTCTTCCAGGTGAGTAGAAAATTTCTTTTAGGGGGGAGGAGGGGAGTGTTGCCTTGTGTGTGCGTGAATGAAATGCAGGAAATTCCTGCCAGAGGTTTGTTTGCCTGTGACCTGAGAGTGGAGATCCAATCTGCATTTCTGATTATTCATGAGAAGACCAGCCGGAGCAGATCGCTTCGAAAAGAGTGTGACTGGTGGAATAAAATAAAAGTTTGAGATATTGGGGGGAGGTCTGACCCAAACTCCGAGCCTGAGGGGAGGGTCCAAGAAATTCCTTAGAGAAAGAGGAAGAATTGGTCAGAACAAATGGAAAGCCTGAAAAATTCCCCCACTGAACCCCCTTTTACCCTTCATGTCTTTTGATTTGTATGTGTGTGTTATTGTTTTATTATGGTGTTTAAATCTTGTCTCTTGAAATTGGATTCTTTATCCTGGGATCTGGGCAGAATGCAAGTAAGTAATAGTTTTATAGTCCAACCTCTGTTTTTCCTGGCCCCTTGCAGCTGCTTGTTCCCTATAATTAATCAAATTGTGTTTTGTTGCAATACCCTGAGTTTTCTGTTTATGCCTTAATTTTGCTATCATGTTTTAATTCTTTTTCTTCCTGCCTGTCTGGTTTCTCCATGTTTTCTACTATGTTTTGGTGAGTATCTCCTTTTCTCATGTGTCTAAGGTTCTTGGTTTCCTTTTGGTGTTTGCTTTTGCTGTTTTTCACAAGTTTTATAGTTTACTATCTATTTGATTTCTAGGGGTCTTAGCTATTTTGTAGGCCTTTTTTCTCTGTATCCCATTCCTGTTTGGATGTTGCTGTAATTTTATCCTTCCTTTGTTGTGGAGAATAGTTTGGCTTCAGCTTTTAATGGCCCTATTGACAAGGGTGGGGGCTGAATCCCTGCCTGAGCCTCCACTTCTCCTTTCTCTTAGGGGAATTTTCCTGCTCCTTTTTAAATATTTTAAAATTTCTTTTCTTTTCCTAGGAGTGGGCTGAATCACAACTTCCAACACTAGAAAATAGTCTTGCATTAATTTTTCCCTGTTGCTTCTTTTCTTTTCTGTGTGCTTATCTCCTTTCTCTCCTCCATACCATCCTTCAAATGTAGATTAAGGGTAAGCTGCTAAATGTTTTTTGGGAGAAAATACATCACTACTTTGGAATGTCTGTGTTTCTTATATCAAGTCTTGCTTTTCCTTCACATTGACTCTGCTCATTACAAGCAATAGCAACAGTGAGATTTTTTTGGTGACAGTGTAAAGGCTAACCTTTTCTCGTTTGATTCTTTGTGTCTTCATCTCCCAACTTCCTAAACAAAGAGGAGATGTTCAGGGCTTTTAAGATTTCACCTGATTTTTACCTGAATGTAAAAGGAATACCTTTTACCTATAGGAATGCTTTGCATTCATTTCCTTTGCTGAAGCCTCCATTTCAGATGTCTTTTCAGTCATAGCAACACAGTGCAGAAATACTAAACTTCCAACCTTTTCCATTTTTGCTGCTTCCTTCAATGGGCAGCACAACACATTGTATGAAGCTAGCACCCACCCCTCTCCTAGAAAAATGAAATATTCTAGGAAATATTAAAAAGGCAGAATATTTCCCCTAAAAAGAGTAGAAACTCAGAAGCAGAAACTCAACCTTTGCTAATGGGCCATTAAAGCCTAGGCCAGGGTATTCTACATAACAAAGGCCTCTACCCATCTCACCACCTGGGAAGATTGTATCAACCAACACTGAAGCCATGTGGTCCAGACAAAGCCTACAACGTTAAGACCCCCACCCCTGGGAGTCTGACAGCCAATGGGATACATTTCTTGCACAGGAACAGGAAACACTTAAGGTGGGGCCCAACAGAGGGTATGTAAGGGTCTCAGCATCTTGGCCTCCCCCTTTTCTTTTCACCTTGAAGCATGTGATAATCCTTTTCACTTTGGAGCTCCAAGCCATGTGGTCTTGTCCACCATTAAACCATCTTTCCAAACAGCCTCCATGTTTCCAGTGTCTTTTTCCCCACTTTGAACTCATCCCAGAAGGATAATTCTTCCAACAACATAAACCCAAAGCTTGGATAAAAACTGATTCCCTCTTTATTTGTAAATTAGCCATCTTATTGAATTCTCCTTTCCTTCCTTCCAATGAGGGTTATTATGTTTTGTTTTTATGATGTATGTATTTCCATACATCATTACAATGTGTGTCTCCTTTCTTTTAACATCGGGCAAGGAAATGTACACCAAAGGTCCACTGACCTAAGATCTAAGAGAGGAAACGCTGCTTCTGCAGCAACTCCATTTTCCTTGTAAGATTTAGAATCAGTGTATTCTGCCCCTCTCTTTATGAAGTATATTCTTTCAGCATTGACTTCTGCCATCTCTGTGTACAAGCCCAGAAGGCAGATCTTGAAGTAAGCAGAGTGGATCTACTTAGTAAGGTAACCACAAACATTTTTATCTGATTTATAACACACCATCATGGTTATTCTTAATGGGGATTACAAAAGTTACACATTGATTGCAAACTAAGAAAATACTGCAGTGTTTGACTTCCGGTTTGAAAGGCTTCAGCGGTGGCAGGAATCTGCGATCGTGTGCGGTTCCTGCTGCGCTCGCCGCTGGCGTGCCCCTGATCCAGCTGGATTTGGGGGTTAATAGTCAACCCGTAGAGGTGACTGAAGATAGAGGAGGTTCAGCAGGGGTTCGGGGGGATTGCAACCCCCCTCTTCAGCTGGCTTTTTTCAAAAGCGGTGGAGCAGAGGTCAGCAAAGGCCGCCACAAAGAAACTTTCACCCGGACAAGACTGTGCAGGAGGAAGTGAAAGTGTTTGGCTGAACCGGGATAATAAGTAACACCTAAATACCCTGGAAATTCAATTCTTTTAAGATACATTGTTCCCTAAGAAGATTGCAAAAAGCGGTGGAAGAAAGTTTAAAGGGAAAGTTGTTTTTTTTCACTCTCCTTCCCTATGGAAATAGCAGAAGGAAATCGGAAAAACCCGTCTTGGCAACAGAAGGTAATTAAATTTGGAAAATAAAACCAAGGGGGTATTAAAGATTTCTGAATACTGGAATTAAAGATAAAAATTCTTTTTTTTCTATAAGTGGGAAGGGAGAGATAAAGAACCTATATTAAGACTTTGCTGGAGGAGATTGCTTGGAGCTTTTAAGACTAGAGATAAACTGTAATAAGACTTCAAAAAAAATTCATTTTGGAACTTTGCAATTGATTCTATTTCAAGAAGAGAGAGTACAAAAAGAAGAAAGTGCTAAACGAAACAGTTTGTGTTGATTAGGGTTGCTTGGTGACTTTGGGACTTTTGGAATCTATTTTTGAAAGACTAATAACTTTTGGGTTGTTTAAAAAAAATTCACAATGGCATTATCTGTGGAAGAATTGAAAATGGAATTTCAAAAGTTAAGAGAAGAGGAACAAGAAGGGAAGGACTCTTCTGGATCTGTTTTCCACTTTTTGGAAATGGCGATTTACCAGGAATTACAACAACAAGAAAGCTGGGATGAAGAAGAAGAGGCCATCTTTAATGAACAAATAATTTTAGTTGAGGAAGAGAAGGGAAAGAGAATGGAGAATTTAAGACTTAAAAAAACAACCAAAAAAAGGGAAAATAAGGTGAAAAATCGATACAATGTCAGAAAGCAACAGAAAAGAGGAATACAACAGAGAGGGGAGATTAAGAGGGTGGAGACTAAGAGATGGAGGGGTAAAAAGGCTAGATTGGATAAGAAAGGAAAGGAAAAAGGGAAGAGAAGTCATAAAGGCTTGAAACAAGATGTAAAAAAACAGATCTTTTTCAGAGACAAAGGGTAAAATATAAATTAAAAAGAGATTCTGCAAGAGCACATAAGATTGTATTGTAGTATTGCACTTGAAATAGAGTTAGAAAATTGGAACATTATATGATTTAATAAAATATTAAAGGGAATATGTAAAATGTTTAAGATTTAATTATAGAATTTAATTTGCTTTGGATTATTGTTTTAACTATATTATAAACGTATTATTTTTTTATCTTAAAATGTATGTAGAATGTACTAAGCAGAATCAGAATGGAAATTATATACTATTTTAAGTGTTAAATCCAGGGGAAAGATAGAATAGTTTGTGTTTATAGAAGAGAGTGGAGACCAAGAGGGTGGAGATTAAGAGATTGGGGGGGGGGGGTGGGTTAAAAAGACTAGGATCACAAAAGAGATTCTGCAAAAGTACATAAAATTGTATTTTTGTATCTTTAATTGAAATGTCAGAAAATTGGATATATGATTTAACAAAATACTAAAATGCATAAATGATAAAGTTTAATATACTATGGATTATTGTTTTAACTATATTATAAAATTATTTTTTTATCTTAAAATGTAGTAGGTAGTTTTAGAATGTGCTAAGCAGAATCAGAATGAGAATTATGTATTATTTTAAGTGTTAAATTTAGGGGGAAAATATAAAAGCGTCATACTTCAATTAGTGATTACAGGAGAAATATTGTTTTAATAAGAAAAGAAAAATAGATGATTACAGAACGGACAAAAGATATCAGTATAATGATTTAAATTGAGATGAAATAAATAAAATAGAATTAAGAGAATGAAAAGAGGGGAGAAGCCATATAGAAAATATAGAATGGTAAATAAGATATGAAATGGTATATAAAGTGAGCATGAATTTGATTTATGTCTGTACCAAAAGATGTAACCTGGGATTAGGCCGCTTTCCAAAAAGAAGTTTTATGTTTTTATGTTTTGTGTTTTGTTTGTGTATGTTTGTTTACTGAAAATTAATAAAATTCTTTTTAAAAAAAAAAATACTGCAGTGTTATAGAGATCTTGAGAAATTACTATTCTCAAAAGAGCCAGAAAACTCTGAAAGAATTAAGAGGTAAAGAAAGAAAGAAAAAGGTTTATTGTTCTTCCCACCCGGGTTCTACCAGGTAATAATAATTTTAAAAAAGGAGTGAAGCCTATCTGAATGGGAAGACTCAGATAATTTGATTTGATCAATTTGATGTGATCTCTGTTAAAATTCTTGGATATGCATCCATAATAATAACATATAGAATTGGATTGGTTGTGATGAGCTTCTCAGCTTGGGCCTGGGGCTGTGGAAGACAGGCAGTGGACGATTGAAGCTGCTCAGTTTCCCACTGTTTCAAGAATGAGCCCATGGAAAGAAAAAGTGGAAATTTAAAGAGACAAAACCTCCATAGGTCTGGAAGTGACGGAACTTCCTGTTTGCAGGGCTTCAGCGGCAGCAGGAATCCGTGATCATGCGCAGTTTCTGTCTGCGCTTGCCGCTGGAGTGCCCCGAGCCAGCCGGCTTCGGGGCTAAGTCACCCCGTAGAGGTGACTGAAGATAGGGGAGACCTGGCAGGGTTCGAGGGGAGTCCGCACCTCCCCTCCTCAGCTGGCTTAACTCCCTTTTCCGAAGGCGGTAAAGAGCGGTGGTCAGAAATGGTCGCCTCAAAGAAGCACTCATCTGGAAAAGAAAGTGCAGGAGAAAGTTAAGAAGTGAAAGTTTTGGCTGACCGGGATAAGCAACAACCAAGGTATCCTGGAATTTAAATTTTAAAAAAAGATACATCGCTCCCAAAGAAGATCCGGAAGCAGCGAATGAAAGTAAAAAGGGAAAGTTTGTTTTTTCTCACTCTCCTTCCTTACGGTGACAGCAGATGAATGAGATTGTCCCCTTGGCTTTGGCATCAGCAGGTAATTAAACTGGAAAACCAAAGCCAAGGGGACAATAAGGATTACTGAACACTGAAAAAACTTTCTTTTGCTGTAAGTGGGAAGGGAGAGGAAAAGAATAAGAGTAAGATTTGGCTGGAGGAGGCTGCATGGAACTTAAAAGAATCTAAAGTTAAATTGTAACAAGACTTCTAAAAGATACATTTTAATTGGAACTTTGTAACTGAATTCTAACCCCAGGAAGAGAAAGTGAAAAAAGAAGAAAGTTTTAAATGAAACAGCTTGTGTGTATTTGGATTGCTTGGTGACTTTGGGATTTTTGGAAATTATAATTGAATGATTAAAATCACTTGGGTGGTTGTTTAAAAATTTTCTATAATGGCATCACTTGTGGATGAATTGAAAATGGAATTTAAAAAATATAAAGAAGAGGAACAAGAAGGGAAGGGCTCTTTTGGCTCCGTTTTTCATTTTTTAGAAATGGCGATCTGTACCTATGAGAAACTACAAGAAACTGCAACAAGACAAAGAAGAAGCCATCTTTAATGAACAAGTAACTTCATCTGGGGAAGAAAGGGGAAAGGGGGAAAAGAGAATGGAGAATTTAAGACCTAAAAAAACAACCAAAAAACGGAAAAATAAGGTGAAAAGTGGATATAATGTCAGAAAGCAACAGAAAAGAGGAATACAGAAGAGGGAAATGGAGATGGAGAGACAAGGGGGTAAAAAGGGCAGAGAGAAGAAGCAAGGGAGGAAGGAAGGGAAGAGAAGCTACAAAGGTTTGAAACAAGATGTAAAGAAACAGGACATTTAGAGATAATGGGTAAAAATATAACTGAAAAAAGAGATTCTGCAAAGGTACATAAGACTATTGTTGTATTTGTATTAGAAATAATGTTAGAAAATTGGAACAACATATGATTATAAAATGGGATAAAATATTCAATGTAAATCAGTGAAACTTTTTTTTGAACAAAATAAATGAAATGAAATATGAGAGAATTGAATTAAGAAGGAATGGGAACATTTTAATTACATAATGTTTTAAAATATAAGTGAAATGGGGGGGAAGTAACTACGTAAAATTTATAAGTGTTCCCATAGAAGCATGATATCTATTTGAAAAGGAATGTGTAAAATGTTTAAGATTTAAATGAATATTAATTTTAATGATAGAGTTTAATTGGTATGGATTGTTGTTTTAATTATATTATATATAATTTTTTCTTTTCTTAAAATATAGTGCGTAACTCTAGAATGTACTAAGCAGAATCCGAATGAAAGTTATGTATTATATTAAGTGTTAAATTTAGGGGAAAGATATAAAGGCGTCATACTCCAATCAGTGATTACAGGAGAAATTTTGTGTTAATGAGAAAAGATAATAGACAGCTGGAACAGGACAGACAAAGGATATAAGTATAATGATTTAAATTGAGATGAAATAAATAAAATAGAATTAAGAGAGTGAAAAGACGGGAGAAGCTATATAGAAAATGTAGAATGGTAATAAGACATGGAATGGTGTATAAAAGTGAGCATGAACTTGAATTTATGTCTGTACGAAGAGATGTAACCCGGGATCAAGCTGCTTTCAAAAAAGATGTTTTATGTTTTCATGTTTTGTGTTTTGTTTGTATATGTTTTTTTTTAAATTAATAAAAAATTTTGGGAAAAAAAAAAGGTCTGGAAGTGATGTTTAAGGGTATGCGTATGTGTCTGCTCCACCCCCCCTCAGAGAAATTCCCTTTTACAGTTGCAAGATTTTGCAAAAAAGAGAAAAATCCCATGAAGGATTTGAGAGATTAATGTTTGTATGGGGGGGGAATGTGTGTGATTAGTTGGAGAGAGAGAGAGAGAGAGAAGCTGAGTGGAGAAGGGAGGTGAGAATTCTGTGTAATTTAAACACCCCCCTCATTCTTTTTCACAGGAATTTTTTTATTTTTACCTTTTTACCTTCCAAAGATGGGAGAGGGCAGCCTGAGAGAGCAGCAGGGGCGGGGGAACTACCCCTCTTCTCATTTTAACTATCCCCCCTTCTCTCTCTCTCTCTGCAGAGCCAGCCTGAGAAAGGCAGGGAAAAGGGGTTTTTAGAAGTTTTAGAATAACAGAGTTGGAAGGGACCTTAGAGGACTTCTAGTCAACCCCTGCTGAGGTAGGAAACCTATACCATTTCAGACAAATTGTTACCCAATCTCTCCTTTAAAGGGTGACATCAGATTCTTGCCTTTTGCAGTCTACACTATTTTTGGCTTGTATATTGAGAGCTTTGCAAATATATTTTTCTATTTGAATACAATTTTGATTTTTTCTTCTTCTGGAAATTTTTGAGGTGTAAAAATGCTTAATTAAACCTATCTAAAAAGAAATGATTTTGAAATATTTTGCTTACATTGTAAATGTTTTTAACTTAATGAGAATTTTCTTCCATGTTTACTTTAGTTTACTTTACTTTACTGTCATTGCACCTCGTACAACAAAATCAAACACCATCGTCAGTGCACATCATGACCATGAAAATAAACACAACACACATCCTTCACCCTCCACACATTGAACCGGAAACCCCTGACACCACAGCAACACTGCACTATACAGTAGAATTTAAAAGAGATACTGCCCTGGGATAGAAGCTGTTTTTCAGCCTATTTGTCCTTGTTTTTATTATTCTGTACTGTCTGCCAGATGGTAATAGTTCAAAAAAGGGGTTCCCAGGATGAGATGGATCTTTGAGAATGTTTTGAACTTTCTTAAGGCAGCGGGAGGTATGAAGCTCTTCCAAAGAGGGAAGAGGGCAACCAATGATCTGAGCAATGACATTAACCCTCTGGAGTGCTTTCCTATCTGCCACTGTGCAATTGGCAAACTATACAGAGGTGCAGTATGTAAAATGCTCTCTGTGGTGCAGTGGTAGAAGATCACCAGCAGTTTTTCATTCAGTTGTTTTCTGAGAAGTCTCAGGTAGTATAATCTCTGCTGGGCCCTTTTGACCAGGGCTGCAATGTGGGCACCCCAGGTCAGGTCCTCTTTTAGGGTAACACCCAGAAACTTAAAACTGGCCACTTGCTCCACTCGGTCTCCATTGATAAGTAAGGGCTGGATATCTGATCTGTTCCTTCTATAATCCACTATAAACTCCTTGGTCTTATTGGTGTTGAGGACCAAGTTATTGTCTCCACTCCATGAAAGCAACCGGTCCACCTCATCTCGGTAGGCAGACTCATCCCCCCTGGAGTTGAGTCCCACCACTGTTGTATCATCTGCAAATTTAGTAATAGTATTACTAGCGTAAGTGGAAATGCAGTCATGCACATAAGGAGTATAGAGTAAGGGACTCAACATGCAACCCTGTGGTGTACCAGTGTTAAGAATAAGGGCTGAAGAGATATGATTACCTAATCTGACCCTCTGTGAGCGGCCAGACAGGAAATCCATAATCTAAAGGCAGATTGAATAATTAAAGCCCAGGGTCCAGAAGTTTAGACACTAATCTACGCAGAAGAATTGTGTTAAATGCAGAACTAAACTCCACAAAAAGCATCCTCACATAGCCCCCCCCCTCCCTGCTGTTCTAGATGAGTCAGAGCAGTGCGAAGAGTGATGGCTATAGCGTCCTCTGTAGATCTAATTTTTCTGTATGCAAACTGGTGCTTATCAAATGTATGCGGAAGACCAGAAATGATGTGCCGGCAGACCAATTTCTCAAAGCACTTCATGATGATAGGAGTGAATGCCACTGGTCTGTAATTGTTGAGGTTATTGATAGGAAACTTCTTTGGCAGCGGAACAATGGTGGAAGCCTTCAAAGAGGATGGAATAGTGGATTGGGATAAAGACCGATTGAAGATCCTGATAAAGACTCCAGCCAAGTGATCAGCAGTGTCTTTAAGCACTTGGCCAGAGATACTGTCAGGACCGGCAGCCTTTCTAGGGTCCACGGCCCTCAGAATGCTCCTCACCTCCTGTTCCTCCACAATGAGGTGGGGGCTACAGTTGGCTGGTAGTTGTATTTTATCTGTCTCTGATGTCTCCACTTCAAAGCGAGCAAAGAAATGATTCAGTTCCTCTGCCAATGAAGCATCCCCCTCAGCAGGGATGACAACTGGTCGGTGGATGGTTTATAATTTGTTGAATCCCTCGCCACACCTGCCTCATGTTATTGCTATAAAAATTATCCTCAATCTTCCTCTTATAATCAGTCTTAGCCTTCCGAATACCTTTCTTCAGATTAGCTCTGGCAAAACTGTATCTTGCCCCTTGGTCCTGTCACGCAAGAGGTGCTGGACTTCCTTGGTCACCCAGGGTTTCTGATTGGGATAGATCCTAATACGTTTATCCACAGTGATAGTATCTGTGCAGTGTTTGATATAGCACAGAACAGTTACAGTGTGGTCTTCTATGTCAGGGTGGTAAAAGATGTCCCAATTTGTATTCTCAAAACAATCCTGAAATTGTTGGGAAGCATCTTCTGGCCAAGATTTCACTGTCTTTATTATAGGCAGAGCCCGTCTTCTAAGAGGGATTTATGCTGGTGCTAAAACAAGTGACATGTTGTCTGATTGTCCCAAATGTGATATGGAATCTGAGTCTGACACAGATTTTAAATACTTAGGAGTCACAGTGCTCCATCCTATGGCATGTTCGTTTGTTTGTCAGCAACACAAGTTGTTGCCCTTTTAGGAATTGCTACAGGGATAAGCATCGGCTGGATACTGTAGGCTGTGAATGGATAAGTATGCTATTTTTCAATGAAGACTTGTATGCTGAACTACTTGAAGAAGAGCCTAATGTTACACCGATTAGGGAATGGCTTTTGAGGGTTTTGAGAAGTGGGCAGCCAGTGGCATTTTTCTCTAAAATACTAGACCCTATCTGTCAAGGATAGAAGATTTATAGGGAGGGTTGGATTTTGAACATTATTGTGTTGGGGTACTTATAGCCCAGGGTTAGACTCTATTTCTTTATCTCACTTCGGAAGCAAAGGACTTCTAGCTCAAACCCTACCTCTCGAATTTGCTGTCCATAAGTTCCAGCCTGGTGATTGGGTCCTGAGAAAAGCTGGACAGGTCCTACCAAATCTTGCTGACCACTGAAACAGCGTCCCGAACAAAAGACAAAGAGTGGACCCCAGTTGATGAACTTAAAAGAGTGGAAAGTGTTTCATGGAGAAGACCAGCTGAGAATAAAAATTACCAAAAACTGATGTGGTCATGGTGGTATGAATGGGCTTTGTTTGTGATTTTTCTCATTGCAGGAGTATCAACTTTTTGATTTTTCCTTCCTGAGTGTTGGCTTAAGTTATTCTAGTTGAAGATCCTGAGTGAAGCTGATGGACCAGTAAAAGACTCTTTTTCAATTCCCAAAAGACAGCTGGAAAGATTATGGGGGCAGCGTGGAAATTCATTGTAATGTTTTCTTTGTTGTCTCATTTATATTGTAACCAGTTTAATGTACTCATGTAAGGATTGTGTATTTGAGAGTGGTTGCCACAGCAACTTTTGAACACCTTGAACACTTTGGACTTCTGTCTGGTGGGAGGGAAATTTGTTCAACATGTTTGTATTGTCAGTATTGTATAAGTAGCTACATACACACATATAGAAACTCCATTCAGAATTAGACAGAGGTTACCTCCACACAAAGCTTCTCCTAGGTTGATTTTTGCTCTGTGCCACTAAGGCAGAAGCAGTCATGTCCCCCTTCATGTCTCCCTGCTAATTCCATGGGGGAGGGGAGGGGCATCCCCCTCAGGCAATTCCCTCACTTGAAGAGACAACAGAAAAGATCTCCAAACCCAAAGCCCTGACTATAACTCACAAATGATGCTGCCCAGTTGCCCAGATGTTGCACTGGTGACCTCATGAGTCCAAGGGCTCATTGTGTGTAATTTGAAAAAATACTAAATAGCCTGGATTGCACAATGACTAAGAGTTAGGACAGGTGTAGTAATCATCCCTTGAAAATGGGCAGCCTGTGATTTAAAGAAAAACCATGGCTGTGAAGAATTCTTGGGGCTTGTGCTTGCTTAAAACCTGTCTGGAAACACACAGACAGTGATATAAACATCTGAAAATAATTGTCATAGAAAATTGGATACTGTAAATTTCTTTCCAGAACTTTTTCTCTTGATTGCTAGACCTTCATGGTTGAAAACTTTTGGGAGCCACTGAAGGAATCTTTTTCTGTTGCCTCTTATCAATGCCCTTATCTTTCCTCATTCACCCCATAGAAAGAATTCTATAGGGTTTTTTTAAAGGGAGGAATGAAGGGAATAGTAATAATAAATGTAGTAAAATATAGCATCAAGTAGAGAGTTACTCTATAGGCATTTGTTATCTTGCTTGTGGGCATTTGTTTTCTTGTATATGTAGAAGTATTTCTGTTAAGCATTTATCACTCTATAGGCATTTCTTATCTTGCTGTTGTAAAAAAAAGATTTCCTTAACCTTTCTCTTTACATTTACATTTTATTTGATTTGTCAGTCGCTTACAAGATACAGGTATAAGAATAAATATAGTTTTGAATACATGAGATAGATACTTATAAGAAAAATAAAAAACAATAGGACAGGGACGGTAGGCACGATTGATGCACTTATGCCCACTTGTTGTAAAACAATTATAAACACATGCCTGCAATCAGTTATATCCCTCTTCTATTAAGCCACATGATTCTCCCATCTAAATCAATCTGAATCCATCTGATACATATCACCCCCTGGGAAAGTAATGTACCTCTCTGGGAATTTTCTGTCTCGCACAGAGGTGGATTTGTAGCTGTGCAGATGCAGATATATAAATTCCACAAAACATCCATAACAAAGTACATTTATTGGTAAGTCGGGTATCTTCATAACTCACATTTGTGATGAAGTTCTTCTTTAATGGCCAATCCTTTGTATATCAGCCTTGCAGGTGAAAGATGGTTATCTCCTAACCCATCTTGTAGTGAAAGAAGGAAGCTACTATTAGTTCATGAGTCCAGGCAAGAATGGAGGGAAACCTCCCCTAGCCCCTCGAGGGTCAATCTAGTGACCAATCAGGATTACAGATGTGGTCACGTGACATGAACTACATTTCCCAGGATACCTTTACATTTACCATGATGCATTCCCTTAAGGGAACAGCTCATAATTCCTAAGTAACTATCCAATTCCCATAGACTGGCTGGGACAGCACACTCCCCACCTGGAATTGTAAATTCTACTATTAAAAGAAGAGAAGAAAAAAATTAACTATAAACTAAGATAAGCAGTAAACAGTAATACTAACTGAATAGCATATAACTATATAAGATAAACAGTAAGCTATATAACTAAGAGAAAAACAGTAAACATTAATAAAGCATCAAACAAAGCAAAACATGCAAAGCTTGAGGTTCAATCTTCAAGTTCGGCCTCTGGTGGCCTTTTAGGGTGTACAGGTAGTTTTGGAGGCAAATGTGAAAGTCTGGTGGTCACTTCTGGCAGCCTTTTAGGATTGGAATGGTACTCTTGCTTCCACAATGTCAAAGGGCATCTGGAAGCTGTTGGAAAGGGTGTTGCGGAGGCGTATGCTCTTGTAGAGCATCTTAGTGGATGGCTGGTGGTTGCTGGCGGCCGTTTAGGGTGTCCTAGCGAAAGTGTACTGATCAGCGGTAGCCTTTTAGGCTGGAATGTTGTTCTTGTTTTCGATGGCGCTAAAGGGCGGTGGAAGGTGGTTGGAATGGATGGTGCTGAGGTATTTGCCTGGGTTGAAGCCTGCATCTGGGCGTCACTGACAATTCCTCCTATCCCCCATCCAAGTGGAGATTTGATGGCCACTGGGCCATCTACAGGGCCGCCGACTGACTCGGGGAAGAGAAAGGCACGTGGGGCATTATTTCCCAGCAGGAGTAGGAAATCAGCCTCTGGATCTAGACCAGGAAAGTGATGAGCAAGGTGCTGTAGGTGAGGCATGCTACTTATGACCTCAAGTGTTGCGATCTGACTGCGGTCGTTCGGTATCCCATTGCATTCAAATACGGGCGGTAGTGGGAATTGGGTACTTCCATCCAATGATTCTATGCAGAGTCCAGTAGCTCTCCTCCCTGTCGTACTTCTTGGTCCATGGCACGTTGATACAGTGAAGGGAAGTTTGGCTTGTTGCACCTCAAAGAGGTCGAAGAATGCGGGTCTGGCCAGGGTACAGGTGCTTTGAGTGTCTATCCACATGTACATTTTCACGGCATCTTCAGGGCGTCCTTCAGGGTACACTTTGGCTAAGCAAATGGGAAGACACGAACGAGGGTGTGGTGAGTTGGCGCACAGTGCTGTGCAGTTGACACTCATGCTTCTGTGTCACGTTGCGGCTCCTTATCCAAAGGAGGATTACGAAGTATCTGCCATTGTGGCTCGGCATCTGGATGCAACGCAGTCGGGTGCTGGTTACTTTTGCAGATGTGACATTGCACTTTGGTTGTGCAGTATTTGGGCGAATGTTTGGATTCGCAACACTTGTAGCAGTATTGGTACTCTCTTAGCAATTCTTTTCGTTAGGACATTGATTTCACTGCAAACCCAGTGCAGCTATTCAGTGAATGACGAGTGTTGTGCATAGGACAAAACTGTATTCTCCTTGTGTTCATAGATCTAAAGTGGGTTATATCAGATGAGTTCTCTCCCCAACTGTGTGTGGATGAGGAGTCGATCTCGGTGTTATGTGTTGACATTTGGTGATGATCTGTAAAGATGTACAGTAGATGCTGGAGAGGTCCAGAGTTGGGGTAGCAGTCCCTATTAGGTTGGTAAACTCTGCGTCTGAGGTGAAGGTTTCTGAAGCTGTTGCAGGACTCTGTTTGCCGGAAGACAAATTCTTGGAGAAAGGCAAAGGGTGGGTATCGTCTGCGGTTTGCGGCCAGTAAGGTGTCGGACAAAACAATCCATCGTTCTAATATGTCTTTTGGGAGTTTGGCAATGATTGCTTCTTGTGTTATGAAGAGATCAAGGCAAACCAGTCCTGATAAGTCAGAACATTCTTTGGCTGTTCACAGCTCCGTAAGGATGTTGGAAAAGTCCTCTAGTTTTTGGGTTTCATGGATGGCGATACACAGGAAACTGTAAAGTCGTTCTAGGAGCGAGTATGCCATCAATGTGTCTTCACCATATTTCCGGTTCAAAGCATCCCACACTCATTTTAGAGCTGTGTCAGGGTCGTTAAGTAAGCCTGTGTAAATGTTTTTCACCATGTAACTAGACCGTGGTCCTAGCCATCCCAACAGAAATGTAAGTTCTTCATCGGGAAGCAGTTGTTCGCTTTGAGCGGTGCTCGTGAAAATAGACTTCCATAGTAGATATCCCCTGCCTAGCTTGTCGTTGAATTTGTACACATCGCTGGCTGCTAAGTCTAACCTTCCACACCTTAGTGACGGTTCTCTGTTACTTCTCTGTGAGGGCAAGTCATCTCTTCATATGACGTCATTGTAGACGTGGCGTTCTGGCTCAAGGGCATGTATTGTGGGCGGTACATGGTTTGCCAGAGAGTACTTTATGAGGAGGTCGGTATCCGCTCCCACATATGTAGGTAGTACCTTTTGAAGTTGAGTGTAGGTTCCACGCTTTGCGTCAGAGTTGTTTAGTGGTTGTGGTGAGAACTCTTTAGCCTGAGGATTGAGTGTGGCAATTGTGACTGGTTGCAGGTCGACTTGTTGAGAAGTTGGTCTGAGCACTGGTGGGCTCACTTGGCATGCCATGAGATGTTGGAGTAGGGTTATTGCTGCTGGGAAGAGAATCTCGGACCTTAGTACGTACATCAGTTGGGGAAGGTTTGATGTTGGAGGGAAGTGAATCTCGTACTTTAGGTCGTACAACGTCAGTTGCGTAACAGACGTGTAGAGTCTGTGGTTGAGATTCCTCCCTGTGGTTCCCTGGTTGTGGGAGACTGCTAGGCAACTGAGGCGGTTGCATCTGTTCGTTTTGTAGCGAGTGCTGTTCATCCACATAGGCCTTGACCCGTGTATCTAGGCTCTCTTCTCCCAAGTCTTTGAGGTCGAAGTTGAGGGAGGCAGCATTGGCCGCCTTCTGCCATGCTGCGGCCCGTGCTGTTTTTGCTGCCGACTCTCTTTGTCATTTGAATAACTCCACTTGGGCCTGAGTTTTGGCAATTTCTGCTTGTTGATTTTTCTGATTGTTGTTTGGCAGTTCAGCCTTCTGCCATATCACCTCTGTCGTAATATGTAAATGTGCCTCTTCTGCTGCAGCTTCAACTTGGGCTCTTTTGGCATAACTTGCTGCTTTGGAGGCTTTAGATGTGCCACTGCGACGGGAGGATGCTCTGGAAGGATGGTGAGAGACGGCAGCAGAGAATTGGCACGAGACACTAGAACCTGCCTGCGATCTATTTGGTTAAGAATGGAGGGAAGAAGACACATGATCGAGGAACTGTGTCGGATATGGCCTGCTCCCTTGATGCTACTCCCTGCCGAAGCGCATTGTGGAGCACTGCCTGGAGGGCTGTCTTGCTTTCCTCGACACTGTCTTCGCGTTCCTTGTGAAATGCCTTGAAGTATTGGATGTGTGTCAGGAGTTTGGGGTCACCCAGTTTTGACTAGATGGACTTGAGGTTGTTTTTGCTGCGTCTCCACCCTGCGAAAAGGGCATCTAGAACATCTAGCAATGTGCGGAGTTCCTCGGGGGGCAGCTTATGTTTTGGGGTATCACAGATCTTCTCAAGCTTCACCCATGAGTCTGTGTAGCGGCCATATTGCTGCTGCCAATCGTTCTTCAAGAGTTCTTCCATGGGTCGGTAAGTTTCCTACTCTTTCTGAGCTCATAGTCTTTCGGAGGTATTGTGGCTTCTCCATAGGGTTGGACATCGAAAGGTGATTGTTGGGAACCAGGCTCCATGTTTACAAGAGTGGGTGGAGGATTCGGGTCTTCTGGTACATCAGAGACATCTGTCATGGCTGAGGAAGTTGCCATGCTTCAAATTGGCAAAGGGAGAAATTTGGAATATTTTAGTGGTTTTCCGTGCAATTCCCTTTTTTGTACTGGGGGCGCTGCAAGCAGGTAGCAGAAAGTAGAATTGCTGCTGGATTTAATACTTGAACGCGTAGGTGGCACTGCAGAGTCTGGGCGATGCTAGCACAGCACACAGTATGGCTGCTTCTAGGGTGCGTTGTGAGCTTCCAACACAACGGGGCACTAGAGGTTGTATCACGAAGTCTGAAGACTAGAGGGCTGAATGCAGAAATGTGCATAGCGTAATCTGAAGACTTGAGGGCGGAATGCAGAAATATGCCTATTATTGTCACTTGCTTCACAAAGTGGCAGCAGAGGGTCAGGAAGATGCTGTTGCTACGCCCATGTTAGGTTGCAGTTACTCTTGGGACATTTGAATTAAATTGATTAAATTGTCCACAATGGTTTCAAAAAAGGGATTATCAATGGAGAAACACTCTGGTCAATATTTGAGAAACTGTGTAAAAAAATCAAAGCTTGGGAAATTTCTTCTTGAGCCCCAGATGTAGCTGTGGGCAGCGTTGCTTAGGTCTCACTTCTTTGTGGAAGAAAAAAGAGCGGGGGAGAATTTCCTGCCTACTTTTGAAAAAGGGAAAAAATGGTAAGAACTCTTTAACTTCACTGTACATTTCTTCTTGACCACCAGATGGAACTGTAGGCTGCTTTACTTGAGTCTGATTTCTCTCTTTATGGGCGGGGGTGGGGGGGGAGCCTCGTGGCTATGAAGTTTGCTGACTGCCCAAAGGAATTTATTGCCTACTTCAGATGGTGCTGTAAGCTAATAGTTGAATGTCAGCCGATTTTGCTGGAAGGGAAAAATTCATTAGGAAAAATACTTCAGTAAGTTGCATGCACTGTGGCTGTGTTATGCTTTTAATTTTTTAGTAAAGATAGGAGGTGATGAAGAAAGTTAGGCTTTTAAACAAAAGAAATTGCTCCTTGAATTATTATGTTCAAATAGCTTGCGTGAATCAGCCTTGTGACTTGGGGGAAGGAATGTGCTCCTTTGCTTTGAAGACGGTCCTTCACTAATGATTTAGGACCCCCAATAAACCGGCCAGAGTAGTTGTAAAATAGCTGAAGAGGCCTCCTTTATTACCTCTTGAAGCAGCTGAGAGCATAAGAATGCGAAGCCTTTCCTTTTAGCAATACATGCAAGATTTCTCAAACTTTCCATTGCGTTTGGAAATGGTTTGTAACTGGAGATAGAAATAGATGGGGAATACTTGGCCCCTTCCTTCAGTTCCAAACAGGCTGTAAGGTTACTTCAGCCAACAATGGGAAGACGCAGATTAAGCCAGAGAATAGGATATTTGAAAGTCTCTTGCGTAAATGGAGAAGGGGTGGGTGGGTTACTGGTTCTCTTTGTATGTAGCATGTGTGGGAATTCTAACTCCTCCCATCATGCAAACAGCATGTAAAGAGTTGCGTAGCTCACAGAGATAGACGGTGGGAAATGCAGGTTTGATTAACATTGCATATTCACTCCTGGCTTCAATATTACATTGCTTTATCACAAATCCAAAATTAACAAATTTATTCTGATGGGTTAGGATTCATCTTTTACTTTTCTGTCTCTTGCACAGAGGTGGATTTGTAGCTGTGCAGACGCAGATATATAAATTCCACAAAACATCCATAACAAAGTACATTTATTGGTACATGAGGTATCTTCATAACTCACATTTGTGATGAAGTTCTTCTTTAATGACCAATCCTTTGTATATCAGCCTTGCAGGTAAAAGATGGTTATCTCCTAACCCATCTCGTAGCGAAAGAAGGAAGCTACTATCAGTTCATGAGTCCAGGCAAGAATAGAGGGAAACCTCCCCTAACCCCTCGAGGGTCAATCTAGTGACCAATCAAGATTACAGATGTGGTCACGTGACATGAACTACATTTCCCAGGATACCTTTAACTACATTTACCATGATGCATTCCCTTAAGGGAACAGCTCATAATTCCTAAGTAACTATCCAATTCCCATAGACTGGCTGGGACAGCACAGGGAATGTAAAGGTAAACATTGCTGGAGTGGAATCTGTCTGTTGCAGGAAGATGTAAATCTTAGTTAGATTACATGACTAGAGATTTACAAGGTAATTAGAGAACTAAGAACGAAGACTTTTCCGTGTATAAGGACAGAACATCCTTCTGTATTTTGTAGAATTTTCTTCCCATATCTCTTGTGATGTGCTTGGAATTTCTTACCCAGCTTTAGATTTGATCAAATATAAAGTCTGCTTTTTTTGATTTGCAAGCCTCCATTTAAGTCTTTGTTTTGGTTCATTTTTGGCACTCTACACCGTGCTTTCAGTGGGTTGGCTCTTTCATTTACCTGCAGGTGTGTTTATTTAGGAAAGACATTCCAAGGATTTATGTTTGAGTAAATAGAACAGGTTGTTTGGTTGATCAATTCCTGACTGCATGGACTGATTGTTGGCATCCTGATTTATCTAAATAAAAAACCCAGGATATTGCCACAATCCCTTTGATCCATTCTATCAGGGGGGTTTTTCTCTCGTCCTTGCAAACATATTTTTTGTAGCCCAGCAGGTTTGAAAATTATTGCAGTACTTAAGCAGTTAACCTGCAAAGCTTCAGATTAATCACAACACTAAAGATCAATCAAACTTCTTTGGGTAAAAAATGTTTCCAATTTACTTTATTCATTTAGTTCCCTGGTACGTATTTGTCGATTCTATCAATGCTTGTTGGGAAAAACTTGTAATTGCGGTTACTTAAATTTGGAGTAGCAATTAAATGAGGTAGATATATAAGTAGGGGGGAAACTTTTATCCTTGTGCAACAACAACATCTGGTGGAATAAAATTATCAGTTGCAGTAAAAGAGAACATTTGTAGCTCAGGGTTGAAATGAAGAACCCTTGGTGTTCTCTTCAGTTTGGTGATTGATCATGTTACTTAATTTGGGTAGTAAAATGTCCGCAAGCAAACAAGGTCACAGAAAATAAAAGATCCCTCAAACATCAGTTTTATTCAAAAGCAAGCCAAGTGCTTCTATTGTAGTTTGAAATATACTTTTAAATGCAGGTATCACTATCGGAACCAATTTGGTGTGGTGGCTAAGAGCTCAGGTTAGAAATCTAAAGAGCAAGAGTTTTAGTTCCACTTTAGGCAAAACCAACTGAATAACTTCGCAGCCAGTCTATCAGCCATAGAAAAAGGGCAATGGTAAATCACTTTTGTAAATGTTGCCAAGAAAACAGCAAGTCCAGACAATTGTGCAGAATCAAGGTTAGCTTAAAGGCAGCAGATAATACATGAAGTCCTTAAAATTTAGGTGACTGCATCTTTATCACTGTTGTCTCTCTATCACTATGGCCTAGCGCTATACGTTGTTGTTAAAACAGCATTTTGAAATATTCCTTGCATAAATGTTCCTGCAAATGTATATCTGGAATGCTGTATCCAATCTTAATATGTCTAAGTCTTTATGACAATTGACTATGAAAGATAGGATTCATGGGAAGTATAAAACATATTGAGGACATTAGGTTAAGGAAAAGATCTAATAAATAGCTCAGATATTGTTCTTAGTTGCGAAGTCATGTCCGACCCATCGCGACCCCATGGACAACGTTCCTCCAGGCCTTCCTGTCCTCTACCATCCCCCGGAGTCCATTTAAGCTCAATATCTCAGATAGAAACGTAGAAAACTGATGGCAGAAAAAAAGACTCAGTGGTGCATCGAATCTGCCTTTGTTTTGTTTTTTTAATTTTTTTGGAATGAGACGTATTTATCTCAAGCATGTTCAAACTTAGTTATTAACAATTGACCTACTACCTCTGCTGGAAATTGCCCCCAAGCTTCCACTACTATTTTTGTGAAGTAATACTTTCTAACACGACTTCTGAGCTTCTGTCAGTATGTTCTGTGTTCTTAATCAAGTCTTTTGTGTATACTCTCCACAAATTACAGATATAAAGCCATCAGAGTAGTTTAAAGAAAATAAAATGAAGCTACTCATGTACTCACTGAAACTAGACTCTGTTGTTTCCTTGTGTCATATATGTGGATATATGCATACTTTTTATTTATTTGTCATGTTTATGTAATGTATACTGGAGATGACGACCCTTTGAGAGCTGTATGCAATCAAATTTCATTTTAGTGTATGCTGATTAGTGTACATTTAAAGTGATGAAGTTATTCTAAGTCTAAGACTAATGTAATTCTGTACAGTAACCTTCCTTTCTTATGTATTGGATGGATTTACTCAATTCATGTAGAAGACATATTAACAGCCAGTCACCTTTTGAAATGTAGATTCTGAAAGATCCAGAACTGGATGAGAAACATAACCATACGCTGTTTTCCTCTTCTCCATGAGAGGCTACACGGAGAACAGGTAAATGTGGGATTAGATTTATGTCTTGCTAAATATACCCAGCAACCTCCCCTGTAGCATCTAAACTTAAGAACAAACCCACTGGCTTAGGCAGATACTATGAATGAAAGCTGTACTAAATATTCTAGGATAGAGTAGCTGCTTGAGGACTCAACCCGTCCACTGGAAAAGAGAGAAATAATAGACAACGTACTATTTTTTAAAGCAGGAAACTTTATTACAATAATTTAATAGAAAAAAAAACTCCACAGTTTAAATAAATTATGGAAGTAGAAAATTAAATAATTTAAAATAACCATCTCCAGGGAGGGGAGAATATACTGAAAGAATTTGGGGAGGTGCAGGAAAACTTGAGATAACACATTAGTTCATTACAATCTCAACTTTCTCTCTACTGCCATTATTAGGCATGTCCAGATAAAGTCCATCAAATTACTGGATTAAAGGGCTGTTGGAATGCCCTATAGTAATTTGCTACATGTAATGTGAAACTCTACCATTCCCACAGAAAACAGAAGGGGAGTTCAAATATTGTGATAGGTTGGACAGGATAAAGTATTGCGGTGTTCCAAATAAATGGAGAATTTTCTAACAAACCTTGCATTTGATTGTGGCCAGAAGCATGGGGATATTATATATACAATATATGACTAAAGGCGGAAAGCATTTTAAAAGATATATTATGAGTGGGTGGAGAGATTTCAGATGAAATTTGGATTCAGTTATATTAGAAGACAAAGCAGCATGAAAAGAGCCCACTAAAATCTAATCTGGAGAATTAGAGTTAACGTTATTATCTAGATCACGAGTGTCAAATTCGCGGTGTCACATTGCCATCATGTGATGTTTCACGACATTTTCCCCCTTTGTGGAGCTGGGGTGGACCTAGCCTGTGCGTAATGCATCTGGCCGGGGCCGCCAGTTTGACACCCCTGAGATGATAATATAATCTAGATAAGCAACATTTGTCTAGACAGCACCTTGTCTTACACAGCTGAAAAAGAAATGGAAAAATAGATTGACTGGGTAGCAAAATGGTGGTCATTAGAAACGTAAGTCCAAAATTAAATTGAAATAGGTATTTTTACATAGGATATAAAGTTTATAGCCGCCTTTAAGGAACCATAAAGCCACCTGACTAGAAGAGCTAAATGGAAGTCTCCTTTCTGAAAGGAAAGCAGTCAGATTAAAGAAGCTATAAAGAGAGGACCACAATCTTAATCTGTGTGTACTGTGAGGATTACAAGGCAGACTGATTGGGCTGGCTGGGGAGAGAAGGTCGGATATTAAGACTCAAATCAATAATTAGAACATTCCAATAAATTATAGGACAGACCAAGGCCTTTTATTGTCACAACAAAAGTAGGCGAGAAGGGGAAGACGTGCTCAAATTAGTTACAAAGAAATAGGATTATTATTATTTTTTAAAAAATTCCAAACATAAAAAAAAGAGCACAAACACCATAGAGGACCTCTTGGGTGAAATATCAAAAGAAAAAAGGTCCTCCTTTGGCACGGAAAAACTGGAGTGTTGAAGACCCCAAAAACAAGGCTGGATCAGTCTTTGAAAACAGCCTGGTGGCCATGAGGGCGTTCATCATGCATAATGTGCCTGCGGACGTGTATGCGCCGGACGCGGTGCTCCCGTCCATCTTCATCATCACCAGCACGGAGGGGGCCTCCGCCTCCACCGGCAACTCCCCCGGTGGCCTCCAGGAGGGCCTTGTCTGGCACCCGGGGTGTCTCATAGATCAGGATGTTTAGCGTTTCTTCAAAGATCCGGGCTTCGGGAAACTCGACCTGTACGCCCAGGGAAAGCAGGATGAAGGAAGTCTAAGCCTCACTATGGGACCCCCTGTTCAAACTGGAAGCAATGTAATTAACCTCTAGTAATAGGCTCAATGCCAGTTGCTGAAGAATACAAAATAGAGGTAACTGCTGCCTCGTGTCCTTCCTGCGAGTTTAAGCATCTTGTTAGCTATTGCAAGGACAGAATTCTAGGCTAGACAGACCTCTAGTTTTGTCTTCTTACATGTTTAATTGGATTTAGAAAAGGCTATTTTCTTTAAGATCATAGCTTACATTCCCCTATGAAGACACCAAAACATACAGGTACTCCTCAACTTAATTGAGCCTGGAATGACAGCTGTAAGTCATGCTAATTAGGTTGTTCAATGAATCGCCACAGTTGTTAAGCAAACACATTATCCACAGTGGCACTGGAACAAACACTGGTTTTTGGCAAAAGACACTTTAAAGTGTGATCATGTGACCGCATAACGTTGCAAACAGCCATAAGTGGTGACCTGCTGCGAAGTGCCAAAATGCAATCGTGACTGGGAGGGGAAGCAGCTGTCAAAACTTTGAATCTGGACCACAAGTACTTTTTTGGCGGGGTTGTCATAACTGAATGGTCACCAAACGACCGCAAGTCTACCTATACAGGTAGTCCTCGACTTAACAATAGTTCATTTAGTGACTGAAGTTACAAAGGCACTGAAAAAAAGTGACTTATAACTATTTTGCACACTTACGACCATTGCAGCATCCCTGTGGTCACGTGATCAAAATTCAGATGCATGACAATTGACTTACATTTATGACAGTTGCAGCATCCCGGGATCATGTTTTGCAACCTTCTGACAAGCAAAGTCAATGGAGAAACCAGGTTCACTTAACAATCGTGCTACTATTTCAATAACTGCAGTGATTCACTTAACTAATGTGGCAAGAAAAATCGTAAAATGGGGCAAAACTCACTTAACCAATTTCTCACTTAGCAACAGAAATTTTGTACTCAACTGTGGTCATAAGTTGAGGACTACAATTAGAAAATCAAAGCTGAGGACCGGCCATACCTTACCTTGGTTTGCTTCTTTTCAGTGGCATAGACAATGGAAGTACAGCAAACCTCCGCAATCTTGCGGCCCTGCCCATAGAATGACCAGCAGCAGATCTCATCCCCAAGAACGTCTTTGATGAAAAGCACCCGTCCGTTGAACCTCAGAGCTAGTTTGTCAAACAGTTCGATATTCTTCAGTAAGTTGTCATCAGAGTTACTTCGTGGGATGGGATGGGGGTAAAGGGAGAAAGAAGAAAACAGTGGTGTAGATACTAATAAAGAAATGAGACCAGTGGATAACCTGGGAGATTGCAACGATCCCAAGGTCATCCTATTTTGACAATAGGACCACAGCTTACCTGGTATAGGAATACTTGTTATTGCTTCTGTTATGCAGTAATTTCACCACAGGCTAAAAGGAAGGTGAGAAATATGAATCAATTGAAGATCACCGCTCTTCTTGCTAAGAGGTATAGCAAAGCAATCTAGACCTTCCCTCATAATGGGGGATGGAGAAGACCACATTTAGAAGGACCCTCAACTTGTCTTGATACCACGTTATATGAGGACATACATTGAAGACACTTAAGTTTGCCTGATCTCTATGATTTCCTGAGGTAAAACTTGTGTGGTTTCTCAGCCTCTTTACCTTGGAACACCTTGAGATGATCTGCTGCTCTTCCTTGGGAGATGTCACCATGGGGATATGGCAGAGAGGGTCATAGGCTTCACTTTTTTGCTAGGAAGGAAAGAAACATTTTTTCTAGACTTTATTCATTATTTACAGATGTACTAAATAGATGCATATATCATGCTAAAACATGATTTTTGAATAAGCCATAATTGACTGGGTTCACAAAAGCTGTTAGGCCATAAACAGTGGCTTAGAATACATAACCACTGTGTTTGCACAATGGGTTCAATTAAATAAATTGTACCATGGTGAAGAGTAATGTGTAAACCAGTGTTTTTCAAACTTTGTAACTTTAAGATGAGTGGGCTTGCTTCAACTCCCAAATTCCCCAGCTTGCATTCAAGCTGGGGATTTCCGGGAGTTGAGATCCATATATCATATAGTTGTCAAGTTTGAAAAAAACTGAAGTAAACCAAATCACTGTATGCTCAAGGAAGGTTTAGCACTAAAATTAAAGGCATAGAACAGGTATCTCCAACCTTTTTCCCTTGCCTGAGCTGCACTAAGTGAAGAGGAATTGTTTTGGGTCACATATATATATATAACATAGCTAATGTGTGTGAATGGACATAATCTTAAAAGTTTATGATCTTGGGCTGCATTACTAGCTGTCCAGGGCTGTATATGGCTTGTGGGCTGGACACACCTGGCATAGAGTCTAACAGAAAATTAAAAAGGGAACTGCAAGTAAGACTTGAAAATTATATGATTTCTAATATGATACTCAATATAAACATACAAAAAATGGGAGAATATATGTAATATTAATGTAGCTATCTATGCTTTTTGTGTAATATCTGGGGATATTCTCTCTCTCTCTTGCTTTCCTCTCTTGTAATCTCTTCTAAGGAGCGTGAGACTCAAGGAAGTCATTGGGCCTTCTAATTTCTCAGCCCAGCCACCCTCACCTGTAGTGCAAGCTGGCAGTCCTCAACCAAACCTTGGATCAGATAGTACCGGGCTTCACACAACACTTCCTCCAGCTCCCGTTGTGATTCTGGAAGAGATACTGAACCATCTCGCAAATAATTCAAAATAGTTCCAAAATGGCGGCCGCTTCGGTCAATCAAGATCCAACCTGGAAAAGCGGTTAATTTTAGTCCCTAAAATTAACATGTTAAAAATGCTGCAGACCAGGGTTTCCCAATCTTGGCAACTTTAAGGTATATGGACTTCAACTCCCAGAATTCAACAGCCAGCCATGCAGGTTGGGGAATTCTAGAAATTGAAGTACTCAGGTCTTCAAAGTGGTTAAGGCCAAAAAACCCTGCTGTAGAGAGTGAAGGATCTACTTAGGTGATCTCCTCACTCTAAAATGGCTTAGAGGGGAAGATACAGTTATTATTTGTACTGATACAAGATTGTGTTGATGCTAGAAGAACAAGTTCTTTTTTTAATTAATTATGGGCTTACAATGTACTTCATATCTCAAAAAAGAAAATGTAACAACCCTAGACCTAACACAATATTTTTTTAGGAATCTACTTTGGATATTATGCCTTGGCAAGTGGCAGCATTTGGTTGATCTTGTCTGGCCTGGTTAATACTTGGATGGGAAATCTCCAGGAAGTATCAAGCAAGCCTGGCTGGGGGATACTGAGAGTCAAAGCCCAAACCTCTTAAAAGTTGCTGAGGTTAGAAAAGCTGAAATAAGTCATCCTGAAATTTTCCAAGGGCTCCCTAGGAACCACCTTGGATGAACTCCCAACGCAATCTCCCATCGTGCAGAAAATCCATTTCTAGCTGTGGGAGAAATGGGGCAAGCTAAGACTCATACCTTCGCTATCTGTGAGGACTTCCATTCGGCCACTGAACATGGCTTTGAGCATGGTATCTTGCTTGGTCAAGGTCTGCACGGTGGTGTAATGCAGAGATCCTCCCACATTCAGCTTGACATACTTGCTGCTGGGGTTCAGGGGCTTGAGATCCAAAGTCACCTCACTTACCCCACCCCTGCCATCCCGTCGGTGCTGGGTTGGGACCAGCGGAGCACAATTCTCCAGGGATGGGGATGAATCTGTTGTGGCCTCAGCAGACATAGCCACCTACAAAAAGGAGAAACTGAGCAAGGGGACCTTTCAACAGCAGATTTCCTGCACGGAGCATTAGCTGAAGCATTTCAGAATCCCCTTTTTGACTTTCTTTAAAAGGCAGCCCATTTTTGTTTGTCTTTAAAGAAAAAACAAGATGCAGGCTTGGAAATTCTCCCAGCAAATTTATTTCCAGTATTATTTGGCTAAATGTCTCTCTGCAACTCTGCCATTCATCATCACCTCCCCTCTTTATATGTACCCTCTGCAAGGAAAACTGGATTCATTCCATAATGCAGGTAGCAGCAATGGATTCCATTCAAGCTTACGGGATCTGTTTTATAGGTTACTAACTGGAGCCAAATAAGTAATCCTTTTCATTAAGAGTTCACAAACAGAATGATTGGAGTGACACATCACACTAAGCCACATAGTGTCTTGTTTGACATTGGGTAAAGCCAAACAAGTGATGTTTAGTCAATATATCTAAACAACTCAAGACAACACACAAATGCACTAGACCAGACATAGGCTCCAACAAGGAACTAGTGATCAGTATCAACCCACCCCATCAATCTTTTCACACACAAATCCCATTCTTACTTTCCCCCACAGCCTTCCCCCTGGAATTCAACAGAAAGGAACTCCCTTTAGGTTTCAAAAGTGATTGAGCCACCTTCCCACCCAAGCGGTTTCCTTCAAAAGATGCTGACATTGAATGGCCATAATTCACCCACCCACACTGATTGTCGGACATTACAGAAGTTGGTTCAGTATGTTCATAGAAACCAATCTGGAAGGTAGAGTGATATATTAGAGATCTAGCACATCCCAACCTACCTTCTGCTTCAGACACTCCACACAGCTGGCACTGCTAATAGGAAACAGTGGGTTTATTTTGCCCTCAACTTTGTGCTAACTGGTCTTTGCCCCAGCAAACATCCCTGCCCAGCGGGATCATTTCCTTGTACTGCCTGGCTCCACCCTGCTGCCCTTGTGCCCAGTCCTTGTGCTCCTCAGATGCGGCTGTATTCATTTTCCTGCCTGCCCACCACCAGGCTGTCTTGCATTATTTATTATTACTGTTATTGATTTTCTTGACTGAAATCTTGGGGTATGCCTGCATGTGAGAAAAGCAGAATATTAATACATATCAGAAGTAAGTGACAGCTTCTGCTATGGACAAGTCCATTGTCCAAGTATTTATTTATTTATTGAATTTATATTGCTGCCTATTTGCCCATAGCGACTCGAGGTGGCTTACAGAAAGTAACTCCTATTTAAGACCTCACCAGGATCTCCCTTTCGCCAATTCTTTCCCCTGCATTAGACCTACGACAGGTTGCCTCCTATTACTTTCCTCTCAGAGGGAGAAATTTGGGCGCAAATCCTGGGCCATCCCTAGATGGCAGCAAGCGATTGAGGTTCTTTATGCTCCTTTGCTGCCATCTAGTGATAGTTCTGGTTTCTGCAGCCCAGATCTAGCATCCTTTTCATGCCGCACTCCGACCTCGCCCACCTACCACCTGACCCACTCACCTCCCCCACGGGAGCAGGGTGGGCTCAAGCCAGGCCCCTCCCCTTCAGCCCCGCCTGGACTCCGGGGCAGCAGCTCCGCAGGATGCCTCGACCCAAGATAAAGAGGAATGGAGGGCGATAGTGCGCATGCTCTCAAACGCCCCGTCGCGCCATCCCCCCCACCCCCAGTGGAACAGTTATTCTATACATCCGGGCACCGGCCTGCTTAAAACAGGCGGGTTGACTTTCTTCACCCTCCCGCGGGTGTGTGTGTGTGTGGGGGGGAAGGGTTTTAAAGTTGCGCCTGCGCAGAAAGTGAAATCACGTCCGCAGTGAAGGGCCAAGAAAGGGAGGGATGGAAGACTCAAGCGAGGTTGCTGGGGAGCGCATGCGCAGGCTGTAGCACTGAGCCACACGCCATCAGCGGGGTGGGTCCTTCCTCTGCGCATTTGGGCGGTGCTGCCAGTCTTTCATTAGGCAACGTGAGGGGGAGGGTGATGTATATAACTGACCCTGGTGTTATTTTTATAGGTTGTGTGAAGCTAAAAGTCAACATTTGAGTAATTGTACTTGCGCACATAATTTTTCATTTCTCCTGCTGGCTTTGGTGAATTATGGCTGGGGCCACACAGAACGAATTTAATAATCCCAACAGATTTAATGTGAAGGTCATTGCATTTTGGGATGCCTACACATGATCTGTATTTTGTGCGATCCAGATCATAGAAGCTCTTAATTACAGTATGCTGCTTGAATAAGATACAGATCTAATGTTATGCGAAGCTGCTTTAGGCTGAGGGCAAAAGATTGAGGTAACACTTGAACTCAAGAGAATACTCTTGGAAATCATTCCCAGGTCTCTATTATTTTGTGCTTCATGGCATCTGAAAACATGAATGTTACTTCAGTTGATTTACAGTCCACTACATGTGTGAACTATTATGACCACATTTGTGTGTCCTTTTTAAGATGTCAGATTAACAGATCAACAGAGTTGGAAGGGACCTTGTAGGTCATCAAATCATTTCCCCCCCCCCCAAGCAGGAGACCCAACACCATTTCTGACAGATGGCAGTCCAGTCTCTTCTTGAAAGCTTCCAGTGATGAAGCTCCCACAACTTCCGAAAGCAACTTCTGTTCCATTGGTTGATTGTTCTTACCTGTCAGAAAATTTCTCCTTATTTCCAGGTTGAATCTCTCCTTGTTCAGTTTCCAGCCATTATTCCTTGTCTGGCCTTCAGGGGCCTTGGAAAATAGCTTGACCCCTTCCTCTCTGTGGCAGCCCCTCAAATATTGGAACACCGCTTTCATGTCTTCCCTGGCCCCTTCTCTTCACTAACTAGCCAAGCCCAGTTCCTGCAACCATTCTTCATGTTTTAGTCTCCTAATCTATCTTCTGGTTGCTCTTCTCTGTACTTTTTCTAGAGCCTCAACATCTTTTTTTATAGTGTGGTGACCAAAAGCTCCCCGAAGGCAGAGTCCCCAGCCGCTTCGGGGCGAGGCATGGCTGCCCGTGTCCCCTCGCCATTAGGCAGTGTCTTTCGGGCGAGCACACACGCACACTCCCCTCGCCACAAGGCCGCTTCTATTGGCCGACGAAAGCTCCCTGAAGGCAGACTCCCCAGCTGCTTCAGGGCGTGGCCTGGCTACCCGTGTCCCCTCGCCTTTAGGCAGTCTCTTTCGGGCGATGGAAGCTCCCCAAATGCAGTCACCAGCCACTTCGATCAGCCGGTAGAAGCAGCCTCAGGGTGAGCACACACACTCCCCTCGCCCCTAGGCCACTTCTACCGGACGATCAAAGTGGCTGGTGACTGCATTTGGGGAGCTTCCATCGCCCGAAAGAGACTGCCCTAAAGGCGAGGGACATGGGTAGCCACGCCACGCCCTGAAGCGGCTGGGGACTCTGCCTTCAGGGAGCTTCTATCGGCTGTCGGGGTATTCTAGCTCTAGGCTACCTGCAGGGCACTCCTAAAGGCAAGTTTTCTCCCCATCCCCCACCCTTCCCCCCCATTTCTCTTCACCTCGTGTAGTTCTAACAAACAATGTGAGAAATGGCGGGGAAACGCATGGTTTAAATAGGCCTAAATTTTGGGGGCGGGGCTTAATTTCACCTCATGCCTAGAAATCATTTCCTTGGTGGAGGCCGTATTGTTGGAGAAACACGGTAGCTTGTTTCATTGTTCTTGACTTCATAGATGAGCAATATGCAGGAGGAACATTTACATGTTACTGGATTAGGTCAAAGGCTAACAGCAACCAGAAGGAAGTACGGAGGAAGAAATTTCTTTCCTTCCTTCCCCAACAGCTGGCTTAGAGCCTATATTAAAAATATTTGTAAATGTAAATTAATGATTTCTGCTTCTCTAGCATTCTTTTTTCTTATTTTCCAACTGACTGATACTTTAGTCGAATGAGGTCATCAGTGAAAGGCCTTGATTGGTGGAGAAAAACAAGAATTTGGTTGGAAAACATCACTTTAAAGAAACTGATGAGCAGATGGAAAGCAATGCCTGGGACAAGTCCAGTACCAATTTGACGGCTACAAACAGTCATGCCACACAGATACCAAATTTCAAGTCTAGAGCATTTCACTGGATCACAGAGGTATGCTTTACATCAAGAGCAATAGCACACCCCTCTATTTATTGTTGGGCATTGCCATATTTGGAGCAGAAGCTACTATAATTCAAATCTCAGAAATAAGTATCCCTATCTATTTCATTGCAACCCTCTGTTTTGCTGAGCTTGGAAGGGTGGCTGGTAGAAATCCGGTAATAAAGAATCAGAAGTGTTCAATCCATTGAGATCGTTTGGTGTTTCTTTGTTTTAGCACAGGGTTGTCAAACTCGCAACATGTTGTCATGTGACATATTGCAACTTCCCCCCCCTTCACTAAACCAAGGGGTGGGCGTGGCCAGTGCGTGACACATCCAGCCTGTGGGCTGTGAGTTAAACATCCCTGCTTTAGCAGGTGAATAAATGCCATAAGTGCATTTTAAAAGACATAAGTATTTTGGGTGAGAATACAATTGTTTAGTGTCTGTTCTCATATAACCCATAATACCTTTGCCAAGATTTTTTCAGATTAGATTAATAAAGCCTCACTCGATTTTTCATGACTGTGTTCTGCAAAGATTTTAAAGAGGAAGCATCATTTGAATCAAAAATTTACTGGTATATACAATTGGCTTTAGGTCCAGTTGCCTTTGAAAAAAAAAAAACACCTTTGGGACAACCATGAACTGGATAACTGAGAATCTTGATAGACATTTGGCTTCATGGGAGTTATTAGTCAAATCGCTTGAAAACAATTTGTACTGATTTCTGTGATGACCCAGGGTGGGATACAAAATAAACACAGTCACAAAAAACAGGTGAAGCCCTTTTTATTCCTTCACTTTACTTCCAAGCTCCAAATATCCTTGACTGGAGACAAAAAACTCCCACACAAGCAGTTATAAAAAGGAGGAAATGCCGTTTAAATGATAAAGAGTAAAAAACAACACAAACCAGGCAAGATAAGGGCTTGAAGACGTCCACAGATATCAGGACACACACTGGGAAGGATGCCAAACTCAGAGAGGAACAATAAACTAAAGATATTTCCATGCTTTGTTTCCAGCACTTGCCCGTACGCATGTCTGTCCTCTTATGCAGTTGTCACAGCTGCAGCCCATGAAGAGGATCAAGGCCCTCTCCTGCGCAGTAGATCACATCTCTCCCTTATCCTCTCCTCCCTGCGTGCCCTAGGATGGAGAGGAGTTGGGCTTGGGCCCTCCTCTGACTGCCCAACTGGACTTTGCCCTTCCCCAGCCTCCTCCACCTCAGGAGCCACACTTCCACTCCCTGTTGGCTGTTCCTCCTCTCCCTCAGAGTCAGTCTCCACCAGGAGCATGACAATTTCTGTGAATCCAAAGCACAACACCCATAGCAGAACAACTCTGATTCTGGAATAAAGCTCAGGCATGATATTCCCCTCTGAAAAAAAAATCGGGGCCAGCCAAAAGAGACCCCCCACCGCGCGCCAAGAAATCGCCCGCCCGCCGCTCGCATCGCCCGCCCCACCCGCCGCTCGCCCCGCCCGGCCGGGGTCCGCTCGCACCGCCCGGGCGATTCCCAAAAAAATCGGAATTCCGATTTTAATCGGAAAAATATCATGTCTGAAAGCTAGGGAATTCAGGAGCAACATTATCCTTGACCATTAGCAATGAGGGGACATATTCCAAACTTTTATAATTTACAAAACCTGGTTAACTGGGCCAATCTTTTTTAAAATACAAAATAAACATTGTAGGCTGGCTACACCAAATTTTAATGTAGGATAGAAAATATATACAAATCTTTGGAATAATATCCCAAATAACTAGCTTTAAGTTCAGAATTTTTGACAAAGACCAAGAAAACTGAAAAAAAGGAATTGTCTGAGACAGCATTGTCTATAATTTAAAAATTAATCATTTCCCTTTATTTTTCCACTGAAAATATTGCCATTTTCTTTATGCAGAACATTGATGCCTTGATAGTTGTGAATGCTAGATTGTTTACAGTGGAAGGCAAAGGATGAGCAATGTAATCATTAAAAATATTGTTCTGAGATTTAAACATCTAATATAGCTAAATATCTCTACTAGTTTAAATAAAAATGAACACACGAGCAATAATAATTTTAAAAAAGCCTGTGGTGGAAGATGCTGTTTCATTGTGCCATTCCAGTTACTTAAGATTTCGGAAATTTGAGGATATTTGCCTGGATAATTAGAAAAGAGCAATGTTAAGCCTTTATTGATCAAAGATAAAGAATATACCGTATATGCCGGCGTATAAGACGACCCGGCGTATAAGACGACCCCCAACATTTCCACTCAAAATATAGTTTGTTATATACTCGCCCCCTCTTCCGCCACGCCTTCCACTTTTGTACTTTTTTTTTTTTTTGAGGCACTTTTGTGCACCGTGGAAAGCGAATCCCGTGAAGCTGAAAGGAGCAGCCAGCCTTCTCCCAGCTCCCAAGGAAAGCAGGCTCGCACCGCCCGGGCTCCGCTGAGGTATCTGGCTGGGGCTGTCAGGAGTTGTTACCGCTGGCGCGGCTCCGGTCCAGCGTTGCCTCGGGAAGGGAAAGGCAAAAGGAAGAGCCGCGGCGGCGCTTGCAATGGCAGCAGCGGCTCCTGGTTTTGCCTTTCCTTCCCGAGGCAGCGGGACTGGAGCTGCGCGGAGCGCGCCAGCGGTAACAACTCCTGACAGCCCCAGCCGGATACCTCAGCGGAGCTCGGCGGTGCGAGCCTCGCTTCCTTGGGAGCTGGGAGAAGGCTGGCTGCTCCTTTCGGCTTCACGGTATTCGCTTCCACGGTGCGCAAAGTGCCTCAGCCACGGGCAGCCGCAGTGCTTCCCAATTACTATTTGCCGACCCGGCATATAAGACGACCCCCCCAATTGGAGGCATGTTTTTCAGGGCAAAAAAGTCGTCTTATACGCCGGCAAATACGGTAGTTACTTTCTGAACTATTCCATCAGTAGACATTGCCTGATTTTCTCTATGACTGAAATTTCCTGTTGCAAACCAAAAGGATTTGTGCTTGAAATAAAATAAATAAATAAATCTTTACTTTGGGTTTTGCTGATTAGACAAATTTGTTATAAAAATGACTATTAATTATGCAAAAGTAAAAGTTGAAACTGTAATATTTCTCCATTGCACTGAAGCTAATGCTTTCTTCTTTATCCTACATTTCTCTCTCCCCCATTTCTCCATTGTTTTCATTTGTATATATTTTGATGTTTAATAAAAATTATGTGTGTAAAGTAAAGATATTTTTAAAAAACATTCTCCCTTAACCTATCAGAAGCAAGCTACTTTTGTTTCAGATGGAAGCTTTCCAACTGTAGTTTGGATCCAGATGCTTCAAATTGGAGACTAAATCCTCCAATTATAGTGGATCAAATTAGTGAGGACTAACAAGTTTAATTAATTTCATCAGGTCTGCTGTAAGCTTGACCAATTCTAGGTACTCAACTGTCTCTCTTGTGCCCTGTTCCCTTTCATTTTGTTTTTATCCTTTATTCCCTTTTTCATGTGAGTTAAATAAAGCTGCTACATGAATACATGAAAATTCTAAATTTATAGTTTACTGGTTTGCTAATGTGAGCAACTAAGGGGAATGAAATATCTTCTGTAACTCAGCACACAATGTTTTTATAATCCACCAAATGCTAACCTGGGAATTGTCCCTTATTAAAATGTGCAAATTTAGCCATTATAGTATCAAGCCATTAATACAACACTCAGAAACTATATCTTAATTAGGAATATGCTTAATTATTAAACTAGTCACTATTGGTGGCAAGGAATTCTATCTAGGAAGGTGGAGTAAGAATAAATCACTTAGTTTCTCCTCTGCTGCTGTTAAGCGAGACAAACTCTGCTTTATAGTAGAAAGGAAACAGAGCAGTCTTTCCAAAACAATTAGCCTTTAAAGATCACTTCTCATTAAAAAGTAAAATTATTATTTTTGTTAGCAAATTATGAAGCTAGCAACCTTTCTGGCTTTGAGTAAGAAACTATATACTTCTCTGTAGTTATTTGTTACCACTACTTACCTTTATTTTTCTTTATGCTAAGTCTTTAGTGTTTAACTCATAAATATAGATGCTGGATAAATATTGGGATTTATAATCAAACAGAATATTCATGTGCTTACACAAAGGTGGAATTTCCAGAAGTTGAATGACAATTTCCATCATTCCCTGCCATCAGCCACACTGCCAGATAGAATTCTGATCCAAGTACATTACATAATTTAGATAAACTTTCTCTGTACTGAGTAGAAATTTGACTAAATGCATACCTTAATAAAAGAGTCTACTTGCTTAGCTGTAATACTGTGTATTTTCTCAAGGTCTTGTACCTATAAAAAGAAAAAAAAGATATAATAAGGTATGACCCATCAATTAGATTGGGCAAAAAATATTAACTATATGATCCTCAGAACTCTTCCTTATACAGGTATCCCACAGCCTACGCTCAACTGAGCCCAAAATTTCCATTGTCAATGGAGGCTTTTATATAAATAAGTTTTGCCTCATTTTACAACTTTTTCCCCCCAGAGTTGTTAAGCAAACCATTGCAATTGTTGAGAGAATCATGAAGTTGTTAAGTGAATCTGGCTTTCCCCATTGACTTTGCTTGTTGGAAGCCAGCTGGGAAATTTACAAATGGTGATCACATGACCCCAGGGATACTGCAATTATCAATTCATGCCAGTTGCCAAGCGTGTGAATTTTGGTCACATGATCATGAGGATGCTGCAATCTGTGTGAAAACCTATGATAAATCATTTTTAATGTCATTATAACTTCAAACAGTAACTAAATGAATGGTTAAACAAGTAATTGAGGACTTGTATAGTGCCACCAAAATAATCAAGTTGTGGTAGCAAAATTGTCTTTGCTTCTTGCAATGTAATATCAGTAAAAGGATATAAATTATACTAGAGGCTAACATATCTATCACCTATCTTCGGTGCAACATTTCCATGCCCTTCATCGTCTTCAAAGGTGAGGAGGAGGAGGAATTGGGAAGGATTACAAAATACCCAGATTTGCAAAGAAAGATTGCAAACATTTAAAAGAAATCAAGAACAGTACTATTATTATTGGGGCATAAAGTACAATACCATGAGGATTTTGAATCTGGATTGTCTACATTTTGAACAATTTACAGCAGGCTAACTATAAATAGTCCTGTTGAACATCACATACTTAAGCAGATATCATTTTTATGATTTTCACGCCCCAAACAAACAAAACTGGCACACAATGGCTGAAACACATTAATGGAATTGGATTGTTATTTTAAAAAAGTGTGGAGCTCACATGATAAAAAGTTGCTTGACTTAAGTGAGAAATTAGGGGGTCAGCAATATGTCCCAAATAAACTCTACCCTCTGAGATCACCAACCTTGTGAAAAGATCCATAATTTTCTCTCCAGCTCACAATGAGCTCTGCTTTCTTCTTGCCAATGAGGTGTAGGTCCATAAGATCCTTCACGGAACCCGAGTTCATGAGGGACAGGATTTTAGCTTTGCTGTGAGCCAGCTGATCTGGACGGATCTCCACCTCCCACTTGGAGGGAGCCTTGTTTTCAGAGTCACACTCTTGAATCTGAAGAACGAATATGGAAATGGAGAGACCAATGTGACTGCCTTTTAAAACCAACCCCCTTTATATAGCAATTTATCAACTCCCACCTCCTATTAATATTGACGAGAATCATGGCAAAGAAATTATTGTCTAAGTTATGAGATCTGCTCAGAGCTTTTACCGAAAAGACCGATTATCTACTGGTCCCATCAATTTGCCTACATCAGAATCCACTGTGGAATCAAACGCAGGATCTCAAAACCAAGAATCAAGGCTCACAAAGTTATTGTTGATTCAGTCTGCGCTGGAATAATTCCCTCCAGAAAATAATGGGAGAGTTTGGGAAACACCTGATAAGAGGACTTCCACAGACAAAAGGATGCATTTATACATTTCAGGAAAGGAGAAGATAGTTAATGTGCATAGGTAAATTATGCATATCTATTAGCTATTCAGGGGTAAGAGATGATGTAAACATAAATATTCATAATTAGCAAGCCTCAAGTTACCTCCCCACCCATCCACTGTTAACTACCCTCAAGAGTTATTGTCTTAATAAAAAGAAACATATTAGTTATATTCATGTAGCAGTTTTGATAAATTATACTGCAAAAAAGATTTCAAGTTGTGCCCAACTAGGACACAAAGTTTCCATCTTCCGAATATGCTCCCACTCTTCCCAAACTGTCCTTTCCTCACAACTGTTAGTTATCTATTGACCTTCAATGATAAACAGATTAACACAGTTGGAAGGGACCTTGTAGGTCATCTAGTCCAACCCCCCCCACCCAAGCGGGAGACCCTACACCATTTCTGACAAATGGCAGTCCAATCTCTTCTTGAAAGTCTCAAGTGATGATGCTCCCACAACTTCCGAGGGCAACTTCTGTTCCATTGGTTAATTGTTCTCACTGTCAGAAAGTTTCTCCTTATTTCCAGGTTAAATCTCTCCTTGTCCAATTTCCATTCATTATTCCTTGTCTGCCTTCAGGTGGTTTAGAAAAAAGGCCTCTCTCTGTGGCAGCCCCTCAGATATTGGAAGACTGCTATCATGCCTCCCCTGATCCTTCTCTTCACTAGACCAGCCAAGCCCAGTTCCTGCAACTGTTCACCGTATGTTTTAGCCTCCAATCCCCTAATCATCCTGGTTGCTCTTCTCTGTACTTTTTCTTGAGTCTCAACATCTTTTTTAAAATGTGGTGACTAAAACTGGATGCAGTACTCTAGGTGTGGTCTTACTAAGGCTTTATAGACTGGTATTAGTACTTCACTTGATCACTTAGCAAGAAAAACCATATAGACTGGGTGAAACCAGGCTCAATAGCAGTAACTGTGAGAGGGATCTTGGAGTCTTAATGGATAACCAGCTAAATATGAGCCAGCAGTGTGCAGCCGCCGCCAAAAAAGCTAATGCAATCCTAAGTTGCATTTGGTTTTTCTTGCCTAAATGTAGAACCTTATTTTTTTCACCATTGAATTTCATTTTGTTAGATAGCACCCAATGCTGACGTCTGTCAAGATCATTTTGTATCTCTCAACTTTCTTCTGGAGTGTTGGCTATTCCTGCCAGCTTGGTGTTGGTCTGCAAATTTGATGAGTTCCTCATCTATGGAGAACATAGGCTTCCAACTGACAGGTTGAAATATCTTCCCAGGAGATACCTCTGTTCTGGTATTTTTATAAGTTATCTTAAAAAGTGTGATACGTATAGCAAATTGGCTGGAAAAAATTCTGCTACTCTTCCTGTTCTTCACCAAAATGCAGCCAAACCTATTTACCCACCTTCTTCTTTCGGCCTCTAGTCTTCTGTTTCTTAATAACGCTCTCCTCTTTTTCCTGACTCTTAACAGGTGTCCGCACTGGAGAAGAAAAGAAAACAAATTAGGACTTTGCAACACAGGAAAAAAGGAAGGCCTGACTTCAAAAACCTTTCCAACCTTCTCACCTTGTTGGAGGGGCAATACTGTGGCCTGTTTTCGGGGGTTTGCAGCTTGAAGGAAAAGTGCACCTTTGTTCTTCAGAGTCTGGGCTTCCATTTCTATCTGCTTTTCTTTAACTCTCTAGAAGAAGCAAGGGCAAAATAAGTGCTAATTTAAGGTTTAGTGGGGAAAGGGAAAAAAGCTTTTGTGGAAAAGAAAAGACTATTATTGGACTAATAGTTCAACCATGATCTTATGGCAGTCAATCATCACCTCTATTGTTATGAACCTCTCTCCTTTCAACCCACGACATAGAATTTATTTAACAGCATCTGCCATGTTCTCCTTGGGATTACCTGCTCTATCAACAGTAAATACCTGCCTTTTATATTTCTCTCTTTACCATTCCATTAAAATGGAACTGGGCCCATGCATCTCTGGTTCATTGGCCTCCATTTTGCCCTTCCTCCAAGTCTACGGTCTTACCAACCTTTTGCTTTTAAGCAGGGGTGGGATCCGACAGGGTTCGGTCATTTATGAGGTTCGATAATTTACGATGGGCTTCCCTGCATGCTGCGGTCATCAGCATGCTGCGTGCAGAAAAGCAGCCTTTCAAAAAGCCCTTTTTTCCTGCTTTTTTAACTGCAGCTGTGTCTCGGACGGCAGCTGAAGTTGAAAAAAATCAGGAAATAAAGGTCAGGTAAGAGCCCAGGTGGGCAAAAACATCAGCAGACATAGAACCGGTTCTATGTCTGCTGCTCTTCAGAGCTATCGGTTCTACAGAGGTGGACAGAACTGGTAGAAACCCACCCCTGCTTTTAAGTGTTTCTCTCCTTTATTGCTTCTTGTGAACATGAAGAGCACCTTGTGGTTTCTACAGAAAAAGTATGGTGTGAACAGGACAGGATCAACACAGCAGAAATCAGAATATTCAGTTTTAATTTTTTTACCACTTTGAAGTCCAATATCTGCCATTCCTACAACACTGAGTAATTCGGGAAGGAATTCTGGGTCTCATAACTTCCAAGAAAGAAGAACTTCTACCATAACAGGAGAGACAGACACTGCAATAGACACTCTGTTCAGGATCAGAACAGAGCAAATATTTACATAATTCTACTCTTTAAGAAGTAGCTCATTGGTCAAGACTAATGGGAGATTCAATCCTGTCTAGAGCATGGATTGCTAACCTTTTGGACCTCAGGGACCACCAAATTTAAAAGACTAATGGGAGATTCAATTTTAAATTTCCAGGGACCAATCGGTTCTGTAGGCGTGGCCTAATTTGTGGGTGTGGCTTGGTGGTCATGTGACTGCCTTGTATGTAAATATTATCAATATTTATATAAATACTGAATTTTTTTTATAAAAAAAGAGCAACTTTTACCCAAAATCAGGCAAAGCAGGCAGGCAGATTGAGTTGCTCACAGAATCATTCAGAGATCTATTTATCTGCCATCGGCTACCTGAGTGTGTCACATAAAATTTGCTTGCCGTGAGTCTGCACTGAATAGAACCTTCAGTCCTAAGGGAGGTTTGGCTGTGCTTAAAAGCAGAGCTGAAGATCTAAAGACTAGCTAGAAAGCAAGAAATCCAACCATTTCCGGCTTCCTAGCTAATCTAAATCTCTGCACAGCAGAACAGATGATGGTCGGGGGGAAAAAAAAGGAAAAAGCAATTTAGCAGGCCGGGTAAGGAGTGAGTGGGCGGGGAGGGTTCCCGCGGGCCATGTGGGCTGTGCAGCCTTGTGTTCCTGCGTAGCCTGGATTAATTGCTTTGAGGGGTGCTCTGGGGCCCACCCAAAATTTTCTCCTGGCCCACTGGTTGGCAACTGCTGGTCTAGAGGTATCATTGGTTTAAGGCTAGCATGATATAGATGACTGGATGGGTGAGGAAGGTAACATAATAACAAAAAAAAAAAAAAAGGAGTCTCTGTGGCGCAGTGGTTAGTGCAGAACTGCAAGCTACTTCTGCAGCCAGCTATCTACAGTTGGCAGTTCAAATCCCACCAGGCTCAAGGTTGACTCAGCCTTCCATCCTTTGAAGGTGGGTAAAATGAGGACCCAAATTGTTGGGGACAAGAGGCTGACTCTGTAAACTGCTTAGAGAGGGCTCTGAAGCACTGTGAAGTGGTATATAAGTCTAAGTGCTATTGCTATAATATATTCTGCGAGGCTGTTGGAACCAATACATTTACATTCTATCTTTCTCAGAGGAAAGTCTTTGTAGCTAACTTCCTTTGTAGCCGGCAAAAAGAAGTGATGACAAAAGAGAAAAAAGAGTAATTATCAGACAAAATGCTTAGGGTTTCATATTTTCCATCAAATGAATCAATTTGTGATTCGCATATAGGCTTTGAAGACAATACACATTTCTTTTAAAAAGCTTCAGCTCAGCAGAAGTATTCCTAGCTGTATAAAACAGGAAATAAGTGCCTCAGTTTAGAGGCTATGTTAAACTCTGCTCAATTTTCAGCATGGATGAATTTTATTTTAAAAAAATAAAGCCCAGCATTCTTCTAAAAAACTGACTGGGTTAATGAGGGCCAGTTTTTTAATCAACCGAAACACTTTTTAACTAATTAATCTGAGAATCCAACTACATGTTGCATTCCTATTATCGTAGCTTGGTACTCAATAATTGGTGCCAGGAGTATCAAAAATGAGTATCAAAATTTTTTTCCAGGAAGGAATAATGCAGTGAGTCATGCCGATAAGTTCTAGCTTGTGGGTTGAGTACCAAATTCAATGAGTTTCAAAGCAGTTGAGTACCAAGGTACCATTTTACTTATTCACATCAAAAAAGAGCAACGGAAGCACAACGGACAGACCTTCAGCTCACGGCGTGTCTCATCCAGGAGTTTCAGGACATTCAGGCGCTCCCTGCGTGGTGTGTTGAGCAGAGGTAACGTGGAGCTCCCGGCCTTTTCTTTCTCTAGGGCCTCTAATCGTAGCAGCCGTTCAGCCAAAGTGGGGTCAAGATTCTCAAGAGGCAGCAAAGAACTGGTAAAGAACAAGACCAGCTCCGTGTCAGGTTCTGTCTCACTCTTCCAATACATCAGACAGAACAACAATCCCTCCTTAGTGCAGCATTTGGGAGGTGGCTTGACTCTGTGGCATGAAAGAACCGGGCTGCACCAAAAACCTGGTGACTCACCTGAGTGGCTTCTCTTCAGATGGTCCTGGCTGGACTTGTAGGCAAGGTCTCTTGGCCTCAGGGCCTGCATCGCTGAAGCTAGGACAAGGCCTCTTGCCATCTGTGGGAAGAAGAGGATTAGCTGACTTTGCCCAGCAGTCACGGTTTACGGATCGTTCTCAACTGACCATTCATTTAATGGGTGTTTAAAGTTACAATGGCACCAAAAAAGTGACACAACTTTTTTACATGACTGTTGCAGTGTCCCGTAATCAAAATTTGGGCGCTTGGCAACTGGTTCATATTTATGATGGTTGCAGTATGAGATTGTCTTTTGCGACCTTCTGACTAGCAACGTCAATGGGGAAACCAGATTGATTTAACATCTCTTGTTACTAACTTAACAATTGAAGTTATTCGTTTAAGAAGTGGGGCAGGAAAGATTATAAAACGGGGCAAAAACTCACTTAAGAACTCTCTTGCTTAGCAACAGAAATTTTGGGCTCAACTGTGTATTCAAGTCAATTCAGATCCTGCCATTGCTTGACAGGCTGATCCATTAAAACTAATCACTTAGGCTTGCTTTGTACAATTCTGTAGGCTAAAACTAGCTGGCTTGTTTGTGACTCAGTGCATTGTCAGAACATAGCTATTTGTTTATCTGATATAAAAATAAAATTATCAAAACCCGTCTCTTCCCTTCAGTCTTAGCATTAACATTCTAGAGCAGGGGTCCTCAAACCTGGCAATTTTAAGACTTGTGGACTTCAACTCCCAGAATTCTGGGAGTTGAGTCCACAAGTCTTAAAGTTGCCAAGGTTGGAGACCTCTGTTCTAGAGTAGCAATTCCGACTGAGAAATGCTACTCTAGAGTGTTAATGCTAAGACTAAAGAAAGATCCCCCCTCCCCAAAATGGAAGGTAAAATTAAGCCAGCCCTCCTCCCCTTTCATGAACTCACCTGAGAGAGATGTTCCTGCTTCTGCTTGGTTGCTCAGAGTTTCAGTTTCCCCGGGCTTTGCTGGTTTCCTACTACCTATATAAGGTTTAGATTTGATTAACTTTTTTTTTTGTCCCTGAACCTTTTGAAACATTTTCTTCTTCTTTATTACATCCATTAGGAACTTGTGTAAACTCAACTGTTTTTCAACCTTAGCAACTTCAAGGTATGTGGACTTCAGCTCCCAGAATTCTCCAGCCAGCATGGCTGGTCTAGACCTTGGGAAATATGTTCTAGAATATAGGTGCCATGATGAAGTGGTCTGGTTCTACACTACCACCACTTGGTTAGCCTTTCTGGGTAGAGCAATTAACACAAATATATTCTCATTTAATTTAATTACGAAAAGTTCCAGTACGGAAGGTCATGAAGCAGCCTTTGGTGCCTTCAGAAATGTCAAACTTCAAGAATTCCCGACGCTTTTTCCCAAAGCCCAGATCTCATAATTCCTGACTTACCAGTTTGTAGTAGGGCTTTCTGGGTGAAGGGTTTATTCACAATTTGTTTGGACTTGGCAGCAAAGTTGAGGCTTGTGACCGTGTCAAAATAATACTTCTTCTCTGGAGCAATGTTTGCAATAATCAGGCTGTGGGCACTGCCTCCCAGAGAGTCCTAGAGGAAAGGGAGATTCCAGGGGAAAGGTCAGTCCCTGATGCCAACTCCTTCCCACCCCAAGGAAGGAAGGAAAAAAAAGAAAGAAAAAGAAAAGAACCCCAATTACCTGCAGCAGACGGGTCAGCTTGCTGTCTCTATAGGGAACCCGAGGCAAACCCTGATTAAGGGCATCAACCACCTTGCTGAGCACAAAGAGGGAGCTATTGATGGCTCCGCTCTCTTTCAGGCGTAGGCCTTTGTTGCCCGTTCGCCGGTTGTCCTCGGAGCCTGCTAAGTCGATGAGGCAAAGCTTTGCAGTCTGGTGAGAATATGTGAGCCAGTCCTGGACCCGGTTCACCAGAACCAGCAATACAGTATGACTGCGGCTGGAGCGCTGGTTCAACTGAGTCGATGCCACCGTTCGCTTTCTGCTCGCGGGCAGGAAATGTCTTTCAAAGTCTGCAAAATTAGTGATCTCTTTCTGGGTCAAGTCTGGTACCAGGATGTTGTGGTTACGATCCTCTCGGATAGGTAGGTCTCGGAGAGAGGGCTGAAGAAGGTCCAAAACCTGAGGAATGGAGGAAAAATGGATGGTGGATGTGGAATTTCAACTCCCACTTCCCAACTCTTGTCCCCCCCAAAAAAATAAAAAAATAAACTGATGCATCCCAGCAAGAACATTTTTCCCAAGGTGAGCAATCTGGGCACTGACTTTTAAGTTGTTTAAAATACTTTTTCAAATCTCATTTCTTAAATGGCAGGATCTTGAATCAATACTACATTGGTTTCTTTTTTCCCTCTTAAGACACTCATTTCAGTCCTCGATCAAATGGGCTTTTCAGGTATAAGAGGCTTTTTCCCCTTAACACTCTGTTAGATTTCTGTTGTTGCCATGAGAACCGCCATCCTTCAGCACTAACATTAGAGCTGGACTGATGATAGCTGGAACCCAGCAAAAGCTTGAGAGCTACGCATTCTCACGCCTTCTTCTCTGCAGTCTTTTCTTCATATGTGTCAGGTGCAGGAAATCAGGAGCCAAGAGAGAATTCAAAAGTACTATGAGATTATTTCCTGCTACCTATTCGCAGGAATCTGATCTAGTAACAGTCAGGGCAAATTGGTGCCAGATAACACATTTCAAGGGGGAGCTGGTCTCAGATCTCTTATGGAGTGTAGTGACTCTAAACTGATGTGTTTGATGCTCTCAAGCTCAGCCAACCCTGTCATCTCCTACACGTCCTCTGTTTTATCCTTTCACCTCATTCACTCTCTGGAGCCATTAGCTTTCTTTTGCCTTCCTCTAGTCTAGTCCTTAAGCTTATGGGGTTTTTTTTCCCTTTCTCCTTTACAAGTGCTCCCTTGCTCCCTGCTCCTTCCAAATAGTCATGCCTCCGTTCTCCATCAATCTTGGGAATTGAAATAATTCCAGCCAGGGACAGTATAGAACAGTGATGGCTAACCTTTTTGTCATCGTGTGCTGAAAGCGCGCGTGTGCGCCTGCACCCATAATGCAATGTGCATGCGACCCCGTCCTGCTCACCCCGCCCCGTGCATGTGTGCAGGATCCCCCCGTGCTTCCCCCATGTGTGGCAGATACCCAAAAATCAGCTGGCTGGTGGGAGGCGCATGCGCAGTGGAACTGAGCTTGCATGCCCGCAGATGGCTCTGTGTGCCACTATAGAATATTGGGGGGGGGCATCAGGGCATAGAGACATCTCTGGGGGAGCCCTGGAACAGCGGGAGTATGATGATTCCTCCACGTCTCCCTCGGGGGAGAATGAGAGCATTCCTGACATATCCAGTATTGCTGACCCTGAACTGCAGCTCACAGGCCAATGTGGAGGAGGGGAGGAGCTACCAGCCTTGGTGGATACTAGAGCAGGGGTCTCCAACCTTGGCAACTTTAAGTCTGGAGGACTTCAATTTCCAAAATTCTCCAGCCAGCTTTGCTGGGAAGTGAAGTTCTCCAGACTCAAAGTTGCCAAGGTTGGAGACCCCTGTACTACAGTATGTGGGCAGAGAGGTGGAGATCTGCCAGATGGATGGGGGAAAGGCCCCACCCCTCTTAATGGGTTGCGCCGGGAGGAGCTATTTAGCATTGCAGGTGGAGGAAGCCATTGCTGGAAGCAATGTGTATGAGTCATGGCCAGGCGGCTTTTTGTGTTTCTGGAACTCTGCAGCTCGTGGATTTAGGGTTATTCAGTTGTGCAGAGCGTTTATGTTCGTGTTTGGAGCAGCCGGTTATATGTCAGGTGGATTAATTGGCCATTGCCTGGAACGTTGGTCTGGGGCTTGTTCATGGCTAGCTTTGTTGAAAACGACCTCCTGAACTCCTGGTTTATAATAACATTGTAGACTCCCTGGCTCTCAATGTACAAGCACCAATATGCTAAATAAATAAATAAATTTATTCTTAAGTTTACTTCTTGGGGGAGAGAGGGATAGGCAAAGTTACCAGAAAAGAATGGAAATGCAAGGAACACCAGAAATTGTGTCTGAATGCCTAACTCCACTCCGTCTATACTCTGACTCCCCCTGCCACTTGCTTCAGTTCCCCCCATCTGTTCAAATAGCCTTGATTGAAAGTAGAAAAAGATTGTCCAGCGCTTCCTATACCAATCAATAAACAAGAGGTAGTGTTTATAGTCAACACATTTTTCCATTAAAAGGAGTGATAAATCCCAAGTGCTGCATGAAAAGGAATGAAAGCCTACATTGCACCCATCAACAGAATCTTTGGCTATGATCAGTTGGCCATGCTTTCTCCATCAGATCTGGCTTCTTATTCCCATAATTTAAATCCCCCCCCCCACAAATCCCACCATTCTGCACCATTATTCTTACTGGGCTCAATTTCCCCTTTGTACAATTGTGTAAATCACACATTTTTACCTTTTCTTGATAGATTTCCAGATAGGACATAGAGACGGAGTATTTGCATTTATCTTCTGAAGCATCCCTCGTCATCTGCAAGACATCTCGAACAGCTCGAGGGATCACTCCTGGGTGATCTGGATTTCCTAGCATGGTGTGTGTCTTGCCTATGATTTGGCAGGAGACAAAATGAGAACAATATAGCATTATCTACTTTTAGCCCAGTTCTTTCCCCCAGATGACCCTGACGGCTGTGGGTTCATTTGGTTTCTTTGTAGCACTGCCTTATATTCACCTGCTCCAGTTGGTCCATAAGCCAATATGCTAGCATTCTGCCCCTTTAGTAGATGGTGTAAGAGAGGCTGAACTGACCCCATGTAGACATCTTGTTGGGTGGCTGCCTCACCATAAAACGCATCAAACCTAGTGAAGAATATATGAATGTGAAAGGAAGGCAGGACAGAGGCTTACTGGGTTCTCTGAATTTTTTCTTTAGCAGTCTTGAAAAATGGACACTTTATTATTTATACCCTGCCTTTATTATTTTTTTAATAACTCGAGGCAGTGAACATACTCCTTGAATGTGGACGCTTTCTCCCTTCTATTTTCCCCACAACAATCCTGGGAGATGGGTTGAGCTGAGAGAATGGGCCAAAGTCATCCAACCGGATCTCATTTCTGAGGCAGAACTAGAACTCAGCGTCTCCGGGTATCTTAACCCACTAGCTCAGACTAATTTTGTCCATACAATGCATTCCATTAGTTCATTCCCATAATACATGCATGTAAAGAGGCTAATCATTAAAAAGTAGCATGACCCAGAAGAACAAGCATCTGTCATTGCTCATGTAGCATAGGCACCCCAAGAGTCCCTACCCAACTTACCTATATTTCATAGTCTCCATCTCATTTCTCCAGTTGAGAATTTCCAAGGAGTGGGAGTCCACACCTCGTACACATGGAGCTTCCTGACCATGTCCAGTTCCCACGGCTGGACGTAGCCGTACACAAACCTGTACTTGCTCTGAGGCATTATCAGAGCGGTGGAAGTCAGCCCGGCTTAATCGCTGATTAGTTGTCATGATTACCTATTGGGGAGAGGGGGGAGAGATACAGAATGGAACAAATATATTAGTCAATGTATATGCTACAATATGGGAGGACTAACAAAAGAGAATGGCATCTTTTTTTAAAAAAAGTGTTAACACATGGCTTATGGTCACACATTCACAGCCCTGGAAACCTGCCACGCTCAAATCACCTTGAACTCAACACTGAGGCAAAACTGGTTTCTTTAATACAGTGGCCTTCAACCTTTTGGGCACCAAGGATTGGTTTTCTGTGGAGAGGTTTTCCCATGGACCAGAGGGGGCATAGTTTCACATGCTGCCTGCATCCCATGGATGGGGCTTCACTTGTTTGCGCAGCCTGGTTTGTGGCATGCCACGGCCCACAGCCAGTCCACGGAATCCCTGCTTTAGAATACACGGAAACCCAATGAATTTAAAATAACAGCAAACTTTATTGGTTACAATTGTTATAAAAGACCCCCAATAAAAACAGGAGACAACAATACAATAAAATAATTCTTACTTTTAGAATCAGAGGTTTATTTCATGAGCCATTTGGAACTATTGGAAGAAATATCCTTCTGGGTTCAGTTCCAAGACACTGGAAACATGGAGGCTGTTTGGAAGGTGGTTTAATGATGGACAGCAGGACCACATGGCTTGAAGCTCCAGAGCGAAAAGGAAGAATGATCACATGTTTCAAGGTGAAGGAAGAGATCAAGAAAGGACTGATATGCTGAGAGTGCCTGGGTTTTATAACCTTTGTTGGGATTTGAATTGGAGCTTGTTTCTAATTGGTTGTCAGACTCCCCTGGGGCCATGCAGGGGCAATTCTGTAAGCTTCTCCTGAGTTCCAGGCTTGGTTGAGCCTTGCTGGATGATGCACTGAAAGGGCTTTGGGCAATTGCTATGGTTTTATCTGGAGATCTTGGTTATGTAAAGTATTCTGGCCCAGGCCTTAATGGCCCACCCATTAACAAAGGTGGGGGTGAGCTTCTGCTTCTGAGGTGAGTTTCTGCTTCTAATTTCTACTCTTTTTAGAAAAAATATTCTGCCTTTTTAATATTTCCTAGGCTATTTCAGTTTTCTAGGAGAGGGGTGGGTGCTAACTTCCTCCAGAACACGAATAGCTAACATATCAATACAATCTTACAGCATTACTTAAATCAATAACCCATTGCAAGGAGGTCCAGAGATAGCAGCTAGGTCCAGCTAACGTCAGTGGACATGATTTGAGACCCATCTTTTTTTATACCTTTCTTCTGATAGCCCCTCAGTAAATGGAATTTTACTGGAGTTACTTCCTTGTTCCCTCATACTGATCGTCAGTTAACACATACTTGCATGTACATGTGAAATCTACTATCTGCTACTTTCAGTTCCCTATTTCCCAGTGTCCAGGATATTCTTAGTCCATAGCTCCTGAAACTAATTACTTTGTAGATACATGTTGCAAAATAGCACTAGCACAGCAGATTACAAATATGCTTCTGAAATCATTTTAGCCAGCACTTTAATATATCATTTCATTTTGGGCCTCTAATTAAACTGAGGCCTACATGATTGAAGCAAGCCCAAGGCCCAGTCCTTCTCCTCTCACACAGTGTATGTCTATTTGCTCTTTCATATAAGTACACACTCATTAATCCACTCTTACCCACATGCCCAACTAGGCTGGCAGGCATTAGCCAAAGGGATAGAAGCTGCCAACTCTGGGTCCAAAGACAATTCCAAGAGTGGGCAGACTTCAGGACCGCTTTTATCTCCCAAAGTCCTTGCTTTGTATTGATGGAACTTGGGGAGAGGTTTCCCATGTGCTCAGGCTGAATTTTTGTCTGATTCCGGTGACATTTTCCCCTTTGTTTCCATAACAACTTGGTTCCTTCTTAACTACTCTGTCTGAGGGAGCTTTTCCTAAGTTTTGTCCCACTGTTTACTTACCATTATAATAATCATCATTAGGTATAGCAACTTTAGTCTACTTTAGTTTGGTTTACTTTATTGTCATTGCACCTCATACAACAAAATCAAACACCATCTTCAGTGCACATCATGACCATGAGCATGAAAATAAACACAAACACACATCCTTCAACCTTCACACATTGAATTGGAAACCCCTGACACCACACCAACACTGCACTATACAGAAGAATTCAAAAGAGCTACTGCCCTGGGATAGAAGCTGTTTTTCAGCCTATTTGTCCTTGTTTTTATTATTCTGTACTGTCTGCCAGATGATAATAGTTCAAAAAAGGGTTCCCAGGATGAGATGGATCTTTGAGAATGTTTTGAACTTTCTTAAGGCAGCGGGAGCTATAAGCTCTTCCAAAGAGGGGAGAGGCCAACCAATGATCTTCTGGGCAATGACATTAACCCTCTGGAGTGCTTTCCTACCTGCCACTGTGCAATTGGCAAACCATACAGAGGTGCAGTATGTTAAAATGCTCTCTATGGTGCAGCGGTAGAAGGTCACCAGCAGTTTCTCATTCAGTTGTTGTTTTCTGAGAAGTCTCAGGTAGTATAATCTCTGCTGGGCCCTTTTGACCAGGGCTGCAATGAGGGCACCCCAGGTCGGGTCGTCTTTTATGATAACACCCAGAAACTTAAAATTGGCCACTTGCTCCACTTGGTCTCCATTGATAAGCAAGGGCTGGATGTCTGGTCTGTTCCTTCTATAACCCACTATAAGCTCCTTGGTCTTATTGGTGTTGAGGACCAAGTTGTCTCCACACCACAAAAGCAACCGGCAGACTCATTCTGCCCCCCCATAAGTCCCACCACTATTGTATCATCTGCAAATTTAGCAATTTTACAAAACCATAAACAGATTTTAAAGGTTAAAGCCTTGTCTTCCAAAAACAACTGAAATTATTCTTATTTATCTTGACATTTATTGGACAATTCTATCAAAACTAGAGTGCCTTTTCACTTTCCTGTTGTTTCCTTAGGGGAAAAATAGTGTTTAACATGTTTTATTGTGATTTTAAGGCATCCCTCCCCCATAACTATCTTTAAAGTAAGAATCACAGAAATAAAATTCCATTATTCATGGGTATTAACCTATTCAGAATTTAACATCAATACTAAAGTGTTTTATTACAGTTTGGTCGAAAAAACACATCTTTTTCAAATAATTAATTGAAATTGTTATTGAACTTACAATCATACATTTCCATAGAAGCATCCTATGGTATGGGTAGGGGTATTATAAGTAATCGAGGAAAAGGAAACATGCATTTAGAAAAAAATCGACTGGCGATCAATCTTTCATCAAGCTGCTTAATGGAATTTAAGGAACTGCCTTCATTTTGGACGCAAAAATCCCTCTGATGTCGGATCGAAGCCCTATTTTGCAAGGACACTTTTACTTGGACTTGGATTTCTTTCTTAGCATCTATAATGGGATTTGCTTCCAAATGCCAGTTTCAAAAAAATTAAGTATCCCATCCATACATTGCACCCACCTTTATCAAGCCAGTGCACAAGCCGGATCCTGATCTTCGTTTGTATTTGGCGCTAACGGGAAGCAGACCAATGGGAGAAAAGAAAGAAAACAAGCGGTTGCCTTCTGCGCGTGCGCACCGCTCATTCGAATGTGCCAAGCTCTAGAACAATGGGAAAGGATGGGGGTGGGAAGAGAACAGAAATTTGCGCACGCGCACTGGAACAAAAGGACGTTTTGAAGATTTAAATTCGGAACGGAAGTACTACATAGGGCGTGGGAGGCACGTGACGTAAACTCATTTTTAATAAACACCTATTTGACATTGAACGAATTCTCAACAGATCTCTAGAATTTTTTTTTTGTATTGCCGAAACCTTAGATAACTTATCTTCTATTTGAATGTTAATTTCGCACACCAATGTTAAAGAGCTGCAGCCGCGCCTTCTTCCACTTTTCCTTATATATTTTTAAATGTCCAGGCTATTTTTTTTTAGTCACTCGTAATAGTTTTTAAATCTCTAATTTTGTATGAAAACATAGGAAAGTAAATAACACTTGAAATTTACAAAATGGTTGTTAGGGAGACCGGACATAACCCGATTTTTACAAGAGGGATAGCGCACGCGCAATGCACCACCCAAGCGAGTCGCGCGTTCCAGCCTTTCTTTCTAACGCTCAGGGGGCGGGATTAGATTCGTCGCCCGAAGCTGCGATCGATTGTGCTGGCCTCGATTTTTACAGTCTCGCTAGAGGGGAAAGTGGGGAGGAGGGGAAGAGCGTTCGCGAGCTCCGATGCGTGGAATCGCCGACACCGTTTGTCTGCTTGGGACTGCCCCTAGGAACTGGGGTCGTAGTGCCTCTGAGCATGCACAGAGTGCTATTTCTCAAAAAGACTTTCGTTTGGTGAAGCTCGCCGTTCTTTTATTGGCCTAAGATTTAAATCCGAGGCATCTGATTTTTGCAAAGCAGTGAAATACTTTGGTCCCGTGAATATCTCATGTGCAACCCTGGATTTGAACGCAGGACTGCAGCTTAAGGCTGCGCTTAACTCCTGTACCGAAATCCTAAACTTCTTTCTCACCGTTAACATTTGGAGATTTGGGGTAGGTCTTTAGAAAAAAAACATGGCTCTAGACTAGAGCCTATTCTTGTTTTTGTTTTTCTTTGGAAGATACAAATGTTGCTTAGTATGACGCTAATGTGAAAACCTGTTTAGTTTTGGATGCTGGTTATTGGTTCACTTCCATTAAGTTATAACCATGAGAAAATACAGGTAGTCCATGACGTATGACCACAATTGAGTCCAAAATTTTTGTAGACATTTGTTAGGTAAATTTTATCTCACTTTACGACCTTTCTTGCCACAGTTGTTAAGTGATTCACTGAGTTGTTAACTTAGGGACATGGTTGAATTCAATGAATTTGGCTTCCCCATTGACTTTGTTTGTCAGAAGGTTGCAAAAGGTAACCTTCACATAACCCTGGGACTCGGGCAACTGTCATAAACAGGAGTCAATTGCCCAGCATCTGAGTTTTGTAACCAATTGACAAACCAAATAAAATAAATAAATAAATAAAATTCCCCCATCCAAGCAGGAGACCTGGCCTAAACCATTTCTGACAGATGGCAGTCCAGTCTCTTCTTGAAAGTCTCAAGTGATGAAGCTCCCACAACTTCCGAGGGCAACTTCTGTTCCATTGGTTGATTGTTCTCACTGTTAGAAAATTTATCCTTATTTCCAGGTTGAATCTCTCCTTGTTCAGTTTCCATCCATTATTCCTTGTCTGGCCTTCAGCTGCCTTGGAAAATAGCTTGACCCCTTCCTCTCTGGGGCAGCCCTCAAATATTCAAACACTGCTACCATGTCTCCCCTGGTCCTTCTCTTCACTAGACTAGCCATGCCCAGTTCCTGAAACCGTTCATCCTATGTTTTAGTCTCCAGTCCCCTAATCATCTTGGTTGCTCTTTGCGCTCTTTCTAGAGTCTCAAAATCTTTTTATACTATTTTTATAGGTAGGACTAGAACTCAAGTTCTCCTGTTTCTAGCATGGTACCTGAACCACTTCACCAAACTGGCAAAATTGGTACAACTCCAGTGAGTTGTTATATTAGTATTGCCTATGATTAAAAATAAGAAACCTAAAGTGAAGAGATCCTGGTTGAGATCCAATGAATTAATGGTTCATACATCTGCTTTATATCTCTCTATACAGTCTTCTTCAAACCTGGGGTAAGTGATTAATTTTGGAATAATCAGACAATATATACTAATTTGACAGAAACCACCTGAACATAAAGATGTTCAAAAGACCTGTTTAAATTAAGGATTGTGATGTTTGTCTCCTGCCAATATACCGACTCTTTAGCAACTGAATGGCCAAGATTGGATTTTCATCTGCATTTGTAATACCTTTACATGCTTTTTGTGATATATATATATATATTTCTAAATTACTGTAGGCTTTCGTCATGACTTCCATCTCTGGAAAAATTATTGGAATCAAAACCAACTTTATATACTGCTTTTAATTCCCCTGGTGGAAAGGCCTTTTAAAAAACCTTCTTGCCCATTCTTGCAATATCTTGGAGGCATAATAGCATTATTAAAACCAAAGTAAGTATATTATAAGTATAACCAAAGTAAATATATTTTGCATGAGAAGTTGCTTTTTTATGTAGTTAATTCCAAAATCTTACAGCAAAAGTCAATATTCCAAAATACCCGGGTCCTTAAACCCATTTCTAATTTTTTAGATTAAAATCATATTTAGCTTATTGCTGTTTATTTCAAATTTTTATGTTCTTAAGCTTGTAATTAATTTGTTTGTTCAGAGCTGAAAATAAACCCATCCGATGAAGACTTTTAAAATCTTGTCATTTCAAAGATCTCTCTAATATCTTCTGAATAGTTAGCAGGCAATTTCTGAAAGTCATTAGAAAGTGAGATTTGCAAACTTAGTGTCCTTTAAAAGGCTTTGCCATGGTTGTGAACAAGATGGTTAATTCCTTTGTCTCCCAGTACTCAAACCCATGGGAAACTGCTGTCCTACTGTCTCTTCATGAAGAGCAGTTGTCCGGAGCATATGTGTGTGATCTCTTGTCCTTTCGTTATCCAGAGCAGTTCGAAGGAATGGGTCTACTCACTGGTTCCTTGGGCTTTGCCATAGTCGTTGGTGTTCCTTTCACAGAGCTGTCTTCAGTTCACCATACTTTTCCTGGAAGCTCTTTTCTTTTGCTATTTTGGTAGACGATCCATTAGTGCATAAATCTATTTGGGATTGGTAGATGATAAAAAAAATCTGGTTATTGTGAATCAGAACTTAATATGCTGGGCTTGTTGGTTGGAAAGCCGGCAGCTCAGGATTTGAGTCCCAAACACCAAGTGACAGGGTGAGTTCCCATCCTTGCCTCAGCTCCTGCCAACCTAGCAGTTTGAAAGCATGCAAATGTGAGTAGATAAATAGGTACCACTTTGATGGGAAGGTAACAGTGCTCCGTGATTGGTGGCCACATAACCGTGGAAATGTCTTTGACAATGGCCTTGAAATGGAGATGAGTACCACCCCCTATAATTGGCAACGACTAGTGGAGTAAAATCCACAGGGACTCCTTTACCTTACTTTTTCAGTAACCCAACATTATTTTCTGCCTTTCTTAATTTTGGGATATGCACTGGAATATTTACAGCATTATATTTTATAATATTTAACCAGTTATCTCAGATTCTTTTTTTTTTTTTTTTGAACAAATTTTTATTAATTTTTAAAAACATACAAAACATACAAAAATACAAGACATAAAAGATCTCTTTTCTGAAAGTTGCTTAATCCCGGGTCAAAACTCTTGGTACAGACACACATTCAAATTCATATTCATTTTACATACCATTCCATATCTTATTACATTTTCATTTTTCTATATAGCTTCTCCTTTCTTTTAAATTTTCTCAATTTTATTTTATTTATCTCCTCTCAATTCAAATCATAATATTTATTATTCTTTGTCTGTTCTATTTCCAACTATCCGTTTATCTTTCTTCTTAAAAGAAAAAAAAGAAAAACCTTCTCCTGTACACTGATTGGAGTATGACGCCTATGTCTCTTTCCCCTATATCTATAATACTTGATTTAAAGTACATAACTTATGTTGGGATTCTGTCTGGTACATTCTGACATTATACAATATCATCAAAACCAATACAAATCTATTCGTTAATATTAATATTTATTCATATCTTAAACATCTAGCACATTTCTTATCAATTAGGTCACATATTTCTATGGGAGCACCTATTTGCCATATTAATTCCGCCCCCCACATCACATATTATAAATCATTATTACATTACATGTTCCCCTCTCCTTCTTCAAACCTTTCATTTCACGAATAGTTTCACTAATATAACATGGCCTAATCATTGGTATTAACAATCATTTATATCTTTAGACATTTTACCCATTTCAATTAATTATCATACCTTTATGGGAACACTTCTTATACTTTCCAAAATTATTTCCCCCCCACATCACCAATCTTAAATCATTATTTCATTAAAGTACTCCCCTCTCTTAACAAAAATTTCACTGAATTATACTAAATATTTTATCACATTTTAAATTGCATATTATTTCCAGTCTTCTATAATTATTTCTAAATACAAATATAAAAATGCAATCTTATGTACCCTTCTAGAATCCCTTTTCCAATAAAATCTATCCATTATCTCTAAAAAACTTTTGTTTTTTTGCATTTTGCTCCCCAACGTTAAAGCTTCTCATCCCTTCCTTTCTCCCTTGCTTCTTCTCCTTATCCTCTTTACCCCCTTGTCTCTCCACCTCCCTGTTATCCTGTTGTCCCCCTTTCTGTTGTTTCCTAACACGATATCCTCTTTTCACCTTATTCTTCTCTTTTTGGATTGTTTTCCCAGGTCTTAAAGTCTTCTCCTTTTTCTCCTCCTTCTTTTCTTCCCCAACCAAAGTCACTTGTTCGTCAAAAATGGCTTCTTTATCCTGCTCATACGATTTTACATAAGCACAGATCGCCATTTCTATAAACTGAAAAAGAGTGCCAAAGACATCTTTCCCTTCTTGCTTTTCTTTTTCATATTTTTGGTGTATAAGTTCTAGTTCATCCACAACTGATGCCATTGTACAGAGAAATTTTTTTTTCAAAACAACCACCCGAGTGCTTTTAGTCTGAGATAATTCTCATAAAATCCAAAGTCATCAAACAGTCTAATCAGCTGATTCTTTTTAATACTTTCTCTTTTTCCACTTTCTCTTTTTGGGATGAAGTTTGATCACAAAGTTCTCTTTAAAATATATCTTTAGGAAGTCTTATTGCTGTTTAATAACTCTTTAAAATTAGCTCTTTAAAGTTTTAGGCAGTCTTCTCCTTATTTTCAGGTTGCTCCAATTTTTTTTTTCCCTCTCCCCTCCCACTCACAGCCAGAAAAAAATTCTCCTCTTTTTTTTCCCCTTTGAATATTCAGAAATCCTTGCTCCTTCAATATTCATTTACCTCCAGAACAGATTCCCGGATTTCTCTTATGGTTCCACTGCTGTCACGTTAGGGAGGAGAGTGAAAGGCAAAAAACCCCAAAAAACCTTTCTCTTTTGAAATGTTCACCGCTTGTATCTCTTTCTAGAAACAAAGTATCCTTAGCAGCCTTTGAGGTTACAGGAACTCTCTCTCTTAACTTTATCCCAGTCAGAAGCAACTTCCACAGCTCTTCCCTCTTCCTCCAGCACAAATCTTACCCGGCTGCAGGCTTCTTTGAGGCGGCCATTACTGACCGCCGCTCCACCACCTCAGGAAAAAGGGGTTATTCCGGCTGGAAAGGGGGTCTGCGTTACCCCCAAACCTCTGTCCGGATCCCCTCTCTCTTTGGCTGCCTCTACAAGGCAGCCATAGCCCCCAGACCTATTTAGATCGGGGGCACCTTGAGCGGCGCGGCAGGGATTGCAGAGGCGCGAATTCCTGCCGCTACTGAAGCCGCGCAAAACCGGAAGCCAGTTATCTCAGATTCTTGACTCCCCAGAATTTGCCATCTTTGTGCTTATCCTGTGGTCTCGTCTTCTCTTTATTACAGCCATGGAAGAAGCCAGCACTGTGGAAGAAGGGGAAGTGACCTCGGGGATGCAATCCTTGGCAGTAGAAGATGGGCCTGCTCCGGATTTAGCTTCTGCCACTGAGGAACAAGATGACGCTGCCAGAGAAACAGAGGGGGAATTATCAGGGAAGGGGGAGGAATCCGCTGAAGAGGATTGGTGTGTCCCCTGCAGCGATGAGGAGCTGGATTCTCCAGATAACTGGATGCCTGAACCTGAGGAGATCCACCGTTTATACGAGCTCATTGCTGAGCACGGGTCTCTGGAGATTCAGGCCGAAATCCTCCCTCGGCGCAACCCAACCCCAGAGCCTGACAGTGAAGATGAAGATAAATCTGATGGACAATCTGAATACCAGGAAGAAGAGGAGGAGGAGAAGTGAGGAATGGGTTTTTGTATTTGGCTTGAAGAAGGGAATCTTAAGATTTGAGATTATGTTAAGGGGAGGAAACGATAGACTTGAGAATATTTCCAGGTTGATTCTTTTCTCTCTCTCTCTCTCTCTGTCCAGGCCTCATATACCTACCGAGTTTGACTTTGATGATGAGCCTGCCTCTCCCAAAAGCTCCTTGGTTGATCGACGGAGAACTCCTGGTACGTAAGGAAGGCAATTGAGTTTCCATAAGAAGATAGAAGAGCATTGCCAGGCCAATGAATTATGGAATAGAGCATTCTGCCCCCAAACTGGCCCACCAGTTGCTAATGGGAAACCCACAAGCTGGCTGTGGGTGCAATAGGACCTTCCCTCTTGTGTTACCTATTGCAAATAGCAGCAGCACTTAGACTTATATACCACTTTACAATGCTTTACAGCCCTCTATAAGTGGTCTACAGCAGTGATCCCCAACCTTTTTTATGCCGCGGCCCGGTACCAGCATCAGCTGGGCGCCGCGGCCCGGCGGCATCAGCTGGGCGCCGCCATCTTTTTGATGAAAAAGTGCTTCGGTGACCTCACCGGAAGCACTTTTTCATCAAAAAGATGGCGGCACAAGCGCTCGTGAGCTTTTCCGGTAGAAATGGCTTTCTCCGGAAAAGCTCACCGAAGCACTTTTTCATCAAAAAGATGGCGGCGCCCAGCAACCAGCGGCCCGGTAGGACTTGTTCCGGTCCGCGGACCGGTGGTTGGGGACCCCTGGTCTACAGAGTCAGCATATTGCCCCCAACAATCTGGGTCCTCATTTTACTGACCTCAGAAGAATGGAAGGCTGTGTCAGCCTTGAGCCAGTCAGAATCGAACTGCTGGCAGACAGCAGAGTCAGCCTGCAACACTGCGTTCTAACCCTGCACCATCATATTTATCATCGTATCCAGATATGATCGACTGTTTGTTTAGCAAATCTGGAGATGAACAATTGTTGAGGACCAATTTCACTTGCTGTATAGATCCTCGACTTACAACCATTCTTTTAGCAACCGTTTGAAGTTACAACAACACTGAAAAAAAGAGATCCATGACTGGTCATGTTCAGCGGTCATGACTAGCAGCTATTGACAGTATAGTCATTCTCCATGACTTGGTGTCTGATCCTTGTATAATGCAAAGTTGATAGTCATCCCTCCTCTGAGGGTGAGTTGATTGAAAAACCACGTCCTCTTAGCTGTCCTGAATCTCCCACCATTTACTAGGTGACTCCAACTTCTAGCTCACGCAGGAGAGAAAAGGAAATAAACTCTTCCTCCCTTGCATAATTTTTATACGTCATACCCATTTAATCAGTTTTATTGACGCTGAAAACTCTATCGGGGGCCAGTTTGGTGAGCGGTTAAGGCAGCAGAACAGAAACTGGGAGACCAGAAGTTCTAGTGCCACCCTAGGTGTATAGCCAGCGGGATAACCATGGGCCAGTCCCACTCTCTTGGTCCTAGGAATGGCAAAACACTTTTGAAAAACCTTGCCAAGAAAACTGCAGAGGCTTGCCTAGGCAATCCCTAGGGATCATTACTGACCCAGTACGTGTGTGTGTGCGCGCGTGTGTGTATATAAAATGGTTACATTTTCAGAGTCTGATGTCTTTTACCCACATTTCCCACTAGGGTTTATTAAAAATAGTAGATTTTTAGAAAGAGGATCCTAAACAGAAAAAAAATGTTTCAATCACCTCTTTTGTTGTAACATTCACTTTTTGAAGTACCCCCATTGCTGAGAAGTCCTCGACTTGCCTCCACAATTGGGACCAGAATTTCCATCGCTAAGCCATTCGGTTGTTAAGTGAATCACACCTGATTTTATGACTTTTTTTTTTTTTTTTTTGGCCAACGTTGTTGAGCAGCTCCCTGCAGATGTTCAGTGAATCACATGGTCATGAAGGACATCCAGCTTCATTGACTTTGCTCGTCAGAGGCTGGCTGGGAAAGTCACCAATGGTGATCATGTGACCCCGGGGATGCTGCACCCGCTTGCCAAGCATTCTAAATTTTGATCATGGGACCCCGGGGATGCTGCAATGGTCCTAGGTGGAAGGACTAGTCATTAGTCACTTTTCTCAGTGCCGTAACTTTGAATGGTCACTGAACAAATGGTTGTAAGTCAAGGACTATCTGTGTAAAAACATATTGAGTTTATTTATTGATTGGTAGCAAAAATGTTAATTTCTTAACCCAATAAAGAAATGCTGTTGCTGGGCAGTTTTCTCCCACCTGCTTCCTCATGATTTTTAATTATTTTGCAATTCTCTGTAAGAACAGCAAGGATTGCACTATATTTTTACCTCACAGGCCTATTACGTTAGTATGATGTATGCACCTCATCTTCCAATCCTGGTTTTGTGATTAATTTCCAGGGACGTTAGCTAAGAGTCAGAAAAGAGAAGCCCGCCTGGACAAGGTGCTGTCAGACATGAAGCGCCATAAAGTGCTGGAGGAGCAAATTATGAAGACCGGGTGTGACCTCTTTGACCTTGATTCAGATGATGTACCCACTCCAAAACGACCCTCCGGTCTCTTCCTTCGTCAGCGCAAATACTGACAGTAATGAAGAACATAAGCCGAGAGAGGAAGATGGAGTGGAACTGTGGGGGCAGATACGAGGGGAGCGAACTCCTGCATAAACCCTGGACCTTGACACTGATCCCGTATGGCTTGCTGGAGGTACTTGCTTTCAATTTTTAAGGTGTAATAAAGCTCTGTGAGTATGATTTTAAAATTTAATTTATGTGAACTATTCTTAATAATAATGAAAAAAGTTGCCAATCAGAAGAAGAGGAGTTGTTGAGGACCTGCAGTTTCATTTGCCATATACAGATAGTCCTCAACTTACAGCATTATTTTAGCAACCATTCAAACTTATAACAACAGTGAAAAAACTCATGACTGGTCTTTGCAGTTTTACAACCATCTTCATATTCACAGGATCTGAATTCAAGCGCTTGGCAACCAGCATGTGTTTATGATGTTTGCTGTGTCCCAGGGTCAAGTGATTCCCCAGTTGCGGCCTTCCCAGCCATCTTCCAACAAGCAAATTCAAAGGGGGGAAGCTGGATTTACTTAATGACCACATGATTTATTTAACAACCACAGCAATTCACTTAACAACTGGCAAAGAGATCATTAAACCAGGTGCAATCCATTTAACAACTGTCATAGCTTAGCAACAGAAATTCTCTCCCAATTGTAAATTGAGGCTGCCACTACCCCATTTTGTCTGCTTACCCTCAATCTTTTTGTGATCTTGGAGTTGATGAAACTGTGGGGTTCCTTGTCACAAATGTCCTTGTCAAAAAAGCCAACGCAGTTCTAGGCTGCATTAACAGAGGGATAAAATCAAGATCATGTGAAGTGTTAATACTACTTTATAATGCCTTGGTAAGGCCACACTTGGAATACGGCATCTATCTTTGGTTGCCACAATGTAAAAAAGATGTTGAGACTCTGGAACAAGTGCAGAGAAGAATAACAAAGATGATTAGGGGAGGCTAGAACATATAAAGAACAGTTGCCTAGTTTATAGGTATGTCTAGTTTAATGAAAAAGGGACGTGGTGGCTCAGTGGCTAAGATGCTGAACTTGTCGATCAGAAAGGTCGGCAGTTTGGTGGTCTGAATCCCTAGTGCTGTGTAACGGAGTGAGCTCCCGTTACTTGTCCCGGCTTCTGCCAACCTAGCAGTAGAAAAATAGGGACCATTTTGGTGGAAAGGTAACAGCGCTCAGTTTGCCTTCGGCCTTTAGTCATGCCGGCCACATGACCAAGGAGACGTCTTCGGACAGCACTGGCTCTTCGGCTTTGTAACAGAGATGAGCATCGTCCCCTAGAGCTAAAAACGATTAGCACGTATGTGCGAGGGGAACCTTTACCTTTAGTGTAATGAAGAGAAAGACTAGGGGTGACATGATAACCTTGTTCCAATATCTAAGGGGTTGCCATAAAGAAGATGGGATCAAGCGATTTTCCAAAGCACTTGAAGGTAGGACAAGAAGCAATGGATGGAGACTAATCAAGGAGAGAAGCAACCTAGAACTCAGGAGAAATGTCTTGACAGAACAGTTAATCAGTGGAACAACTTGCCTCCAGTTGTGAATGCTCCAACACTGGAAATTTTTAAGAAGAGATTGGATAACCATTTGTCTGAAATGGTATACATTTTCCTGCCTAAGTAGGGGGTTGGACTAGAAGACCTCCAAGGTCCCTTCCAACTTTGTTCTATTCTATTCTGTTCTGTTCTGTTCTGGGGGAATGGTGGCGGGGCTTGCCATTAGGAAGTACTTTTGTTGCACACCCAGATATGGTGCTGCCTGCGTTGACCCCGATACAAAGAGCCCCACCAACGCAGAGGTCAACATCCAAGCCATCGCCGCCCACCCGAAGATGCAAGGGGGGAGGAATTAAGTCACCCCCGAAAAGACGACCTAGCCATTTTTTCGGGCCTCAAAAAAAATAAGACCCGGCCTTATTATATGAGAAACACAGTAGACTTGGACAAATAGACACAAATCTGGCAAATAAACTTAGCAAATTCAACTTCGAAAATTTGCTCTTCTTTTTTTGTGCATCGTGTACTTCTTTTAACAGATTATCCCTGTACGTTTTAAAATTATTTTGTGAAGAATAATCCCACTGCCAACTTAAGAACCAATATAAGAGATGAACAACAGTGACTCATACTGTGTGGGGATTTAAAACAAAATGTGTCGAGGAATTTGCTGAGGGGAAAAAACGACAAAGACTTTTAAAAGATTGGAAGCCTTATATGGAGTTTTTGTTGAAAGAAGAAAAAAACTGTCTTATGGCTTTGGGAATCAGAAAGAAGGATAAGAATAAGATAAAAGTAGGATGGCAATTTTGTTTTTCTTCCTTTTTATTCATTTTTCTCTTTCTTTTTTCACTTTTTATACTTTTATTGTACCTTGACTTACAAGTTCATTTAATGACCATTCAAGGTCACAATGACACTGAAAAAAGTGAGTTATGACCATTTTTCACATTTACAACCATTGCAGCATCTCCATGGTCACATGATGAAAATGTGGATGTTGACACAACTGACTCATTTATAACTGTTGCAGTATCTCTGGGTCATGTGATCAAGTTTCGTGACCTCACAAGCAAATTCAGTGGGGAAGCCAGATTCACTTAACAACAGTGTTAATGGTACTAATTTAACAGCTGCAGTGACAACTGTGGCAAAAAAAATATCATAAAATAGGAAAAAATTCACTTAACAACAGAAATTTTGGCTCAGTTGTGGTTGTAAGTCAAGGACTACCTGTACTATAACATTCTAATTAAAAATGCTTTAAAAATATACAGGAAAAGTGGATGAAAAACAGCTTGTCTGATTTGAGATAGTGATATTCTGGACAAATAAGCATTAATTATGTTCTTCTCCTCATATATTACCATAGTAATATCCTATCAGTGATTTCAATAATTTAGAGACCTGGAATACTGCATCCAATTTTGGTCACCATACTACAAAAAAGATGTTGAGACTTTGGAAAAAGTACAAAGAAGAACAGCTAAGATAATTAAGGGCCTGGAGACAAAAATATATGAAGAACGGTTGCAAGATTTGGGTTGGTTAGTCCAGAGAAAAGAAGGACTAGGGGTGACATGATAGCAGTGTTCCATTATTTGAGGGGCTGCCACAAAGAAGAGGGGGTCAATTTATTTACCAAAACACCTGTAGGCAAGAAAAGAAACAATGATTGGAAACTAACAAGGAGAGAAATAACCTGGAATTAAGGAGTATCTTCCTCACATTGAGGACAATTAACCAACGGAACAGCTTGTTATCAGAAGTTGTAGGTGCTTCATCACTGGAAGTTTTTAAGAAGAGACTGGACCTGTCTGAAATGGTATATGGTCTCCTACTTGAACGGGGTTGGACTAGAAGACCTCTAAGATCCCTTCCACTCTATTCTGGATTGATATTTACCTTACTCCCTGCAGCTTTTGATCTCCATCTCATATGATTTTCTTTTGACTGTTTGATTGCACTTCCTGACATCAGAGTTTAATGTACTTTTTAAATAAACCTGGTTGATGTGCAACAGTAAAATTGTAGCTAGTGCCTTTAAATCTCATAAAGCACATCACATGAGTATGGTTTTTCCTGGCTTCCGGTGGCGCTTCCGTTGACGACGGTCAGAGACTGCGATCATGCGCGGCTCGGGTCTGTGTTTCCCTTGTCGGAATGGTCCCTACAGGACCGGTGTCATCCTTTTTAAAAAGTTTTATTTGGGTTTTCACAAACATACAAGTACAAATAAAATATCTTTTTTTTGAGAACAGCATGCTCCCAGATTATCACTTCTCCATACAGACATAAACTCAATTCATCTTATGTATTCTAATCCATATCTTATAACTACTTTCAGAATTTTCTCAATAGTTTTCCCTTTCTTTGCTTTTTGTAACCTTGTTTTTAATTATCTCATTCCTTTCTAAGTTCAATTATATATCTTTTTCTAATTTTCAATATCTTTCTAATCAATATTTTTATACTTTTGTCTGTTCTGTTTACAATTTCATATTTTCTTTTCTCATAAAACAAATTTTCCCCTGTAGTTACTAGACCGGAGTGTAACATTGTATCTTTTAATTATTATCCATTCAAATCTTGTTTAAAGTTTAATTTATGCCTTTACTGTTATAACATTCATTTTCTAACCTCTATTTTTATAACACATAACTATTATCAACCAAATTCTGCTTGGTACATTACTAAGTTCTTGAAAAAAAATGTTTGTATGTATGTGTGTATATATATATGTATGTGTGTGCGTGTGTGTGTATATCTCCGTATATATATATGTATAACAATAGTAAATGAAATAATTGTTCTATTCGAGTTCAGCTCAGCCATTAATATTGATAGCAGTCTTTTACATTTCTGTTTAAAGCATTTCCATCTTTTAACAAACATTTCATTACCTAATAATATCAGCTGTCATTCACTTTAATCACCTATATTTCATATTTTACTCATTACTGTCTTTAAACAAAAAACAAAACAATAATGATTAACAGTAGTCAATAAAATTATTCTTCTTATTCAAATTCATCCTGTCAACTGATATTAATTTCATTAAAAATCTTTCATTTTCTTTTCAATTATACACTTTTTAAAAATCATTGAGAGCCTTATTCTCTTATCCTCTTTGTTTCATTTAATTACTAACAAATATTCCATTATGTAACAATGCAAATGTTATCTGTCCCTTTAATTATCTATCATATTTTCTAACCCTTTTCTATTTAGTATAACTATGCTATCTCATGTACCCTTGCAGAATCCTCTCTTCAAGTTAAATTTTTAACCATTGTCTCTGTGTCTTTTAAATAGGCTTATACCTTTAATTCTTGTACGTTTTTCCTGTTTCTCTATATCTTGTTTCTGTCCTTTATAACTTCTTTTCCTTTCCATCTTCCCCCTCTTCTTCTCCCTCCCCTTTTTGTTCCCTTTTCTATCTGATTTTCCCTTCTGTGATCCTCCCTTCTGCTTCTTCCTAATGTTATAGTTACTTTTCAAATACTCTTTTTTTTGGTTGTTGCTTCAGGTCTTAAGTTTTTAACTCCCTTTCCCCCTTTCCCTTTTTTACCCTGCTTAAAATTGCTTGGTCATTAAAGATGGCTTCTTCTTTGTCCCGCCCTTCTTGTTCTGCAAGCATTTCTTGTTGTTTTTCATAGTTCAAAATCTCCATTTCTAAAAATTGAAATACGAATCCAAAAGATCCTCTTCCCCCTTGTACTTCTTCTTTTTGTTCTTTAAGTATCATTTTTAGCTCTTCAAGGAGTGGTGCCATTTTAAAGATTTTTAAACAACCCTCTATTGATTTTATTTCGTTTCATTAGGATCCACCATCCAAAATTCCAGGAATCTAATAATCCAAAGCTGTTTCTTGCTTCTTTTCTCACTTTCTCTTTCCAGGGGCTTTATTATCTTATTATCTACAACATATCCTTTACAAGTCTTGTTAAAATTCCACTATCAATTATTTTTACTTCCAGATGATCTCCATTTTTCCAAATTCCACCCTCTTTTTTCCCCCTCTGCTTTCTTTCTTTTTGAAATTTTTTAAATTTATCGAAGAGTCTTTATCCCTTTGACACTTTATTTTCAGCTAAAAATAGCCTGTTAATGTCAAAGTGGATTAGTATCAATTTCTTGTTTAGCTCTAATCTTCTTAACGTTCAAAGTCAATGTGAGAGAAAAAAAAAGTCAATTATTTTTCCTTTCCGTTTCTCTTTCGCCGCTTTAAATATCTTTTTTAGGAATAGTATTAGTCTTTGTGATTCAAGTTCCAGGTATCTTAAATAGAAGTTTTCTCCATTCAACACGGTCAGTCAAACTTTCTCCTTTAAGCTTCCTCCTGCACAATCTTGTCCAGTCGGGTTCTTCTTTGAGGTGGCCATTTCTGACCACCGCTGCAACTGCCTTTGGGAAAGGGAGTAATGGCCAGCCGAAGAGGAGAGATGCTGCTGTCCTCAATCCCGCTGGCGGTCTCTCCCTTCTTCACCACCTCTATGGGGTCGCTTCTGCTCTGAATCCAAGCAGCTCGGGGCGCTCCAGCAGCGAGCACGGATCGAAACCGCGCATGATCGTGGATTTCGGTCCGTCACCGAAGAAGCCCAAACTGGAAGTCCGGGACCGGTATCATTTTGACCCACCTTGGAGGGGTGGGCGAAGAAGGGGAGACCACCAGCTGGGTCGAGGGGAGCTGCATCTCCCCTCCCTGGCCAAGTATTACTCCCCTGGAAGACAGGGAGAAACGGCAGTCTAAAATGGCTGCCCTGAAGATGGAAAGCTGCCGGGATTTAAGTTTTGCGCTGGAGTAGTGGAGTGGTGAGAGACGTGCAACCAGATAAAGAACTTGATTTTTTCTTAACAACCCCGAGAAGTAGAAAGAAAGTGCCCTCGTGTAAGAGTAACACAGCGGCGAACAGAGAAAAAAAGTGGAAAATATAAGGTAAACAAAATTAGTTTATAAAAAACTACAATGGAATCAGAGACTAAACTTTGAATATTATAAACTGGCATTAATTAGGCATTGGATTAAATGCTGGACTTGCCTGGAATTGGTTAATACTAAGAAAATTAATTGTGGAAATGGTTGGAAATTAATGTTTTATATAATTAAAAGAGAAAAGAAAAGAACTTTAAAAAGTGGAAAGTGATACAAAGCGCCATCTAATGGTCAAAGACTTTTTTTCCCTACAAAATTGTATGGAAATTTCCTGGACTTCTAATTGTTATGGAATAAAAGACAAATAAAATAATAAGAACCCTGGAAATTTGGGGGAAAGGGGGAGAAATTCTACCAAGAGGACATACAGATGCAACTTCCTGGGATTGTTGGGTGTTGATAGTGACAAAGAGACAGAAGGATTAACAAAAGAAATAAAGATAAAAGGAGACTTTTGGCAAGGATTGCAATAAAAGATTTTGAATATTAACAATTTATTATAAAAATGGAAGAAATAAGTAAAGATTTTAAGTTGGAGTTACAAATGGTAAAAGGAATGTTCAAAGAAAGAAGGGAATTTATTAGAAATACTGGGAAAGAAAATAATGGTGATGGTTGCAGAACAAAGAAATTCCAGTGAGGTGGAGTCAAAGGAAGAAGAAAGAGGCTCAGACAGACATGGAGAACAAGAGACTTTGCCAAAAAAAAACACTAAAGGAATTAAAACTATGATATTGATGACAGACTTAACAAATAAAAGAGAAAATGCTCCCAGGATCAAACAAAAGAAGAAAAAAATTATACAAGAAGAAACTTCAAAAAAGAGAACAGGAAAGTTGAGGGAGGGAGAGAAGATGGGTGAAATGTTAGAAGGAAAGAAGGAAGACCAGGGAAATTTAGAAAAGGGAAAGTTGGCTAAAATTAAAATAAACAGTAAAGCTGAAAAATTTAGAGATAAGGGTTAGATATTTTATAAGGGGGATACCACATGGAGAATATATTGGTGTTTAATTTAAAACTGGTAGGGAAATATTTTAGGAATGAGTAATTATATATATGAATATTGACTGTACATAAAATGTGTTGTTATGAACCCCTTTTTTGGAGGATCAAAATAAGGGAATGGAAATGAATTTTTAAAAAAGATATGATTATTAACTATTATAAGTAAAGTGAAGGTAAAATGAGAGATATTAAGAAGTTATTTTAGTGATTTATTGGAGGGGATTTATACAGTTGACTATATATACAGTTGATTATTTAATGGATATTAGAATTGTACAATGAGAATATTCTATTATGATTAAAATAGGGGAATGGAAAATACCATGTGGATCCTAAATATATTGGTTTTATCTATATTTTTACTCTTTTTAGTTTGTTTATTATATATCAGCTTAGAGAAAACTAAGGATAACAGTGACGTGTATTGTAAAATAAAATAGGTGGTAAGCTGAAAATGGAAATAATAGGGGATAAAGATTTGAAAACTTACGTATGGATGAAATTATATTGATATTGAATTAATGAATTGAAATATGAAATGTAAACTTATTTAAAGATGAGTGAAATGGATAATGATATGAGTTAATATTATATAAGATTAATGGAAATGAAAGTATGACTATGTACAAGTGTTATAACCTGGAAACATGTTTCTCATGTGGAAAGATGCATAAAATTCAAAAAATAAAAAACTTTTGAAAAAAAAGAGTATGGTTTCTCCTCTGAGAAAAAAATATCTGGACAAAAATAATGAATCTAAAGATTTTATTGGAATACAGCTGGCTAGAATTTTTCAAAATTAAATCCCTTGACACAAATGTTGAGCTACAGATATTGTGTAAGAACAATAATTTATCATAGACAGGTGGAAACAGACTATTTTACTTTGGTTAATTTCTTACCCTCCTTCCCAAAATAACCCTGGAAAAATCTATACTATTAATATGGAATGAGGATTTCATATACTTCATTAAATTTAAGGGTAACTAGTACTACAGTGTAGTCAGCAACATTCCCCACCTGCACAGGCTGAACAGAACAGTGCCATGGGGGGACGGGGGGACGGGGGACCACAAGGAACTATATAGTGCAAGAAAACCAAACTGTCCCAGATCACAAAAATCTCTAGGATGAGTTTCATGAGAGGGCACAGAATCACCTTGAAGAAAAAGACATTTTCATGGCTTTGCAAATCTCTGTGGCTTTTGCATTATACATTGGGCCTAATTCAGGAAAACAATGAATCTAGATAAGTATAGGGAGTGGTTGGTTTTTGTGAGGAGCAGCAAGTATTTGTGAAATTGTGTCCATGCCCCCAATACTTCTTAGGTCAAGCATCTATCGACCAGGGGCAAAGATATAATCTAATGCCTGTCGTTCAGGTCCTGCTACGTTGGGATGCCAGAGATCAGCAATAAAAATCACCTGAGGTCCATCGCTGGGGGAACCTGTAACAAAGATGGTTGCAGTTATCATTTCAAGTCCCAATGCAATATATAGACCTCAATTTAATTTCAAATCCTTTTCAACAACCAGAACAGATCTGACCAAAACAAAGTGTTTCTCCCCAATAGCTTGCCAGGTGAAATGAAAGGGAAAAAAATACATTATGAAGACATAATTTGGTGTAGCAAACACATGAGATATAAATGGGGTTGGCTAATTTGTGGTTTAGTGTGATACTTGCCAACCATATTTTAGCTTGTTGGGCAAATCCAGAAAATTTGCACCATAGCTTAGATTTGTGGTTAATCTGCTTTGTGTACCCAGATAACTCAGCAAAACCTAGTTCAATTAACCCTGGCCCAATGTGTTTTCAAACAATCACCAAAATAACAGAATACCATAAAATGGGTAGGAGGATTTTGGTGCTACCTATTTTATCTTTGAACGTCACCTTTCAGTCGCTTCAGCTCTGCCTATCATTGTTCCACAATGCAGCCCTGAACAGATTATTCCTGCAAGAAAGACCTTTCACCACAAATAAATAAAACATCCCGACCCTCTTTTAGGTGCTTAAAATTGTGCAAAATACATTCTTTGGGGGAAACTTCCCAAAATCCTAGAGATTGGAAGGAAAGAAAATTGTCTAGAGGTGGTCAGATGAATTTAGGATAGTATTGGATCCATCATACTCTGAGATCTTAAAGAGGCCATAACTCACTGGAGAAGTGGGATAAAACAAGGGTCCCCAACCCTCGGTCTGTGGACTGGCACTGTGCCGTGGCATGCCAGAAATTGGGCCACAGAAACAAACAAAGCCCCCTCCGTGGGATGCAGGCAGCATTCAAAACCATACCCCCTCTGGTCCACGGAAAACACGGTGTCCAAAAGGTCGGGGCCACTGGGATAAGAGACAACCAGTCAACCTGGGTGTAACATTCCTAAAGCTGAGGTGTGCAGATGAGCACCCTTATTCAGGACAAATTTATACAGTGGGGAACTTCCAAGGAAGCCCTGGTCCCCAAGTGCTTTCTGGGAAGAGAGATCTTTGAAGTCAACTCACTTCGGTCCTCATGCCTGCCTTCTCTGCTCTCTTACCATTATGGGCTGTGGTGTGCAAGAAGGAATCGTCCACCAGGAGGCAGTATCCTTCAGACCAGCACTGTGGCTCACCACCCACCACCAACTCACAACCGGGTGGCACTTTTAGCCCTAGAAGAAGGATTAATCTGTGAGAGGGAGGCTTAGTGAAGGATGCTTCGTATCCCCCCACACACACACACACAATACAAGAGAGAGAACAGAAACACGCTGATTTAAAGTACTAATTACGGAAACAACTTCCTATGCTGGGGAAAAAGAGAAGCTGTCATTTGCAAAACCAAGAATGGGGCCCCCATTTGCATATAGAATTTTTATCACCCCATGCAGAATTGTGGTCACAACCTGGGGACCTTCTTCTTGCTTCAGCAGAAAGTAAACTGTCTTGCAAACAACAGTCATAGGAGGAATATAGAAATTACAGAAGATCATTGTCTGTGGATATTCTCAATCATCCAGGTCACGGTTGTCCCAAACCTGCTTTCTCCAGAAGGCAACTGGACTTACTTGTTTGTTTGTTTTTTGTTCTTTAAAAACATTTAGCTTTTCATCTATGAAACTTCTTCAGTTCTAACAGGTAGAACTGTTCAGTTGCCTTCTGGAAAAAGCATTTTTGGGGCCACAGAAGATAATTGGAGATCAGGAAAAGATCTACACAACAACAACAAAAAAATGGTTTCTGAAAAACCCTGTTCATATCTTCCTGCCTTCACTTGAGATCAAATGCCTGAGATTATATTGTGAGCTCCCGAAAAATTTTAAACTTTCAGAAAACTTTTGATTAGGAGCCACCCAAAGTTGGTTACAAGACCGGGGGTGGGGGCTTATATAAATGTTGTAAATAAAAAGAGGTAAAAAGAGTTTATTTGATGCTCCTTGTGCTACCTACCCATCATACTTGCACTGTGAATCAAAGTGTTGGCCAATGATGCATGTTTCTCATAGCACCTTCCCAGAAGAGGCATCCTACAAAGAATGCCTCTTTGGAAATGCCACTTGTCACCTGCAGATTTTCTAAAAAATAAGATTTGTTTATAGTTTGTGGAGCAGGTTCATCTGAAGCAGTGCTGCAGTTCAGAACAATTATTCCAATCTGCTTGTTTGGCTGCTTCTAAATATAAATAGCATAGTTAATAAAATAGACTAATAATAATAAACCAGGCTTATAAACAGCTCCTATTTAGGGAAAAAAAGACTTCAGTAACTACACAGCGTGTATTACACTGAAATGAGATGCTGGCAATACAGGTTTTCAGATACTGGAGCCCCTTCCCCACCAAGTAGATACTGCCCCATTCATTGCTCCTCCAGTGTTTGCTCACCTAAATGACACCGTACCCTGGTGTTCGTTGGTCCATAGGTGCCAGGTATCACAGTTCCAGGCTGCAAGACATTAAAGCAGGCATTTCCAAAGCAATTGGCGTTGATAAAGGTGCGTAGTGCGCTGAGTGCCCGATACGTCCATGGGCAGCTGCGACAATTCTGTGCTATGCACTCCCCCTGTCGGTAGAGGTAATAACTGTGCCAGCCAGGGTTGGCGTTGACGATCCATCCCCGTGGCACTGGGGCTCCTGGTTCAAAGTCCCTTGCAATGCCCTCAAATTCCCGCAGGATGGCTGGGAAACTGAGTTCAAGAATCTCCACATCGTGACGCTGAGACTCGCGGGGAAAATAGGGGGCCGAAGGCAAGTCGGGGAGGTAGAAAGCGCTGGGCTTCTGGATGGCCATCCGTTCACCCAGCTGGTAATGGGCCTGGTCCCGGATACCTTTGTGCAGCCGGTTCATACCTGACCATGAATAGCGCTTGGCGTAATCTCGCAGGCTGCGATAGAGGCGCTGATTGATAGCATCGCCCCTGAGGGTACGGCGAGGGCATCCTTCTTCGGTTGGCACACCTTGCGGATGAGTTGCAGGGGCTACCTGCCCTGTCCCCACACGATAGCAGTACCAGATGAACAAGAGGGCTAGAGAACCTAGCAGAGCTATGGCTGGCTCTGGTCGAGAGTGCCATGTAGAGGGGTCAGGGAGGAGCGGGGAGAAAAGGCCACGGAGACCCCAATTAGCCATGATGCTGGGCATCTTCAGGCAAAGTTAGAGCATCTCATGCAATCCCGCTGGCCTGCCCAGCCATTCTGAATTGCCCAGGCCAATTCATAGGGTGCCCTTTCAACCCTCGTTTTCTATTTCTTCCTGCTCATTTAATATTTCACCCAGCTGCTGCATGAATCTGTTCTTTAAACGGATGCCTAATTTCTGAGCCGTCTATCAATCATTTTCACCACTTCTGTCCCGCACACCCTCCCAATTCTTCTCTCCCTCTGTCGCTATATCCTCTTCTTCCAAACTGCTTCTCATTCTGCCTTATCAATTCTGCCTATCTCCTCTCATCTGCCTCCACTGCTGTAATTTCCCGTCTGTTCATACTCAGTCCTCACTAGTCACCTTCTCTGCTGGTGTCCTCCATTTATTGCAAGACAAATGACATCTTCCCCAGACAGATGTCCCCAGACAGATGTGTTTCCCCTCCCCTTTTTAAAAATCTCTACCTGTTCATTTGTCCATTTCCCAGTCATTCCATCTTCTAATATTCTTGCCTTCTCTGTCTCTCCCCCAAATGCCTTTATCACTCTCTTCCCTGTGTCTTTCTATATTCCTCCTGGCTGAACTCTTCCGTTGCCAATATTGTCAACAGTAATTTCTGTTCATGCACATAGACTACCAGAGGCATCCGGAAAAGATTAGAGCTTCCCCCTCCCCCTCCTTGCGCCCCCCCCCCCCGCTGCTCTAATCTGCCATCCCTCCCTTTGACGTCTTCCTCTCCTTCCTCGTATCAGCTGCAAGCCGAAGCTTCGCTGCATAAACAGCCACCCCAACCACAGCCCGGAACCCCCTGTATCAACATATGGTCACCCTGAGTGATTGATCTCATCAGTAAGCAATCATTTCTAGGGCTGGGGGGTGGGCGGTAGGATTGAATGATGAATTGTTGAGGGCTACAAAAGGTAAGTTGCCAGCTAGGCCTGCTTTAGACTAGGGCCCCTCCTCCTCCTCTAACTGCAGCATAGGCTCAGGCACATTGGAGGCAACCCCTGCCTGCAGCGCAGCCATCTTTCCACTCTCCTTCCCACCCACCACCCACCCCATGTGCATTTTAGGCTGCAGCCGATTGTTGCATTAGTTGCATTTCTAAAATAAGTCTTTAAGCTGCACACCAATGGTTGCTGCTAATTGGAACATTCCTGAGAACCATCCTTAGCATCTTCCTTAGCAGCTCCTGGTACCTATATCCTAGCAACTGCCTGGCAACCACAATGTCTCCTTAGCAACCGTCCTCCCATAGCAACTTTCATAGTAACCTTTGTGAAGGGAGATTAAGTTGAAGCCGCAAAAGAGGGGAGGATCATTTTTCTGCCACCCCCCACCCCCGAAGAGCGATCATGTCCCCACCTCTACAATCTCTCCCTCTCTACATCTATCTATCTAATCTCTCTACATCTATCCCTCCCTAATTTCAAAAATGCATTTTTCATCTTGATTATTGTGTGCCTGGCTTCTGCAGCCTCAGACAAAAAGGCTCAGGAGGGGAGGGGGCTGGTGATGGTTGTGTTGGTGGTGGTTTTTATAGGAGAGTTATAGTGGGGAAGCAAAACCTTGGAGTGTGAGGGATGAAGGAGCCAGCCGAGATGGGAAGTGGGAAGTTGGAGGATAATGTTGGTGCAGAGAGAGGAAGAAACAAGAGCAATTCTAAGATGGATGTTGAGGAAGGCAAGAGAAAAATAAAAGAATGTGGCACAATATGGGAACATTTTAATAATAAACACAACATTTGTGTGAGATGCTAAATATTGCCTTAAAAATGCTAGGGCCTGTGTAAACTAGTAAACTAGGAGGGTATGAAAGTTCACACACACACACACACACACACACACACACACAACCCAAACCTACACTGAGAAATGTGTAAGCTCAAATAAAGTCAGAGATTCTGCCTAGATGACTGCCTTGAATTCCCCCCAAATGGCAACATAAATATTTGATAGTTTCTTGCTGTACTTCTTTCTGTCATGTTTTACTCGTCTCTGCTTCCTTACAAGGAATTGCCAACATATCATTGGTGTATTTTTGTAACAAAATGCATAACTTACTTTCAGAATTCTTGTGGGAAGTGAGGCTACAAATCATTAAATAAGATTTGCAACATCGCTAATAAAGTTTGCATCTGTTTTCCTCCACAGATAATTTATTTTCTGTAAGAGAATAGGTCTTGAACAATTTTCCTGTATTATCTAGAAAAGTTGATTTATTTATATATTGGTTTGGCAAATTGGCTTGTATTTTTTTTTAATAGGAACAGACTGTAATATTATGTTCCTCATTTTAAAAAAAACATTATTTTCCATATTGCGCTTTCAACCTATAGTTATGGGCATCTGCTAGGATGGGGGTGTGGATTTATATTCCCCCGTCTCTATAGTTGCAACTGCAAATACACATTGTGTTTCATTGTCAAGGACAGAAGGGGAATGGGGGAGAGAGAGAGAGAGACTTGCCTTGCCAAAACACTGAAGGTTTTACATTTTTAAAAAAGAACTGTCCATGATATCCTTCTATTTTTATTCAAGTTTTTCCTGGTTTGGTAACATAAAGGAAGGAACAGGGAAGAGAAACCATATGGCGATGGCAATATATCTATAGGTGACTTTCCAGACAGGCATGTAGGTGGTGGAGAAAGAAGGATCCGATGCCTTTTTTTACGCAAAGAAATTCATTTTGACCTCCCCGTTTCTCCATTCAGTTGGGTGAATGTGAGACATGAGAGAAAAAGAGGGGTTCTGGGTGAAAGAGGCTTGACACCATGCCTGCTCTCAAAAATAATTTCACCGAAAGGAAGCAGTCCCCTGCATTTCTCCTTGTATAAGTGAAAAAGGGAAGAGGAGGTCCAGATAACACAGTTAATCAGTTATGCAGCAAGCAGGAGCAGACTGCAGGAAAGGCACATTTCCAAAACACAAATAGAAAAAGCCTAGGTTGCTTTGGAAAGGCAAAAGAGAAAAATCCTACAGAACTAGCCCTTGCAAAGAAGCTACTGCATTTTCATTTGCTAAGCAGGCTCCTAGCTCCACGGCTCCCTTGCCTGGCAGGAGAAGGAAATAGCCAGACTAGGTATTCTGCAGGTCTGAAGAAATCCAAAATGCGCTGTTTGGAAAAAGCAGGACTCAACATGCCTCTTCTGCTGCTGCTGCTTTGCTCCCTGTCTCTTCTACAAGGTAAGCGGGAAGCTTTTCAACACAAGAGCTGGGGAGGGGGTGAGCCGGCAACCCAAACGGAAGGGGCTTATTTCAATTTAACCATCTTTTGTATTAAAGAAAAGGGGGGTTGAAAAATCCATCTTCATCACTACCAGCTCTTCCCCCCTCGCCCTTCCCCAGCGCAAATGGCAGGTGGGCATGTTGTAAAGATGGTGTTGTAGGCAAGGGGAGCCTATTTGAAAATACATCTTGACATGGACCAAAAAAAAAAAAAAAAGGATTTGTTTTCATTGTTTAGGGATGCACACATTTTTACACAACTGTGGGGAAATGATAGCTGGAAGGGGATAAAAGAAGGGAGTTGTTATTTGATGGTCTGTGATATCTCCTAAGGTGAAAATTGTGGACGGGGGGAAGAGGGGGGATTGTAGTAAGCAGAACCTAGAAATCTGATGAAGATCATAGTGAATAGCATGGAGGATGTAATTTGGGGTGCTCTGGAAAATGGACAGGAATTCTGTTTAAAAAGCTGTAAAATCCGCTAGGGAGAGGGATTTGGAATCATCTTCACTTTACCTTATCCTATATCTTTGAGGCATTATAAAGGGTGGCAGTGATTTTAAGGGAAGTGATTATCTATAAAGGGAGGGTTGTCAAAAGGTTGCAAGTGAGGCAGAAATTTGAGGCTGACCCTTGATGGGAAGTCGCAGATATGACTGAAGATTTGATAGTTAGGTTTGAAAGCTGATCTGAATTTTTGAACACAAGGGCCCAAGAAACGGAGTGGAATGAGATGTGAATAAATTGAACTAGGCAAAGAACAATCTTCCCCCACTGAGGAAAAAAAAATCCCTGGGGTTTTGCATGTAATGCTGCCAAGAAAAACAAATTCAATATTCATGCATTGCTAAACTGAAAAAGCAGAGTTCAGGTCAAAACGAGGGTGCCCCAATAAAGGATCACTCAGAGGGATAGCAAGTATAATTGGCAAAGACTTAAAGAGCCGGAGGGGGGGGGGAGCATTATGAAATCATGCAAAAGGGTGAGCTGTTAGGCAACGCATTTCCTAAACAGGAGGTTGGCACTCCTGTAGCTCTGCAAATTCAGTGAAGGATAAGAAGTTCAAATTTGCTGGATAGATTAAGGTGAACCCTGATGCAACAGGGAGTCACCCTGGCAGACCATTCATAAGGATGGTGATAGGGAAGAAGGTCTCAGAAGCTGGAGTTTTGTGGGGCACAAAAATGGGGGAGGAGGAGAGGAAGAAGCAGTTAGGCCTAGGAAACCAAGAAGGAGGTGCAGGAAGTTAGCACTCCACCATTAAACCATCTTTCCAAACAGCCTCCATGTTTCCAGTGTCTTTTTCCCCACTTGAAACTGAACCCAGAAGGATATTTCTTCCAACAGAGGGATAGGGATGTCATTCTTGAGGCCAAAAGAGGCATATATTTTCCAGTTAGATGTGAGGACACAAGGTTTTGTTTTTTTCTGGACTGCAGTTAAGAGTGTATTCTTCACTACCATCACCATCACCCTTGTTGACTTGGGATGGGAGAGGTTGAGATACAGCACCCGGAATTTGCTGAACATGGGAAATGAAATCCCAGCAAGATGTCATCTCACAGAACTTTCTATTAGAAGCTTTGCCCTCTCCAGTGGCATCACCACTGGATTTCGACCAGTTGAGCAAACAAAGGTGGGGAAACCCCTTTCCCATGGGAACCAGCAAGTCTGGTCTTTCCACTCCTCAGAGCACCAGCCATTTGACTGAGGGAATAGCAAATGCACAGGGCACCCAAGCCTGTGAGGCAGCTGGCCTTCTTAATAGAGAGAGCTCAGAGCAATTAATGGTTTGTCAGAAGCTGCCCAGATCCCACATGCTGGCAGTTGCCTCCAGCGGCTACAGCTGTCAGTCCTGAACTTGTCATATTCAGGCAACACAAGTGATGTGCGGCACTCATCATTTGAGGCCTTTCAGGTCTCTGATCGGGTCTGCAGGCTTCTCTGCTCTTCCAAGCAGGAATGGCCTCTTCAAATTGGCTATTACCCTTCCAGCAGCAGCCTACCTCCTAGCCATAAGCTTTGCTAACCTCCTTGTTCCCTTCTATTTATTCAGCATCAAGCAAAGTTTAATGTATAAATGTGACGCTAAATGACGCAGCTTTCTGCAGCAAGAAAGAAGGGAGGCAGCATTCAGAAGATCACTATTACACACTCTCCAGTGGGTATCGGTCTCCAGTGGGTATCGGAGCTACCTGATTTCCCCTCAAGACATAGCTACAAATTATTTGCCCCTTTTCACAAGGGAGCTATCCAGTTTGCTGAGAAGACCACACGATTTTAGACAAATCATTCCAACTTAATTCACTTTAATCACCAGTTCTTTATATTGCCCGAGTCTTAACAAACCATTTCTATTTTGTACTCTTTCACCATCTAATTACTTATTAAACTGGCCTGGATAAAGAAGAATTTTTCTATCTCCCTCTCTTTAAATAATAAGTTATCAAATGAATTTGTCTTTTTTATGTTCATGGAATAGCTTAAGTTGCTTCTTGAGGACAACGTGCAGATCACTTTGAATTATGAGGATATATCCACTAATTATATATGTGTGAAATTATATTTTACATTTTTTATTATCCCCAATTATAATCGTCAATAAAAATGTGATTAAACTGCAATTCAAAGTACTGTACTCTGGGAAGTCGACATTTTCAAACGGCATTTAAGTTTGTAAACGTTACTGTTTATTTCAATTAATTTGGCCAAAGAAACATGCAAAATAAGGTAAGATGATGATGGTGAAGGTATATGCCACATTTTTAGGGACTAGTATCCCATGTTCAGGATTTTAACTTAGAAAATTTGAGTTTGTAGAATTGTTTCTGATTCTTACTTCTATGTCAACTATTTGCCTGGGAAAACAGATTATATCTATTTGGAAAAAGAAATTCTCCTGTTGTAATGCAAGGAGTGCTTTCGATTCAGTTTATAAACTCTATCTTGAAAGAACCCTGCCCTCTAAAACCTTTCCCAATGTTAGCCATTTTAAGAAGTGTGGACTTCAATTCCCAGAATACTTCAGCCAGCATGGGGGGATGGGGGGGGGATTCTAAAATAACAGTGAAAGTGTTCATAGTGCAAAAAAGAAGGCCTGAATGTGGTTAGAAGAACTAGCCTAGCCAGTGATCAGTATACAAACACTGCATCGTTTTCCTGTATAATTTCATCTTTAAAAAATATACAAAATAAGCCAAGAAGACCCAGAGGACATTTAGGAGCTGCTGCAAGACACATAGCATTATAAAGTAGTCCTCGACTTATAACCACAATTGGAATTTTTGTCACAAACAATCAGGTTGTTAAGTGAGTCATGCCCAGTTTTATGACCTTTGTTGCTATGATTGTTAAGCAAATAACCTAACTGTTAAATGAACCACATAGTAATTAAATGAATTTGGCTTCCCCTGTTAACTTTGCTTGTCAGAAGCCAGTTGGGAAGGTCACCCTTTGAAAATACATGTTGGTTGCCAAGCGCCCAAAATCATTATCCTGTGACCACAGGGATGCTTAAGTGTGAGGACCAGCTGTCACTTTTTTCAGCTGTCACAATTTTGAATGGTCACTAAATGAATGACAAGTCAAGACTGTCTATAAATGGTTAGTCTAAAACAGGGGTCCCCAAACTGTTGCCGCATCTCCATGATCACAAGATCAAAATTCAGACACTCTGCAAACTGGATGATATTTACAATGGTCGCAGTGTCCCGGGGTCACATGATCCGCTTTTGCGACCTTCTGACAAGCAAAGTCAATGGGGAGGCCAGATTCACTTAGCAGCCGTGTTACTAACTTAACAACTGCAGTGATTCACTTAACAACTGTGGCAAGAAAAATCATAAAATGGGACAAAATTCACTTAACAACTATCTTGCTTAACTATGGAAATTTTGGGCTCAATTGTGGTTGTAAGTCAAGGACTAACTGCAGTTGTGCAGAATTGGACCGATGTGTAAGAAAGGCAGGCCAAGATTACAGGCCTGAATGGACATTAAGCTGTAAAGCACAAATAAACAACCAACATGTAGGCCTTTCTGTTGCTATAGAAACTCCTTAAGTGATTTGTTTGCCTCTCTCTCTCTCTCTCTCTCTCTCTCTCTCTCTCCCCCCTCCAACCTATCTCACAAAGCAAAAATTTGTACAGAAAAATTAGGACTGCCATATCTAGGCCACAAAAAAACTACAACATTGAATGAAGAGTTGTTGTCTTGGCTGCATATGTAATATACATAGTATAGTTAATGTATTTAAATCACATAAATGTTAAAAGTTTATGATCTTATTGGGCTGCGTTAGTAGCTGCCCAAGACTACATGCAGTCCATAGACCGTGGTCACAGAAGGTCACACACATTCTTAGATTTCTGTAGCTCTTTGCTACCATCTGTGGCGGTCTGGAATATTGCAGCCCAGAAAGGCCAGTCCCAGAAAAAAACGGTGGGAAGCTGCGCAGCCTTGCTAAATTTAGAAAATTTACAATTTGTAGTGGCATCTTATTCTCTCTGGACTTTATGAGGCCAGTGTGAGAAGAATGTGGAAGACAGGCCACAGTTAACCCTTTGTCTCCTGCAGGCCTACCTCTCTGGGAAAATGAGGAGGCCACCCCCTCCCCGCTGTTGGAGGGCCTCTCCTCAGAGGCCATGGAAGCACCCAAGGAGGAAGAAATGCCGGTCTTGGCGGAGGTGCGGGGATCCTCACCCCCAAGTCCCGAAGGCCTCTCTGAATTGCTGCAGGGGACATTGCTGAAAAAGGAGTTTCCCGGGGGCGAGGTGGTGGAAGAGCCAATTCCTGGTGAGAAAAGGCAAAGAATTTGAGGAAGGGGAAGGCCTCTGCCTGGGAAGGGACTAGAAGATGTAGAGAAATGGGTGGCTTTGGTTGAAGAAAAACGGAGGGTCGGGGGGGTAATTCTTGGAGGGGGGTTGTGGGCCTATTATAAGGGGAAACACCACTGTGAATCATAAAATCTGGCACCGTACTTTTAAAAAATGGATTAATGGATAGTTCCATAATTGCACAATTGTGTTTTTTTCTGCCAGAAAAACAGCAGAGAGGACATTTGGGTGGGGAGGAATATGAGAGGGTTGCAGTGTTTTCCCTCCTCTGTTCTGACTTCCCTGCACCCTTTCTTTTTAACTGTCTTCCCCGTCGTCTTAGGAGGACAGTCTTCCACTCTGCCCCCATTCCATCCGCCCATCCAGCGTCTAGATGATGGGATGGTCCTTGAGACCTCCGAAGCCACAGCCACTGGCCCCTCCCCATTGACCACTGCTGCCCCTCCCACTGGCTTCCTACTCACCACCCCTCCAGCACCAACAGCGGCCGCTCCGCCCCGATTGCCCCCTCCACCCGACGAGGTTGGTTCTGCCAAGCACCCTATCTCGGCCACCACCACCACCACCTTCATCCCCGAAGGTGACGAAGAGACGACGACCACCCTAATTACTACGACGACTATCACAACTGTTCACACTCCTGGTAAGCAACATGAGTGAGATGCAAAGGTTTTGGACATGGGCGTAATCCTTCCCCAACCTGAGGTTCTCCCTTTACTTACACCAGCTCCTGCCTATCTAGCAGTTCAAAAGCATGAAAATGTGAGTAGATAAAAAGGCACCACTTCACTGGGAAGGTAACAGCATTTCATGTGCCTCTGCCTATAGTCAAATGACCACATGACCACTGAAGTGTCTTCAGGCAATGCTAATGTCAAGGTTCATCCCCAACAATGAGAATTCAGAGGCAGGCATATTTCTCAAAAAACATTTTATTGTGACATATCAAATTGGCACAGACTTTGTGGGATACAAAATAAACACAGTCACAAAAAACAGGTTTTATTCCTTCATTTTGCTTCCAAGCTCCAAATATCCTTGACTGGAGACAAAAAATTCCCACACAAGCAGTTATAAAAAGGAGGAAATGCCGTTTAAATTATAAAGAGTAAAAAACAACACAAACCAGGCAAGATAAGGGCTTGAAGATGTCCACAGATATCAGGACACATACTGGGAAGGACGCCAAACTCAGAGAGGAACAATAAACTAGAGATATTTCCACACTTTGTTTCCAGCACTCGTCTGTATGCATGTCTATCCTCTTATCCAGTTGTCACAGCTGCAGCCCATGAAGAGGATCAAGGCCGTCTCCTTCCTAGTAGACCACGTCTCCCTTATCCTCTCCTCCCTGCGTGCCCTAGGATGGAGAGGGGATGGGCCTGGGTCCTCCTCTGACTGCCCAACTGGCCTCTGCCCTTTCCCAGCCTCCTCCACAACCTCCGGAGCCACCCTTCCACTCTCTGTTGGCTGTTCCTCCTCTCCCTCAGAGTCAGTCTCCACCAGAGGCATGACAGACTTGGTGGAAAACCGGCTCTTAGTTCCCGCTGGTTTACACCCAAAGTAAAACTTGGTCACTTCCCCCCCAGAGTCTCCAGTCACATGGTCCAATCAATATATAGTCCCGTTGCTAGGGGACTTTAGTCTCCACCTTTCGAACACCTGCACGAACGTCCTTGATTCCTAGGGGAAAGATTTTATTTTAGCTACAACACCACAAGTATCTCTACACCCCGCCCCCACTTCCTGGTCGCTGTGTCAACCCTGAAGCAATGTGAAAAGAAACCTCCTTAGAGGAAAGCTACAGAAAAGAAAATGGCCACAGTTAGCTGTCAGCTTCAGGGTTGACAGCTGTCTCCCTTGGCTAAGAAATGGAGATGAGCACCACCCCCTAGACTCAGACACGGCTGGGCATCAGGGAACCATTACCTTTACCTTTATCATTCCCCAGTCCAAAAAGTTTGGATGACCTATATGGAGTCACCAAATAGTGGTAGGCTGAACTTGGTTGAAAAAAATACAGACCATCTGGGACTCAACTGACTTCAGTCTCCTTTGTCTCCTTTCCTGCCTCTTTCCCCAAGTCCTTTGCAACAACAACATCACTGACATAGAAGGCTACGTTGAATCTCCCGATTATGCTGGCACCACCTTTTACGGAGGCCTGGATTGTACTTACACGATTTCAGTGTATATGGGCTACGGGATAGAAGTACAGGTAAGGTGATACGAATTGGTCAACACTGAAGAAGTTAAAACTATGGCATGCCTGACATTGGGAAATGTATGCAACGAAATTTCCTTTTAATGTGTGCCGATTAGTGTCCATTCGAAATGACAATAAAGTTATTCTAAGCCTAAAATGTCATGTGGATTAATCTTTTTTTTTCCCAAAGTGTTTGGAAGTTGACAAAGAATCAGTAACAGGTAGTCCTTGATTTACAACTGTTTGATAGTGACCGTTCAAAGTTACAAAGGCAGTGAAAAAAAGTGACTTAAAAATGGTCCTTACCCTTAGGACCATTGCAGCATCCCCATGGTCACATGACCACAATTTGGGTGCTTAGAAACCCAAATGTATTTACAACTATTGTAGTGTCCTGGGGTCATAGTAATTGCCATTTGCAAGCTTCCCAGATGACCTCTGACAAGCAGAGTCAATGGGGAAGCTAGATTTGCTTAGCAACCACATGCAGTGCTTCACTTAACAACCATAGCAAAAAAAAGTCATAAAACTGAGTGTGGCTCACTTAACAACCACCTTGAAATTCTGACCCCAATTGTGATTGTAAGTCGAGGACTACCTGCATGCTTTAGTGGTGTTTGCTTTGGTATGCTTTGAAAGCAGAAGCACAGCACTTCCCTGATGTTTGGGAAAGCTGTCTGTTTCAGGCTTCTTTCCCAGGCTATTAAAAAAAGATGCTGTTGCTTTCAGAGTTGCATTCATTTTAGGGAATTGATTCTTTAAAAGCATCAGCATCTTTTTTTTCCAGGCTTCCATCAAAGCTTAAAGGCTTAAAGCTGCCTTAAGAAACACCAAAGTGGTATTGTGGATGTTCAAGAACCAAAGGACTTTGGAAACATTTCTAAAGCATGTCCAGCCATGTCCATTAGATGAATATTGGTCTCAAATCCTGTTTTGCAGATTGGCTTCTCCTTGCCCCCTCCTTGCCCCAATAGTTTTCCTGATAATATTTGCTCTTCACTTTAGATTCTTGAACAACATTAAAAATGCATGAAGCTTAAAAAGGTGTGGCCATCTTCTTAACCTTCTCCCTCCCTTTGTCAACTTCCATGACTTCCAGGTGCAGAATCTGAACTTGTCCAAGGAGGATTCACTGACAGTGGAAGGCCTGGGAGGGGAGAAGCCTGTTGTCTTGGCCAATGAGTCATTGATGGTTGAGGGGCAAGTGATCCGTAGCCCAACCAATCAAGTCCTGATTCATTTCCAGAGCTACCACACCACCACCCCTGGTGTCTTCAGATTCCATTACCAGGGTAAGGCATGAATACCTCCTCATTCCACCTTCTTTTAAAGGACTTTCCATGCTTAGTCCTCTTCAAGTGGTTGAAATTCCTACTCAAAGCCTTCCAGGCTGATTATGGGTGCCTAGACTGCATATTATGGGAAACGTATCCCAAAGGTGCTTTTTCAAGAGACAACTGGACTTTCTTTGTTTTTCCATGAAGATGTTTCACTTCTGTCCAAGAAGCTTCTTCAGTTCTGTCCTCAGACATCAGAACTGAAGAACCTTCTTGGGTGAGAAGCAAACTGTCTTCTTCAAAGAAAGAAAAAAACCCAGAAAGTCCAGTTCCCTCTTGAAAAAGTACCTTTGGGACAACCATGACTTGGATGACTGAGAATCTCCATAGACGTATAAGAAGTGTAGTTCCATATCTAGATAGGATAAGGAGGAATTTCTCATCCCTTTGAACAGTGGGAGATTTTCCCAATACCTGAGGACCAAAAAAACAATGAGACAGAGGATTATAATTATTTTTTTCTGGCTTGTGCTAAGGTTTTAGGCTATTCTAGCACCTGTGTCGCAAAGCCAGACCTGGCAAAAGCATTATTTTCACAGGGCTTTTTTAGAACAAAAGTGGACATTATGATATCACGATGTCTATACTATACATATTTCATGTATTATTAGGATAAATTGGTTTGCCTCAGCGTAGTTCTATCCAACTGCATGCACATTTCTCTAAATTCAAGATGCTGCATGATATAGGGTGGGAGGCCCCTAAAAACAAATGAGACATATAATATGATTTACCAGAAGCTCTTTTCCTTAAGTGTGTTCTAATCCCAGAAGCACTGGAAAGAAATCTCTTGAGGATGATAGCAGCGGGTTTAACAAGGGTTTATCTGCCTTACAGCTTGACTAATTTACATAAGAGTGAAAGAAAACCCTTCCTGTAAATCCAAATCAGATGAAACCATACCTCACTAAAGAAAAAAGAAAAAGCCAATAAACCCATTTACAAATTAAGAATATATACACCCAATGGAATTCAGAATAGGTGAGGATTTCTTCAGGTCCATCACATCCTATGGTACAAATTCAGTGTGTATTTTGTGTGTTAAAAAGACAATTTGAGGCAGTGAGCGTACCAAAAATGAACAAAAACCTATAAACTGTCGTCTAGGCATACAAATATTTATCAAGTACTGGCAGAATTGAGCATGTTCCTTTATGAATGCATACCATTTGTTGAAGGCACTTTGTGAGCATAATTACCTGTTATGTTTCCCTGTCTATAACCTCCCTATCTTCCAACCCCAGCTTTTCTGCTCAGCTGTGGCTTCCCCAGTAGGCCAGAAAACGGGGATGTCATGGTAACTGATCTCCATCCGGGGGGCTCTGCCACTTTCAAATGTGAGTCAGGCTTCCAGTTGAAGGGTGAAGAGATACTCATTTGCCTCAACGTCAGCCGCCCTCGGTGGAGTGGCACCAGCCCTGCGTGTGTGGGTGAGTGAAGGAATAAAAGGAACAAGAAAATGCAGCCTTGTCAAAAGATTGGAGTAGTAATGGACAAAAGGGAGAGCATTTTAAAGCTTTTTGAGTCCCAGGGGCAGAACATTTTTTCGAGAACATTTTCTTCCTTCATTGTATGACAATGTATTTATTTTTTTTTGGCATGTTTTTTTAACCCACGGATACCAATGGCCCAGTTAAATGGGGATATATATATTTAATGGATGAGCTTTCCATTAATCAAAAATATCCATCTGGCTGTCCCAAAGATGCTTTTTTCAAGAGGCAACTGGACTTTCTGGTTTTTCTTTGAAGACGTTTCTCTCAAGAAGCTTCTTGGATGAGAAGTGAAACAGCTTTAAAGATAAACCAGAAAATCCAGTTGACTCTTGAAAAAAGCATCTTTGGGACAACCATGACCTGGATGACTAAGATTCTCCAAAGACATTTATCCATCTGATCCATTTATCCATTTGTCCATTTATCTGTCTGTCTCAAATACTGAATGACCATTTGGAGGCTAAGAATATTTTGGCCCAGCAGGGGACTGATTTAAGAGTTTGCTACTGAAAAAAATAAAATCATTTTAGTTTCTTTTGCCATTTATATTATCAACAGATGAATTTTGTTTCCTCCATTCTCTGGAGTTAAACTGTCAAGATTTATATGGTTATGAATGATGCAAGAACAAGGCAAATAACACTTTTTCCTCTAAATGTTAAAACCAGGCAGTTACACAATGAACGGATTGCCAATATGTTCAGAATGAAAATGTTTCTTTGCAGAATGCATAATTTATTGTCACAAGGTGCAGGGATGATAGTAACTCAATAGCTTTAGAAAGACATAAAATTAGTCAAATTAACAGCTGAGAAAGCCTCAATAGCTATTTTATCATTAGAATGGAAGCTTTATATTTAGAGGTATTATCCCTCTGATTGCCAGACATTCTGGGCAAACACCCAAGGCTTTACACAGTAATATTCTTCGAGTGATTTTCTAAGAGTATCTAACTGGCCTCAGTTTGAAGAATAATACTCGGCATAATAGGTCTTTCAATAATGTTCAATTTTTCCTATAAGTTTGGACTCCTTGAACAATTGCAAATGCTCCTTTAAAAAGTCCAAATTATAGATCCAGGATCTTTGGGGTTTAAATTTAAATTTTCCAGAATATCTACAAAATCCTAGTCAATCCAAGACATTCATGTTAAGGTAAAACTATGACTTTTATATTCTTCACCAATCACATGAAAATGTATCTTGGCTAAGAATGATAAACATAATAGCCCAAAATGTATTTGCAAAGAATGAGAATCTTAATGATATTTGGTGATTTTTTTTTTTTGTAAGGTGGCTTTGAACTCCGAAAGGCAATGTTGAACTAAGGAACCCGGGAAGTGTCAGGAGTTAGGCTTAGCCAGGGATTCAGGATATTACCCTGGGTAAAACTTAGTTTCTCCTACCCAAATGAGATCTGAAGGACCTTTCTAAGGATGCATGAAATGTTAAGCAAGATTCTGGATTCGAAGAATGCTAGGGGAAAATGGGTCTTGTAAAGAACATCTGGCCTTCCTCCCCTTAGCTTCTTGTGGAGGAACAGTTCACAATGCCACTCGTGGACGCATTGTGGCTCCGGAGGCCCCAGGAGGACCACGTGGTCGGAACCTGACCTGCCGTTGGTTGGTGGAAGCACCTGAAGGCCAGAGACTCCATCTACACTTTGAAAGAGTGGCACTGGATGAGGATAATGACAAGTGAGAAAATGGGGGTCAGGGGGTGAAGATGGAAAATTGACAGGCAAGCAAGCATGCCATGGAGGTGGGAGTGGAGAAGGGAGAAGAGAAGAGAGAAGACAGGGAGGCATCAGGTGATGACAACCAGGAACGGTTGAGATATATTTCAAAAAATGTCAAGAACCTTGCCTGGTACAGGGAGGAGGGATGAGAGCAACAATTAGTCTGTAGGACATAGAAGAAACAGGAGGAAGAAACAGAAAGAGAAAGATATTTTTGTACTGCCCCACAAAAATGTGATGGACTCTCACGAAACACGTAAAGTAGAGAAGTCCAAAGGAATTTAGAACTGTCCTTGGAGAAGGGATGAGTGAACTGTTAAAGAGAAACTTGGACAAGAGATTACAACAGCTTTGCCTCATTTGGCTGACGTGAGAAACTTAGACAAATTTTCAAGTTTGATGCCAGCCTTTCACGAACTATGACACTGCCAGGTATCCAGGAATGCCATTTTACTGTTAAAGGGTATAATATCAGAATCTTTCATTGTGTAATCTCTTATCTGAATCCATTACGGTCTACTCATATCTTTCTCAAGGTTTACTCATAATTCGTTGACACACAGTATGTCATGTACCCGGGGTTGGGGAGATCTGCTTACCCAAAAATCCTTTCCCCTTCCCAGGCTGATGATCCGCAGTGGGAGTAGCACTTTCTCCCCTATCATTTATGATTCTGACATGGATGATGTCCCAGAACGGGGATTGCTAAGTGATGCTCAGTCTCTCATTGTTGAATTGATCAGCGAGGGACCTGCTACGCCCCTCATCCTTAGCCTTCGCTACGAAGGTGAGAACTCAGTCTTTTCTTCCCTTCCCCACATTTTACCTGCTCAAAAACAGTAGAGGTGAGAAAACCGTGATTCTGTTTTGGCAGAATCTCTCCTGGCAGTAGATTCTGACAGTTGGCTATTGGTAACTTTGGGAAGTCATCAAATCAAACAAGCATGACGATATGCAATATTGCGAGCTAAGTGTTGGAAACTTATTTTAGTAAAACAAAATTCTGCTTTGTCATTTAGGGTTGGATAAATTACTACGGTGCAGCAATGAGGCCTCATGCCACTAATAGGTTAAACTGTTGTGGTGCTACAGAAGGCATAACAGTTCTGGGAACTCATTGCTTTCATTCATTTATTGAGTCTGTCATCTGCACCTCTATAACTGTCTGGTTTGGTTCTGCAATCCAACAAGACAGACACAGACTTCAGAGAGTAATTAGGACTGCAGAAAAAACAATTACTACCAACCTGCCTTCAGTCGAGGACCTGTATACTGCACGAGTCAAAAAGAGGACTGTGAAAATATTTACAGACCCCTCACATCCTGGACATAAACTGTTTCAACTCCTACCCTCAAAACGACACTATAGAGCCCTGCACACCAGAACAACTAGACACAAGGACAGGTGTTTTTTTTCCCAAGAACACCATTTTCCTAGTATGATTTGATTGCTTATTTGTACTCTATGGCTATTGTTAAGCGTTGTACCTTATGATTCTTGACTCTTTTCTTTTATGTACACTGAGAGCATTTGCACCAAGACAAATTCCTTGTGTGTCCAATCACACTTGGCCAATAAAAGAATTCTATTCTATTCCAGATTCTGTAAAGAAAAGAGAAGTTTTCAGTGTGGTTAGGACAAAAAATGGGGTTGAGACATATAAAAGTGAAGAAGCAAAGAATCCACAAGAAAGGCTACAAGAGGAAGGGTGAAGAATGGGAAAGATAGGAACTTCAACAGAATGTCAGAGGCAGGGAAGAAGTCATCAGAGAGAAAAGCTGGTGGTAGCTTGAGGGAGAAATGAGTAACATTGATTCAGGACTTTAGCACATTCCTTCAAGAGTAGGCTAAAGGAATTGGGAAGTTAAGTGTGCAGAAAAGAAGACTGTGGAAGATGATCCAAAACTTGGTCAAAGAAACTAGGACCAGAAATAATAAGTTGTAGCTGGATAGATTCTGTTTAAATTTAAGAAAGAACATTCTTACAGTTCCTAATGGCTAAGCTGGCTGGAAGTTGAAGTCCATACATCCTCAAATTGCTTAGATTGAGAAATAGAAGAAACAGATTGTTATCAGAAGGAGCAGTGGGTCAATACTTAGGGCTGGTTTCTCTTCCGATCATCTAAATATTGAAGGAAGAAACATGATAAAGTTGAGAAAAGAGAAACGTCGGCAGGAAAAAAGTGATCAGACATAGAAGGTTGCTGAATGGATACAAAACTTTAGACAAGGAAATAGGTGCAATTTGATTTGACTTGACTGCCTTCTTCTTGTGATTTGACCAAGATGTGGTAATGCAGTAGTTGAATCTGCAATATATACCAGGTCAAAAAAAGATGACCCCATCTTAAAGGAGCTAGTACTGTAATACTTTAGTTTATTGCAATGGGGGAGATCAGAAGCTATAACCTTTATAGGGGCAGTTTTCTGACTTTTTTGCTCCCCCTGGTGGCAGCTTTTGATGAAGATCGATGTTACGAACCCTACCTGGCCCATGGAAATTTCAGCACATCAGACCCTCTGTATCGTACAGGGACCATTGTAGAGTTTGCTTGCAGTGCAGGATACATGCTTGAGCAGGGTCCTTCGGCCATTGAATGCATTGATTCACAAGACCCCCGCTGGAACGAAAGTGAGCCCACCTGCAAAGGTAATCATTCTTCATCTCAAACTCTCCGGCTCAATTTTCTTCCGGAGCCTGATGCTTAATGCCTTTTCTTCTTGATTGCTCTTTTGTGTTTCTGCCTTGCTGCCTGAAAGAGTAATGGTACGTGCTGATGGGGCACAACAGGCCTGAGCAAATTACTGCCATGCCCTGGGTTTTTACGAATTCAGGCACGTGTTTGCACAGCTAAGCAAATTGGAGCAGGGACAGAACAGCCAACGTGATTGGAAGGAGAGGAGAGTTGCGGCAGAGTGTGATCTGTACAAAGTCTGGAAATTAAAATGGGACAGGTGCAGTTCTAAAAACGCCATTTTAGAAGCAAGAACAGTGCATGATCTAGATTCTAGAAAGCTTATTTGCTTAGGGCCGAATGGTTCTGGAAGCAGGCAGTCACATAAACTGGGTTATAGAGTTACTAGAGCCCCACTTCTTTCCTTTAAAAAGGGGCTGATATCCTGTATCAGGAAACTACCGCGGAGGCTAAATGATCTCACTATCCCCTTCATCATTGATCAGAAGTCGATGCAGCTTAATTACAATAGTGTTTTGAAAGTATATTCTGAGACCTTGACTGAGTATGGGAAGGTGGTTTCTCTCTCTCTCTCTCTCTCTTCCCCTCCCTCCCTCCTTCCCTCCCTCTCCCTCTCCATCCCTCTCTCCCCTCCCTCCCTCTTCCTCTCCTCTCTCTCTTTGGAGGACTAGAGATGCAAACCAGGCTAGACGATTGGACTTAAAGTGTTCTCACAACACAACTCTGAATGGAGTTAGTTTAATTCTGAGTGCCTGGCTTTGTTTATGACTAAATTTAACCCCCAGGGCATGGCTCTCTGAGGAGTTCTGGGAGTTGAAATCCACAAGTCTTAAAGTTGCCAGGTTTGGAGACCCCTGCCCTAGGGGGTCAGGGGTGATTAGGTCACCTGACTTCATTTTGGTGGTTTTCACAACACAGTTCTGTAACATTCTCCTCCCACGTTTTGTGAGGCCGCTATTATTTTAATCCAGAAATATAAAAATACTTTAAGTCTAAGGTAATATGGCCAGATCCTTCAGTTCCCACCCTATGGACTCAGCTGTAACCTTTTGAAAGAAATTAGAATGATTTACAAATAAACAGCTAGGAATGTACCCTAATGTAATGCCCCTTTGCCTCCCCCCACCCCAATAGAGCAGATCCTTCAGGTATTGTTGAACTCCAGCAGTGTCAGAAAGAATGGCTAGGTTCCACCTTCTACTTGCTCCAGTAGGCAGGACTGAAATATTTCTAGAAATTCCTAGAATGAGAAACAACACCATTTGTCTTTCCACGTTACCTTTCTGCTAATTCCAGTTCAGGTCTTTTCTTTAATGGCCGAGGAACAAGTGGACACTGGGAGGAGGCGTGACTCTTCAGGAAGGGAGATCTTCTTCCCTCCATTACAGTTCCAGCTATGAGCCACATGCCTCTGGAAGGTCCACATTCTCTCCTTAGGAAGCTGAGGAACTAGGACTAGGTAGAGCCTGGCACGAGTAGGCAGCTGATTCCCCCTATCACCCATCCTGAGAGCACTTCAGTCGAGGAATTCTGGATTTGGACACAGCAGGCAACCATTGCTGGGTTTTGATGTCCATCATTGGAGGCCTTCCCATGTGATGCTCGTTCGATACAGTGCCGTTATGCCTCAGCCCAGCACCTCAACTCTTGCCATTATGAGGGTCAGAAAATGAAGCATTCACTTCCACTTGCAAGAGGGGATACGGGCCTTCCTCAATCTAGTGGAAGGAAAAGGGGAACTTCTCAATGTCTAGTCACTACATCAGATTTGATTGGGATGAGAGAATGATACAACCTTCTCAATCTCATGTTCAGAAAACATCAACTCCCCTCCACTGTCTTCATTTTCAAGACATTTAAATACCGTTTTCCTTATGGGGAGCTCACAAGAGTTAGACTGAATTGCCAGGGGCTGATCTGTGGAAATGCATTATAAATTTGCCATTTCTTTTCTTCACAACCATATTTGACATTCATCCCAGTCTTCTGAATTAGAAGTACAAACTTGGAAGAATCCCAGTGATTTATATGGGATTTGGCAGGAGATACGAATCAACGTCGCAGTGTTTTATCTCTTAAATTGGCTTAGTTGACTTTCATTTGACTTTCATCATGGGGCAGAGGTAGGTTCTTCTGTCAAGATATTTCTTGACATATTTCTGTTCTGTGGGCCAAGTGACTGGATTTCGTTTTTAGGCCTTTGTTTTGTGGCTCTTTTGAGTTCCCTATGCAGACCTACAAACATGGATTTCTTTTTCCTATATTGTCAAAATAATTCTGCAAGTCCTAGAGTCACAGGAAGAGGGGAAGAGGAGAATTGTATCCCCAATCCTCCCAGTAACTTATTTTTACGTATGTCCCAGTTTTCAGGTTACTCTATTCCAGTGAAAGAAAATGAAACGTTGAGAGTCCCCTTCTCTACTGTAGATTGAAGATATCCTTTACTCAGGGGTGGGATGCAAATATTTTTATTACCGGTTCTGTGGGAGTGGCTAGGTGAGAGTGGCCATGTGACTGGGTAGGCGTGGCTTCTTTTTTGCAGAACCCTCACGCTCCTTTTTTGTTGTTTCCTGGGCCTCAGGGAAGCCTCCTGGGAGGCTGTTTTTGCTCCCAGGAGGCTTCCTGAGGCCCCAAAGGCAAAAAAATGGAGCACGGGGGACATGCAGCACCCCCGTGCGCCCCTTTTTGCCTCCTGGGCCTCAGGGAAGCGTCCTGGGTGAAACAGTAAGACAGCGAGAGAGATCCCAGCACAGCTGATCGTTGGAACAGCTGATCGTTGGGAGGAAAAAAAGAAAGAAATATGGTAAGGATATGGGGCGGGAGAGAATGCAGTCAGCAATGTCGTGCAGGCATGATAAGGACTGACTGGGCGGGGGGTTGGGCGGAGAAGGGCGGGGCCGGCCAGGGGCACGATTTGCCGGTTCTCCAAAATCGTGCAGAATCGTAACAACCAATTCTACTGAACCGGTCCAAACCAGTAGAATCCCACCCCTGCCTTTACTTCCTTGTCTTTCTTATTCTATCCGTTTTGTCTTTTGCATTTTCTCTGGAGATCCTGTTCACTCCCTTAAGTGGAAGGGCGGGATATCTTTATTGCTATAATCTTTTAGTCCTGCTTTTTGGAGCAAGTCGAAAGAACTATCCAGTTTTCAATATACCCTCCATCTCTGTAGAAAAGAAATGTCATGGTAACTCCAATATTCTCTTCCTTACCCCTGCAGTAACATTTTTTCACAGCTAGTTGGTGTCATGACCTACAATCCAATTTTCATATTTGATTATTGGGTTATTTTGATAGAGTCACAGGAAGAGGGAAAGAGGAGAATCAGAAAGCATTACAACGCAGAGATGAAGAAAGATGGCTGTCACTATCTTTGCTGAGAGGCACATTTTATCTCTCTTGAATTCTAGGGCAGAGCACAGTGTGTGTCTGGGGGAGGGTCAGGAGGTGAAGGGACTGTTCAATTTGTCTTCCCTTATTGCTTTTTTCATAATCCAAAAGAAAGTGGTGCTCTCTGAGCTTCGTTGTTTCCTTGCAGACGTTTCATTACCCAAACTAGGTTACATCAGCAGAGCTCGGATGGTGTTAGAGTGGTACCTTAGTACTTATTGTTAATTGGTTCCAGGAGGCACAATGAGTACTAAATGAATTTTTCCCATACGGAATAATGAAGACAATCATAAGGCAACCGGCATCGATGAGTTCTAGCTTGTGCGTTGTGTACCAAACAAATTTTTCATTCCATAATGCATTGAGTACCAAATTGGATGTGTTTCAAAGCAGTTGAGTACCAAGGTACCACTGTACCTAGTTTGGGTAATGAAACATCTGCAAGAAAATAACCAAGCTCAGAGAGCACCAAGGACCCCTCATTTAACCCCAAACTACAAATATTCTCCTTTATTAGTACCAAAAGAAATTGGTTTAAACTGATTGAGTAGGTGCACTGCTTCATTCAAGCTATAGCCTTCTCCTGATTATGCATCTTTTCTCTCCAGCATTGTGTGGTGGGGAGCTCTCTGAGCCAACAGGTGTTGTACTTTCTCCTGACTGGCCCCAGTCTTATGGAAAAGGTCAAGACTGCGTATGGGGCATCCGGGTGCAGGAGGAGAAGAGGGTGCTGCTAGACATTGAGATGTAGGTACTTCTGCTACTGCCACCATCAATACCATTCCATTTTCTTGAGGGAGGCCTCCCAACTCAACCAAACCGCTGTGTCCGCATGGTCCCTGAAACCATCTTCCATCATTAGATTGATTGTTGAAATCATTCATTCCATCGATTCATGGAAAGATGTCTATGTACTTTGAAGATCATCTGCTGTGACAAATAGGGTTCCTACTTAGAGGTCATCAACCAGAATGATACAACAAGTTCCTTATATTTATGGAAGGAAGCATCTAGATGGTGAAACATTTTAAATCTTCGGTGCAAAAAAGAGAGGGCTATGTTTAATCTAGTATTTATGCTGTTAGACTTAACTATTTTCTCTTGCATAGATCTGTCAAAGTTGGGCTAAAGTGACAATAGATGGCCCAGAACAGAAGGAAGGGATTATTTAAGTCCCGTTTTAGAATCATTTCCCTCTCAATGATTTTAAAAATTTAGAAGCACAAGAAAGCTTGTCCAAAGCAACAAACTGAATCCATACATGTGTCCACAACCATATAACAACAGAATCATTCTAGAGAGCTGTTAAGTCAAGAGATATACACTCAAGAGTTAGAAAGTTCTCTGCAAATCACAGTAACATCAGTATGGCAATATTTCTTTAAAACCCTGAAGAATTTTATGCATTTACATGTGGTTAGGCACTAGATATAATGTATTTGTTTGTTATCCCTCAACAATCTTCAGAATCTAGGTAGTATACCACTTGCAGTTTCCGAGTTGTCTTCAAAAGCAGTCCTCCATTATAGGAATATGGTCAGGTGATAGGAGGTTGCTTTGGCTAAGGTTTCCTTGTCCAAGTAGGAGCCTATCTGGTACACCAACTGAACATGTTCAAACAGAGCTTTGTATCCAAGAGGATCCCCCAAGGATGGGGAGAGGGAGCACAGTCCTATCTAGAAAAACCAGCCAGCAGAATTTATGTTTCCAAGAAGCCAAGATATTTACACACGAAGAGCACACATCTTAGCATGGTTTTGTCTGAACTTGTTTTTCTCCATACAATCCAGTATGGCTGCTTACCCTGATCCAGATTTCTCTAATATCACTGGCTGTGCCTGTGGTGACTACAGGCTTAATGGTGTTTCCCACATAACTACTGGCTAAAACTCTTCATTCAGGTTGGAGGAGATCCACAGCAAAGTAGCACTCTAACCTTCAACCCTTTCAGATAGTTGAGAAGATACCATGGCTGATGGCACTTAAATGTCAATGAAAAAATGTAATAGGACTAGGAGGGGGCAATAGATCATCCAGAGGAAGATTGTCTATCAGTGTGACCAGTCTCTGTCCAATGATTAAACAGAAACACTTCCTCTTAGATGCTCTGAGTATGATTCCCATCATGTTTTCAATAAAGTGAGATTATGAAAATGCTCTTCCGTTTTCCAAAACATATGGTTCGTGAAAATGATCTTACAAGTTACATTGAACCTTAATAAAGACTAGGCCTGAAAAAAAAACTGCTTGTTGCTGCTTTAAGAAATCCACTTATTAAAGTTAATACAGCAATTGATGTAGGAGATCTTGAAGCCTGAAAAGAAAGCTTGCATATGTGACGTCAAAATAGCAGGCATCTACAATGGTGAATGTGTCTGTGTGTGTGAAGAACAACACAGGGAATTACTTCCAAGTAGTTTCTTCATTGTTGTTCACCTACAGACAAAATTTTCCAGACTAAAGCAACTATCTGCATAACTACAGATATATAGATAACTACAGATATACTCTGCAAACTGCTAGAGAGGGACCATCCTTTCCCTCTTCTTGCCCACCAGATATTATAAGCTGCGCTGCCTTTTTGCCCTCAGGGAGGCAGCTCCCCCCTTCTATGTCATCCCTGACATTCCCTCACAGCCCATTCTGAGACTGTAGTGGAATGTAGTCTGGATTCCATCCTGGGACTCCAGTCTACATTCCACCACAGTGTCAGAATGGAGGATGTGACAGGCAATTGAAATCATTTCTTTTTAATGTATATCATACGCATGAAAGAAAAGTGCAAGCCAATGCATCTACCTTCTAATATTATTGACATCTGTTCCTCTTCTGGGGATCCTTTTAGATCCAAAGATCCACTAATTCAGAATCATCTTGGAGTGGACTCAGCTTGACCTCTATATTAATACTTTTTTCCACTTAGAGGTTCCAATTTTACTTACTGGTTGAAGAAAACTCCATGCTTCCCATCCATGCTTGAGTCTCGGCACTCACTTGCCCTTCACTTTGGATGCATGAAATAACAAAAATAGGTTGTGGACTCCTTCACTTTCCTTTTCCTCTTTCAACAGTCCTTCCTCTTTGTCTTCTCCTTCTTCCCAATTCCCCTGCTAGCCTCAACATCCGCAAATCTGATGTGTTGACTGTTTTCGATGGAGGAGACTTAACTGCCCGGATCCTCGGCCAGTACCTTGGTCCCCATCCTCGGTTCAGCATTTATTCTTCAGGCCCAGCAGTCACCCTGCAGTTCCAGTCAGACCCGGGTGACCCACTTTTCGGTCTCAGCCAGGGGTTCCTGGTGCGCTATAAGGGTATGAGAAAAGGCTATGATTGATATGCTTGGGGAAAACAGGGGGAGGGAGAGAGAGAGGGAAGGAGGGAGAGAGGGAGGAAGGGAGAGAGAAAGAGAGGGAGCGGGGGGAGAGGGAGAGAGAAAATGAGAGAGGGAGAGAAGGAGAGAGGGAAAGGAAAGAGAAAGAGGGAGAGAGAGAAAGAGAGAGGGAGAGAGGGAGGTGAGAGAGGGAAAGTGGGAGAGAGAAAGAGAGAGAGGGACAGGGACAGGGAGGGAGAGGGAGGGGAGAGAGGGAGAGGGAGAGAAAGAGAGAGGGATGGAGAAAAAGAGAGAGGGAGGGAGAGGGAGGGAGAAAGAGAGGGAGGGGGAGGGAGAGAGAGAGAGAGAAAAGTTGGTGTAAAATGATGCCTGCTGACACATCCTATGAAGATGGTTTAAGAAGTTATCCTATCTTCAAAAAGATTTCCAGAAGCTTCTTGGGCTGAGAATGGATGGGAACGTTTGTATGATGCATTTGTTTCAGATCAGAAACAGAAGAAGGAAAAGGAAAGCGCTCAAATACAGCTGTGATATTTTTGCCCAGTTGTAATTTTAGCAGCAATAGATTGAAGAAGAAGAAAAGGGACAGAAGTGTTGCTTAAATGCCATTCTGAAGGACAGTATAAAGTTTAAACACAGAGTGTGTGTCATAGGAGTATTCTTGTAACCGTGCAACTGGGTGTTAGTTGGGGAGCCTTTAATTTGGATTTCTGAGCAGGGCTGTTGGTCCTTTCTAACAATTCGATTGTATGAGTTGCTTACAGAGACGAACTCCTGACATGAAATGGAAAAGTGGGAAAACAGAAATGAAATTTGGTGAGGAGAGATAGGACAGTACACTAATGAGGTTACTTAGTTTGGTAATGAAATACCTGGAAGAAAACAGACAAGTTCAGAGAGTAACAAAAAGGCCCCACAGTTCAACTTTGAACTACAAATATTATCTTCTATATTAGACAGGACAGTGCCTGGCAGAATGTAGTCCTTACATCCTATCCTCCCCTGCCCTCCCCTCCTCTCTCCCCTCCCCCCTCCCCTTCTCTCCTCTCTTCACAGAGGTTCCACAAAATGACACTTGTCCCGAGCTGCCAGAGGTGGAGTTTGGTTGGTGCACAGCTTCTCATACCGCTGTTATCCGTGGCACAGTCGTAACCTACCAATGTGAGCCAGGCTATGACATTGTGGGCTCCGACATTCTCACCTGCCAGTGGGATCTATCATGGAGCAACAGCCCACCTACTTGCCAGAAGAGTAAGTCTTCCTGATGCTAAAATAGGTGGTAAGGATACTCCACATTAGGATTTATCTAAGCACGAAGAAGGAAGTGTGAAAGACCATGGGAGACAGGTGCAAAAAGGGGAGGAGTTTAGTGGGCATGGGGAGAGACACACAACCCAGAAGTGGGGGCTGTGGGAAGACAACCTTCAGAGTGAGCTTCCACTTTGACTAGAAGCTTACTTTTTTCATTTTTCAAGATTAGGTTGTTGTTATCATAATTAACATTATACCAACTAGCATTAAAAATGCCTTTCTTGAATCTGTGTGATTCTCAGTTTTTGTGTTGCCAGCTATGTAGAGCCTATTGTGTGGGGCGGTGGGGAATAGACAAAATATTGTTGAAGGAAGAACATTTTGGACATAAAAAGCATTATGAATCCTGGGTTTGTTGGAAGAAAAATCCGGTCTGGTTCCAAGCTAGGAGAAAGGCGCTGGGAATAAAATGGGGGCTGATTGGAAAGAAGGACTCTTGTTTCATGATGAGCAAAACCAACAACAGCATGCAGTTCTGGGACAGCTGACAAATTACCTTGATGAATGCAAGGATTTTTATATAGTTTGCAATATTTTTTTAATTTTGAGGTTTGTTTGTGTGCTTTTATTATTTGATTGGTGGTGGGTTAATCCTATGTAGGACATGATAGATTATGTCCTGTCCTTAACCCCACCAATCTTGGAAGGTGTTTTATATGTGAATAGATTGGCCCAGTCTTTTTGGGCCAATATTTTGGGCTCACAAAATATCCATCTGTTAAAGACTTCAGGTATCTGCTGGAGGCTGTTGGGGCAAATATCTTTGTTAAGATTTTTCTCCATTTCTACTTTGGGGAAATACAATATTCTGCCTCTTTTAATATTCTACAAACTATTTTATTCTTCCGGGGGTGGGGTTTCACCCAGGTTGCTGCCATGAGAGATGGGGTGGGGTGCAGTGGTAGGATTCAAAGATTTTTATCACCGGTTCAGTGGGCGTGGCTTGGTGGGCGCGCCAAATGCGCACTTTGCGCAGGTGCACCTACCAATTCACCTCCTGCAATCTTGCGCTCTCCCTGTCGCTTCAGCAGCTGCTGCACAGTACTCTGATGTACCGTGCAAAGCAGCTGCACTGCAAAAGCAGGAAATAAAGGTGAATATGGGAGCCCAGATGGGCGGGTGGGCCCAACAGCAAAGAGTGGTGAATAGAACCGGTTCGGTCTTCGCTACTCATCAATGCTACCGGCATCTGAACCGGTAGAGTACCACCACTGGTGAGGTGTAGGCTTTTCTTTTAATAGGTTTTATTATAGGGTAGGGTTTCTTAGTTTTGTAAGCTGCCCAGAGTCGCCTATATGTGAGTTGGGTGGGTATATACACTTATTTATAACTAAAATAAATAAATAAACATCAGCGTGGACTATGGAAAACTTTGATGCACCATTTTGGATTTTCTAATAGAGCTTTTGGTCCATCATTTGTAGAGTCTTTGCGTCACTTCAGAAGGAAAGTTGAAACATTCCAGGAGTAGAATGGCACTCACATAGTCAGATATGATTCCTGAACTGAGAACCAGAGGGAAGTACAGTGGCCCCTTCTCACACTTAATTACACCTTTTCTTTCCCCAAGTTATAAATTGTGCTGATCCTGGAGAGATTAGCAACGGGAAACGGAGCGTCTCAGACCGACATTTCTCCATTGGCTCTCATGTCCAGTACTTCTGTCATGAGGGCTACGTAGTGGAAGGGAGCAACACACTCACCTGCTACAACCGGGATACGGGCACCCCTAAATGGAGCGACCGAGTACCCAAGTGTGTCTGTAAGTAAAAGCAGGGGAAGGAAAAGGCAAATGGAGGGGAGGGAGAGAAGGACTGAGAAGAACTGGGAGGGTCTTTAAAGCAGCAAAGTACAGGACTGTACATTTTGACAAGAGTTTAGCTGGTCTGATTGGCTATAGGGAGGTTTCAACTTATGAGTGGTCACTTAGCAACTGTTCAAAGTTATGGTGAAGCTATCTTGGGGCTATTTACAACCTGGATTGAAGTTCTGATAGCCCCTCCCCCCATCACATGATGAAACTTTGGGGGCTCAGCAGCATGGCTACATTTACAGCCATTTGCATATCCTGCAGTCACATCATTGCATTTTGTTAGAGTGTGCACAGTGTGACTAGGTGAGACAATCCAGGAGCAAATGCAGTACAAAGAGGTTTGTATTTACATATAGTGGTTTTATCCCTACAAAGCATATATACATACAAGTGCTTTGATTCAGGCCTTGAACAAACAGCAATCAGTAACCAGCTACACCATGGAAGCATACATGGAGAGAGAGAGATACGCCCTCACAGGTCTCTCTTATATTACAGCCTCTTAAAGTGGTAGCAGTCAAATATCCCTGCTGACTCATTGCAACCATTGCATCATCAGTACAACACTACAGTATTACAACATTACAGCAGCTGGTCAGCTATTAAATCATCATTACCCTGACACATTTTAAGATAGTTTTCTCAAACATCAACACTAACTTTTGGTTTCTGGCAAAACTTCATTCATTATAAGCCTTTGGTTCATTTAATGACCGCAATGCTCACTTAACGACCACCACAAAAAGGTGGTAAAATTGGGTTGGTTATTTGACTGGTATGTTTTATGACCATTATCACTTGCAACCATGATGGCCGGGCTCCATGACAGTCATAAGTTGAGGACTACCTGTATTGGATTTTCTTGGTGTGATCCTCTAATTAATATAAGGCTCGTTCACTTCAGTATATTTTTTATGTGTTTAAATAGGAAGGGAAACTATGCCCTTTTCTCTAAGGATATCAGAAGCAGGAAATATATCACTGATCCCGTAGAACAAGCTTGCCAAGACCTGAGCAGCATAAAAACACTTTTAAGCTCCTGAATCACATCCCTACTTAAAGACATGTCAATACTGTCAGACGTTTCGCTTCTCATCCAAGAAGCTTCTTCAGCTCTGACTGGATGGTGGGGAATGGAAGGATTTATACTCCTTGCAAACAGCCAGGCATTTGCATTCTTTTAGTGAGCGAGTCAGTCGTTAAGGCCACCTGGATTTTATCTGTATCATCAGGATCACCTGAGTGATGCAAATGGATGTGGAGGCGCCTTTCTTAGAAGTGCTGAAAGGACGGTGGTGTAGATTGGAAATAGAGGACATCGCACCCTTCCTCTTCTGCTGAGAGAGGGCTGTTTAATTTTGGCATAGATGGCCCCTTTGACCCCTCTTTCAAACCAGTGGTCCTTTCTGTCCAAAATGTGGACCACTGTCTTTTAAGAGAGTCGTGACACAGTCACATTAGAATTCAATACTGCTCACTCCTGGAGTTCAATTGTGAGCAGCTCAAGGTTGACTCAGCCTTTCATCCTTCCAAGGTCGGTAAGACGAGGACGCAGATTGTTGGTGGCAATAGGCTGACTCTGTAAACCGCTTACAAGCGCCGTGAAGCAGTGCATACTGTAAATCCAAGTGCTATTGCTATTAAATGCAGATGAACTACTGAATCATGTTCCTGATGGGTTTGTTCTCCTATGTTGTGCCATGCATTTAGGAAGTGGTTGTTTTGCTTCACCAATGTACAGATCTGCACATGTCTCATGGCATGGTACTGCAGGTGGCTCAGTTTGTGTCTGGGTGTTTTATCGTTGCGGTGGACAAGCTTCTGCCTTAGTGTATTCTTGGGTTAAAAGCATGAAGGGATGTTGTGTTGGTTGAAGATCTCAAGCTTTTCAGGACGATCTTCCATTCCCCACCATCCAGTCAGAGCTGAAGAAGCTTCTTGGATGAGAAGCAAAACGTCTTCAAAGAAAAACAAGAAAGTCCAGTTGCCTCTTGAAAAAAGTTGCCTCTTGCACAGACAATAGACTGAATTTAATTCTGCTCAATATTAATTTTATTGCTTTATAAAAAAAAGCAGGAAAGAACAATTTTGATTAGCCATACTGGTAAGAATACAGGTTATATCTTATTTACATTTGATTTCTAATTTCTGATTGACCTCACATGGGCCATACAGGGACAGCCAAAGGGCTGGATGTGACCCGGGGGGCATAAAATGCCCAGGTCTGGCTTCTACTGTCTCCTCTATCAGTGATAGTCAACCTGTGGCCTCAGGGCCAAATGTGTTTCCTGAAACTCTTTGTGGCCCCATTTCCTTTTTCCAGTGAAATATGAGCCTTGCCTGAACCCCGGTGTTCCAGAGAACGGGTACCAAACTCTTTACAAGCATCACTACCAAGCAGGAGAGTCTCTGCGCTTCTTCTGCTATGAGGGCTTTGAGCTTATAGGAGAAGTGACAATCACCTGCATACCAGGACATCCATCCCAATGGACCAGCCAGCCACCCCTCTGCAAAGGTATGGGGTCCCTTTCCCCATCGAATATGGCTCTCACTCGCTGTTTTGTGACCCTCTGCTTTGTTTGCCTGACATTTTTCTTTAAATGGTCTCTTTCTCTCCACCAGTGGCCTATGAGGAGTTATTGGATGACCGGAAACTGGAGGTGAGTGGGAAGAAGCTTGGGAAGGGATTCTGGGAGGATGACAAGCATTGTGATTTTTTATTTTATTTTTTATTTATTTTATTTTGTCAAGTGATTATAAGATAACAGGTGTAAGTATAAACATAGTTATGAATACATGAAATGGGTACATATAAGAAAAATAAAAAGAAACAATAGGACAGGGATGGTAGGCACATTGGTGCGCTTATGCATGCCCCCTACAGACCTCTTAGGAAAGGGGTGAGGTCAATAGTAGAAAGTCTAAAGTTGAAGTTTTTGGAGTTTGGGGAAGAAACCACAGAGTCAGGTAGAGTATTCCAGACATTGACCACTCTGTTGCTGAAGTCGTATTTTCTGTAGTCAAGTTTGGTGCGGTTAACCTTGAGTCTGTATCTATTGTGTGCTCTTGTATTGTTATGGTTGAAGCTGAAGTATTCATTTGCAGGTAGGACATTGCAATGTATGATTTTATATCCTATACTTAGATCGGACCGAAGGCGGCGTAGTTCTAGGTTTTCTAGTCTTTATCATTATCATCCTCCCTCCCTCCCTCCCTCTCTTCTGCTCAAACAGCAGGTGGAAGTCGTAGCTAAGGGGACCAGGTGTGCCAGACCCTGTACCAGACCTCAGTAAACTCATGACTTATGTCCAATTGATAGGACTATTGCAGTGTGCTCTAAATGGGGCTGTCTTTGGAGACAATCCAGAAGGTGCAGCTGGTACAAAATGCAACAGAAAGATTTTTGCCAACACAACTCACCAGTATAGAATTGCACTTATAGTACAGTGACTGCATTGGTTGCCAATAGACCTGCAGATCCAATTCAACGTGCTGGTCACTACACTTGAAGCTCTAAAATGGTGCAGGATACTTCAATCCATGCCTTGTCTGAATGTAATCTGCCCATCTCATCCCTTCATTCAGAGGAGGCCTGGAGTCCTTCCCCTCTCAAAGACCCCGAGGGGGGACGGACATATCTGGTTTTCTCTGTAGTAGCTCCCATCCTATGGAATATTCTCTCCCAAGAAATACATGCAACTTCCACCTTGCTGTAATTCTAGAAACAGGTTACACCCATTTCTTTTTAATGACCTTTCAAACCCAGCTGTGGGCACCTATTTTGGATTTTATTTCACAAGTTATCTTTGTTTGTTTTTTTGTGGCTGTCTTTGACATATTCTAATTTCCTTATTGTTATACTTTTGGGTTTTGTTTTAGTTCATTTGGGATTGGGGTGGGCTATAGATTCTGAAAAATAAAATGAAATAAAAAGTTGCATACTACACGAGTCAAAAAGAGGGCTGTGAAAATATTTACAAGACCCCTGGACATAACTCCAACTCTCCTACCCTCAAAACGACGCTATAGAGCACTGCATATCAGAAAAACTAGACACAAGAATAGTTTTTTTCCTGCCATCACTCTACTAAACAAATAATTCCCTCAACACTGTCTAATTATTTACTAAGTCTGCATTACTATTACTATTAATCCTCCCATCCTTCCTTTCACCCATCTCCTCCCACTTATGACTGTATGACTGTAACCTTGCTGCTTGTATCCTAACAATTTTTATTGACTGTTTCCTAGTATGATTTGATTGCTTATTGTACTCTATGGCTATTGTTAAGCGTTGTACCTGATGATTCTTGACTCTTGACGAACGTATCTTTTCTTTTATATACACTGAGAGCATTTGCACCAAGACAAATTCCTTGTGTGTCCATTCACACTTGACCAATAAAAGAATTCTATTCTATTCTAAAAAGTTCAGTGGAATGTTTGATACACACACCTCCCACATTCCACCTTTTTCTTTCTTCTTGTAGTCACCCAGACCACAGATCCTTCCCACCAGATGGAAGGCGGCAACATTGCCTTGGCAATCTTCCTCCCCATCATTCTCGTCATCCTGCTAATTGGAGGCATCTACATCTACTACACGAAGTGAGTCATATCAAATTAATTTTTGTTTGCTTTACTCAGTGGGCATCTAAGTGCCATTAGACTCTGTGAGTTGATTCCAGTTAAGTCGCATTATTTATTTATTTAATTTTTTGTTTTGTTTTGTTTTGTTTTATTATATCTGTTATTTAGCCCATCTCCCCTACAATGTGACTATGGAAGACAGAGATGTTGTTTAATTGTAAATAGAGGCGAACTGGAATTTAATTCCATTTCAAATATTTTAACCTGAAAACCCTACACAGTTCAAATTCCCAGGAGCAAGGAGACAATTATAATAATTTGTCTACTTGGTGACATTGGAAATGCATTTTACACAGAAAAGCAGTTTTTTCCTTTACACACAGACACACACACACAGACACACACACACACGGTTTCTAAGTTTAAACTGTAGCATAAAAATGCCTTCCAGTCATGAACTTGAGTTATCTGGTTTTATATGAATACCTCACTGCTTTTAATTAAAACCATATATAATGCCTTCCCAACATACATTTAAAAGAGAGGAAAATGACTTAATACTGCAATTGTATAATCAGTTCAAGACCAAGATCATTTATATATCAAGTTATAATAAAAGCTCCCCATGTATGGCCAGAAGGAGCTTTGATCCTGCCAAATCAGCAAGTTTAAAGTTTTACACCTTCAAGAACAGGGTCTTCAATTCCCAGGCCATGGCCCACTCCTGGCGCTTGAGATGTTCGGAATCAGGCCATGGAAATCCCCCCACTGGTCCACAAAGCCGGAAAGGTTGGGGAACTCTGAATTCTAGAAAGTATTAGCCCCTGTCCATGCCTGCCACTAAGCATAGCTAGAGTATCCTACTGAATGTTTATCAGTTTTGTTTCTTTGAATGGCCTTGGTCTCAGGTATAAAATAAAGTCAACATCTGGACAAAAATGTGATTGATGGTTAGATTAATTTTGTTGTGATACTTTTGGCTGATACTTACTAAATAAGTAAAGCAAAAATGTGGACATTGTCACTGAAATTTTGTATTTTACTGCACCAAAACAAGTTGGAAGTCGCTTCCCCACCTTTTACCTCACACTCCCTTCTTTTCTTTACCTTCCTCCTTTCCCCCATTATCTTTGTTTCTCTTTGTATTTTATAATAAACTTGAATAATTTCTTTTTTAAAAAAAGAAAATGTGATTGAAATGTTGGATGGGCACAGAATATAGGAAGCTGCTTAATAGCCAATCAGACAGTTGGTTTATCAAATTCCCTCAGAGAAGGTCGTTGCATTTGAAAATGCTGTTGACCAATTCTGAACCATCCAAATGCAAAGTATATAATCTCCTCCACTGGGTTACTTCTGTAAGATACAATCCATGGAGCTGTACCATTAAAATGAATCTGATTTTCCAAACTGGTAAATGCTGATTGTTTCAATCCACTCTCTTCTTCTTTTACTTTCCTGCAGATTCCAAGGAAAAACTCTCTTTGGCTTCTCCTTTTCCAGCTCTCACAGCTACAGCCCCATCACTGTAGAATCTGATTTCAACAACCCTCTCTACGAGGCTGGGGTGAGCTGCAGAGGCTCAACCAAGCCATTGTTCTATAGTACCCCCCCCCCTTTTTTTTTTAAGAGCTCTGATTAAGGAGAGTTGACTTATTCCGGTTCTTCATTTTCCCCTCTCTCACTGCTGTTTTCAATCTCTTGCAATCCTGCTGCAGTTCTGTATAGATTATTTATCCCAGATTTGGGCTGTAAAATTAGAGTTAGCCATTAGATCTCTTGGAAGAAATATAGCGGTTCCTACCCATACTGCCATCAAGTGGTCATTTTGCAACCTGGATGTGTTTATTTATTTATTTTTATTTATTTATTTGATTTGCCAATTGTTTACAAGATAATAAGTATAAGTGTATACATAGTTGTGAATACATGAAATGGGTACATATAAGAAAAATAAAAGAATAAGAGAAACAATAGGACAGGGACGGTAGGCACGTTGGTGCGCTTATGCACGCCCCCTACAGACCTCTTAGGAAAGGGGTGAGGTCAATAGTAGACAGTCTAAGGTTAAAGTTTTTGGGGTTTGGGGAAGAAACTACAGAGTCGGGTAGAGTATTCCAGACATTGACCACTCTGTTGCTGAAGTCGTATTTCCTGCAATCAAGTTTGGTGCGGTTAACTTTGAGTTTGTATCTATTGTTTGCTCTTGTGTTGTTATGGTTGAAGCTGAAGTATTCATTGACAGGTAGGACATTGCAATGTATGATTTTATATACCATGCTTAAATCAGACCGAAGGCAGGCGTAATTCAAGGTTTTCTAGTTCTAGAATTTCAAGTCTGGTGGCATAAGGTATTCTACAACGAGTAGAGGAGTGGAGAACTCTTCTTGTGAAATATTTCTGGACTTTCTCAATTGTGCTAATATCAGATACGTAATGTGGGTTCCAGACTGATGAACTGTATTCGAGTATTGGTCTAGCAAATGTTTTGTATGCTCTAGTTAGTAGTGTGATATTACCAGAGAAAAAGCTACGTAGGATTAGGTTAACAACTCTTAATGCCTTTTTGGCTATGTAGTTGCAGTGGGCTCTAGCACTTAGATCATTAGAGGTGAGTATTCCAAGGTCCTTTACAGAGCTTGGGTCATCAACAAGATCTTGATTATTCAGCTTGTATTTTATTTTCTGATTTTTTTTGCCAATATGTAAGACAGAGCATTTATTTGTTGAGATTTGAAGTTGCCATTTGTTTTGACCATTCTGATACATAGTCAAGATCTTTTTGTTAGGGTAGCAGTATTGTCTGTGGTATTGAACAGCTTTACATCATCAGCGAAAAGAACGCATAATTGCTCTTAATATGATCACAGAGGTCATTTATGTAGAGTATGAAGAGAGTTGGTCCTAGAACACTGCCTTGGGGGACACCACTATTGACAGGTACAGAATTTGATAGGACGCTCCCAATTTTGACCATTTGTTGTCTGTTTGCCAGGAATGCTTCTATCCAGTTATGCAGTTGTCCAGAGATACCATAGGATTTTATTTTTAGGAGTAATTTGTCGTGTACCACTGAATCAAAGGCTTTACAGAAGTCTATGTAGATTGCGTCTATTGCTTTGCCCTGGTCGAGGTTGTGTCGTCCATATGTTTTTGCAGTGTAAGAGTTGCAGATTACAGGATAGTTTTTTTCTGAAACCAAATTGTTTATTAGAGAGTAGGTTGTTTGTCTCTAAGTGGAGGATGATGGATTGGTTAATAATTGATTCCATGACTTTACAGGTGATGCAGCATAAGGAGATTGGTCTGTAATTTTCAACTAGGCTTGGGTCTCCCTTTTTGAAGATGGGGATGACTGTGGCTTGTGACCATAGGTTAGGCAAGGAGCTGGTCCTGAAAGATTTTTCAAAGATTATGCTTAGAGGTTTGGCTATGGCAGTGGATAGCTTTTTAAAGAAGTAGGCACATATTCCATCCGGTCCAATAGATAGAGATGGTTTTAGATTGCGTAGTGCTTTTTCAACATTGTCTTCTGTAAAATCGATATGTATTAGATCATTGTGGTTATCTGTGGTATGGCTAGGAAATACTGGGCATGATCCATTGCTGTTTACAAATACTGAGCCAAAGAATGTGTTAAAGATGTTGGCTTTAATGGTGTCATCGTTGCAGTCTTTACCATCAGGTCCTATCAGGGGTGGGATGGACCTTGAGTCTTTTAGTTTGTTGTTTACAAAATTGTAAAAAGCACGGGTGGAATTGGTGCTTAGAAGGTTTTCCTCTTGTTTAATGTGATAATTAGTGCATTCGGTCTTTATCTGGTGGCATAAATTTTTGTATCGGCTTTTGAAATTGGCAATGTGACCAGATTTGTTTTTCGCCAGAGTGATCTCTTTTTGGATTGAAGTTTCCTTATTGTCATGGGTAATCTGCTTTTTGTTTTGTTTTGGGAGTTGTTGTTGGTACATATAGTTTGATGACTCTTTTGACTTCAAGTAAAAGTATGTTGTAATGGTCTTCAACAGTATTGCATCCAGTGAATAGAGATTGCCAATCAAGGGATGAGAGATCGTTGTCTATAAGATCATAGTTGCCTTTTTTTAAGTTACAATTGGGGATTACATCATTGTGGTGATTTTTGTGTGGGCGTATGTTGAGACAAAAGTCAATCATATTGTGGTCACTGCTGGAAAAGGGTTCTTTAGTTTGTATTCCGTAAATTAAATTCAAACTATTACAGAAGATGAGATCGAGGCAGTTGTTTAGTCTAGTGTTGTTGGTTACTAGTTGTTCCAGTCCCAGATTTGTAATAGCATTGTAGAAGGTTGCGTGTATGGTTTCAGTTGTACATTCATTTAGGGTCCAGTCAATATGAGGTAGATTGAAATCACCAAGAAAGATAAAAGGGTATGGGCAGGATGCAGCCCATGTTAGTAATGTATTTAGCTTGTTTACATGTTCGATGTCATAATCAGGTGCTCTGTAACATAGTAAGAATCGAATTGTGATATTTAAGGATAGTTCACAGATGATGGTCTCAGGAAGAGCAAGCTCCTGGGTAACTTGGATATTTTTTAGATGTAAGGACTTTTTATAGAAGATAGCAACACCACCTCCTCTACGAATTTCACGATCTGATTGGTAAACATGATAGTCTCTTACTGTGGTAATGGAGTCAGGGAGAGATGTATTGAGCCATGTTTCACAGACAAATATAATGTCGAATTTAGCCATATTTAGTAGAAGGAAAAATTCAGGTATTTTATTCGTGAGGCTTCTTGCATTGAGTAATTTGCATTTAAGGCCAACAGTAATCTGTTCATTACAGATTTTCTGCCGTTTCTCCCATAAGGGTTTCCCTTTAGCCACATTTCTACTGGTTTGAGAGAAATGGGCATACTTTTGCCCATTTCAATACCATTCTGAGTACAGGTGGTCCTTGACTTACGAAAGTTCATTTGGTGACCGTTCAAAGTTATCACGGCACTGAAAAATGTGGCTTATGACCATTTTTCACGGTTACGACCTTTGTAGCATTCCCATGATCATGGGATCAAAATTCAGATGTTTGGCAACTGACTCATATTTATGACCATTGCTGTATCCCAAGGTCATGTGATCTTTGTTTGAGACTTTTTGACGAGCAAAGTCGGTGGGGAAGCCAGATGCACTTAACAGCCGGGTTACTAATTTATCAACTGCATTCTTAACGACCGTTACAGCAATGGTCATAAGAAAAGTCGGAGAATGGGGCAAAACTCACTTAACAAATGTCTCACTCAACAACAGAAATGTTGGGCTCAACTGTGGTCATAAGTCGAGGATTCCACGTACTCCCTCCAATACCTCCACATACTGTCAGCAGTGATCACCAAAGGCCCCCTTTAGAGAAAAGGAAAGCATGCTAAGATGAATTCTGGTTTTATTTACTTAACAATGATTTACTGAATTTATCCTCTTTGGTGGGACTTGGCACATTGGATCAACCAACCCTGCCACAATCTTCTGATGTTTGGGTATAAAGTCAGTTAGGTGAAGGAAAAAGGCTGGTGAGATTCTGTCTCTAAATTAAGGTGTTTCCCCACCCCCTTTCTTTCTACTTAACAGGACACCAGAGAATACGAAGTTTCCATTTAGAAGACGTTAAGAGGATCTGCCATTCTTCTCCCAAACCCAACAAGGTCTGAGGATCAACGACTGAGAATGATTCCTGATTTGGAGGGAATAGCGGAAGGTGGTTTTTGGGAGGGGGCTAAGGGAAAATGGAGGGGAGAGAAGGAGTTTATCCTTTCTACCCCACAAATTCAGCTTTATCTCTTCTTCTCCATGTTGCTGCCTGACTGTCCACTCTCAGCTTTGGACCACTCCCTTCTCCCGTGTAAATACCCTCTTCAATGTGCCAAATGTGTTTCTCACACACACACATACACACAGAGTTATTATTCTGCTTTATCTGTTCATTTTATTTCTCTATTTATTTATTACGTTACACTTTTCCTGTTCCTTCATTTTAACGATCATTCCCTTAGTGGTTGAAAAAGGAGGAAAGGGTTGACTTCATCCCTTCTTCCATACTTTATCCCCCACTCCATTTTTAAGGAAGTGGGCCTGAGTTCTAAATGGTGCTGCCATTGGGGGGGAAAAAAGTATCTCTGTAAACAAGGCTGTACAGTAAGATCACTAAAACTCAATATATGTGGCTTACCACTAGGAGATATATTTAATCCTAAAATCAGTGGCAACCAGATGTGGGCAACAGAAAAAGCCAAATGCTGAGAGACATTAGAAAAGATATTGATCCCCAATCCTTAACATGAAAGCAAGTTTCATGTTCTTCAGGTGAATTTACCTTCATAAAATTGGGAGTACATTAGACAATCATAGAAATATAAGCAGGGTCATAAAATCATTGACTTCAGCTGTTCAGATTATATACCGTTGGAGTTTTGTAAGGTCTGTGTGCTGCAACATGCCCAATCAGAAAGCAACTAGGCTTCAATTTTAACAAATTTGTGGGGATGTTATAGACACACTTTCTCTAAATTACAGAACACCAATGCCTCCAGAAATAGATTGTCAGGTGTTATAGCCTGGTGCTGTTGAAATAACCTACAATGACAAAACAATGTAATCGTTTTACCAGATTTAGTCCTTTCTCGTACCATAATCTCTTTGCCCTCTTACTGCTTCTTACTCTTGTTCTATGCTTTGCCTAATATTACCTACCCCAAAATGGAACAGTATAATGGGCATGTGTGTAATGTTTGTAGAACCCCAGAACTAGGGGCAATGCCCAGATAAACACACACAGGAGTGCTGACTATCAAGGGTTTTCTACTTATATTTTAGTTATTCTTCCTCTAATCTTCTAATATTTCTCCCACTTCTCTGAAAGCAAAAAGAATAATAAAATAAAACCAACACAATGCAGATCTTGAAAAGAGAAGCTTCGTAGAACTTCAGTAAGCAAGCTTGGGCTTTTGGTTAGATATAAATATAATCACCCACAGACATCACTTATTTGTTTGTTAGGCTGTTTATCCATTCCTTTCCTCTTGAAGCGGCTTCTATAGCACCTACTCTTCCAATTTTTCCCTAGAAAAACGCTGTGGTAGGATTAGGATAAACATGATAGAAGGGGACTGGCCCAAAGTCATCCAGGCAACTTCCATGGCTGTAGGTAGAGTTGGATCTGTTCTCCATGATCCTTGTTAAATCCTTTTACCATTAGACCACATTGGCCCTTTATCATATTTTTAGCAGTACCGAACGGCTGTGGGAATCACTTTAGTTTTATATTTGAGATACAAATGTATTAAGAGTTGTCTCTTAACACAAAACCAGAAGACATCCCAGAATAAGTAATATGACTGTTCAACCATTATGATTGCTAAAAATTAATTTTAATAGTCCCCAAATCTTTTGAGGAGTGATTTCCCATGAAATTCATATGGCTGTTTGGATATGGAATAAAGCCTTTTAATAATAAAACACTCCTCTCTAATGATTAGGATCCATATAACTTTTAAAAGATAAAAGTGCATCTGATAATTTTATTTGCTTTTAAAGTTAACAAATCACTGAACATTACTAATTTTACATATGCTTATAAGGACAATATTTGTTATTTTTGAATTGTACTTTGCAGCCCTTTAAAAAAAAAAGAAAGTGTATATTTTTCCATTTGTCCAATGTACTGACCCAAATAATAAAATAGCTGGAGGTTTTGCAGCCTGATTCATTACAGTACCCTCTGAATGATAGAAAAGAGAGTAATGTAATTATGTCTGGAAAAGATCGATTTTCCTACTTCGCAGTATCTTAACAAGAAAATAATATGCCCACCTGGTATTAGACAATTGCTTTAAGGATTAAATAGTATTTCAGGATACAAATGGTTTATTGACAGCCTCTCTTGAATTAACACCACAGAAAGCCACTGGCTGCCTTGTATCTTCTTCAGGATGCTGACGTTTTGTGTGGCTCTTCATTTTAAGTATGACAACAGGAAAGATCCTTAGTGCCAAAATGTACGAAACTACACTTCTAAAGCTGTTTGAGAGAACTCATCTCTTCAAGAAACCCTCTTTTAGGACATGAGAGCATCTGAATGGAATTGCAGTAATCATCCTACTACACTGTAAGGTCTATAGGAAATGAGAATATTGTACCTAAAGCCCCTCGCTTACTATCAGTATGGAGCAGGACATAAAAATAGTACTTCCCAGCTCTTCCCTTGTCCCAAATAGTGAAACTGAGTTATTATATCAACCCTTCCCTGGTGGCCAGTCTTGTATTTTGGAAGAAGGTGAAAAGTATTATTTAGTCCAATTTTTGTAGATAACTTATCCTTCCTCTTTGTAGGTCTTTTATCAAGCTAGGAGGACAGTCCTGACACATTCCCACAAATGACAGTTTCTGGGAAATGCTCTCCTTTGCATCCCTAACATTTACAATTCTATTTTTTTGGGGGGGGGTGTCTTTGGTTACTCCCTTCCGCTCCTCCTCATTTGCTTTTATTTTGGAGCAATAAATAAAGCGCACCATTTGTAAAAGCTGTGGTGTCTGTATTTCTGTTACAGTCCAACAAAAAGTGAGTGTACTCTTTGTGTGATATTGGAAGAAATATCCATCTGGTTCAGTTCCAAGTGGGGAAAAAGACACTGGAAACATGGAGGCTGATTGGAAAGATGGTTTATTGATGAACAGGATCACATGGGTTTTAAGTCCTGGGCAGCTGACCACATGGAGTAGAGAGTGAGGGTTATTTATATCCTCTCTTGGGTCTTGCCCTTGAGCTTCCTGTTCCTGTGGCAAGGGCATGTATTCTATTGGTTGCTGTCAGGCTCCCATGGGACTATGCAGGGGTCATAGCTGATTTTGTAGGTTATCTCAGTGAAGCTTGGGCTGAGGCAACGAAGGGGCTTTGTTATGAGTTTCTATTGTGGATGAATTGCTTTGCCCTGAAGGATAATCCCATCATCCTGGAGCTGAAGGTGTTTTGTTTTGTAGATAGGCTGGCCCAGTCCTTTTCAATGGGCACCAAATATCTACCTGGGGCAGGGAGCTGAAGCTCTTGAGTTTCTGTCTTTAGAAACATGTTTCTCCTTTAGGGAAAATATAATATTCTGCCTTTTTAATATTTCCTAAAATATTTCATTCTTCTAAGAGTGGTGTGCTAACTTTCTACAGTGGCAATGGGCAAGTTTGTTCATCCAACTTAGCAAAGAAGTGTTTAGAGGCAACACACATGAAACGGTACTTTCACACCTGTTTTGTGTGTTTGTGTGCTTTGTGTTTTGAAATGGAGTTAAGGGGAGAAGCCAGTGGCTAATTGGGTGTTGAAAAAGGTCCAAAAGCAAAAGAATAAACACAGAAATCCAATGGTTTCTCAGTACTTTTTAAATAAACTTCAGCTCCTGTGACTCTTTTTTCAATGTCCCAAAAGTGCTTTTTTCAAGAGGCAACTTGACTTTTGGTTTTTCTTTGAAGACGTTTTGCTTCTCATCCAAGAAGCTTCAAAGAAAAACCAGAAAGTCCAGTTGTCTCTTGAAAAAAGCACCTTTGGGACAACTATGACCTGGATGACCGAGAATCTCGACAGACATTGTTCTTTCAATCAACTAGAAATTGCATCAAGCAGCTCATAGGCAAAAATAAATAAATAAATTTAAAAAGCAACCTGTCCCTTTAACAGAATTTAAGATGTATTGAGCTAACAGTCATTTATGGAAAGGAACCTAATCAGCTGCTAATGGTTGTGGATAAAAATGAGAAGAGGTCGTTTGTTTGAAATGTTAGCAACACATACTCAAGGTGGGTGGTTCTACAACTACTATGCCACTTATCTATTTCTGGCTCCTACACCTATCTTTTGGGCCCGCATTTCCACATCATTTTTATTTGTGCATGATCTATGGAGCGCTAGGTGCTCTCTGAGCTTGTTTTCTTGCAGATATTTCATTACCCAACTAGAAAACATCAGTGCTAATGAATGTGAGATTTTCTCCCTGTCTATACCTTTACACCTAAAACTCATGGTGTTATCTAGTAGGGTAAAGAAACAACAAAACTAAGCACCAAGGATTTCAGGGCTGTCAAACTCATGGCCCATGGATCGGATGCGTTATGCGCTGGCCACGCCCACACCCAGTTTAGCAAAGGGAAAAAAGTCATGATACATCACGTGAGGTCATTCTGACATGAGTTTGGCACCCCTGCCATAGAATATTCTCTTTGTGCCTGATCTGTTAGCTTAATCATTATAGCCATGTTCTAGAAAATCATTGGTAAACATGACAAACTGTCGCTGCTTCGTTAGTTGACAATGTATTTTTTTTTAACTTCCTTCACCACAAGCACTTTAATTCAGATTGAAAAGGCAAATGCTTTGGTAGGGAAGTTGTCGTCTATTAAGGTAAAATAAAGCCACCTTCACTGAGATCAAATCCTGATGATGACACAGACATGTCTATATATGGGTGGTTCCTTTTACAATTCAGAAGTGATTACTACTGCCTTTTTAAGGAATAGTTCCAATTTGGCAGTTTCTCACTTTAACTTTCAGCTGTTGAGTTCTCCTTCGAGGGTCCCAGCCAAACGTGAGGGCTGGTAATAGGGGTGGCTGTTCTATAACATGGCTGGCTCAGGAATTCTGGGAGTTGAAGTCCACAAGACATGAAAGGGCCATGGTTCCCCACCCCTGTTACAGAAGATCTCTATCTATTGAAACCAGAAGCCTATATCAAATAAAACTTTGTTCTGTTAAACATCTGCTTGTACAATAAGAATATAGATAGTCAGGGGTGGGCTGCTGGGAGTTTGCAGGGGTTCAGGAGATCCTCTAAGATTCTGCACAGTTCGGAAATCCCACTCCTGGCTGCCCCCCACCCCACCCCAGAGTCCCCACGTGGCCTGTTTTGGATGAAGGTAAGTGCAGGGCACTCACGGAAGCTCAGGGGGGGCAAGAAACAGGCCTCCCAGAAGTTCAGGAAGGCCGGAAACGGGTCCATTTCTGGCTTCCAGAGAGCCTCCAGAGCCCAGAGAGGGCAAAAATGCCCCCCCCCAACTGCTGTGGTGCAGGAGGCCGATTAGGCCACGCCCACCATGCCCACCCCCACCCAGCAACCGGGCAGAGAAGCCGTTGCTAACATTTTTGAAGCCCATCCGTGCAGGTACTCCTTGACATACAGCCATTCATTTAATGGCCAAAGTTATAATGGCAGAAGCTTACAACTAGTACCCACAACTATAGCGGCATCCCCATGGTCATGTGATCACATTCAGGCCGTTGGCAATTGGTGTGTCTTTACAACGGTTGCAATGCCCTGGGGTCATGTGATCACCATTTGCCACCTTCCCAGACCTGATCAGCAAAGTCAATGGGCAAACTGGATTTACTTAACGTCCGTGTGATTCATTTAACAGCTGCAATGATTCACTTAACAACTGTGGCAGAAAAGATAATTCACTTAATTATCTTACTTAGCAATGGAAATTCTGGTTCCAATTGTGGTCACAAGTTGAGGACTACCTGTACTGAAACAAAAAAGCATACTGAATGAAGATTTTGCATAATCGTATTTAGGGAGGCTGTGTCCTGGGGTAGTACACAGAATAAGTGTATCTTTTTATTTAATTGGATTCATATCCATTTCCTTTCCTGATAATATAAGATTATAAAATCCATTCTCTAGCAAGAGACTCATAACTTCATCACAGGGCTCACTGCAGAGGAGAAAGATGCAGTGGTCATTATGTTCATTTTGATTATTGTATCACAGCAAACCATGATTTATCAAAGTTAAAATAAAACATGACAGCATAATGTATGAGCCCAGTCAGTATAGTGTGTTGTATCTTAATGGACCTGAAAAATTACACATCTTAGCGACAAATCCAGTTTCTCTTGTAGCAGTGAACAAAAAACCCCATGCTTTTAGCAGAAATTACCTCATTTATACAACATTTAAAAGTGCATGTTTCTTCTAGGGCAATGTTTCTCAACTCTAGCAACTTGAAATGTAGACTTCAACTTCCAGAATTCCCTAGCCAGCATGCTGGCTGGGGAATTCTGGGACTTGAAGTCCACATACCTTCAAGCTGCCAAGGTTGAGAAACACTGTTCTAAGTCATAAGAAAAATCTCCAGAAACATTGTAAGAGTCAGCACCCACCCACCCGCCTTGAGAATGAAATATTTTGGGGTGGCGAAACAAGGACAAGTAGAGGTGCAGAAGCCCGTCTGCGGTTTCAGCTTATCTCTTCTTGCGGTTGGTGCGATCCCTAGAGGATACTTGAATCCCGGAGAGATTCGTGTCGGTGTGGGGGAAACTCGGGCTGCAGTGTGGGGAAGGCAAACCCCCAGCAGCGAAGAGAAGACCTCCAGAGCCCAACGTGCAAGAGACAGCCGCCTGTCAATGGCGGCTCCAAAGTCCGGATTGCCTCCGATGTGAAAAGCGAGTAAGTGACAGTTCGTAAGATCGGCGGAGAAAAGGGTGGTAGGAAGAATTTAATGGTGGAGAGGAAGATCAGCAAGTGATTTTTTGTGCTAGTGTCTGTCGGAAACCTGAAAGAAAAGCGGCTAAAAAGCGAAGGCTAGATAAGCGAGGGCGAAAAGGTTCGGCAGACTGAAGTGAAAGTGTGGATTACAACGAACGAAAGGGGAAGACTGCGAGGTTAGGAAAATACTGTTGGAAAGAGTCGGAAAGTGGTGGAGAATTTTGAATACATGAGTGGACTGTTACTTTGATGGACTTTCCAGGATAAACCTTATTAAAGTAAAGACGTGAAGAGGAGCGAGGCTGGTGAAAAAGAGATAACGCGGTGCCATACGAGATACATAGAAACTCTGAAGTCATTGCAACAATATATCAGACACTATCCGTTTAACAGACCTTTTAACCGATCCTGAGGAGAACTCTATCTTATTCTATGCTATCTGAAGTGGGGGTCGTACGTGAAGGAAATCAATATATTGAACTTAGGAACTTTTTTTTAAAAAAAAAAGTAATTTGGAACTTTCGGAAGAGACTGATTGCTGGCAGCTATTATTCAGCACTTTTTACCTCCCTGCTTCCGGTGTGCTTGAAGAAAAAGTGCAGAATCCTAGAAACGGTGGACTAAAAACTGACTCTAAAATCCCATCTTCTTATTGCTCTCCCCTCTCTCTTTTCAGGGATTTGAAAAAAGGAATATCTGTATTATAGGAGATTTTAACTCTATTGCTGATTACCAAAAGGACCATAGTAATGCGAGGAAGAACAAAAAAAGGAAAAGAGAGTTTCCTAAGACATGTAAGGAAATGATGAAAGAGTTAAATTTGGTGGACTTATGGAGAAGACTATACCCCGAAGAAAAACAATTCACATTTTACTCTAACCCGCATCAAATATGGACAAGAATTGATATGGCGTGGATGAACGGGGAAATAGCAAACGAAATAAAAGGAATCGAAATTTTACCAAATGAATGGGCAGATCACAACCCAATTCAAATAACTTGGAAAGGTAGGAAAAAACCAAAGAAAAGATGGACATTAAACATCCAATTAATAAGAGAAAAAGAGTATACAAATAAACTTAAGGAGGAATTAAACTATTTTTTAAAGGAAAACGATAATGATGTAACCTCGAAACAAAATATTTGGGATACACTGAAGGCAGTAATAAGAGGTATAACAATCTCTTATAATGCTATGAGAAATAAAGAAAAGTATGCTCAACAAAATAAATTACAACAACAAATTAAGGAATTAGAAACCCAATTACAAAAGACCCCTAAAAATTAAAGAGTACAAAATCAGATAATAACAGTCAAACATAATTTGAATTTATTTGAACAAGAGAAAATGATAATAAATTTGAAAATGACTAAACAAATTTACTTTGAGCATGCTAATAAACCAGGGAGATGGTTATCCTACAAATTAAAAAAAAAAAGAAAGAAAAGAGATTGATATACCAATTGACGAGAAGGGAGACATACAACAAGAGATAGAAAAGAAAAAAGACATTGCACATAAATACTTTGAAGAGTTATACAAAAAAGAAGAAGTCAATGAAGATAGAATAAGAAATTACTTAGATGAAATGAAAGATAAAGTAATTGGAGATGAATTGATAGAATTATTAAATAAAAATATTACTTGGTCTGAATTGAAATCAGCAATAGAGAATCAGGGGAATAATAAAATCCCAGGGCCAGATGGGATCCCGGGAGAATTATATAAGGCAATTGCGGAACAAATTGGACCTCTTATGATGGAAGTGTTTAACGATGTCTTATTAGCAGCCAAGATGCCGGACTTGTGGAGGGGAGCATTGATTTCGCTGATCCTGAAGGAGGAATCTGACCTTAGATATATTAACAACTACAGACTAATTTCACTCCTAAACACTGACTACAAAATATTTACCTCTATCATAGCTAACAGATTAAAATGAATTTTAAATTTATATATACATGAAGATCAAAATGGATTTCTCCCGACTAGACAGATAAGGAACAATTTAAGAACAGTAGTAGATGTTTTAGAATTCTATGAAGCCCCCGAAAAACAAACTGCACTTATGTTTTTAGATGCAGAAAAGGCATTCGATAACCTAAATTGGCAATTTCTAATTCAAAAAATTTATAATATGAATTTAGGCACTAAATTTGAAAACATCATAACAACAATCTACGATACACAGCAGGCTAATATCATAATAAACGGGGAATATACTCGCCCAATAAAAATAGAAAAAGGAGTTAGACAAGGTTGCCCACTCTCACCCCTCCTCTTCATATTCACTCTAAAAACATTATTAACACGAATTAGGCAAAATCCAGAGATTAAAGGATTGAAAATTAAGAAAGAAGAATACAAACTGCAAGCATTTGCCGATGATATGGTCTTTTTTATGGAGGAACCAATAGAAAGAGGACAAAAATTGATAAATGAACTAGAACAATTTGGTGCGGTAGCAGGACTTAAAATTAATAGGAAGAAAACAAAACTAATGACTAAAAATTTAACAGAAGAACAGAAAAAAGATTTAGAAGAAGTCATGGGAATACAGGTAACAAAGAAAGTTAAATATTTAGGAATATGGCTAACACCACATTGTAAGACACTTAAAGAGAATAATTATGACAAATTGTTGCAACAAATAAAGAAAGATCTAGAATCATGGGGTAGGCTGCAACTTTCACTATTGGGCAGGATTGCTGCTATCAAAATGAATATTCTACCAAAATTTTTATACTTATTTCAGACGATTCCAATCAAACTACACAGAAATTTTTTTGAAGAACTTAACAAAATAACTGAAATTTATTTGGCAAGGAAAAAAATCTAGAATAAATTTAAAGACATTGCAGGATTTGAAGAGCAGGGGAGGATTGGCACTTCCAAATTGGGAATTATATTATAAGGCAGCCTCCCTAGTATGGTTAAAAGATTGGGTGAATTTAATCAACAAAAGAACGCTATTGTTAGAAGGCCACGATTTGCAAAGAGGGTGGCACGCCTTTTTATGGGAAGTAGGGAAAGTCAGACATATTTCCACAGACATTTAATTAGAGATTCACTATTAACCAATTGGAAAAAAATACGGAAAAAACACTATCAAAAAGTACCGATTTGGTTATCGACAATGGAGGCAATGACTCATCCAAACAATTTGGACATTACCAAAATGATCAAATATAAAGATTTATTGGATCCACAAGGAAATTTGAAAACACGACAAGAGCTGCAAGAGCGGGGATTTAAAATAGATCAGTGGCTATATCTCCAAATTCATAGTAGATACAAACAGAATAGAAAAGAATTCGGAATTAACAATAAACTCCAGCAATTAGACAAAATTTTACTAGGATCAGACAAGAAAAATATAAGTAAATTTTACAATTATTTATTAGAAGTAGAATTAGAAGAAGAGACAGTTAAAGGGAATATGATAGCCTGGAGTAGGAACATAGGACGGAGTATCACACTAATAGAATGGGAAAAGATCTGGAGTAGAAACAATAAGATCACCAAATCGGCAGCATATAAAGAAAACGCTTATAAAATGTTTTACAGATGGCACCTTCCTCCCTCGAGATTAGCGAAGATGCACCCCAACACAAGCCCGAAATGTTGGAAATGTAAAAGAATAGATGGAACCTTCTTTCATATGTGGTGGTCTTGTAAAGAAACCCAAAAATACTGGCAGAGAATTAGAAAATGGCTAGAAGATATAACAAAAGAACAGATTGAGTATAAACCAGAGTCCTTCCTGTTAGGGATTTTCAATAAACAGCTACCTAAAAAAGTGAAGTACATAACAATACACATATTAACAGCGGCCAGACTAGCATTTGCTCAATGTTGGAAACTACCTCACATACCTACAGAACAGATGATCATCCAAAAAAATCTCAGATTGTGCAGAAATGGACAAACTAACTCTAGCCTTAAAAAATAAAGATTCTTCTATATATTTTAACTATTGGAATTGCTGGTATAAATGGTTAGATCAAAGATAGACTTTGTATTGTAAGGTAAAAAAGAATAGGACAAATCTATATGAGTGATATATAAACATATATATGGATGAGATGTGCGTTTATGGCATGTCAAGAAGAGAAAAGATCTTACAAACTGTCGAAAATGAGAATGTTTTTAAGTGTTTATTTTTCCTTTATTTTTCTCTTTTTCTCCTTTTTTCTTTTTCCTTTCTTTTTTCTTATCTCATTCTTCTATTCGTGTATATGTTGTTGATTTGTTTTTAATTGTAAAATCAATAAAAAAATTTTTTTTTTAAAAAAAGAGAATGAAATATTTTGGGGGATATTAAAAAAGGCAGGATAGAATATTTCCTCTAAAGGAGAAATGGGGAAAAAAATCTTAAGGGAGGCAGAAACCAGTCCCAGTCTCCCTGCTCCAAGCAGAAACTGAGAAGGCCAGCTTTTAAAAATACAGATTTGGTAATCTATTCAGAAAGACTGGGTCAGACTGAAACTTCAGATAAGCAATAAGCCAAAGATTGACAAGATATCTAGCATTTGCATGTCCCCTTTTGCCTATAGTGCCAGCCATGACCCCACATGACCCCAAAGAAATCAAAAAGGCATAAAAACCTACCCTGCTATCTACTCCATTTTGTCAGCTGTCCCAGAATTGCATGCTCTGTTGGTTCTGTTCACCAATAGAATCTTTCTTTCCAATCAGGCTCCATTTTATTCACAGCTTGGACCTGGACCTGGATATTTCTTCCAACACCATATTAAGGGAAGACTTTAATGACACACATTTTGAGCCCTCTAGTCTAGATCTTTTCATCAGGCAAGATGTTGTTAAAAATAAGTTTCCAACAGCTAACTTCATGCTATTATTTTAAGGGAGATTCCCCACTTTTCTTCATCCTGCAACCCTGAAACATCACACTACAAAACAAAGTTGTCTGCTGTATTCACATATTGTAGTAAACCATTATGTGGTTTGTCTGGGTTCAATTGAGCGTCTTGTATATGTCTATACTTTATTGATTTATTGACTAAACCAAAATTCACACTATCCAAATATATTCTATTCCAGCATCAACTTAAAAAGACAGCCTCCCCCTCCCCTTTGTAATTATCCTATCCTTATGAGTCCTCATTTTAATACTTCTCATTATATTCTCTGAAATACAATACTGGTACTTTAGAGTCTAGACCAGGCTTGTCCAACCTGCGGCCCACGGGCCGTATGCGGCCCAGGTTGCCTCGTAATGCGGCCCAACGCCCACCCCAACCTTCATGAAAGATCCAGCAAGGAGGAGGAGGAGAGGCAGGCGTGAGGCGGGGCGAGGCGAGCAACAGAAAAGGCGGGCAGCCGCAGCCCAAAAGGCCCGCCCTGGCACCTCCTGCTGTTGCCGCCGCCGCCGCCACTGCTGCTGCATTTGTAGGAGGAGAGGTAGGCGAGAGGCGGGGCGAGGCGAGCAACAGAAAAGGCGGGCAGCCGCAGCCCAAAAGTCCTGCCCCGCCACCTCCTGCTGTTGCCGCCGCCGCCACCACCACTGCTGCATTTGCAGGAGGAGAGGTAGGCGCGAGGCGGGCGAGGCGAGCAACAGAAAAGGCGGGCAGCCGCAGCCCAAAAGTCCCGCCCCGCCACCTCCTGCTGTTGCCGCCACCACCGCTGCTGCTTCTGCCCCCGCCGCCGCTGCCACTGCTTCTGCCCCCGCCGCCGCCGCTGCTTCTGCCCCCATTGCCGCTGCCGCCGCTGCTGCTTCTACCCCGCCGCCACCGCCGCTGCTGCTTCTGCCCCCACCACAGCTGCCGCCGCTGCTGCATTTGCAGGAGGAGAGGTAGGCGTGAGGCGGCGACTTCTTCCCCCTCCCGCCACCCCGCAAAATTTGGCCGGAAAATTAATAAAAATAAATAATTTGCAGGAGGAGAGGTAGGCGTGAGGCAGGCGAGCTTCCCCCACAACCACCCCAAAATTTGGCGGAAAATTATAAAATAAAAAATAAATAATTTTTAATAAATAATTAATAATAAATAATAAATAATTTTATTTTATTTTATTATTTATTTTATTTTATTTTATTTTATTTTATTTTATTTTATTATTTTATTTTATTTTATTTTATTTTATTTTATTTTATTTTATTTTATTTTATTTATTTTATTTTATTATTTATTTTATTTTATTATTTAATTTAATTTAATTTAATTAATTATTTAATTTAATTATGTGCGGCCCAAACCAAATTTTCATCTTCTAATGTGGCCCAGGGAAGGTGAAAGGTTGGACACCCCTGGTCTAGACTCTAGATCACCCATTGCATTAAATAAATAATTCTTTGTACCTACGGGGAATCAATTTATTCAGTTTTACTCCAGCAACATCTTTAGCCTTTATATGGCACACATTTTACATATTTGTAAGGAGGCATTTATCCAGATAAATACAGTAGCAATCTCTAATATTTTTAGGGGAGCAGACCTATATCTGTAAAATACAGTAAATTTTTCTCCATGTAAGAAAGTGGGAGGAAAGAAGTGCTGTGTTGAGTCATGCTTTCAGTAGTAAGCAAAAAAAAAACCCCATCTTAATTGCTAATATGATATATGACTTTGTAGTTGTACTCATGAAAACGCACCAGACAAATTTTAATATTTTTGAAAGGAAAACAAAAAATGCGGCCAAACTATTCTGACTGACCATACAGTATTTCTATTTATTGATAGAACTGCAATCAGAATAGCTCAACTGCAGCTGCTTTTGGAGTTTAAGGTTATTTTCATAGTAATTACAAAGTTTATTCAGAGAAGGTGGAGCTTAGAGACAGAAATCAAGCAGAACATACTGTAAATAAGAAATCCACACAAGAACTAGTTAACTAACTATCTGAGGTCTAGCTTCCTGTTTCCTGTAAAGACAGCACGATATTTGCCTCTTCCAAGCCCACCAGCAAGGAATAGAAAGCTATCTGGTAAACTGCCTCTAAACATAGAGGTTCTATTAAATTGTAATATTTTTCTTGCAAAAAGTATATGAATTTATGGCTTGTGACAAGATAAAAGTTTAGGGCTTAGAATTATTGAATTCCCCCCTCCTCTGTTCAATATCTTTTTAAAGATAGGTAATTCTTACCATTGCTGTAGATAAATGTTTCTCAACTGTGGCAATTTAAGATGGGTGAACTTCAACTCCCAGAATTCCCAAGCCTGCTCTAGGTCATACATTATTTATAGTATACGTAGTAGTTAAGGCAGCGTTTTTCAGTCTTGGTAGCTTGAGGATATGTGGACTTCAACTCCCAAAATTCCCTTGCAAGGTTACTTCCCATTGTAGCTTACAACCCTGTGATTTTCCTTCCAATGATTAGTTATTATTATTTAGAAATGATTTCTACATTTATCCATTTCGAGCCTTACATTCTAGACCTCTTGTCTTTTCACTCCCATTGCATATGAGCTGGGAATTACGGGAGCTGAAATCCAACTAGCCGGAAAGCATTGAGTTGGGAAGGGCCTCTTAGATAGTGTTGGTGTTAGATTGGTTCACTCCTCCCCCAGGGCAGCGGTTTTCAACTTGGCAACTTGCAGGTTTCAACTCCCAGAATTCCCCAGTCAAGGATTCTGGGAGTTGAACTCCATACATCTTCAAGTTGCCAAGGCTGAAGAGCACTGCTCCAAGGGGTGCAACCGGTACCTTTAGATTGACTCATAACTGTTAATTTACACTTTCCTGGTGTGAGGTATGTGGGATCAAGAAGGGAGAGGCGGGTGGGTGATCGCTGCCAGGGCAGGGGAACAAAAGAGAAGCTTCGTGTGTGTGTGTGTGTGTGTGTGCGCGCGCGCGCGTGTTTGTGAGCGCCCCCAAAGGAGACCACACACAAACTACATTCAGTCGACAACCTGCTTCCTGGGGGTATGCCCTCCCCCGAATCGTGGTTTCTTTACTTTGGGGGATTCGCACAACGTGCTGGCCTAAAACGTGGCTGGCGTTGCAAAGCTAAGGATCAATTCAGTGTTGTCCATCCTGCCAGCGGGTGCTTGCGCAGGAGAGCTGCAGCAGGACTGCAGTCTGGAGAAAGCCCTACCTGCAGAAAACCAATTGCAGAGGGCTGGATGGGAGACCTCCCCACCTCCCGTTCCTCTAATCTTTCGGGTATTTCCTGTTGTTCCAGATTAAAACGCAGGGTTTCCCCCCCCCTCCTTTAGGTTTTGGGCTATTTTCTTTCGTTCGTTCGTGGTTTTTTTTGTTTTTTGTTTTGCTGCCGAGGAGGCGGAGAATCTGGGCCGGAAGCCGAGGAGGGAGGGGGAAAATCCGTGGGCCTTTTTCAGTCACGCCTGCGCGGTCGCCTCCTCCTCCTCCTCCTCCTCCTCCACGAGCTCCGTCTTGTGTCACGGGCGCTGACGACAGCAGCCGCCTCCGCATCCCGTCGCCATGGCAACCTTTTTGTTGCCTCCAACGCTCGAGTGGTCCAGCCGAGGAGGGGGGCAGCAAGGGCGGTATATAGACAAGGCTTGGGTGGGGGGGAATCAGGGAAGGAAACTCCAGTTCCCCACCCAGAAAAGAGGAAGGCTGGAGAAATCCTGCGGGAAGGAGAGGAACTGAACCAGGAGGACCGAAGCAAAGAGATTTATTATATTGTTTAATGTAAATTGTACAGACGCTGCTTTTACAGAGTGGGCTACTTGGAAGGAGGAGGGGAGGAAGAAAAGGCAAACCCACCTGGAAAAGGAGAAATCCTTAGCCTTCTTCCACAAGGGAGAGAGCAGATTTCTTGACAAAGAAGAGTTGGGGGAACTGTCCTGAAAGTCTCTGTTGAAAAACAGCACTGACTGGTAATGTTTTCCATCTTTCTTTTACAAAACTGGGCACTGAGGATTAACTGGACTTGGCATTGCAGTTTTTGTAAATTCAGAAATAGTTATTTCTCAGGTGGGGCCTTGGGGAGGAGAAGGGGATATGAGGAGAAATGAGGAATTGAATATTTGGGAGTGGGATGGCCTTTGAGACTGGAGAACATCCAATGAAGGAATTGGGGTGTGTGTGTGAGACTGAGCTGCCCATAAATGCAGAGAGGGGCACATGCTTATAGATATATATACATATAGATAGATTATATAAGTTTAATAAATACATTGTGATTAGTTGAGGTGGGGAGCAGATCAACTTGTTTTAAAATTGTGGCCCAAGTATAGTAGCTACCATGCCGTTACAAGACTTGTGGCCATGTTCTGTACAAAATATGAGCAGAGAATTTGCTCAGTTGCTGTTAGAGACCATGTCAGTAGCACAACTCAGCTAAATCTTGAGTAGATGGGTTCTGAAGGAAGGAGAATTGGAGATGAAGCATTATTTAAGGGCTGCTAAAAAGAGTTCAGAACTGAAGCCAGATATGGTATGCTTTGAGAGGGATGGAAAGGGAATTGTGACGGGGGAAAATGTCAAAATGGAGTGAGAATGACTGCTCAAAAAGTTATGGTAAACAAAGGAGATGGATTTTGGCAAGGCTCTGCTGAGGTGAGTGTGTTCTCAAACTAGCATCTAGAGCACAAAGCTGAAGGAGATGGGAAGCTGACGTTGGTCAAGCTTACATTTACTTTGTTTTATTTCTTACAACGTTTATCATTTGCTCAACATTGCAGGGATAGCTATATGTAGGGAAACCATGTATAATTCAGGGGTTAAAATCAAGCATATATCTATCTACAAGTGCGTACAGTCTGCATCTTTTAAAGTTTGAAAACTAGGTGATTCAGCATCATACACATGTATCTGTGGGGGAAAAGTTTGAAACCGGGAGGTTTTGAGGGAAATAGAAAATGAAAGAATAAAGTAGCTGGCAGCTAAAATCAGAATACCCAATGAGTTTCTGCAGATGAAACTAGGAGGCAAAACCAGGTAGGGAAAACAACATAAGTAAAATTGGAAATGGTCATTTTAGAACCAGCATATTTATTAGGTCACCCTTATTTCACTCCAAATGCAAGCATACCTGAATTGAAAAGAGGAGACTATTTTTCAGAATTTGGGCTGTGGGATTATGATACAATATACAAGTTTCAAGGTAAATGAGAGGACAAATAGGCTTGCTACACTATATCCTATTCTTTTATATAAAGAACTCTAATATCATCATATTCTTAAACCTGCAATTCTATCCTGAAAAACCTTGGGACATTCAGAGACATCATCTGTATCCCATCAACACACCAGATAGCAATAGAAATCCCGATCTTCCTTTTAGGAAAGGAAGGGGTTGTTTTTTTGTTTTTTGTTTAGTTTAGATCCTTAGTTAACAACTGGGATAGGGAAGCAGAACCTATGGGAAACAGTGAATGCAAACTCGACTTTTCTTCTCCTGGTAAAAGGTGAGGAGAACCTATGATACCAAAACAGCCTCTCTCCCTTTGCACCAATCTTGAGGGAATATGAGTCACAATTTAGCACCAGAACTTTCCCCACCCTAATTTTTGAGCCCATGGCTGTGGTGGTGACAGAGGGTGGGGTGAGAGAAGTGATTGAGAAATGCGCATTAACAATCCAGGCTGGGGCGAATCCTAGGAATAGTAGAGAATCCACTGCCCCTTTAAGAGGCTGTCTTCTCCCTCCCCCATCATCTCCATCATCCCCCACCCTCCTGCGCATTATTCCTGCAGCATCATAGTTTCTAGTTCCTTCCTCCCCTCCCTGTCTAGCCTAAGAAGCAGGGGTCCCCTCTGGATGTCAGCAGCTTCTGGAGAGCTCCAGAGGAATGATTGAGGTAGGATATGGGAAACTATTTAGCTTTGCAGAGAACTTGCTGATGTTTGGGATGACATCTTATTTCAGGCCTTCGTGTACTTATTCCTGCCTGTTCTTTCTCCCTCCATTCCTTCTACTCCAATGCCAGTTTTGTCCTGCTTCATCACATCGTTTGGGCTGCAGCTGATTCATCCATTGATTTTGTTGGCTCCAAAATCTATTTCTAACTCTCTCTTCTTCCTCATTTCGTATCTCTACAGGTCCCATGTTCCTCTCTTACAGCGAAATAATTTGTTAGAATAAAATAAGAAACTTTGCACTTGTGGGGCAGGTCAAGTTTAAGACACGAGAAATCAGAATATTAACCTTTAATTGTTAAAGTGTACTTTGCTTCTTTTCTCCCACTCTCTCTCCTCCCCACCCCACTCCTTAGCTGTTATGTATGCTGAACCATCCACCATGAATTTCCGGAACCATGGGTTCTTTCGCCGTTCTCCACCCACTTCAGTGGCGAAGCCATCTCCTGTTGCTGGGAACACATTGTCGGTCTTAGGAGGCATTGCTCAAATCTCTCCTTGTCTCTATCTTTGCTCTGGCAATGCTGCATCGAATAGACACATGGTGTATTCCCGGGCAGTGACCTGTGTAGTAAATGCTACCATGGAAATCCCCAATGCCAACTGGCCAGATATTGACTATGTGAAGGTGCCTGTTCCGGACCTCCCTCACGCTCCACTGTCTTTGTACTTTGACTCCGTGGCTGATAGGATACACCAGACAGGGAAGAAGAATGGAAGAACTCTAGTCCACTGCGTGGCAGGTGTCAGCCGGTCTGCCTCTCTCTGTATTGCTTACCTAATGAAATATCATCGGTTGAGCCTTTTGGATGCTCATGAGTGGGTGAAGAGCAGGCGACCGGTTGTAAGGCCCAATGTAGGTTTCTGGAGACAGCTCATTGAATATGAACGCAAGCTGTTTGGCAAGAACACCGTCAAGATGGTGCCTTCACCCATTGGGTTGGTTCCAGATGTCTATGAAAAGGAGACCCGTGGGCTGGTCCCCTTGTGGAATTTGAGATAAAGACTATCATTGAAATGGGCTATGGGCCACCTTAACTTAGAATGAAAAAGTTCCATCATGTTAGGATGTTTAACAGGACTGTTCAATGTGGTGGATCTTAATAAGAAATTCTGTTTAATGGTAGTCTTTTTCTAAGATCTCGCAATATGAGTACAGTAGATCATGGAAAAGAAATGAGTTGCTTGAACTTTTCAGTGTGATAAGACAATGTTGTTTGTTATCATCCTATCAAACATTGCTAAGAATCTGTATCTTGCTTACAGTCTGAGATGAGAAATGGTTAAACACAAACGTACAGGCAGTAAAGATTATTGTACTATCACAGATTCCAAGGTCTTGCTACATTAATCTTTGCATAGTAAGGAGAAATATCTTTCTCTTTTCCTTCCCCTTCTGCTTCAAGAGTTTCAGAAATCCTTCCTTGGGTTTGCTTTAACTTGAATAAGCCCAATACACTTTCCTTTCTGGAATGTTAAGCCCTAAGGCGATGTGAATTAAAACAATGATTCATCCAAAGATTCAGGATTTTGAGGAATGCACCTAAACTAAACAGCAATAGCCAAGAAGCTGAGGATGGCACAACTATCACCAATAGGAATAAGATGTCAAATCTACAAGGGAATGTTATTTCATACATACATTCACTAAGCAGGTTGCAACTTGGCCAAGGTATTCCACTCTTGTGGGGAAGATAGGAATTTTTGAATATTGGCTCAGGTTAACTCCAACAGGGTGATATAATTGGATAGGGGTTCGAAGAACAAATATGCCAATCAAGCCTTCTTCATACCCCTTGTTAAGATTCAAAAGTATGTATCAGGGAAGTTTTTTCAACACACTGCACCTTAAAAAAGTGAAAAAGAGAACATCTTGAAAGTTAACACTTTCAGTCAGGCTAGAAGTACGACTTCAAAAATGTTTAAAACTATATAGTGAACAAGTAATAGAGTCATAATTTGGTGTCAGCAAGCAGTCCTGTCGTTTTGATTATGTGATTTGTAGTATTTTGTAACAGGATTCCTAAGTAAAGCCTTTTTAATAATATAAATAGGAAGGTGTATCCAGAATTGAGCGAATATCGAGGTCTAAGAGTGGCACTGTGTTTCTTAACTTTGGCAGGTTTAAGATACGTTGACTTCAATTCCCAGAATTCCCCATCCAGTATGCCTGGCTGGGGAGTCTGGGAGTTGAAGTACACACGTCTTAAACCTGCCAAAGTTGAGAAACACTAGTCTAGTAGAGGTATCAAATAGGTGGACAATACATCCATAATAATTATAAGAAGATGTAATAAAAATGGGGGAAGAATGAATCAAATTCCCTTTAGATATGTGGGAATGGTAACTCCCAACTTTTGTAGTCAGTGTATCCTTGATCAGTTGTCATTCCAGCATACTGAGAGGGAGAACAATGTTTAAAGAAAACTGTCTTAGAACTCTATTAGGAACAAATTCTGGAGTAAGATGTCAGCCTAAATGGAAGAGGTCCAGAAGAGTTTCTGCATAAACATCACACAAGCATAGTCAAATCTATAACCAACACGTGGGTTTATGTTTATGAAAGGAATGGCTTAGCAGCATTTCCTAACTCTATTCTTCTGTCCAGAACAAAGGTAATTCATTCCCATCTAAGATTGTTTGATTATATTGACTTTTCAATACAATTGCTAACTGGGTGTTTAACAAAACAGTAACTTAAGTTTTATATGGGAGCTGAAGTCCACATTTTTGCTGAGATTGAGAAACATTGTTCATCTAAGCAAGCAATTCAGAAATCTATTTCATTTATGTAGATAGAAAATAGTCACTTCCCACATTTACAAACTGAAAGGACAGTACGTTTTTTGGAAGCAAAGTTGTCTTTCTTACAGATCTTATTTTTTAATGGATATGTAACAACTTGGGTATCTGCCATGAAAAATGTCTCACATTTTGGCATTTTACATGGGAACGAGGATATGATAATACAGGGATGACTTTTTTTGTGAGGAAGAAAACTCAGATGGATTATTTTAACTTCATTTGTACATTGTTCTAGCACTTCCTGCTCTGTAATTATTAATGCCTCTAAATTTGTCTAGTGAAAGACAATTGCATATATATGCACACAGTTTTGCATAAATCTAAAATGGCTAGAAGTGATCCACCTCCTTATCAATCAGAAGGAAACATAAATCTCCCCAAATTGCAATCTCCTTCCCTCTCTCAATATTTGCTTCATTTTATCAGGGTTCAGAGACTAGATAGGGTCAGATCTTTGTAATATTTAGGTAGAAATCATTATTGGTATCTTAGACATGTCCAGGAAGTCAACAAAAGACAAGCTCAACTCGAAGGAGCATTTTTATCTCCCAAAATGCTCAAATCTGAATGGGTGATAAAAACCTTTCAGAGACTGAATATGACATTAGCAGAATTGTGCAGGTGTTCAGAGCATACCTTCCTTGCAAAGTAACTTTTGGGTAGCACTTCAAGAGACTTCCAGGGAAGAATTTGTTCCAGGGTTTTCCACACAAGCTGGTCTTCCTTTCAAATGGTAAATGTGTGTATATAATAAGTTATCTAAGGCGCTGCATCTTAGCCTTGGCCACTTGAAGATGTGCGGGCTTTAATTCCCAGAATTTTGGGATTTGAAGTCCACACATTTTCAAGTCTCCGTGGTTGTGAAACATTAATCTAAGGTCTCTCTATACATTGTACATAGAAAAGAGCTATGTCAGTATAAAAAGTTCTGATGTCTTTTGACTTCAGTGGCAAAAAGGTCTATATAAAAATAAAAAAAAGTGAACCAGTAGCTTCTTGCAGCATTATTATCAGTTTTATGGCGGGCGTATATGTTTTAATTTAAAACATTTATATAGGATATATAAATGAAAACATCAAGAACGGTTACAGGAACAGGGCATGGCTAGTGTGGTGAAGAGAAGGGGCCAGGGAAGACATGAGAGAAGTGTTGCAATATTTGAGGAGCTGCCACAGAGAGGAAGGGGTCAAGTTATTTTCCAAAGCACCTGGAGGCCAGACAAGGAATGATGGATGGAAACTGAACAAGGAGAGATTCAACCTGGAAGTAAGGAGAAATTTTCTGACAGTGAGAGCAATCAACTAATGAAACAGTTGCCTTCGGAAATTGTGGGAGCCACATCACTGGAAGCTTTCAAGAACAGACTGGACATCTGTCAGAAATGTTGTAGGGTCTCCCGCTTGGGTGGGGAGTTGGATTAGATCAGTGATGCCTAACCTTTTTGTTGTTGCGTTCTGAAAATGTGCATGCGCACGAGTGCCTGCACCCATAATGCAATGCATGTGACTGTTGCAGCAGATCCTGTTTCCAAATCAGGACACAAGACCACGAAAGGTTGGAGAATACAGGTTTTTATTTGTGCACAAAGGTTCAGAGCATTAGCATGGCAAATTCTGAACCCCTGGCTCTTCCTGAGGCGTCACTTTTATACATTTCATAACCTCAGCCTAGCCCGGGGCGTTTCTTATGTTAAACTATACCAAAAAGGAGAAGTACATTTCTGTTATTTTCCAGACCCATCCTTATTCACTGAAACATGCTTACTTCCAGTTCCTTAGTTCAGCAATTTCGTGGTTTTGCACAATATTTTTTTATAAGAAGGAAGGTAAGGGGTCAGAGGATTTCTGGTAAATGCATATTTTGTTTTTGACCTTCCAAGCTGCTTCATGACCACCCCATGATCCCTACACCCCCTGCGCATGCATGTGTGACCCCTCCTGTGCGCACCCCCACATTGCCCTGCATGCGCCCTGCACACCTGCACATGCACGCACGTCTCCCGCATGCACCGCGCTCCCCACTCTTGTGCAACAGACACCCGACAATCAGCTGGCTGGTGGGAGGCGGGTGCACATGCACAGTGGAACTGAGCTGGGGCGACGGCTCGCGTGCCAGCAGAGATGGCTCTGTGTTCCACTTCCAGCAGGCGTGCCGTAGGTTCGCCATCATGGGACTAGATGATCTGTAAGGTCCCTTCCAACTGTTTATCTGTTAAACAGATATAGACAATGGGTACATCTCAAGGCAGATAAGCTCTTTGTGCAGAAAGTTCCAGATTTAATCCCTGATAGCTTGTTATCTCTTCCTGTGATTGTGGGTAGTCAGAATATATTCACAACACCGGGTCACCGGTACTCTGAATGAGGAATAGAAAGCGATCTTAAGGAAAGTGATGTTAGAATCATCAGGATTAAATGGACTGGGACTGGCATACCGTGCCAGGCACTTTTAAGTCAAGAAACTCCAGTCTCTCGCCCCACCTGAACTCTTGATAGGTACGGGTAGCCCTTGATTTACAATCATTCATTTAGTGACAAAGGCTACAACAGCACTGAAAAAAATGACTTACGACCCAATCCGCTCACCTACGACTTGCAGCATCCCTATAGATTAGAATTTGTGCCTTTGCAAACTGGCGTGGATTTACAATGGTTGGAGTATCCCAGGGTTATTTGATTGCCATTTGTGACCTTCCCAGCCGGCTTCTGATTGGCACACTTAACGTGGGGAAGCCAATTTGTTTAACGATTGCATGATGCACTTAACAACTGCAGGGATTGTCTTAACAACCATGGCAAAAAAAGGTAAATTTAGTTGCAACTCACTTAATAACTACCTTGGCTAGAAATGGAAATTCTGGTTCCAATTGCAATAATAAATCAAGGACTACCTGTACATGCTATCTTTCAGACTTAATTGAAACTGGTTAAGAATTGCCACATTCTTCTTCCTCTCTAAATATTGAAATTGTTAAATAGAATCTGAATTAGCAAGGCCTAAATTGTTCCAGCCAGACCCCTGTAGAAATATAACATGCATGCACCTAACAAAGTGGGAGCCATTTTCCTGTATGCCAACTTTTTAAAGTTGGGACCATTAAGATGTGTGGACTTCAGTTTCCAGAATTCCCTAGCCAGTATGCTAATTCCATGCTATCCAATAGATAGGAGATCCCCACCCAGTTCCTTCTGATCACGTTTATTGATGCTATGTTGCAACTACATAACAGGGAAATGGGACTGTGGAATTGTGCACTAAGAAAATGGCTGCTACTGAGAAGACCATGTAAGTTCCATTTCCCATGTTAGACAGCCTGTTGCATTAAACTTAGCAATTGAGTCTATTTAAAATAACCTATAGCAAGGCAGCCATTCTAAAGAGAGATTTGTTTGTTATACTAGAAATGATGCTGAATTAATCAGCAAATAGAATATACAGGTGAAACTCGAAAAATTAGAATATCGTGCAAAAGTTCATTTATTTCAGTAATGCAACTTAAAAGATGAACCTAATATTATAGACTCATTACATGCAAAGCAAGATAGTTCAAGCTGTGATGTGTCATAATTGAGATGATTATGGCTTACAGCTCATGAAAACCCCAAATCCACAATCTCAGAAAATTAGAATATTGTGAAAAGGTTCAATATTCTAGGCTCAAAGTGTCTAGGCTCAATCAGCTAATTAAGCTGTAACACCTGCAAAGGGTTCCTGAGCCTTTAAATGGTCTCTCAGTCTGGTTCAGTAGGAAGCACAATCATGGGAAAGACTGCTGACTTGACAGTTGTGCAGAAAACCATCATTGACACCCTCCATAAGGAGGGAAAGCCTCAAAAGGTAATTGGAAACGAAGTTGGATGTTCCCAAAGTGCTGTATCAAGGCACATTAATAGGAAGTTATGTGGAAGGGAAAAGTGTGGAAGAAAAAGGTGCACAAGCAGCAGGGATGACCGCAGCCTGGAGAGGATTGTCAGGAAAAGGCCATTCAAAAGTGTGGGGAACTTTCACAAGGAGTGGACTGAGGCTGGAGTCAGTGCATCAAGAGCCCACCACACACAGACGGATCCTGGGCATGGGCTTCAAATGTTGTATTCCTCTTGTCAAGCTGCTCCTGAACAACAAACGTCAGAAGCGTCTTACCTGGGCTAAAGAAAAACAGAACCGGTCTGTCGCTCAGTGGTCCAAAGTCCTCTTTTCTGATGAGAGCAACTTTTGCATCTCATTTGGAAACCAAGGACCCAGGGTCTGGAGGAAGAATGGAGAGGCACACACTGCAAGATACTTGAAGTCCAGTGTGAAGTTTCCACAGTCTGTGTTGATTTGGGGAGCCATGTCATCTGCTGGTGTTGGTCCACTGTGCTTCATTAAGTCCAGGGTCAACGCAGCCGTCTACCAGGAGATTTTGGAGCACTTCATGCTTCCTTCCGCAGATGAGCTTTATGGGGATGCTGACTTCATTATCTTAACTGTTCATTGTATGTTTTATTTTCCAATTCCTAATCATTTTTGTTGCTTTTGTAAAAAACTTGAAGCTAGTATATGCAGGTGAAAATAACCCTCAAGTTAAATCCAAAACATTTTTATTTAACAAATATAAACCTTTGTTTTCATAAACTCTTTTAGAAAGTTACATGTACAAAAACAGTGATTCAGATCACAAAAAATAGGCACATGAAATCTAGCTCAGAACAAGATTTAATCTTCAGAAAATTACCCACCCACCAAAATGGGAGGAATGCCTCATAAATGTATTAAGGAAGTGATATTCTCCCACTTTTACATGAAATGAAAATGAAATAAGTCCCAATTCAAACAGTAGTTTTATATATTCCTGCTTAGGAATGCCTAAGCTTGAGGAAAGTGGTCAAAATATAGATAGTTTAGAAATGCTGTAATGGCAACGTTGTCAAAACTTGGGGATATTGAAAGGAAAAAAAATGGATTTCCTTTAGTGTTCATCTTCAGAAAATTTGCTTTCAACTGAGGTACTTCTATTCTTCCTTTGCCCAGAGAAAGTGCAATAATAATTTTAAAAAATGATAACGTAGCAGGAATTATATTTCTTTGCATTCTGAGCAGAAGAACGGGGAAAAAAAGATAAAAGAGATTCTCTCATGGCTGTTTGATGACTTGTGTCCCCCTTTTTTCCCCTCTCCAAAAAGATCGATGAATGCCAGCCTCTCCTCCACCACAGAGTCAACTGCTTTCCCCATCTGAACTGATCACTCCTTGAAGCTGGGACCAGTCTGTGGTGTGACGGCGAAAGGTCAACTCTTCTGGCGAACTGGGTGATTCCTGGGGATTATTGTAAAGGCTCCAAACTTTGCGACGCTTTGGACGGCCTGCATGGAGAGAAGGGGAAAGTCTTCTAGATGTGCTAGGACAATGCCCTTATTGCATGGAAACTGGTGGGCATCTCCGGATTGGACTCACTTGCTCCCTGTCAGATTCCGAAGGCCATGAATGACAGACTGAGGTTCTTCTAAGCAGTTTCCTTTATTGTTCCTCACCCCCAGAGAGGAATATCGCCAAACTAAAGCAGGCTACTTGCACTATGAAGCACATGCAGGTAGTCGTCAATTTACAGCAATTTATTTAATGACCATTCTAAGTTACGGCACCGGAAAAAGTGATTTATGACCAGTTTTCACACTTACAGTACAACTGCTGCAGCACAGCCATGGGTCACATGATCAAAATTTGGGCCCTTGGCAACTGGCATGTATTTATGACAGTTGCACTGTTCCACAGCCCTGTGATCACCATTGGTAACCTTCCAGGCAGCTTCTGACAAACGAAGTCAATGGGGGAAGCCAGATTTGCTTTATGACTCCATGATTCACTTAACTGTAAGAATTCACTTTACCTCCATGGGGGGAAAAGGTTGTAAAATCAGGCACAACTCAATAATGCCTTGCTTAATAATGGAAGTTTGAGGCTTAATTGTGGTTGTAGGCCAAGGATTGTCCATATTTTGCAAACTATTAGGGAGCAGTTGTCTTCACCCTCCTTCTCCAATGCACACAATATAAAGTTGTCTTTTTTTCATCTTCTGCACTTCCTCCTGGGCACCTGGAGTACATTCTATCACTCTCTCCAAGTGTGAAATACCTCAATTCAAAGTTCACTCACGCTCTGCACCAGGCAGAATCAGCCCTCCTCCCATGTGGCAGAATGAGGTTGTCGCCTGGATCTTGAGGGATGGTAACAAGGCCCCGGAGGAAGAAAGCTGCAGGCCATTTCCCTCTAAGCTGGTCAGCTGCTTTCTGAGGCACAGTTAGTCCTTGACTTATGACCAAAATATCCAGTGCTAAGTAAGAAAGTTAAGTGAGCTTTGCCCATTTTATGACCTTTCTTATCCCAGTGGTTAAGTGAATCACTTCAGTTGTCAAGTTAGTAACACGGTTGTAAAGTGAGTTTGTCTTCCTCATTTGACTTTCCTGGTCAGGAGGTTGCATGAGGTGATTGACCCCAGGACACTACAACAGTCATAAATATGAGTCAGTTGCCAAGCGTCTGAATTTTTGATTACGTGACCATGGGGTTGTGGCAACAGACGTAAGTGGAAAAAAATGGTTGTACCTCACATTTTCAGTGCTGTTGTAACTTCAGTGCTGTTGTAACCCTAAACAAATGGTTGTAGTGGAAGATGCTGTTGTATTCACTAGTTTAAAGAAAAACTCAACAGTCAGTCCAGTCAACCTTTGGTCAACACTCCAACAAATGGAGTGGCACCCATATGTTCTCCTCCATTGCTTACATTAGTGCTTTACCTTATTTCACTTATACCCTTCTCCAATCCTCTTCCATCTTGGCTCTCTTTTTCCACCATATAGACAGTCCTTGACTTACAACCATTCATTTAGTGACTGTTCAAAGTAACAATGGCACTGAAAAAAGTGACTTATGACCGATCCTTGAACATTGCAGCATCCCCGGATCACATGATCACTATTTGCGACCTCTGACAGACAACATCAATTGGGGGGTGGGGGGGAAGAGAGCCTGATTTGCTTAGGGATGCAGTTCACTTGACAAGTGCAATGATTTGCTCAACAAGTGAGGCAAAAGAGGTTGTAAAATCAGGTGAGACTCACTTATCAATCCCCTTGCTTAGCAGCAGACGTTCAGGTCCCAATTGTGGTCATAAATCAAGAACTAGCTATACAGGTAGTCCTCAACTTACAACTACAATTGAGCCAAAATTTCTGTTGAGTGAGACATTCTGTTAAATGAATTTTGCCCCCTTTTACAACCTATCTTGCCACAGTTGTTAAGTGAATCACTGCAACTGAATTTAAGTTGGTAACCTGGTTAAGTGAATCTGATTTCCCCACCGACTGTGCTTGTCAAAAGGTTGCAAAGAGTGATGACAGACCTTGGGAAACAGTAACGGTTGTAAGTATGAATCAGTTGCCAAGCATCTGAATTTTCATCCCATGATTATGGGGATGCTACAAAGGTTGAAAGTGTGAAAGTGGTCATAAGTCACATTTTTCTGTATCATTCTAACTTTGAACAGTCACTGAATGAACTGTTGTAAATTGAAGACTACCTGTAGTTCCCTGTAAAAGACCACACTTAACTTCTCATGCTCTTTTGATCTCCTCTCCAATTTCCCCTGAGGAAATTTAGTAAAAGGGGGCCTTTTATTAAATAAAGCAGGATCTCAATAACATTAGCGCAATTATGCAAAAATGGAATGATTTGCACCTTTAGAGTTAAAAAAAAAAATTAAAGAAACAAAAACAAAAAAATTACCCTGATTTCTGCATAAAAACAGAACCAAGTCAAAGTATTTGGATGGTGAGCGGAATTGTATTATTTGCCATTTCTTCGGGCTGCCATTTTGTGGAAGGGGGTCTTTTCAAAGTCAGTTCCCCCAAAAGATTTCAGCATCCTAACAAAGCACTTTACCTTCTGTAGCAATAATATTGTTGATATCAAGAGAAGCCATTTCGGCTGCTGCTTCCCGCTTCTGCTTTAGTGCTTTGCACTTGGCTAGGGATGGAGGTCCTGAGGAAAGAAAACAGAAAATAGAGGCAATAAATGGAGACGTGCAATACTCTGAAATGGCTGCCGTTCTGGGACCCAAAACTGAAAGCCCAAAGAAACAGAAGAGGTGCTAACAGAAGTCCAAGGCTTTTAAAGACTGCTTAGCAGGCAAAAATACAATAGCCAATCATTGGCACAGAGCACTAAGAAAAGCAGGTTACAAAATGGCTCAGTCACAAACCACCTCCTCTCCTGGTAAATGGGAAAACTCTAGCTCAGGTGTAAAGCTAGTTCTAATGAGTTCTAGTCCCGCTGTTAGAGGACTAGAGGTCGCCCAGAGCCCAGCTGGGTGACCTTACACCAGTCACACTCTCTCAGCCCCAGGAAAGAGACAGTGGCAAACAAACTTCTGAAATTTTTCCAAGAAAACTGCAGGCAATCATCTGACTCAAAGGTGTGCATGCACACATACACACAAATTATAGAGCCAGTTTGGTTTAGTGGTTAAGGCACTGGGCTAGAAACCGGGAGTTCAAGTCCTGCTTTAGCCATGAAAGCCAGTTGGGTGACCTTAGGCCAGTCATTCTCTCTTAGCCCAACCCACCTCACAGGATTGTTGTTGTGAGAAAAATAGGAGGAGGAAGGTTTTATATTTGCTGCCTTGAGTTAGTTGTAAAATTAATAAAGGCAGGATACAAATAAGTAAATAAATAAAATAAATATAAGTAGAGGCCTGAAACAGACCTCAAGCCCAAGGGTAAAACGATACAGGTAATCCTTGACTTACAATAATTCATTTAGTGATGATTCAAAGTTATAACAGCACTGAAAAAAGTGACTTATGACCATTTTTCAAACTTACAACCGTAGCAGCATCCCCATGGTCATCTGACCAAAATTCAGATGTTTGGCAACTGGTTCAAATTTATGACGGTGTCTTAGGGTCATGTGATCAGCTTTTGCGACCTGCTGACAAGCAAAGTCGGGGGAAGCCAGATGGGTTGCTAACTTATCAACTGCAATGATTCGCTTAACAATTGTGGCAAGAAAGGTCGTAAAATAGAGCAAAACTTAACAAATGTCTCATTTAACAACAGAAATTTTGGGCTCAATGGTGGTCGTAGGTGGAAGGCTACCTGTATAGGGTGCTTGCTTTCCATAAAACTGTCCCCAATATTAGCAGTTAATTTATTGACCCTGAAAATAAATATAGGTAGTCCTCAATTTACAACAAATGAGACCAGAATTTCCACTTCTATGCAAGGCAGTTATTAAGTGAATTACGCCCCATTTTATTATCTTTCTTACCATGGTTTTTATTGAATCATATGTCATTGAGTGAATCCAAGAACCTCACTTTGCTTATGGGAGGACTGGCTGGGAAGGCCACAGATGGCCATTACATAATCCTACAGTGCTGCAACCATGTTAAATACATACCAGTGGCAAGCAGGCGAAGTTTGATTGTGCAACCGTGTGGAGGTTTTAACAGTTGTAAGTATAAGGACCACATTTTCAGTCCCGTTGTAACTTCAAATACTTATGGAGTGAATGATTGTAAGTGGAGGATTACCTGTATTGAAAATTGGTTGGGGCACTCTAAAATGTAATTTGAAAAATTTACATTTTGATTCAAACCCAGATTGCCTTAGCACAAATATAATTTATTTATCTATTTATTAGAATTTATCAAACAAAAACAAGAATAATAAAAATACAATGACAGGGACGATAGGCACGTTAGTGCACTTATGCATGGCCCCTCTATAATTTCTTTGATAATTGCTCAGTCTATTTAGTTAGCCAGCCAGTAAGGTTTCTGTTTATACATTTATGGCTTAGTGTGCCATGGCAATTTGGTGAGCTGTAGCCTGTTCCAGAAACCCAGATTAAAAGAAACAATAGCTTAGCCATATGTGATACCTTTTTTTTCGAGGCTCCGTACAAAGAGATTCACATAGCTCAACCTAAAAGTATCTGTTGAATTATTTTATTTATTTTATCGCATCTTCACTATTTTTACAAATAATTCAAGGCAGCAAACATACCTAATATTCCTTCATTATCCTACTGCATTTCCCTCCCACAACAACCCTGTGAGGTGAGTTGGCTGAGGATCAGTGGCTAGCTCAGTCACCCAGCTGGCTTTCATGCCTAAGGCTGTGTCCTGGTGATTGGTCCAAAGCCTCCCAGCTAGTTTTCATGTCTAAGGTGGAACTAGAACTCATTGCCTCCCAGTTTCTAGCCTGGTGCCTGGCTACGGCTTATATCAACTGCCATTAACTAACCTTTTATGCCAAGACTTCCCAGCTCTTCTCTGAGAGCCTTTATCTGAGCTTTGCGGGAGTGGCAACCTGCCAGGAGCTTTTTGTAATTCCGATGCACACCACATTCCCGGATGTAGCGTTTCAGACGTTGGATGAAGGGATGTTCCTCATTCTTTCCAGAATGATGCTTCTTATCCTACAGCAGAGGAGGACATAGGTTAACAGCCCAGCTCACAATAAGCTTTCCACGAACAATCTTGAACAGATCAGAGAAAGGCAATCTTTATTTTTTAAATCAATACAGCAGTATTTCTCAACCATGGTAGCTTTAAGATGGACTTCAACTCCCAGAATTCCCCAGCCAGCCATGCTAGCTGGGAAAGTCTAATTGGCCCATCTATTTTAAAATGGCCAAGGTTGCAAAACAGTGCTGTACAGTTAGTCCTTGACTTAGAACAATTTGTATTGTGAGTGAAGTTACAAAGGTACTGGAAAGTGACTTATGACCATTTTTCACACTTATGACCATTGCACATACCCGTGGTCACATGATCAAAATTAGGGTGCTTGGCAACTGGCATATATTTATGATGTTGCAGTGATGTTGCAGGGGGTCATGCCATCACCTTTTGCAACCTTTTGCAACAAGCAAAGTCAGTGGGGAAGTCTGCAGATGTGCTATCACTGCAATTCCCAGGATTCCCTACTAGAAAGAAGCCATTCAGTGAAATTCCTTCGAATTCTGGAGCTGGACATTTGATACATATGACAGGGCCCAGGTTGAGGGGGGCTATACCAAGTTTGGTATGGGAATTTTTTTTTCTCCGAGGAGTAAGGACCAGTTTACATAACTTAAGGGAATGTCAGAACATGGCTTGAAGAGAAATGGCCTGGCTAACAGGGCCTTTAGTGCAAACAGTCTTTCAGTATTCAAGAGTTGTCTTGCAGAGCAAACTGGAACAGAGAATGGGATATTGATGAGAAACTTCATCAAGTAACAACAGACCCTCAAGTTCCCAGCAGCCAGGCCAATTTGATCCAGCGGTATGGAGTATGTTATCTGAAATGTGTAAAATTGCTATACGAAACAAACCTTATGGTAATGGTAGTCCTCTACTTATGAACACAACTGTGCAAAAAACTTCTGTTACTAAATGAGACATTTGTTAAGTGAGTTTTGCCCCAGTTGTTAAGTGAATCACTGAAGTTAAGTTAGTAACACTGTTTTTAACTGAATCTGTCTTCCCCACAAACTTTGTCAGGTTACAAAAGGTGATCACATGACCCTGGGGAACTGCAACCGTCATAAATAAGAGAGCTGCCAAACGTCTGAATTTTTATCATGTGACTATGGGATTGCTGCAATGGTCATAAGTGTGAAAAATGGTTATGTCATTAACTTTGAAAAATCACTAATGAACTGTTGTAAATTGAGGACTACTTGTACAGATAATCCTTGACTTAAAACCACAACTGGGACCAGAATTTCCATTGCTAAGCAAGGCAGTTGTTAAGTGAATAGTCCCCGATTTTACGACCTTTTCTGCCACTGTTGTGTGTACTTCAGGTCGTTATGTGAATTACATGGTTGTTAAATGAATCTGGCTTCCCCCCCATGGATCTTGCTTGTCGAAAACTCCAGGACGTTGCAACCATTGTAAATACATGCCGGTTGCCAAGTGCCCCAATTTTGTTGACAAGATTGTGGGGATCCTGAGACAGTAGTAAGTGCGAGGACCGGTTATGTCACTTTTTTCAGTGCCTCTGTAATTTCAAATGGTCACTAAATGAATGGCCATAAGTCAAGGACTTCCTGTAAGAAAACATATTTGTTTAAAGTCCCCGTGTGGATGTCCCTTACCTTTCTATGATGAAGGTGCTGCTGAGAAGTAGTGGGCTCGTCCCCTACTAAGCTGGATCTCTCCCCTGGTTTCTCCTTGGTAGCACTCCCCCTTTGGCGCTTTTTCGTTCTTCTCTGCTGCTGGCTTTGTATTCTTTTCTTTCCCTTAAACTCACTCTCCAAATCCTCAGAACTAAGCACAAAGATTTCTTGATCCATGCTCTCTCTCTGTGACTTCTGAGCTGCTCTCTTCTTCAACTCCTCCTCCCCTTGACTTGAGTCAGACCCAGAGACATCCTTGTTCTTCTTTTCCAGTGTCCTCCCTGGATCTCCATCCTTGTTTTCATTTGATTCACTTTCTGACAGGAGACTTATTGGAGCTGCCTCCCTAGACTGGCCTTGATTCATCTCACTTTGTGATTCCCCTTCACCGCTAGTGGGATCCTGCACCCACTTCTTCTTCTCTTCCGAGCTCTTATGCTCCCTTGACTCACTTTCAGATTCTTCACTGGCGGAATCCTGAATCCTCTGTATCGTCTCCTTCACTTCCTCCACTTTCTTCCTAAGCAGATCCTCCCTCTGCATTTTCTCCCCCACCCTGTATCCTTAGGCTGCCTCTTGGGTTTGGAGTGATTTTCAGTCTGCTGGTTCCCACTTTCTCCCCTGGCCCTCTTTGCTCCCTCTTTCTTCCCTGGACATTGATTTGCAGAATCCTCAGAACTGCTCCCCAAATCCTCTACAACTCTACTCTTCCTTCTGCATTGGCTGTCTGCCATCTTCTTTTGCAAATTAAATTTTTCATCAGGACCACTTCCTGAGGTATCCTCACTCTCGTTCCCCTCCGAATCTTTCTGGGTTCCTGGCCCCATCCTCTGCTGTGCTTTATTAGTACTGAGTGATTTCTTCTCTTCATTCTCACTTTCACTCCATTCTCTTTTTTTTCCAGATATTTCTTCTACCTCCGACAGATCAGTTCCTCCCTTTGATAGATTCTTTTCATCTCTTTGCTTCAAACAGTTCCCTCTTCCGACCTTCCTGTATATTTTGACCTCTTCTTCAAGGTCACTCTGTCCTGCGTCGATGATGATTTCCTCAGATTCATTCACCCTCCTTTTCTGCGAGCCTCCAATCCCCTGGCTCTCGGGTGATTTCCTGCCTTGTCCTCTCTCCCATCTTGCCTCTTGAAGAGATGGTTTTCTTTTGCTCCTTGTAGTTTCCTCATCGCTTTCAGATTCAGTACTGTGATTTCCAGCTCCGGAATCTTGTTGGTCAGAAGAATCCAAGAATATGGTAAGTTCTGGACTCCCGTGGCATAGTCTGTTCTTGGAATCAATCCCAGAATCCATTTCATCAGAACTGACTTCTGAGAGACAAAAGGAGAAAGTGATGAATAGAATCGTGTTGGGGAAGAACAACCAGAAGTCCTGAATCTCAAAGCCTTGGATGCAGTGCCTGGAGAGTCGCCAAAGTTGCCATTTTAATGTGATAGAAAGGGATATAGAGAATATGAGAATAAATTACTTTTTCTCTCAACCGTCACAATTTTGAGTGCTAATTTTCTTTAGTGCAGAGGTGGAGAACTATGGCCCCTTTATGACTCATGGACTTCAACTCCCAGAATTCAGGAATTCACAAGACATAAAAGGGCCATAGATCCCCATCCCTGGTCTAGTGGTTAAGGCAGTAGGCTGGAAAGCAGAGACCATGAGTTCAAGTCCTGCCTTAGCCTTGAAAACTGGTTGGGTGACTTTGGATCAATCACAAGAAGAACTGAGAGTTCTAGCCCCACCTTAACCAGGAAAGCCAGCGGGGTGACTCTGAGCCAGCCACTTTCTCTCAGCCCAACTCACTTCACAGGATTGTTATTGTGGGGAAAATAGGAGGAGAAAGGGTTATATAAGTTTACTGTGCTAAGTTATTGTAAAAATAATAAAGGCAGGATGCCAATAAATAATATAACAAAAATAATTTCCCTCTTTTTATCTTTGGTTTGCCCACTTCTGGTGTTCAGTCCTTGGAATTCCAGATAAGGCTAAATAAAAAAAATAAAAAAATTCCACATTCTTATGAATGTCAGGTTACTTGTGGCAAACAAGTTGTTGGTAGGTGGGAATATATCTTCAATTTTGGAGTCTAGCTCCAAGTTAAATATATAGCCTGGACCAAGCTGAATTCTTATCATTATGATTGGTCATTTATTTACCTAGTGCCTAGTTTTCATTAGGTTCTGCTTTTTCCTTTAATTTTTTCCAAATCATTTCACTCTTAAAATTGAAAAGTACATACAAAAAACTTCTAAAAACAAAGAGGGAATGGAAAAAGCAGGAGGTTTAAAAAAAGAGTCCAATAGAATCAATACAAGAATAGCAATAGGGATAACAGAAGAGGAGAGGCAATAATTTATGAGAAGGGTGGAAGAAAGCATTGGCTTTGACCTGGCTCCAGCAACCAATCAGTGCTTTGGGGTATATTGAAGCAAATTCCCAGAATGCAATGCTCAGCCAGCGAAGGGTTGGATATCTATCCCCTCCTGATTTTCTTTAAATTCCAGAAAGCATAATCAAAGTTCAAGACTTATAGGATTGTTGGTCCAACACACTTGGAGGGCAACAGGTGGCCCGTATCTGGGTTCAATGCAGCCTGACATTTGCTGAATTGAAGCCTGGCTAGAGGCTCACTTGGAGCAGATGGAGAAGGATGATAAAACAGCAAGTGGATGGTACTATATTGATTCCAAATGCAAATGAGGATGGTTTTGTATCACAGTCTCACAGCATTGATTTAGAAGATCAGCATTGCAGTTCACTTGCATCTCTCTGGATTAAGGCAGAAATACTCTGCATAAATAAAGAACAAAAAAAAAAGAACAACAACCAGAAACAAAAAACAGACCCCTTTGCCCTCATATCCTAGTTTCCCATGGGCAGAGGTGAAGGGTTTGGGGCATACATACTTCAGTCACTCACTGATTCACCCTGCAAACTGTCCTCAAGATACTATTATGGAGAGATCCTCAAAAGAGGTTAACTCTCATAGAGGGCAGACAATTGTTAGGGAAATTATGAAAAAACCAGTTTCTGCTTTAATAAAAGATCTGTTTTTTCTTCTTTTATTTATACTGAGTTCTTAAAAGTGAATTGAGGGTTGTCCTAGTTAAGTGGAGAACATTAATACTGTGTTATTGTCTGTAGGAAGCTTGATAAACTAAGAAACTTCAGATTGTTTGCTGATGGATGCGGAAACCCCAGGGTATAAATGGGATGAAGAAATTAAAGCATACAGTTCTTTCACCCGGAACTCCATTCTTCAGAAAGCAGCAATTTCATCGCAAAAATAATCCCTCTATTATTTTTGAATACTCAGAAAGCCATCATACCGCAAATTCCAATGTCGTTTTTATAATAGGGAGACCCAGATCTCTCTCAGTGTAACCCACCTTACAGGAGTTTTATTGTGGTGATAAAATTAGAGCAGCTCTCCATCTATGGCACCTGGGCTGTTAAGAGTTCAAACAGGCTATACATGCAATACTAAATGATAATAAATAATCTAATCTAAGGCAACACAACAGCCAATGAGTCTTTAGAAAAGCATGCAAGTGGAATGGGATGGCTCTGGTCTATTGCTACTTACCAGCAGCCAGAATTTTGGCAGTAATGCAGAACATATCATAGAGTTCCCAAAACTAATAGTCTGGTTCTCTATGAATCTATTTCTCCATTAAAATCATCTGAATTAGGCAACATCATCATATATATATATATATATTTTCTTAAGTTTTCGGTACTTACATGTATGGCATTCAGCTTTGTTCGGGTATTTTCCCACGTCATAGTAGTTGTGCTTTTAAAGTTGTAGCGACGTTTGGCAGAATCTCATCTGCCATCATCAGGCTTCTGTATTGTGTCCGTCTGTGAGTCAGACTTTTACAGTGGTTTCAGATTTGAATTTGGGACAGCCTATTGCTGTGCCAGAATGGTTTTTTCTTCATCCTGATTGGTTGAGAGTCTTGGTCTGTGTTTATTGGTCTTTGAGTTTGCTGTGTTCTGCTTGATTGGTGTTTCTAATATCTTCTGTCTGTTTTTTGGCTCTTTTGTATCTTGATTGGCTGGCAACATTGTGTTACTTTATTGGAGGCCTTTAGTGCAGCTTGGCTCCAGGTAAATGGGCGGCTATCATTAGTTAGGAAGCTGGGTTTCATCTGGGTGCCTGGTTGGGGTGTGTTTGAGCTGGAGGTATCAGGGGGGACCACAGGTCAGGCAAACACCTGGGCACAAACAGATCCCCCCTGATGCCTCCAGCTCAAACACACCCCAACCAGGCACCCAGATGAAACCTAGCTTCCTAACAAATGATAGCCGTCCATTTACTCGGAGCCAAGCTGCACTAAAAGCTTCCAATACAGGAACACAACGTTGCCAGCCAATCAAGACACAAAAAAAGCCACAAAACAGACAGAAGATATTAGAAACACCAATCAAGCAGAACACAGCAAACTCCAAGACCAATAAACACAGACCAAGACTCTCAACCAATCAGGATGAAGAAAAAACCATTCTGGCACAGCAATAGACTGTCCCAAATTCAAATCTGAAACCACTGTAAAAGCCTGACTCACAGATGAACACTATACAGAAGCCTGATGATGGCAGATGAGATTCTGCCGAAATGTCGCTACAACTTTAAAAGCACAACTACTATGACGTGGGAAAATACCCGAACAAAGCTGAATGCCATACATACATACATACATACATACATACATACATATGATTTGTCAATTGCTTACAAGATAATAGGTATAAGTATATACATAGTTATGAATACATGAAATGGTACATATAAGAAAAATAAAAGAAACAATAGGACAGGGATGGTAGGCATGTTGGTGTGCTTATGCACGCCCCCTACAGACCTCTTAGGAAAGGGGTGAGGTCAATAGTAGACAGTCTAAGGTTAAAGTTTTTGGGGTTTGGGGAAGAAACTACCGAGTCAGGTAGAGTATTCCAGACATTGACCACTCTGTTGCTGAAGTCGTATTTCCTGCAATGGATAACCTGAGCTCTAGGAGGAGGAATAAAAAATATGTACATATTCTACACCAGCAGTTGCCAACTGGTATGGCCCACTGGAGGGCCATGAGAAAATTTTGGTGGGCCGCAGAGAAATCTCACCCCCAGAGCATTCCCCCAAAGCAATTAATCCAGGCTGTGGAGAAACACAAGGCTGCACAGCCCACATGGCCGCTGAAATCCTCCCCCGCCCACTCACTTCTTACTCAGCAAACTTGCCTGCTAAATTGCTATTTTTCCTTTTTCCAACCATCATCTGTTCTGCTGTGCTGGGAGATTTAGATTAGCTAGGAAGCAGGAAATGGTTGGATTTCTTGCTTTCTAGCTAGTCTTTAGATCTTCGGCTTTGCTTTTAAGCACAGCCAACCTCCCTTAGGACTGAAGGTTCTATTATTCAGTGCAGACTCACTGCAAGCAAATTTGAAAGACTGAGCTAGCTGATGGCAGATAGATCACTGAATGATTCTGTGAGCAACTCAATCTGCCTGCCTGCTTTGCCTGATTTTGGGTAAAAGTTGCTCTTTTTTAATAAAAAAATTGAATATTTACATACATGGTGTGTTATGAGTTAATTTTGTGAGGTTGCTTGCTAGCAAACTTTATGTGACAGACTGAGCTAGCCAATAGCAGATAGATTTCTGAATGAATCTGTGATTCTGTGAGCAACTCAATCTACCTGCCTGCTTTGTCTGATTTTGGGTAAAAAAAAATTATTAAAAAATTCAATATTTATATATTTATAATATTTACATACAAGCCATGCCCAGCCAGTCCCATGACCACCAAACCACACCCACAAATTACACCACACCCACAGAACCAGTTAGTGGTCCTGGGATTTAAAATTATGAGTTTGGTGATCCCTGAGGCCCAAAAGGTTGGTGAGCCCTGTTCTATACCATGCATGATATTATATATCTCTGGTGTTTCTCTTCATTTCACTTCAGTATAAGAAATAAAAACCTCAACTGCCGTGATCCTTTCTGTATCTTTTCATTACACCATGTATCATAGATTTCTTTACAGCTGCAGAAAAAAGATAGGAAAGCCACTTTTCATGAACATTTACCAAAATTTGAAAATAACTGTAAAGCCCAGTTTACATTTAGTTTCTCCCAATTCAAAAAACAGTGATGTATTGGATAGTACGACCTAAGCACCATCACATAAAAATATAATTACCTAACTTCTTTTCAATCATTTGTCTTTTCTGCTTCTTTTCATTTTCAATCTCATCCTCTGAACTATGGGAAATATAAATGGGTCTGTTGTGGTTGATGGAATCCTGGGCTTCAGTCCTTAATTCTACATTGCTTGGAGGTTGATCAACCTGTGATACATAACATTAAAAAAGGTATAAACATGGATCCACTTCATTCTTTATCAAGACATAACATGTGTATTTTCTCCAGCACCTTCATCTGGAGCAATTCTTCCTCTACCAGGTGTTTGAGTTGCTCCTTCTCCTGTTTGGATAGTTTTTTCAGCCCAGCATGGTCAAGATACTTCTTCCGAATGATGTTATGAGTGAGGATGCTGCAACAGACAATGATAACATCAGACAACATCTGCTAAGTAACCACACAATATGCCTTTATATGGTATGTATTAAGAAGAGCAAGAATGGGGAATCTATGATCCTCCAGAAATAACTTTTTCCACCTTCCCATAATATTCGATGAGAGAGATGTTCTGAATATAGGCCACAAGCTATAGGCCACAAGCTGGGGCTCACCCAAATTTCTATCTACAGGCATATCCACCCAAATACATATCTATAGGCCACCCAAATTTGTTGTTGAAGTCCAGGATTTTTTTAAATCTCCTACATCTGCTCTCCTATTTAAGCTTCTTCTTCAAAGATGCAATTCTTCGATTCTCCTTTTGTAAATTATCCAGGAAACACATGCTGATAAGAGGATTGTACAATGTTGTCATCCAGGGATCACAATTTCCACCCAGGAGGTGGAATCAACATATTTCAATTAAAGTCTTTTTCCTAGCAGCACGCTGGTGATTTTTTAAAACTGTTACGCCAAGGTGATGCTTATCTTCATCACTGGTTGCCAAAAGGCTATTTTATTTATTTTTCATCCCTTTATTATTATTTTTCAAACAGCTCAAGCAGGGCTGATGGGCACTTGCCTGTGGTCCCCATGAGCATAGGGGCCCCATACTGTGTATGTTAACCCTTGGATGCACTTTGCATCGTATAAATATATTATACATATATTATGCAAATATGTTTAATTTTATCGACTATTTAAATTTTTATTCCTGTGAGTAGTTATTGTAGACTCCAGTACACTTTTACCCGGGACCCATAACGCTATTAAGACAGCCCTGAGCTCAAGGTAGCAAACACGAAGTTCCTCTTCCCATTTTCCCCACAACTACCACCCTGCGAGGTGGATTGGGGAGAGAAAGAGTGACTGGCCTAAAAAAAAGGTCACCCACCTGGCTTTCATGCCCAAGGCAGGATCTGAACTTAGGCTCTCCTGCTTTCAAGCCTGGTGCCTTAATTACCAGACCCCATTGGCTTTAGGGAGATAGGACTGAGAGCTGGAGGGGGTGGGGAGAACGCCCCCGAGTTCCAAACACTACCGTACTTCTGCTTCTCCTAGTTGGCATCCTCCAGCCATATGGGACGCTACATCACCCATAATTCACAGCCTGTCAGGGAATGATGGAATTGCGGGCTAACCTGCAGGGGCAAACGGGTCTGGATGTATTGCGTTCTGCTCAGTAACCATCGATCCCGGCTTAAGGAGGTTTCAGTTCCCTCCCTCCGCCCCTAAGGACAACCCGGAGTCTGAGCCGCACCTGAGATCCGGGCTTCCCTGGAAAACCCCGGAGACAAAATCCCGCATCTTTTGCCCAGCAGGGACTCCCGCCATCCTTTCCCGCCAAATGGCACCTCCCGGCCAATGTAACCTCTCCCTCGGCAACGTCTCCTAGCGATGGGAGTCCCAACGGTGCCTAAGTAGGCGTAGCCGACAAAGGGAACGAACGGAACGCGCAAGAGCGAGCACTTTACCCCACGGCCTCACGGGAGATCATCTGTGAGCCAATGAGGGCGGAGGGCTTGCCCTGTGGACTTCTTGGGTAATGTAGTTTTTTTTTTCCCCCTCGGGGCAAGGCCTCCTCTCCTTGAAATAGAGCTATCTGGTCCTTTATTTATTTATTTTATTTATTTGATTTGTCAATTGTTTACAAGATAATAAGTATAAGTGTATACATAGTTGTGAATACATGAGATGGGTACATATAAAAAAAATAAAAGAATAGAGAAACAATAGGACAGGGACGGTAGGCACGTTGGTGCGCTTATGCACGCCCCTACAGACCTCTTAGGAAAGGGGTGAGGTCAATAGTAGACAGTCTAAGGTTAAAGTTTTTGGGGTTTGGGGAAGAGACTACAGAGTCGGGTAGAGTATTCCAGACATTGACTACTCTATTGCTGAAGTCGTATTTCCTGCAATCAAGTTTGGTGCGGTTTACTTTGAGTTTGTATCTATTGTGAGTCCTTGCTGGGTCTTTCTGAGACTCGCCCCCTTGTGCAATGGTTTTTGCAAATAAAAATTGGGAAAGAAGCAGGTTGTTTGCAGAACTTCCATTTATTTGTGTGGTTTGATAAACAGCAGTAGAATCTGTAATCCAAATAGAACAAGCTGGATTTCCCCCAAAACGTGATTGTAGTGATCAAATTATTGCATTAACTTCTTACCTGGAGACTGGATTCCAAAGGAAATTGGGGGGAATGTTTTTTTTGTTTTTTTACTCTCAGCAACCTACTATACTGTCTGGAGAGAAGGACAGCCTCACTTTGTCCAGTGGAAATTGAACAGAATTAGGTGTGATATTGGAAGAAATGTCTCTGCCCTGTATCAGTGGGGATGGAAAGATAATTCTTTGCTGGAAGGAAAATACATCTGGTTCAGTTCCAAGATGGGAGAAAGACTGGAAACATGGAGGCTGATTGTAAAGAGAGGTTTATTGATGAAGTAGAACCAGTGTGATTCTGGGCAGATGACAAAATGGAGTTGAGAGTGGGTGGGTTTTTATACCTTCTTTGGGCTTTGTATTTTCCTGTTCCTGTGCTGTGTCCTCTTCCCCGATGACATAAAATTATTTAATACCACAGACAATGCTGCTGCCCTACAAAACGAACTTGACTATGTGTCAGAATGGTCACGCAATTGGCAACTCCAAATCTCAACTAACAAATGCTCTGTCCTACACATTGGCAAAAATAAATAAATAAATCAGAACACCAAATGCAAGTTAGGAGGAAATGATCTCGTTGATGACCCTTACTCTGTCAAAGACCTAGGAGTACTTATCTCAAATGATCTAAGCCCCAGAGTTCACTGTAACAGCATTGCCAAAAAGGCTTTAAGAGTTGTTAACCTTATTTTGCGAAGCTTCTTCTCCAGCAACATTGAACTGTTAACTAGGGCAGGGGTCCCCAACCGCCGGTCCGCGGACCGGTACCGTCCGCAGAACAAGTCTTACCGGGCCGCTGGTTGCTGGGCGCCGCCATCTTTTTGGTAAAAAGTGCTTCCGGTGAGCTTTTCCAGGTAGAAAGCTCACCGGAAGCACTTTTTCATCAATCACTTTTCCATTTCTACCAAAAAAGCTCACGGGCGCTGGCGCCGCCATCTTTTGAAAAAGTGCTTCCGGTGAGGTCACCGGAAGCACTTTTCGTCAAAAAGATGGCGGCGCCCAGTTGATGCCGGTGCCGGGCGCGGCGCCCAGCTGATGCCGGTACCGGGCCGCGGCGTCAAAAAGGTTGGGGATCACTGAACTAGGGCATACAAAGCCTTTGCCAGACCAATTCTCAAATACAGCTCGTCCCCCTGGAACCCGTACTGTATATCGGACATTAACACAATTGAGTGGGTTCAGAGGTATTTCTTGAGAAAAGTACTCCACTCCTCCACTCACAATAGAATTCCCTATGCCTCCAGGCTCAAAATTTTGGGCCTGGACAATCTAGAATTGCGCCGCCTGAAGTCTGATCTAAGCCTAGTTCACAAAATTGTCTGCTATAATATCGTGCCCGTCAATGACTTCTTCAGCTTCAGCCTCAATAATACACAGGCAAACAACCGATACAAACTCAAAGAAAACCACCCTAAACTCAATTGCAGAAAATATGATCAACAGAGTAGTCAATGCCTGGAACGCCCTACCCGACTCCGTTGTTACAGCCTCAACCCTTCACAGCTTCAACCTCAAACTCAGCTGTGGACCTCATCCCATTCCCAAGAGGTCCTTAAGGGGGCGTGCATAAGCACACCAGCATGCCTACCATGACTTTACTGTCCCCATTTATCTGTATTAACTCCCTTTGTTCTTGCTTATGTTCATACTTATACTTGTTATCTTGTACATGTTTGACAAATAAATAAATATAATAAATAAATATGTCCTTTAACTCCAAGGAGTTTGAACTATCCTGTCTTGAATGGATTACCAAATCTGCATTTCTAAAAGCTGGCCACTCATCTTGTACTTGGGGACAGGGAGACTGACTTAAGAGCATGTTTCTCCATTTCTCCTTTTGGGGACATATAATATTTTGCCTTTTTAATATTCCTCAAAACATTTCATTCTTCTGGGGTTGGGGATGAGAGTTTCCCACAAATTGTGGTGCTGCTATGCAAACTATTAAATATATTGTGCATTCTCTAGATCTAGAAGATCTACATGAAGCAATGCTAGAGGTGATTGCCTGGATAGCTAAATTGGATATCCAGTTATGAGGTCGCTGCCATACCCTGTATAAGTTTTACTTATGTGGACTGTGTTTGCTTCTTTTATCATGTTCTCATCATATGCTAAATAATGTGGGAAGCCTTCACCCCAGAAGAAATATTTTGGTAAATATTAAAAAAGACAAAAGTATTATATTTTCTTAAAGGAGAAATGGAGAAACATGTTTCAGAGGCAGGAAGCAGCCCCCAAGTGTTTCTTAATAGCCCACAGCAGATGCCAGCACTTAAGAAATAAAGAGTTTACTGAAAGAGGAAGAAAAGTATCTAGATAGCTCTATTCATAAGCAAATCATACTGCAGGCAGAAATCCATTTCAAGACAGGATATTTTGAAACTCCTTGGCAGAATGGTAGGATTAGAAAGCAGCCCCTCACCCAAGATCCAACACAGGACAAAAGCCATTAGCCACGATAGGAATTGCCCAGCACCCTTTCAGAATACAAGCCTCTTAATTGCACCATCCCCAGAGCAGTCCAAACTTCAAAGTCACAGAAACCTGGGAGCTTGGATAAATAATAAGCCAGAGGTTGACCAGATTAGCTCACAAGCACCTAGGATTTGCATTTCTCCTTTTGCCTATAGAGCCAGCTATAACCCTTACATGACCCCTATAAGAATCTGACAACAGCCAATAGAATATTAAAAGAAATGCTCTTGAACAGGAAGCTCAAATACAAAGCTCAAAGAAGGTATAAAAGCCCACCCACTCTCAACTCCATTTTGTCAGCTGCCCAGAATCGCACGTGGTTCTGCTTCCATCAATAAACCTCTCTCTACAATCAGCCTTCGTTGGATCAGTGTCTTTCTCCCAGTTTGGAACTGAACCAGATGGATATTTCTTCCAACAATAACAATAAATTATTTGATAGTTGCTGCTTTATTTGCTAGCCTTGAATTTTTAAAAATAAGGTTATTTATTACTGCATTATCATTGTGTTTGCATTTTACTATGCCTGCCCAGTTTGATTTGGTTGAGCTGCAAAAATGTAAAACAAATAAATGGTCACATAGCAAACAAAGTGGGCAAGTTAATTCCCTTTAAGATGAAACCAATAGCACAACTATTGCAGCTAATCTTCCAGACTCGGGGGCAAAAGTGAGCAATTGCGTTCTCTTCGCTGATGATGTAAAGCTGTTCAATACCACAGACAATACTGCTACCCTACAAAAAGATCTTGACTATGTATCAGAATGGTCAAACAAATGGCAACTTCAAATCTCAACAAATAAATGCTCTGTCTTACATATTGGCAAAAAAAATCAGAAAATAAAATACACGCTGAATAGTCAAGATCTTGTTGATGACCCAAGCTCTGTAAAGGACCTTGGAATACTCACCTCTAATGATCTAAGTGCTAGAGCCCACTGCAACTACATAGCCAAAAGGCATTAAGAGTTGTTAACCTAATCCTACGTAGCTTTTTCTCTGGTAATATCACACTACTAACCAGAGCATACAAAACATTTGCTAGACCAATACTCGAATACAGTTCATCAGTCTGGAACCCACATTACGTATCTGATATTAGCACAATTGAGAAAGTCCAGAAATATTTCACAAGAAGAGTTCTCCACTCCTCTACTCGTTGTAGAATACCTTATGCCACCAGACTTGAAATTCTAGAACTAGAAAACCTTGAATTACGCCGCCTTCGGTCTGACTTAAGCATGGTATATAAAATCATACATTGCAATGTCCTACCTGTCAATGAATACTTCAGCTTCAACCATAACAACACAAGAGCACACAATAGATACAAACTCAAAGTTAACCGCACCAAACTTGATTGCAGGAAATACGACTTCAGCAACAGAGTGGTCAATGTCTGGAATACTCTACCCGACTCTGTAGTTTCTTCCCCAAACCCCAAAAACTTTAACCTTAGACTGTCTACTATTGACCTCACCCCTTTCCTAAGAGGTCTGTAGGGGGCGTGCATAAGCGCACCAACGTGCCTACCGTCCCTGTCCTATTGTTTCTCTTATTCTTTTATTTTTCTTATATGTACCCATTTCATGTATTCACAACTATGTATACACTTATACTTATTATCTTGTAAACAATTGGCAAATCAAATAAATAAATAAATAAATAAATGTTCTATACCATGGCCACCAACCTTTGGTACCTCAGGGACCACTAAATTCATAATTTTAAATCCCGCAGATCACTAACATGATCTGCCTAATGACTGGCTGGGTGGCCATGGCTATGTCTGGGTGGGCATGGCCAACTCAATGTCACTCCTTGCCTGCCCACCCGAGCTCCTTAGGGCCCCAAGCCCCAACAGGAAGCAGTTGTTGGAGCCAAGCAGCCACCAGGAGAAAGAGTTGGCAAAACAGCTGGCACAGTTCAAAATGGATCTGACCGAGAAGGAGGCTCAACAGAAGCACCTCACTAAGGACTACGAGCATAGGCTTTCCAGCAGAGGGAAGACCTGCAGGAGTGCAAGGCCAAGTACCGGCACCTGAAGGCTCAGTAGACTGAGATTATCAGCCAGTTCCAGGCCATGATGCAGTCCCACTGGAACAAGGCCTTCTGGTTCTTTATCACCAGCGGCACTTCCCTCCAGCCTTCGTCCAAAGCCCCTCACCAGGAGGCTGAAGAGACCGCAAGTCGGAAGTTCTGCCCACCTCCAACCTGCACAAAAATACCCCAAAGACTCTCTGCAGCAACACAAACATTCATTGCATGTATCTGGCCCAGGGGCCGTAGTTTGAGGACCCCTGATTTAGTGCAATATAAAAAATGCAAATAATTTTTCTGTGGACCACCAAATTTTTCTTGAGACCACCAGTGGTCCATGGACCCCACAGTTGGTGACTGCTATTCTATACTATTTATAGCATTCTTCTAGTCTGGCTTTGTATTATATTGATTATATCTCCAAATTTCCATATGAATGCAAGATTGGTACATAACATTCCTCAACGTGGAATTATTACAGTAAGATTACAGTATTTTTTTTATTACAGTAAGATTACAGTAAATTTACTGAAACCAATAAGTGAAGCAAAGAGATGGGCAAAAGAATGCAGGCAAAGCATTTATCCATAGCCAAAGCAAGATTAGGAAAGAGATTTTACTAGGCTAAACTCAGTTCTACTACTATTTCTTAACAAACGTGGGTGGGATAAAAAATAAAGCAGGAACGCTGAAAAATTTCACCCCGACTCCTAAGTTCTTTCCCTCACAATGCATGCTGGGAGATGTATTTCTGAGTTATCCGCGTGCCCGCTTTCCAAAGCATGCCGGGAAATGTAGTTTTCCCACTCCAGCTTTGAATCGCGGTTCCTGTTCCACGTTACTTCCCTAGCTGGGCATGAACGGAGCGGGAGAGCCGGATCCGGGCGGCGGGGGCTACAAGAGGCGTTATAGAGCCTTAAAAAGGAGACTCAAATTCCTGATTTATGTAAGCGGCCGGGAATTTCGGGGGTGGGAGGGAATCGGTGCTGGCAGAAAGAAAGGGGTGGGTTGGAGGAGCAAATATTTTAGGGAGACCTGGGCATGGGGGTGGGTGGGTAAGCATAACAAGGGGCGTTTTACAAGAAAGAATAAGTGGTAAAAATCATATTGATCGCATGCCTCCCAGACATTTAAAGAGATTCTGATATTTGTGGATGTTGAGTAAATAGAGGTGTGATGACAAGTGAGATGAGGGTGATCAGAGAGACAAGACCTTCCAGATGAATATTATAAAATGATTATTACAGAGGGCTGTAAAGCGATATATAAGTCTACTCACTATTGCTATTATTTTGCCCAGGGGTCCATAAGAAGGCATATACATGTTTAACTGTGAATTTCTATGTTTCTCAATCTTGAAAACTTAAAGATGTGTGGATTTAAATTCCCAGAAGTCCCCAGACTTGCTAAGGTTAAGAAACACAGCTCCAGAAGCTCAGGTTTGAACTGACTTAGGTTGTTTTGGTGGGAGCAGAAATAATTTGCCCTTGCCTAATTCTGGGATGTGCTTTGGAGTTTGTGTCTCTCCATATAGCCCTATTAGTCAGATCCAAGTAACTTTAGTTTTTACAGATCAGCGTGTAACATACACATCTACAATTTGTGACTGACTACTTTGCTGACCATTCTGGTAAACTATTACTGTTTGCTCAAGCATCACATGTTAGGTGAACCCAGCAATTGTATTTTATTCATATCTTAAAAGTTGCTAAAGTTGAGAAACCCTGAGCTAACAGGCTACAGAATTTGAGGAGACTGCAAGAAAGGGGGTTAGTCCCACAGGATGCCCATTTGGGTCCTAGACCCTGCTTTCCAAGCCACAATAATTGGATTCACATGATATGCTAAGGCAACATTAAGCAAACAACGTTGTGCCATAAGAGCCTTGTCTGTCAAATTTGCAGTAGTATAAAAGGGATAATAATACCAATCTGCCTTGCAGATTGCTGGGATTACTTGCCCTCACAAAGCCCTAAAAATTTGGGAAGAATGTATCTCCATACAGCCAATTTGTGTTATCACACTAAAGAGCTGTTTTCTTAAAACAGCAATTCTGCCTATAGGGGAATAATTTACAAAACAATACTCTACTGTGAAAAGGTAACATGAATAATCATATTATATTGATGATGCAGATAGTCCTCTTTATGAGTGGTTGCTTAGTGACTGTTCAAAGTTAGGGACAGGCCTTCTCAAGGCTACTTAGTGATTCTGGTTTGTTGAGGGTTGTCACAGGAGAGCATATTAGGCACTAGGTAGTTGGCTCACATTTATGGCCATTTGCAGTACCCATGGTTATATGACTATGTTTTATTATGTTTTTGCCTGAACTGCACTTACTTCCAGTTTTTGGCAAGAAGTGGCCACAACAAACAATGGATTCGCTTAATGACAGCTGCAAAAAAGCTACAACACCTGGTGACCTGCACTGTGACTCAGAGTTGTAATGGGCAGGCTCCATTTTGGTCGTAAATGAAGGGCTACTTATAATAAACAAGGGAGTCAACTCAGGCAGGAATACAAAATCTGACCAAGAACTGAAACTTAAACAATTATCAATTTGCCGCTACTTGATGGCTCAGAAAAGCAGCAATTTTTGCCTTGCCTGTTTACATTATGTTTATGGAGGGGATCTACTCCCCAAAGAGGAAGAATGAACCAGGGGTGGCTGCTGACTGCGGTGACTCCTGGCACTCCATTAATCTTTCCAGATCCTAGAGACTCTGTGCATATGGACGAATGAGATAGAAGATACCATTGGAATGCTGGTTGTATGTTAAACATTTATGGATCCCCATTACTTGATATGAGGGAATGTTGGAAGTAAATTGAATTTTCTCCTACAAACTTCTATCCATTTTGTGAACCAGTGAGTTGCTACTTTTGCAGTTAAGGCAGCAAGGTTGAAAGGGAAAACAGGTCACAACCACAACTGAGCTGAAATTTCTGTTGCTAAGTAACACAGTTGTTAAATGTGTCTTGCCTCATTTTACATTCTTGCTTAGCACAGTTGTTAAGTGAATCTTTGCAGTTGTTATGTTAGTAACAAGGTTGTTAAGTGAATCTGGCTTCCCCATTGATTCTGCTTGTCAAAACATCACAAAAGAGGATCACATGACTCAGGGATGCTGCAACCATCATAAATACGAGCCAGTTGCCTAGTGTCTGAATTTTGATCACGTGACCAGGGGATGCTGCAACAGTTGTAAATGTGAAACACAGTCATAGTCACTTTTTTTCAGTGCGGTTGTAACTATGAATGGTCACTAAACAAATGGTTGAAAGTTGAGGACCATATGTTAGACTCTGCCTAACATGAATAATTATGTCGTGCTTCTGTTTCCTAGGAGACTGACAAGATGGGTTAATCTATATTTTCTTAATCATTTTAAAGTGTTATGTTACAAAGATTCAGATGGTATTTTAATGGTATTGTTTAGATTTTAGATTTGGATTTTAATGCCTGAAATATGTTCAGATTTTAATAATGTCTCCTTTTAAAGTACCTATGTATTGTTATTACTCTTAGAGTACTTAAAATGGTATGGGGATTTATTTAATAAACTGTTTCCTTACTTACACTTAGCCTTTTTAAATAAATTCTCAGGAGCAAGAATGTTTCCAAGAAGAACTGCGAAAAGCACAAAGAAAACTCTTGAAAATTTCACGGGATAAAAGGTAAGCTGCTCTGATGAGGAAGAATAGAGGGTATGTGAAATTGCCAAGAGCTCAATCAGAATTAGAATGTAGCGGCAGAAAGACAGAATTAATACACTTTCCCACTTGAGTCTGGAGTCTTCGATGGCCGGGTGGCAAGTAGAAGTTTAACTTGTCATTTTATTTTATCCAAATGCCTTTTGAATGTTTGCCTTTAAAATGGGCAGCTTAATCATTTGAATTAGAGGTAAAAATAGTTGGTGCAGTACGGGGATTTCCAACCTTCACAACTTCATAACCCATGGACTTCAATTCCCAGAATTCTGCCTGTAACAGGTCTTAAAGTTGACAAGGTTGGACTCCTCTGGCATAATATTAAAGCCACCAGACTAGAAGCGGGGAGGCTGGGAATTCTAGTCCTGCTTTAGGGTGCAAAGCCAGCTGGGTGACCTTAGGCTAAGCACTCAAGACGGTAGTGAAAAACCACTTCTGAAAGATGCTACCAAAAAAAACCTGCATGGTGTGGTCCAGGTGGCCACCAGGAATCAAAACAGGCTTACAGATACTAAAAACAAAGCAACAACATCTCAGTTAAAGGGACATCTCTTTGAGATTATAAGCAGCCACCTAGTCTGGGGTTGGAAACAAAATGAGATAAAACCTTGTTAATATTTGCAACGGGGACTGTAAGGTCTTAGTAGCAAGCAAAGGACCTGAGGCCAGATTGGTCCATTACAGTATTACTGGACAGAGCTCAACTGCTTTCTCTGTTGAAAAGTGAATGGCTCTCAGGCTGTTGCAATGCCTGGATGGGGATAAAAGTGGATTTGAACCTTGCATCTGCCCTACAGAACAAGGGTCCCCAATGCCTGCAGATTGTACCAGGCCATGGCATGCTAGAAAAGGCCGTACAAACAAGAGAAGCCCTAAACGTGGGATGCAGGCAGCACGTGAAAACACTCCCCCTCCGGTCTGCGGAAAAGTCTGTCCACCGAACCAGTCGCTGGTGCCCAAAAGATTGTGGGGTGCTGATATAGAGTATAACTTGAAACTTACAGATTGCAGTTGCTGGTTTTCTTCACATTAATGGCTTTGCTAGTGCAGGTAATCCTCGATTTTTAACCATTTGTTTAACGACTGTCAACAATAGCACTGACTGTTATAATAGCACTGAAAAAGTGACGGGCAGCCGGTCTTCACACTTATGACTAATGCAGCATCCCCAGGGTCACATTATCAAAATGGAGCTGCTTGGCAACTGGCACATATTTATGATGGTTGCAGCATCCCTGGGACACGTGACCGTTATTTGTGACCTATCCAGCCTGCTTCTGACCAGCAAAGTCAGCGGAGGAAACTGGATTCACTTAAACCACCACACAATTCATTTCACAAGTTCGATGATTTGCTTAACAACTGTGATAAAACCATTGTAGAATCAATGCTTTGAATCGTTTAACAACCGCCTTGTTTGCATGGAAATTCTGGTCCCAGTTTTGGTTGTAAGTCAAGGATTCCCTGCGTCTGTCCACAACCTCTCTTTTTCAAGAGCTGTGAAGCTCAGCCTATGAGCCACTAGAGGTGGTGCTTGACTTACAACAACAACTGAGCCCAACATTTCTGTTCTAAGCAAGACATTTGTTAAGTGAGTTTTGACCCATTTTACGTCCTTTCTTGCCTCAGTTGTTAAGTGAATCACTGCAGTTGATAAGTTAGTAAAATGGTTGTTAAGTGAATCTGACTTCCCCATTGACTTTGCTTGTCAGAAGGTTGTAAAAGGGGACCACAAGACCCCAGGGACGCTGCAAAGGTCATAAGCACGAATCAGTTGCCAAGCATCTGAATTTTGATCACAGGGGATGCTGAAATGGTCATAACTATGAAAAATGGCCATGTCACATTTTTCAGTGCTTTGGTAACTTTGAATGGTCACTAAACGAACTGTTCTAAGTCAAGAACTATCTTTATGTGCAGAGGTCTTTCTTTTGCCAAGGAATAATTGCAGCTCGATTCTGGATGCCTGCCCTGAAATAGAGGATGGCCCAGAAAAACGGCAAATCTTTGGAGCCAGCTTAAGGCCTCCGCCTCTTCCTAACAATTAGGCCACAGGTCTGAGCCACTGCCTTTTCCTACCTATTTCCTCTTTCTAGCTTCCTGCTTGATCGCCTGCTCCAGTATGAGAATGTGGATGAAGACTCCTCAGGTAAAGTGAGGCTCACAACCTCCCTTTGATGGTGCTGCAAGAAAGGGGAGGATCTCCCTTTCTTTCTTTATATAGGGGCTTAATAATATTAATTTGGCTGTTGGTGGATATAATGTCACCTATTCAGGCTGGAAGAGAATAAAATAATGACCTGGTAGGTTAAAGCAGGGGTCCCCAACCACCCGGACCGGTACCGGTCCGTGGAACATTTTCTACCGGGCCGCCGGTTTGCTGGGCACCGCCATCTTGTTTCGATGAGAAAGTGCTTCCGGGTGAGCTTTTCCGGTTGGAAAGCGGCGTTTGGGTCCTGAAGGAATCCTCGCGCCTTAGTTTCATCGAAGGGGGAGGGGCGGCTTCGAACGAAACTAAGGCGCGAGGATTCTTTCAGCACCCAAGGCAAGGCAAGATGAGTGACCGTCCCAAAGCCGTCCCAAAGCCCATCGACAAAGGTACAAAGGAGGAGTTGAAGGTGGCGGGGAGAAGCAGGGGACGGCTGGCTGGCCGGTCGCTCAGGTAGCCTTGTCTTGTCATGTGTGCTGATGCCGGTACCGGGCCGCGGATCATTTTGTGATGCCGATACCGGGCCGTGGCACAAAAAAGGTTGGGGGCCACTGGGTTAAAGGATTTCACATCAAATGTATAAATCTGAACCAAATCTGATATCTTTATAATCATTTATAGTTTATCTTTTAAAGATAAAAGTGGTCCATATTCCACTGGAATATGGACCTTTTACTTGCTGTTAAATATTATGGAATCAAACCAGGGCAAATCCACAGTGGTAGATTTTTTTTTGATTCTGGCTGAAGATGGCATTGGTTAATAGTTAGATATTGCAGAAAACATCCTTGAGTATAGGTAGACCTCGGCTTACAACAACAATTGAGCCCAAGATTTCTTCTGCTAAGCGAGACAGTCATTAAGAGAGTTTTGCCTTGTTTTATGTTTTTTTTTGACACAGTTGTTAAGTGAGTCACTGCGGTGGTTGAGTTAATAACACGGTTGTTAAGTGAATCTGGCTTCCCAATTGACTTTGCTAGTCAGAAGGTCACAAAAAGGTGATCATGTGAATCCCAGGACACTGCAAGCCGTCATAAATTTGAGTCAGTGAGGGTTAAGTGTGAAAAGCGGTCTTAAATCACGTTTTTCATTGAACAGTCGCTAAATGAACCATTGTAAATTGAGGATTGCCTGCGTAGCTATTATGTCTGCTTGGCATTTAAAAATCGTCTCAAGGTGGACTAGAGTCATTGGTTCAACAAGCAGTTGTGTTTCTAAAAATCATGCAAGTGTGTACAGGAAGTCCTTGCTTAAGAACACCAATTGTGATTAAAAACCCGGTCATAGCTGCAAATCAGAAAACCCCATATGATTGTACCGCTTACTGATGGCAGTTTTAGCAGTCCTGATTGCTGTCATTAAGTGAGGACCCTGCAGGTCATTAAGCAAGGACCCTGCTTTATGGGACTTCTTACCTCCTGCTGGCTTTCCCATTGACTTTGACTATGAGAAGCTGGCAGAGGAGGTTGCAAATCATGTGATTGTGGATGCCGCGATAGCGTAATTGTGAATTGGCTGCCAAGTGCCTGGATTGCAATCACATGACCACAGGCACATGCAACTTCTTGTAGATACATGGACCAGCCGCAACTAACTTCTAGTGCTATTGTATGTTTCAAATGGTTGTTGAACAAGTCATCATTAAATGAGGACTAGCTGTACAAGCAAGCATACAAATAGATATCCCTGGTTGAGGTTTAATCCTGAGCCTTTCCCTAACCTGATCCCTTCCCTAAGTATGGATTACAACAGCATTTATCACCCTTAGCAACTTTAAGAGGACTTTCTGTTCTGGGAGTTGAAGTCCACTCCTCTTAAAGTTGTTAAGATTGAGAAACCCTGGGCTACAACTTCCAAAATTCTTAGCCCTTTTAGCTAGGGAAAACTAAATTCTAGCCTAACACTGAAGCTGCTATCTCTCTTCATGCAGAAGGAAATTTATTTATGCACAAATACATGAACCACTTTGTTGTTAATTTTTCTGGGTTGTTTTCCCCTCCTTTGAGTTGGTGTGAGTGTTCCCTCTTTTCCAATTCTCCTGCACATAGCATCTTTTTATATTGGTGCTTGTAAAAATTAAAATTTAATTGCTATATTCCTTGAGGATCTGGCTGCTGATTACTTGTTAATATTTGATTCCTCCAGGACATGTTATTCTTAAGCACTTTTATTTCTCTATCATATTTTATATTTGGCTGACATTGGCTTTTTATTTTAATATCCAATTGCCGGGGGAGTTTTTAGCTGCCCAGTGAAGCCTCCCTATTATACTAATTTATCTACATTTTTCTTGCTGCTCATCCCCTTGGTGATTTTGACTAGATTGGATAAATGACCCATGACATTCTTTATTTGAAAGTTGTCTCTGTAAAGATGAATGGCTAGAAATTGAATGTTGATGTTATTTTGGAGACGTCTTCATTTTGTTGCAAATGGGCCTGTTGCGGTATCTCTGATAACCTCAGTTAGGAGAGCAAGCTTGCTGGCAAAAAGTGAAATATAAATAAATTGGATGAGTGACTTGTTCCAAAACATACTTTGACTGTTCAGAATTATGCAAATTAGAAGTGTAACTAAATGCAGATTTTGGTATCCGAGAATTCAGGCAGTGTCATGGTATACTTAGGATGGTGTATAGTTCAGTAAACATGGTTTATAGAAGTGTTTGCTTCACAGGATAGTTTGCAGGGCCAAGCTGAGAAAAAGTGGATTTCTATGCAAAGAGCTATATTTGGTGTCTGAAAAGGGAGTCAATGCAATATAGTTAGTTCTCGACTTACAGCCATTCATTTAGTGAGCGTTCAAAGTTACAACAGCACTGAAAAATGTGACTTACAACTAGTCCTCGCTCTTAAAACTGGGTCAGCGTTCCCTGTGGCCACCTGATCAAAATTTGGTTGCTTGGCATCTGGCATGTATGCACAATAGTTGCAGTGTCCTGGGGTCATGTGATCACCATTTACGAGCTTCCCAGCTGGCATCCAGCAAGCAAAGTCAATAGGGAAAGCCAGATTTACTTAAAGACCGCATGATTCATTTAACAACAGCAGTGATTTTCTTAACAACTGTGACAAAAATCATAAAATTGGGTGCATCGCATTTGCTTAACAATGGAAATTCTAGCCTCAGTTGTGGTCATAAATCAAGAACTACCTGAATCCAGAAAATTTGAAAGTTCCTTTCTCAGGCATGAAAATCGCTGGGGAGCCCAACCTGGATGACTAACATCACCAGGAAATGACACAAATGCACATGGCAGCATTATGCGAAGTCTATAACTCTCTGGCAGAAGGAGGTAGAATGACTTTGTCTGATTTTATTTTTCCGAAATCAGATTCGGAAGCAACAGCCTCCTCAGACAACAGCGATGGAGAGATGCCGAAAGGGACGGAGCCTCAGTCCCTCAAGAGGTGAGTACGTGGTGGGCTTCAGGATAGATGCAAAAATAGAAGATGGTAAATGGCTACTTGAGGCTAAAGGAGCTGCTTTCTTTAGCAGAGAAAAGAGGTAGAATTCTTGAATATTTTCAACAGTGACTTTCATTAAACAATCTTCTAGTGGTAGGTGAAAGAGGTGGTCTTGTGAGACCAGATTAGGCCTGCAGACTGGGCTTACCGACTAGAGTTGGCTGGGGGATTCTGGGAATTGAAGTCTGCCCATCCTCAAGTTGCCAAAGTCGAGAAAAAACTGGGCTAGATAAGATAACCTTTATTGTCACTTTTCTGTACATACATTGGCACGCATTAAAATGAAATTCTGATGCTCACTCTCAAAAGAAGAATCTATATCTATATCATCTATATCTATATCTACATCTATATCTATATCTATATCTATATCTATATCTATATCTATATCTATATCCATATCTATCTATCTATCTATCTATCTATCTATCTATCTATCTATCTATCTATCATCTCCATATACTGTATATCTCCAGATTACACACATACACACACACACACACACACACACACACACACACACAAACACAAATAAATCATGGTCCATTTTGAATATATTAGCGGAAAAAAGAGTCTTGAAAGTTCACAAAGTTAATACCATATGGAATAAAGCTGTGACTAAATCTAGATGTTCTGTTTCGGGTACCACGAAGCCAGAAGGTAACAAAATCCGTCATGGAGAGGACGTGTAGCATCCTGACAATACCACAGGCCCTGATCAAGCAGTGCTTATATGCTATATTCCGGATAGAAAAAGCGAGCTTCCAATAATCTTTTCTGCTGTCCTCACCACTCTCTGTAGGACCATCCTGTCTGAAAACAGTAATACTTCCAAACCAAACAGAAATACAGTACGAAAGTTTGCTTTCAGTTGTCCCTCTATAGAAAGTGATAAGGACAGGAGAAGGAAGATGTGTTCTTCTCATACAATGCAGGTGGTGTTGTGCCTGCTTCACCATTGTCTCACTGAATGAGTGACCAAGCTAACCTGCTTGTCAGCTACACACCCCAAAACTTAGTACTACTAACCACCTCCACAGTTGAACCATTAAAACACAGAGCTGTATGACTGTGCCTGCCTTTTCTGAAGATGTTCCCCATTGTAGCTGCATGGCTTAGCACAGTCATGAGCTAAATTCCTTCATAATTCAAGGGGCCTTTTTTGCCTGTTGTCTTATTGAAACAATACCTTTTAGCACAATGGATCGTTCCCATGTACTCAAGACAGGTTGTTTCAATGGAGCACATTTTTGGCTGCTGTTCATCCATGGCATCTCTTTCTGCTCACAGAAAACACAGCCCCCAGCTTGGCAGTGCCTCATCACCATCCTCCTCAGGTCTTTCTCTGCAGCCAACATCTGGTTTTGGACTTCCAGCTTCAGGGACATCATCGCCCTACTTAGCCTCAGTGAGTAATCCTGCCTCCATGTGGGTAATAAGGCTGAGGAGATAATTGTCCAAAATGGACTCCGAAGCTGGGAAAAGACTTAACAGAGACTAAGGGTTCCCCAGCCTGATTTCCTTCAGCTGGGTCGGATCAGATCTCTTCTTGCTTCGACTCTGCTGGTTTGAAATGTTGCAAGTTGTAATCTATTACAGGTAGTCCTCAGCTTACAACCAAAATTAAGCCCCGAATTTCCATTGCTAAGTGACACCAAAGTTCTGTCACTAAGCAAGACAGTTGTTAAGTGAGTTTTGCCCCTTTTATAATCTTTCTAGCCACAGTTGTTAAATGATTCATTACAATTGTTAAGGTAGTAATAGTTGTTAATGGGGAATCTGCCTTCTCCATTGATGTTGCTTGTCAGAAGGTCGCAAAAGGTGATCATATCACCCTGGGACACCACAACCGTCAAAAATACACACCAGTTTCTAAGCGTCTAAATTTTGATCACATGACCATGGAGATGTTGCAGTGGTCATCAGTATGAAAAAAGTAATCAGTCACTTTTTTTCAGAAGGGTAAGTCGAGGACTACCTGTAAAGAAACTAAGTCAAAAAAAACCCTTGATTTTCAGTGAACTTTGGACCAACTTTCAACCAGATTACCTGAGGAATAAGAGAATATAGCTTGAAATCAGATAGCAAGGAGAATTCTAAGCCATTATTTACCTCAGTTTTCCTAGACTCAAATTTGAAATAAAGGGTTTTCTGTGTGTGCAATGCTCTTAGCATGGTTGTGTTGGAGTGGGACTGCTGAGTTTGCTAAAAAAAAACACCAAACCCAATACTACACACCTAATAGTCCTGCTCCATAATATATGTCCCCAAAGGGCACCTTAATATCAAGATTTACTGAATGCTTGAGTTTGCCCAGTGTAATTCCTTCCCTTAGTTATTTCATTAATTCATGTTTTGATTTGCACAAATCATTGAAATGGAAAAACTCCAAAGTGGGTTGAGTTCACAAATAGCACTCTAAGCCAGAAGCCCACTTCCCACAACCAAGATTAGCATGTTTTTACAACTGCGGGTGCTGGGACTCTACTAGTTTTACTTGTCCTGCTAACCCAACTAATATTTATATCACAAGGCTTTGGCTTCATCCCATTTTTTATCTTTTTATCTTGGTTTCCATGTCACTTCCATTTCACCTTATTATTTCCAAGTGTTTAGTGCTGAACATAGGCATAAAAATTAGGCCTCCATTTATCTTAGTCAATGATAATTGGATGCCTGGAAGAACATAGCACATGATTCTAATATGTTTCGAAATAAATTGCTTTTAAAAAAATGCCTAAATGAAGAGCTGTAAGTTGTTTCTGCATCTCTGGTTCCCTTCCCAAGCATTGGAAAGATTTAAATTTTGCACTTTTTGGACTGAGGGCATTTCATGTTTCTGTTGTCCCAGATCATCTGAAGGCCGCAGGGAGACAATGGGGAGAATGACACAATGATGCATTTTCTCACACAAAAGACCCTGAGATACATTGCAGTGTTTCAACCCTACTTTTCCCTGGTTTTTCAAATTTGGCAACTCCTTGCTGTGTCTCAAATGCAATTCTTCCATTGTAGGTCAGCCTGAGTTAGATCAAGACCAATATTTGTTTGTATTTTTACACACTGGGCCAAAATATGATTTACTCATGTATAGAACTTCGTGATAATTTTGTTTCATCCTAGCCCAAAGGAATAGATTAAAAAACTCTTTGGACTTTCTTTAACTCTCTGCACTTGATCAAATGTGTGCAACAAAGGCTTTGATGGATTTACGATGCTAATATTTGATTAGGTCTGGATCTCTTCCAAGGATCTATTTCGAATTAGCTCCTTTATCTCCCTTAACCAAATTAAATTCCTTAAATGTAGAAGGGCGTTTAACCTCCCTGGTACGATTGAAAGTCCATCCTAAGTGAATACAAGGAAATCTCTTTTAAATTAAAAGTTTGCCCATGCATACAAGAGGTCTTTGAAGCCATGAAATATGTCTACTAATATTCCCTATTTTATGCTGATACATCTTCAGGTCGATAACCCCACATCTCAATAATTTTTCCGGTCATTCTGACTGGTTGTATTTACTTTTTTTTTTTTTTACTTTCAAATCCATGTAATTCTGTTAGGTTAAGTGTGGCAGATAAATCCAGTTAATTTTATAATCTGCGCTGACCCCAATTCATGTAACTTGTTTTACTGTATTTACTATGAGTTTTATTATGTATTGGTCATTGACTGAGATTGAGTGAATTCATCATCTTGGCTAGGGATCTGGAAACCCTGGGTGGCCCATGTAATATAAATTGGATGCAAACAGAATGATAGTCTGTGTTAATCTGTCTTTCGGGATATATTTGTGGATGTATAATGTCTCAGAAAAAAAGATGACTCTGGAGAACTATTTCCACAAGTGGTTAAAAAGAGGGCACCAAAGAATCCAAGCATTTGGAAGGGTTTCCATACCGTTGAGGGAAAAAAATAATTAAGAAACCAGATTTGAGGTTTGTTTGGTATTTATTTATTTATTATTTTCCAAGTCTGGAACACCGTACATTAAAAAGAGAAGATATGATACTTAAAATGAGTGTAATAATCTAAACAAAGAAAACTTCGAATAACTATATAAGGAATATAAAAATTAAAACACAGAAGGAATGCAAAACACTTAATGTGACATTATATAGCATCTGAGGCCCAGAAAGTAGTGTTTTGAATAACTTTTATCATTGGCTGGCAATAAATCATCCATTGTACATGAATGATCCATCAAGATTGTGACATATCAATAAACGTTCAGGACTCTGTAATTCCCCATATTTGCATTTGAGGTTGATCAAATTATGCATGGTTCTGAGAGGCAACCTTTTTTTCTAGGAGCTGGGTGATTTCCTTGCCTGATACAAACTTCAGGAGATTCAGGATAGGTCCCATTGTCCTTTTCCTGTAATTTATGTATGGAATTTTCTGCTAAAATGTGCTGTTAAAATAGATGGCTTTGAAACAAACCATTCCTTTCCTCGATCAACCTCCTCCTTGCAGGGATTGTGCCACAGAAAAGCCATAGGATTCCAGATTCAGGGCTAGTGCGGAAAATTGGGAGAAATTGGGATACTCTGGAAGATGGATTTTTGCAACTTGGCGCCATCCAAATGTTATCATGCTCCTCATCTTCACCAACACCCATGTTGGCTGGTTGTGGAGAGAACGTTGGCCATCTGAAGGGGCCCAGTTGGACTGCCACTAAATCGGTCCATTGCTGGTGCGAAGACAATATCTTGGCTTTTCCTAGCTAGATGTCCTCCAGATGGGTTCGGATCACAGTTTAATACAACCCTCCCCAACCGGGGAGAATCACCTGCTCAACATTCATATTTTGATTTTATTTTTTTATTCCATCTCTTCCCTCTTGCCATCCCTTTCCCACCCAGCTGAATTCACCCACTTATGCTCCCTTCCCCTCTGACTACTTGGCACTGGGGCCCGAACCTGTTGCCCCCCAGCCTGACAGCAACGCCACTCGCTCTGCCCGGCGGCCAGCAAGGCCCCACACGCTCAAGGTACCTCAAAGAAGGTGGTGGGGGTGGATGGAGACGAGGGCTGCCTATATGGGCGGGGGTGAGATGGATGTGCAAGGTCAGATGTGTTTCGGCTGACAAACAAAACACTGAAAAACTTTATTTCTTAGGGAAGTTGCCCTGACTGAGTGGAGCGAATAAGCTATGATAAAAGAAACGAGATGCATGTATGCTTCAAACTTCAAGTTAGCTTTGAACCCTTGTGCTGTCGTGGCTTGAGGCTTCTATGAAACATGTGAATAATACTGCACGCCTACAGCAGATATTCACTCATCCAAACTTGCTTTTGATTCTCGTGCTTTGGGCTACAGTCATAAAAATTTTCTAAATGAAAGCAGGATGTGGTTGGGTTTCAGGGGTTTATAAGACGTTCAGCATTATGTTGTGAGAAAAGAATCTTATCGATTTATGGAGGTTTTTTTTTTTTTTTTACCGTGCCTTGCATCTTCATAACTGGGCTCACAAATACTGGGATGCGTTTGTGTAATATGGTACATTAAACCTGCATTAAGTGGCCCATAGAGAAAAGTCAGGCAAGGAACTCATTGCGAAGCCAGGAGCTGTAGAGGTGTTGCTAGTAGTAACGTGGTCATTCAGATTACTGGGCACACAACTGTTCAGCCTCATGGGGGGAATTTCAGGGGCATATGACCCTAAGGCACCCATGTTACCCCTTAAGCCCATAGCTGTTGAAAAATGGTGGGAGCATTGTTGGCGCTGCGTATTCTTGGGGTGCTCTTAAGGGACATGGTGGATCTCATGTGGTTTGTGGGTTGTGAATGACTCAACCCTATGTTTAAACCAGAAGTCGTCAAAGTTGGCACCTTTAAGACTTTAAGCATAGTGGCTGGGGAATTCTGGGAGTTGAAGTCCACAAGTGTTAAAGGTGCTGCGTTTGCAGACTTCTGACTTAAGACATATAAAACCATGCTTAACAAATGTCAGTGGTTGGATTTGGACAAAGAACCAAAGCATCATCATAGGTCAGGGTGTGAAAAGCCAGATCTCCATGAAAGAAAGCGAGGAGGAAAAAAGAAGAAAAAGCCAAAAGATCCAACATCCGCCTCAGTTCTCCTCTCTTTCTTCTCGTCTGCAGCTCCCGCTGCCCCCAGCCTCCCACTCAGACTGTTCCTCCGTCGTGGTGGGATTACCTTTTCCTTCACCCAGAGGGACTCCCAAGCTGCCACCCCCTACAATCCTCAGCACGGTGCCCCACCAGATGTTCAGTGATGCAGGAGAGGGAAGCGGCGAAGACCCCCTGGATGGTGACGATGAGCTGGTCATTGACATCCCTGAGTGACGGTGGCAAAGCAGGCGCGTAAATTTGAAAGGACACAGGCCTCTCAGTTGTGTGTGAGGGGTATGGTTCCCCTCCCTTTTATTATTTCTTTGTTTACAGACTCAGGAGGGGGGGGGAAACATGCAAAACAGTCAATAAAGGGGATTTTGTTTTTGTATTAAAAGCATCCGGTTGCAATTTTTACCCTCTGTGTTCCTTTCCTCTGCTGAAATCCTTGGGCTACTAACAGTTTGGCGAGACGTTCCCTGACCCTGTTGTGTGACGTGCCGTCATTTTACACACTGGTAAAGAAAAAAATCTGCTTGAAATATAATTAGCATCCGTTGACGAGGTAGAGCAAAATTTCTCTTTTGCTGCAAAAGAAAACAAAGTTCTCGAGAATTCAAGGGATTCTTTAAAAAAAAGTGCTTCAGATCTACAGGCGGTCCTCGACTTAACAACCATTTGTTTAGTGACCATTCAAAAATTACAATGGCATTGGGGAAAAAAATGACTTACAACTGGTCCTTGCACTTAAAACCATCACAGAGTCACATGATCAGAATTTGGGCACTTGGCAACTGGCAGGTATTTATGACAGTTTGTGTCCCAGAGTCAGGTGACCACTGTTTGCAATTTTCTTGGTTGGCTTCTGACAACCAAGGGGAAGGGAAGCCAGATTCACTTAACAACTGTATGATTCACTTAATGACTACAGTGATTTGCTTTAACGCCTGCAGTGAAAAAGGTAAACCTACTTAACTACTTCACTTAATGACAGATGTTCTGGGTCCAACTGTGGTTGTAAATTGAGGACCACCCATAGTCCAGGTGGGAAGAGAGAGCAATAACCAGGAATTTTTCTACTGCACATGTAAACATTGTTCATCTATGACTTCTCCTCGCCCAACTTAAGTGCAGTTTAACCCTCAAAATGCTTGTGACAGTTCTAACTGAGCTGAAAACATCCCATGTTTTGTAACTGCATTTTTAATTTATTTTACCAGATGGTTTCTCCACAAGTTGCTACTCGTTGCAGTGCTTCATTATTTTTACTACAGATTTTTTTTTTTTAGTGCTGGTGGGAATACAATAAGAAAGAGTCCTCTAATAAAAATTGTAAAGAAAAAAAAGAAGAATCTTTTATCAGTTGAAAGAAGAGAATATTTCTCAGGCCACATGGGTGAATCAGCTGTAAGAGAAATGAAAGCACTCACTTTACTTGGCTGTGAAACAATTGTGTATAAACACAGATGGAAGACACTACCTCTCTTTCAGCGTTGATTCACATCTTACAAAGCAAACAGATCTGTCACTTGAGGACTGAGTGTCTCTTGCTGAACAGCTAGGCTGTTCAGAGAGGAAGTGAGTGGTTTTAATTGAGGGGGTCCAAGATATTTTGGTCCCTCGGGAAGAAAACTCAACTGGTAATTCTCCCCCACCCTCCTGCTCACATAGTGATTAAAATAAGAATAAGCTAAATGGTAATTTCTGCATTTAACGTTAATTTCTGCTTTTAATCACCAGCTTGGTTGCCTGTGATAGATCTGTTCAAGGTATTCAAGCTAAAAGGAAGGCAGAATCAGCCCTGTACATGTGTCAGGCCCCTCAACTCTTGCTAACTTTAACAAACCCCTTCCCCAAACCGGGTTAGGAGTGTCCAGAGCCTGTTCTGTAAACATATGATGGCTAACCTGGCTGTGTTTACATTCTAAACGAGGAACATCTAAAAAGGCACAATTGCAAGCAATTCCAGAAAAGTAGCAGATATTGAGAAAACCAGGTGGCTGCGCAGAAAATAACATTGAAGAAGTTGCTGAACATTTTGGGGAGAAACAGAGAATTACGGAAAGAAGAACGCTAGGTAGTCCAGAAATGTAAGTGAATCATAGAGATTATATTAGGGGAAGGAGAGAAAAATAGTACGCATGCTACTTGATTGGTTAAAAAATACCTTCCCAATCCATTTGTCTGAAGCAAAGTTATAGAAAACTGCTTTAAGTAGCATGAGTCCCATTCAAAATTGATACAGAGGGTGAGAACATTTCTAGCTTGATTCAGTGGATTGGATGAATTGCCCATTAAGGTATATTGACAAGTGTTCTCTGAACTTTTGAGAAAACATGGGGTGTGATTGTGGTATCAGGAGAAGAGATCCATTGGGGAGGGGGGGGGGAGGAAACACGGTTTTCTAGAACAATATCAGGAAATCATTAAAACATAGTAATAGAGCCTCTAGGCCTCCTGAGAAGCGGCACATTGAAAACAGCATGTCAAATTTGAGACTGATTCACATTAACCTTAATTATTTTTCCTAGTTTACTACCTTAATGGCACTTGGGAATTTGGTGATTGGTTGCCTATTGTGTTTAGATTGGCAAGCATGTTCAGTGTGTGTGAGCTCCCACTGTTTGGTGCATTCAGGACTGGAAAACTTTAAAAAATCTCCTGTAAAACACAGACATGAGATATGATGCTGCCAATTTATTATTGGCAATGATATAATGATAAAATCCTTAATAAATTTGCAAGTCTTATAGAACTGCAAGTTTTATAGTTAAGCCACCTGAATGGTGCAATTAAAACTCAATGGAAAACTGCCCTGAAACTACGAAGATGAAATTCAAAGAGACTAATGCAAATAATTTGCTATAAAACAAAAATGAAAAAAAAAAAAAGATTTACAAGAAGGAGATTCATGGTACAAATCAAAGTGAGAAGTATCTGTTATCGATTGCCGGTTAAGCCTGAGGCAGCACCTTAATGGGGGTGCTAGAAAAGGTAATGTGAATTTCAGATGTGTTGGTAGACTTATACTTCACCCAAAATTGCGGTTCTTTATTCTGTGTTCCTCCATGTGCTATTCTAAAGCTCTGTCTACCCTCCTTTCAGACTTGACATTTTTGGTTTCCCCCTCCCCAACTTTCAATGTGCCCAGAATCTTTTCAGATTCGAATAGCTTGCCAATGTGAAGGAAAAAGCAGAGCATTGAACTTAAAGCAAATAAAGAGGACAATATTGTTTGCTCTGACCCTCTTAGAAACAATAGGATGGACGGGGTGAAAGCTTGACACAGAAATAAAAAAGAATGCATAGCTTGAGCCAGCATGCATCTGAAAGATAGCAACTTAATTAGAAGAACTGAGCCATATGGAAAATCAATGCAGATGCTTATTTTTTTATGGTGCAGAAATACTACAATTAATTGCTACTGACATTTCTAAGTTAAGAGGAAGCAAGAGCCCATGGGGAAAAAAATAAAAGAAAAAAATAATAATATTGGGAACTTTAAAATGAAATTACTTCATCCTTTTGACCGGTTGGTTTGTTCCTTTTGAAAGGTTAAAAAAATAGGTTTTGCAGCCAGCAATAATTTGTATAAAAGTAGAAGCATTTCACAACCACTCTTAGGTTACAAGGTGAGAGAAAAGAGCAGGGGAGGGGGGAAGAAAAAGACCGGAAGGGCAGAGGGATTATTTTGGATTTTACCCATCTGATGCTTGCTTGGGACACGTAGCAATTCCGATGGCTGCCCGTCGGATGCTTCCTGCGCTTCTCGGCTTTCCAGCCCTTCTTCCCCCAATCCCTCACGTGTGGCCTTCCGTCTACAGTAAGTGCCTCCCTAGAGCATAGCATAAATGGTCCCCCACGACAAGTAGTTTTGAAACGTGCAAACGTCCTCGTGCAAAAGAGGGGCCTTTGGGTGCTGGGCCCCTCTGGTTGGGTTTTTTTTTTTTTTGGCAGGCAGGCAAGATAGAAGGGTGTAGTTCTATGGGATCACGAGGGCTTCAAGGGCCAAAGGTGGAGGATTCTGGGAGCTCGTTGGTGAGAGTGTGCCAATGTTCCAGGCGGCAGTCAGAGGTCTGGAGGCATGAGAGCCAGTGTTGCCGGCACTCCCCACTGGCCCCTAATCCCAGGGTCACTCCACCTGCAACGAGACAAGAGGTTCTTGCAGTTTCTGAGCTGCTGGTTATGGAGTTGCCTTTTTCCTAGACCTGTCATCAGGCAGATCTCAGGGATACCGCAGTCCGCCCCCCTACCCCTGCAATAAATTAAAAATATTCCTATAGAATGGAGGAGGCTATGAAGTTTGGAAATCTCAGCCTCAAATTCTCTTGAGATATTCTGGATATTCTTTTCTTTTTTTAAAAAATTTTTTTTTGTGAGTCTGCAAATGCAGTCCCTGTTGGTTCTCCTGTTGGCTGATGAAAACATCCAGTAGAAAAGAATATTTGTAGCTCAAGCTGGAGTTGTGGAATTCTTGGTGACCTGCGAGCTTGGTTGTTTGCTTGCAGTTGTGTTGTTTCACAACTAGGCAACATCATCGGATGAAGTTTTACCCAAGTAGGTAACATCAGATGATGTTACCTAGTTTGTAAATGAAATGTCTGCAAGCAAAGAGCCAAACTCAGGGAGCACCAAGAAAAGGCTCCACTGAAAAGATATCACTTCTGTGACATTCTCTAGCCTTACTATCAGTGTAACCGTTAGGACTTCTCCTTCAGCATCTTAAGAAGAATTCTGAGAACTTTCTGAATGAGCAAGAGACTCCTGGCTATCCCTATAGACCAGGGGTCTCCAAACTCAGCAACTTTAAGACTTGTGGACTTCAACTCCCAGAATTCCTTAGCCAGCTGAGGAATTCTGGGAATTCAAGTTCACAAGTCTTAAAGTTGCCAAGTTTGGAGACCTCTGCTATAGACCAATAAAGAGAATATCTGTAGATCAGGTTTGAAATGAGGAGTCCTTGGTACTCTCTGAGCTTAGTTGTTTTCTTGCAGATGTTTCATTACCCAAACTAGGTAACATTATCAGTACTACCCATCATCAGGTAACATCACTGATGTTATCTAGTTTGGATAATGAAACGTCTACAAGAAAACAACCAAGCTCAAGAGAGAACCAAGGACCCCTCATATCCTTGTAGAATTAAATCCCAGGCTTTCAATCCAGGTTAACACACCCAGCATCTGCTAGATTACACAACCCTTCCCTAAAACTAGATTATCCTCTTCCATCTTCTCACCAATGAAGTCATTTGATTTCCCAATATCGTAATCCCAAACGGTGATTTCCAAGGATTTATGACCAAGTTCTGACTGTTCAATCTCATAGAAAAAGTCCTGCAATGGGGTAGATAAGTATTAAAAGTTAGGAATGTATAGGATCAGACCCCCCTCATTCCCCCAATCACGTAGTGCCTTCCTTGGCTGTTCTTCATTTACCTCGTTGAACTCAGGGTTGAGAGTTTTCTTTTTAACCGTTGTTTTATGCTTTGATTTTTTCTCTTCATCTGGCTTCAGGTAGCTGCCGGAAGAGAGAAGAAGACGGAATGGGAGAGTGGGAGATTAAGCCCGTACATAAAAACATTGTCCTTCTCAGGAAAACAACCAGCGGTGCAAGTGCTAAAGTGCCACCGTAAAAACTCAACAAGAAGTCATAAATCCAAAGCACCGAGAGAAAATGCAAAATGACTATAGCAAATGGGACATCTTCGAACATTAATTCCAGAGTTATTAAAGCGAGTCTAAAAGCTTTCCCAAATGGGAACATTACACATGGTCTCTTGATCGACTGAAGGCTAAAGAAAAGAGCCTCTCTTGAGTCTAAGGCTTTCACGTCCGTAGCAGACACGGGAGAGACTAAATTACATCTTTTCCTTCCCTCCCCCAAACTCTAGACTTCTTCCCATTTCCCCAACCATCCTTAAGCATGGTTGATCTTAATAACCAAGGATTAGAACCCCTCTCTTCCCTTCGTTTGTGCGCATTTCTCACGTTTTTACATAAGGGTCCGAGTAGCCGCATACATCCATAGCAGCTAAGTGGGCGCAGCGGAGAATAGACACCAGTAATCCATGACGTTCGGAGATGTATGTGAGGGCGAGCAGGATGCGACCCCTTTCTTCCAGGGCCCAGCCAGCTGGGGGTTCCAACTATGCAATGGGGGAAAGGAAAGGCTATTGAATGCTTTTGTGTCAAATGCCCACCCTTCGGCCTTCCCAAACAAACTTTTGCAACTGGGTTCACACACATCTTTTCTTTTTTTTAACCATGCCTTGCTGAATAAACCATAATGGCCTAGCTTTGCATAAAGTGCTAGCTAGGTCACAATCCATGTTTATGAAGCACCACAACTGAGTTCACAAACCAAGTAAAGCATTGTATGGGTTACTGCAGGGGTCCTATAGGCACCATGACCTCCACGAATGGCAAAACATAAACTCTACCAATAACCACCTTTAATTTGTTATGGTTCTTTTCATTTTAAAAATGATAATTTGGGCAGTGTCTGCTCTCTTAAACATGGCTTGCTGACCCTTGGCTTAGCTGGTTGTGTGAACTAGGCCTTAGTTAGGCCTTGGATATTTTGAGACCCAGGTGAAACGTTTAGAAGGCCTTGCATTCAGCCTTGGGCTTTTGAATTCCTTGAGCCCAGGGCAGCCTTCCCCATTTTAGGGTCTTCCAGCTGCTCCGAACTACATGTCAGGGTGAGGTATGGCTAAGGACTTGGACTAAGAGCAGGGAGGCCCAGGTTCTACCTCAGCTATAGAAGCTCAGTAGGTGACCCCAAGGTACCCCAAAGGTTTATTGGAGGGCATTCTGCATACACCTCTTGAACTCCTGAACGAAAATAGGTGGGAGGAACATCTAAGGAATATTTCAGCCAGCAGAGTCAACAGTGATGCTAGCTGGGAACTGTAGTTCCCCCACAGCTGGAAGGCATCAGATTTGGAAAACTGGACATGGGATGTCATCTCAAGAGTGGGCTTTCTTTTGCCAATTCCTGCTACAAAGATAATCCCTTCCTAACCTCTCTCTGGCCTACTGCCCTTGTCAGGAACAGCCATAACCCATCCCTCAATCTAGCTTCATGTCGTGGGGGGGGGGGAAGGCCTGCTAGGGAAAGAGGTTGGGAGGGGAAATTGGGGGAGGGCCATCACATCGAGTACTTGAGTGATTGGAGGACCTGGGAGGAACTCTTGAGCAAGTGACAAGCTCAGATCACTTGCACGGATGAGCTGTTGTTTCTTTGCCAATTGGCAAGGGAAGGAGAAGGGGAAGAAACAGAGGGGTGGCTTTGTTTGGGGGTCTGGTCCAGCCCTGCTCCTCAGCAGGTAGGTTCCCTCAACAGCCTTTGGCAGAGAGTAGGTGGTCCATCCCTGACTAACCTTCTGCTGAGGAATTTCAGGTGCCGTCTTTGGGGCGGGAGTAAGATGGGAGAAAAACTCTCACCTCTCTCAGATAGCAGGAGATTCCACGCAGGGCGGCAGTCATGGAAGAAGGGGATGCCAGCTGTTGTGATAGGAGAGAATTTAGCGAACTTTTAAACAAGGGCCCCAGCAAAGTCAAGGGGTGTAAAAGGCCCCTTGGAGAAGTGAGGGAGAATGGGAGAAACTGATGAAGAAATCTAATGATAGGCCCATTAGAACTGATGCGTATTTTGTGCATGTGGCTCTTGATGGTGGTGGAAAAATTAATCTACGTTAATTTGCCCCTAGGAAAACTGAATTCTATGAATGAGTCATTGAGTCTATAATGCAGATTTCCCTGCTCTGATATGGAATGATGGTTTGCAGGACAACACATCCGGCTATGGTAGGGAGCTGTAAGTGGCTTGGGTTGCTTGCCTATTTTTCTTTAGCCATTGGCAAGGGTTGAGGAAATTTGTCTCCCAAAGACTAACATCCTGATTAATCATTTCTCTCACCCACCAGTTTTTTTTTTAAACTTTAAACCAGGCACAGCTATTCATTTATGAAATAAATTGGCTCATAGATTGCTCTGTGTTTCTTCTAGCCTTTGCGTTGTTCTACTAGGAATATTTGATCATTCCAACTGGTGAAAAGGTAGAAATAGTTGTGAAATGCAAGTAAAAGAAAGATATTTGGGTTTGGGGGTGGGTGGGCGGGTGGGCAGGGGGAAATCTCACACAAATTCTAGAGAAAGGCAGGATCTTAAGAGGGAGGGTGGCACACAGCCAAAGTGACCAGCCAAGAAGAGTAACTAAAGGTGTCTCTGGACTTCTAAGCCTCATTAGTGAATCAAATGCAGATAATTACAGAGTCATCGCAGGCTATACAACCTTCTTTGACTTAGCTCTCACCGGTTGTTGCCGTTCTAAGCACAGGTTGAAGTGTCTCTTTTGGCCAGGGCGCAAGCGTCTTAGTGGCACTCGCGTCTCTCCAATGAACTCGTTGTGGGTCAGTTTATCCTCATCGCAGACAGTGATTCTGGGAGGCAGAAACAGAGAGGAAGAAGGGAGAATCACGTGGAGGGAAGACAGCACAGGAGGGGAAGGGAGGCACGGCAGGAGACCTGAAGCAAGAAGGGTGGGTTTTATCTCACCGCAGGGTCTTCCGAGCAATGTCTTCTGCGGTTATCCCATTGTAGATGAGGGCCTCGTTCCACACGGGATTGAGAGTGTTGTGCTGAGTGCGTGTCTTCAGTTTGTTGGCCTGAACAGAAAGAAGGAATTGAAAAGGAAGAACAGAACAGTTGAGAAATGCTGTAGATAGTCCTCAACTTATGACCATAATTGAGCCCAAAATTTCTATTGCTAAGCGAGACAGTTGTTAAGTGAGTTTTGCCCCAGTTTACAACCTTTCTTGCCACAGTTGTTAAGTGAATCACTGCATTTGTTAAGTTAATAACCCGGTCCTTGAGTGAATCTGGCTATTGACTTTCCTTGTCAGAACACTGCAAAAGGCGATCATGTGACCTCGGGGTGCTGCAATTGTCATAAATATGAATCACTTGCCAAGCACTTGAATTTTAATCACATGACCATGGGGATGCTACAACAGTCTGCAACAGTCATAAGTGTGAACTTTTTTCAGTGCCATTGTAACGTTGAACGGTCACTAAGTGGATGGTTGTAAATTGAGGATTACCTGTAAAGGAAAGCCTGCAGCTGGATCTGTTCCCTGCTCTGAGTGCTGGAAAACAGTGTCACGGGATATAAATGGATTTGCAATGTTTCCCCGTCTTCATCACAGGTAGCATTCAGCAGGTTCTGACCAGTTCTGGAGAACCAGTAGCGGAAATTTTGAGTAGTTTGGAGAACTGGCTAATCCCACCTTTGACTGGAGATTTTACAGTATCCTTCCCCTGCCACGCCCACCAAGCCACGCCCACAGAACTGGTAGTAAAAAACATTTGAATCCCACCATTGGTCTTCATCCTGCTAAACTGTTAAGGTTCAGGTAGTCCTTGACTTACAACCAGCACGTCACAATCATAAGTTGTGACAGTCAAAAACTGTGACGATCCAATTTTACAAACTTTTTTGTGGTGGTTGGTAAGTGAATGTGGCAGTCGTAAAGTGGCTTTTGTAGTTAAACTAACACTGCAGCTCTTAAGCAATCCAATAGCTCACTATGGACACAGTTTTGCCAAAAAAGAGAAGTTGGTGCTGGTTTTCAGCAAAACCATCACAAAAATGATCGAGTGATGCCACAAACGGCTGATAAGCGCAGCTGAATGCTGAGCTCCCTCATGTTTTTTGTTTTTTTTTTTAACAAAATTTTATTCAATTTTTCACATAAAAACAAAAAGCTTTTTTTAGTGGACAACATATTTCCGGGTCATCACTTTTACATACAAATATGACAATAGTTATACATTCATATATGCATACTTAATTCTATTATTACCTTTTCCATTTCAAACTTTCCGAAAGGAGAGAAACAAGCAAATTAATCCTAGTTTCTTACATTAATTTCAATCGAAACATATTTTCGTTCCATTTCAATTATTTCAAATATAACCCTTTAATATTTATTTTAAAAATAAAAGTAACAATATATATTTGCCTAATAAAAAAAGAAGTTACCAATGTCTCTCCTTCCTTTTAATAGTCTGTATTAGTTTATTAATTTAAGTAGTTCTTTAATCTGTCATATTTTCTTTCCATCACACATTCTTTCTATAGATTCTAGGTTAATACAAGTTTTAACACACACAAAAAAGAACAAGTATAGGTTTCCCCCCTTTTACTTCCCATTTTTTCTAACACAGAGCAAAGTGATTCGCCTCTTTCCTGTAGTAATTCTCTCATATTTTTAAGTTCCATTTTTAATTCGCGAAGAGATATCATCATTACACACTCTTATATTTTATAATCGTTGAAGTCCACAAAAAACACTTTTACTCTCCTTTCTTCTTCCAGTTTTCTAAAGTTCTCAGTTGTTCCAGCCCAGGGTCTATACCAAAAACGTCAATCAATCCTACAATCAGTCTTTCCTTGCTTCTTTCTTTATTCTGTTTCAGCTTTCTAAGATTCTTACTTTGTTTCAATATTTCTTTATCAACACAAGTTCATATAGAAACAGGATGCTTTACCTTTTGTTTGAGTTCAAGTATTTGCCAGAAGATGGCACTCTCCATTATACAAAGTCTTCACCTTTTTCCCCTATTTTTTTATTTAGGGTTTTTCGAACCTCAATATTCCAGCACAATCCAGTCTCCAATTTGTAAATTTTATTATTATTATTTTTTGACAATCTTAAGTCCAGCTTTATTTTATGCCTGTTTATTGCTGAAATATTTTAATCCAATTTAATTAAATCTTTAGTTCCGGCTTCTTCCTTTCCCAGTTCGAAGCCCCGCTTAGCTGTCAAAATTATTTTCTTATTTTTTTTCCCTGTCCCTATGTATTTCTGCCGTTCACTTTTCTTTTCTTAAAAGTTCAATGTTACCTTAATCCCGGGGTACTTTTTGTTTAGTTGTTTCGCCCAATTGTCCTGGTTCAGATGTTATCTACCTCTTTCTTCCCTCCTGCACACGTCTTAGTCCAGCTGAGTCGTCCTCTTCAGGGTGGCCATTTTAGACCATCGCTTCAGTCGTCTTTGGGGGGGGAAAAGACCAAGCCCAGGAAGGGAGATGCGGCTCCCCTCAACCTGGCTTGTGGCTTCCCCTTACTCCACCGCCCCTCCAAGGCAGCTTCAGCCCCTAATCGCAATGATCGGGGCTCTCCGGCGAAAGAGCACCGACTATAGCCGTGGACAGTCACGATCTACGGTCCGTCAGTGAGGAGGGCTCAACACGGAAGTCCCTGAGCTCCCTCATGTTATGTCCTCCTTTCAGAAATATTTCCTTACCAAAATCCTTACCAGACTCTTGACTGGCAGAGCTTCTAATGTACTAGAAAAATTACTAAAAATCCAGGGAGAAATTCAGAAATAAATCTACTGTAAGGACAGTACTTTTTGTCACCTGTGGTAAACATGTGACAAGGTAAAAAAATTTTTAGGTACAGGTCTAATTTAGAAAACAATTTTTTTTGACTTACTCTGGAAACTGGAACTTTTTTTCTAGGATTCCATTTTTTAGTCCTCAACTTATGACCACAATTGAGCCCAAAATGTATGTTAAGTGAGAATTTGTTACGTGAGTTTTGCCCCATATTACAACCTGCATTGCCAAAGTTGTTAAGTGATTCACTGCAGTTGATAAGTTAGTAACACGGTTGTTAAGTGAATCTTGTTTCCCTACTGACTTTGCTTGTCAGAAAGTCGCAGTAGGAGATCACATGACCTTGGGACACTGCATTGGTCAAAAATATGAACCAGTTGCCAAGCATTGAATTTCGATCACACGACCTTGGAGATGCTGTAAAGGTTGTAACTATGAAAAATGCCCATAAGTCACATTTTTCGGTGCTGTTGTAACTTTGAACGGTCACTAAATGAACTGTTGTAAGTCGAGGACTACCTGTATTAGATAAAGAAATGGGGAGGGAGTGGCAAAATGGAACTTTATTGCTATACATGTTGATGGCTGCAATAATTTTATACACCTCAGAAATGAAAAGAAGTGTTAGCTCCCTCAATAGAGGAACGGATTCAAAAGATGATGGAACAGGTGGAGATGGCGAAGTTGACTGTGCTAATTAGGGATAAGAATGTAAATAGTTTTTTGGTTACTTGGAAACCATTTTTGAACCTTAAAATAAAATGTTAGCTTTGGGGTTTTGACAACCAAGTGGGTTATTGCTATAGAAATGGCTAGTATTTGGTATAGCTAAAAAGTTGGTATTATATCTTATTATGCATCTTATTATGCTGAAATGGGATGTGGTGGCTCAGTGGCTAAGACGCTGAGCTTGTTGATCAGAAAGGTTGGCAATTTGGCGGTTCGAATCCCTAGAGCCATGTAACGGAGTGAGCTCCCGTTACTTGTCCCAGCTTCTGCCAACCTAGCAGTTCGAAAGCATGTAAAAATGCAAGTTGAAAAATAGGGATCACTTTGGTGGGAAGGGAACAGCGTTCCATGCGCTTTTGGCATTTAGTCATGCTGGCCACATGACCACAGAGAGATGTCTTCAGCTTTGTAATGGAGATGAGCACCGCCCCCTAGAGCCTGAAACGACTAGCACATATGTGCGAGGAGAACCTTTACCTTTACTGTACTGAAAAAAGTCAGAAGTCATTGCTTTTTGTTTCTGTTTTTATTTCTTTTCCCCCTCCCTCATTCCTTTCCTTTCCCTTTCTCCCATTGTCTTTAGTTCTAAGAAGTACAGATTTTCCTGTCCACTCAGGTCCGACTCTTGGGCATAGTTCTCATCTCTGTTTCTCAGCCTATAGGGTTTCCTGCCTAAGCAGGGGGTTGGACTAGAAGACCTCCAAAGTCGCTTCCAAATATTCTATTCTATTCTATTCTATTCTATTCTATTCTATTCTATTCTATTCTATTCTATTCTATTCTATTCTATTCTATTCTGTTTTTCACAAAGGCACACGGAACGTTGTTACTTTCTCACCAAAGTTGGGTCTATTAATCTACGTTTTAATCTATTAAAATAGATTAATCTACATATTAATCTATGTTTGCATGCTTTCAAACTGCTAGGGGAGCAACAGCTGGAGCAAGGAATGGAAGCCCACCCCAGTGTATTTTATATTAAGATTTTTTTTTAAATAAAAATATATTTAAAAAAAAGAAAGCTCATGTATATAGCATAGTCCAACATCAGCACAGGAAAGATTTTATGACATTTGTGTTATGATTAATGCTATAAAGTGTTTAAAAAGGTTCGCCAAACTTCAATTCCATGGGAGGCATGGTTCCTGGATTTTTGGATGCATTTTGTACATTAGCTCACTTGAGATACCTTGGTTCAACAATTGTTGTTCTAAGATGCAACGTTTCACCCAGTTAAGGGTTATGATAACCAGAATTTTAGTAGTATACAGATAAATAGTGTGTTAGGCTTAGTGTGTTAGATAAACCTAGCCTATTGTTCCTTGTATAACCATGACTCTAAACCAGAGGTGGGGAGCAATAGCCCCTTTATGACTTGTGGACTTCTGGGAATTGAAGTCCACATGGCTGGCCCAGGAATTTTGGGAGTTGAAGTCTACAAGTCATAAAAGGGCCACCTTTCCCCATCTCTGCTCTAAACCAAGGGCGTCACTCGATTTCATTGAGGGCTGCATCAAGGTTGTGTTTGACCTTGGGAGACTGGGGTGGGTGTGGCCATGGTGGGTGTGTCCAGCTCGACGTCACTCCTGTCAGGGGCACCTGTGGTGGCCTGGGCTCTCTATCAGTGAAAACCGGCTCCCGAGCTCTACTTTCGCCTGTGACAGCTTCCTGAAACCCTCTGCCAGTGAAAATGGAGCTTGTGGCGGAAGACCAGTCCTTTGCTGTTTTGAGGGCAGCCCCATGGGCCAGATCTAAACACCGCACAGGCTGGATCCGGCCCGCAGGCCTTGAGTTTGACACCCCTGCTCTAAACGATTTGGATCCTGTTACTGGGGAATCAGAGTGTCTGCAGAACTGTTGCTTTCATTCAAAAGGCTAAAGTAACCTCGCACAGTTGTAATTCAAGCTCTGCACCTACACGCATGCCACATCAGGACTCCTGTTTTGAAGAGATGCTTATGCTGCATTGGTAAAAGGCTGCTTTTGTTGTTTTCTTTTCTTTTCTTGCTCCCCGCTGTGCACATGATATTGTCCGGTGCAAAGAATCAGAAGGTTAACTTCCAGTTAAGCTGATTTAACCGCTCAAACCTATTCGCGAGAATCTAGCCACCAGGGGTCAGCGCTAAATTGGCACTAGATACAGGGCTGGATTTGCAGCATTTGTGGACATATAAAGATTCTGGGCTGAGTGCTCTCTTGACTATGCCCCCTGGCTCTACCTCTTGTTCTCATACAGCTAGTAGGGATTCATAACTCCTGAGTCTCTTTCTCTTCTCGAATCAGTTATCTGTTGCCCCTTCTGCCCTTAGCATGGGTAAAACTCCTGAGGGTCTAGTTTTGATCAGGATGTGATATGGATTGCATTGTGGTTTTGATTTTCCAGAAAAGTGTTAATTTCATTTGGCCAACCAGTAACAGAAAACTACACACGAGATGTCTATCCCAACGCTGGTGCTACCCTCATGGAGGAAAGAAGATCAGGAATACCTAAACCATCTCTCCATTTCCCCCCGCTTGGCTAATAATTGCTTCAAGATAAGTGGGTGGATTTAGACTGTGAAAACAACACAGGAAAAAACTTATAGCACCTGCTCCTCCCAGCTGCTTCCTACCATCAGGCCTATGCTGCTATTTTTTGAGCATACATAAATAATCATAAATATTAATTTGGAAGATTTGGTCACATATTCCCTTGTCACATCTTTTTTGGCCCTGAGATAATGTAATTTCGGCAATCAGCGGTTTCTTATTCCAAACATCCAATTACAGCTGGTTTAAAACCCTCTTATTATCTAATAAGTTATGCAAAATTTGTGTGCGCTAACTTCAGCATCAGAGGGAATTCCCAGTAGAATGCTGTGGAGAACGTGCGGGGGATGAGCTTTTTCGCCACATGGAGGAGATGGTCCTCAGCGCTCCCTCACGCACAGTGAAAGGATGGTTTGAAGAAAAGGTGTTTTTCATAATCTATGAGTGGCAGTGGTGGTATGCTACCAGTTTGGCCCAGTTCCCCCAAACCGGTAGTAAAAAAAAAGCCTCCAACAATCAGCTGAGAGGAGGCAAAAAAAGCCCCCAAAGAAGAGAAAAGCGCAGGATTGGCCCTCCCACCGGCCCCTGCGCTTTTCTCTTCTTTATCCTCTCAGTTGATTGGCACTGCAGGTCTCAGCTGGTGTGGGGAAAGCTGCGCGTGTGCGTTAGGTGCATGTGCGTTAAGTGCGTGCGCGTTAGGGGTGCACACAATCACCGAACCAGTAGTGGAATAGGTAGGATCCTACTGCTGATGAGTGGTATTGCCACTGTTATTCTTAGCAGCAATTAAATTAATAGGCCTGCCCAAAGATTAATTCCTGTATAAATTATTTCAAAGAATAGAATATGATGAGAGCATTAATATGAAATACTGCATACAGATAGCCCTCGAGTTATAGCGATTTGCTTAGTTCAAAGTTAGAACAGCATTGAAAAAAAATGACATAACAATTTTTCACACTTACGACCATTGTGGCATCCCCAGGATCACATGACCAAAATTCAGACTCTTGGTAACTAACTCATATTTATGACCATTGCAGTGTCCTGGGGTCATGTGATCACACCTGTTGCAACCTTCTGACAAGGAAAGTCAAATGAAGAAGTCAAATTCACTTAATAGCCATGTTTACTAACTTGACCATTGCAGTGATTCACTTAACCACTGGGACAAGAAAGGTCATACAATGGGCAAAACTCACTTAACATGTGTCTTGCTCAGCAATGGAAATTTTGAGCTAAGTTGTAGTCATAAGTCAAGGACTAACTGTGCCCCAGGAAGCAGCAGACCAGCTTAAAGGGGGATGGTCTGCAGTTTTCTTCCTCTGGGGCCTTGTTACCATCACTCAGGATCCAGGCAATTAGGCTACTAACTTAACAATTGCAGTGATTCACTTAACAATTGTGGCAAGAAAACGGGGCTAAACTCACTATGAATGTTTCGCTTAGTGATGGAAATTTTGGGTTCAATTACGGTCATAAATCAAGGACTACCTGTACACTAGGAATAAGCTGAGGATTTTAGGTGCCAAAATGCACCCCAAAAATTGATTTATCCATGGATGGATTTTTAAAAGTATCTGTACATCCTATATATCAAGTGTACTTCTGTATTCCATATATAGTACACGACAAAAGTATGCATATATCTTGTATATAGAGTCATTTTTCTTGAGATGGGAACATATAAATTTGATTAATAAATATATTTTCTTAATGTTGAATTTCATATTTTTAAATGCTTGTTTTTATCTACATATTGTTTTTATTTAATAATTTGCAGAAAATTGATAGAAAAACAGCTTCTGTCCCAAGGCAGTAGCTCTGTTGAATTCTACTGTATAGTGCAGTGTTGGTGTGGTGTCAGGGGTTTTCAATTCAATATGTGGAGTGTGAAGGATGTGAGTTTGTGTTTATTTTCATGGTCATGATGTGCATGGAAGATGGTGTTTGATTTCGTTGTACGAAGTGCAATGCCAATAAAGTAAAGTAAACTAAACTAATTGTACACTGCCCAGGATCACATTTCGTGAGATGGGCAGCTATATGAATTTGATAAATAAGTAAATATGATCATGGATAAGCCCATCCACAGATAAGATGACCCTTGAAATTTTAATCAAAATACCCTGAGAAATGGATAATCTGTGGATTATCCATGGATAAGCCAATTGTGAAAAGTAATACATATAAATATTTTGAGCATCAGTTTATCCACAGGTAGCACATTTTTTTTCCTGGTGTTTTGGTTAAAAATTCAAGGATCAGCTTATCTGCAGATAGGCTTATCAACAGGTATACGCGGCAAATTTTATTTCTTGTTCAGAATGTTTAACGTGAGAGATAAATTTTATTCTCACCAGTTTCTATGCCTATGTCACTCACACATATACACACACACTGCTAGATGGCTGTATCCATTACACTTTAGCTGGTTTTGAAAACTTAAGCAGGATGAGTTCAGGTCAGATGGAGATGGTGAGATGATCTCAAATTACTGCCTTGTAACTGATGTTCTGCCTTTTTAAAATGTCTGTGACGTATCTAAAGAAGGCATGCGGCTTCAGCTGAATGGTTACTGCTGCCATTTTGGCTTTTCTGGCCCTCTGGCTGAGCTCTAAACTGTCTAAGGTCAAAATCGTAGCAACAGAGACGACTTTTGTGAAGTCTACTTTAATTAGATTTATTGAAAAGGGAATTATATTACAACAGTGTTTTTTAGCTTTAACAACTTGAAAAGCTACGTATTTCAACTTCTACAATTTTCCAGTCAGTAAAGCTGGCTGGGGAATTTGGGAAGTTGAAGTCCATATACCTCTTCAAATTGTGAAGATTGAGAAACATCGGATTACAGAAACGTTGACCACTGGAGGCTTTCTCTTCAGTTCCCATTTAATTTCTAAGTGTACTAAATCAAGATCTTCTTAATTCTCCTCCTAGAGTTCTAAAGTTGGATGACTTTTTTTTGGACGGCAGGAAGAATGGGCAAATGTGCTGCAGTGGTAATTTTGAGAGATTTATTTATTTATATCCTGCCTTTATTATTTTTATCAATAACTCAAGGAGGCGAGCAAACCTAATACTCCTTCCTGCTCCTCTATTCCCTAGGACAACAATCCTGTGAGATTAGCTCGGCTGGGATAGAGTAATTGGCTCAAAGTCATTCAGCCATCTAGCCTGATGTCAGCTGGCTTTCATGCTTAAGGTGGGACTAAAAACTAAACCTGGTGATTGTCCAGGCACCTTTCATGCCTAAGGCCAGACTAGAACTCACAGCCTCGTGGTAATTGGCCCAAAATCAACCAGATGGATTTTGTGCCTAAGGCAGGACTAGAATTCACAGAATCCTCATGACTGGCCCAAAGTCACCCAGGCGGCTTTCATGTCTAAAGTGGAACTAGATTTCCCTGTCCCCTGGTTTCTAGCCTGGTGCCTTCTCCACGAGACCGAACCATCTTCCACACTTTCAGACTCCAAGAAGCCTGCAGCATCCCAAGAGAAGGACAAGGCCGCTTCCATATTGTTCCCCCCAAAACCAATGTGTAATGCATGTTTAAGGAGTCAAGCTCGTATCGAAGGGACCTTGATATTATATACTCAGTCACATTTGTGTTTATGTGAGACCAGAATTGAGACACAATAACTGAGATATAAATTTGAGATTGTGCTTACCAAAGATATCTACACAAGAGTAAAAAGAAATAAAATTGTTGACTCTTTTATGTCATGCTGGATATGAATGGAAGGCTTCAATCACAAGCTTGTAGCCACCATCTTACCCTGCTATGACTCCGTTCCGGCAGACCCCCTGCCCCAGGGCTTACCTTACAAGCACCTGGAAGGAGATGTAGTTTGACATAAGGGTCAGCCAAGCCATTAAAATCCATTGGCTTCAGTCCCTGGAAGAAAATAAAACATGGGCATTAATTCTAGTCTATTTATCCTTCCTAAAAGTCTGTAGAGATTCTCAGTCATCCAGGTCATGGTTGTCCCAAAGGTGTTTTTTCAAGAGGCAACTGGAATTTCTTGTTTTTTCTTTGAAGACATTTCACTTCTCATCCAAGAGGCTTCCTCAGTTCTGACAGGATAGTGGGGAATGGAAGGATTTATATTCCTTGCAGACAACTGGTCATTAACATCCTTTTGCTTCAACAACCCTCTAAAAGCATGCGAAGGACCAGCTGTCTGCAAGGAATTTAAATCCTTCCATTCCCCACTCTTCTACCAGAACTGAAGAAGTTTCTTGGATGAGAAGCGAAATGTCTTCAATATAAAAACAAGAAAGTCCAGTTGCCTCCAGAAAAAGCACCTTTGGGTTATCCTTTGTCATTCTTTCAGCATCTACACATATTCAGAGGTCTTTATAAAGTTATCCACCCTTCTCAAAATTATAAAATTCCCGCTCAAAAGTAGATGTTTGTGTTCCCACTCCAGTTTATGCATGTGAAACTCTGAGTTAATTTCTATTCAGCTGTAAGTGTTGTAAGTGGTAAAATCAGCTCGATCCTTTCCTTGAAATTACTTGCTGATTAAAGGGGAGGGTGGCAGGGTTTATTTATTAAAATCCTTCCGCAAGGGATTGGCTCAGGTTTCCACTGAAGGGTAGCTTTGTCTTTTCTCCACAGGCAGCCTTTTTTTGGGAGAAAAGTTCATTTTTTTTTCACTAAGACAATCTGCAATTTAGGAAGGAAAAGAGAAGAATAAGACAGGGAAAAAAGATTGAGAAAGAAAAAAAGAAACGTGTGTGTGTGTGTGTGTGTGTGTGTGTGTGAGAGAGAGAGAGAGAGAGAGAGAGGGAGGGAAAGATAGAAAGAGGGAGAGGGAGGGAGAGAGAGAGGGAGAGAGGGAGGGAGAGGGAGGAGAGAGGGAGGGAGGGAGGGAAAGGGAGGGAGGGAGGGAAAGGGAGAGGGAGGGAGGGAGGGAGGGAAGGAGAGGGAAAAGTTGGTATCTGCATGTGGTGGGGCCTGATGGCTGACCTATTACAGGTAATCCTTGACTTACAACCATTTGTTTAGCGACTGTTCAACCATTCCTCACACTTACGACCCCTGCAGCATGTCCAGTGTCATGTGATCAAAATTCAGGTGTTGGAAAAAGGTATATAGTTACAACAATTCCAGCTGCAGGGATCACAAGATCACCATTTATAAGCTTTCAACAAGCAAAACCAACGGGGGTCGGCAATGGGGAAGCTGGATTTACTGAACAAGTGTGGCAAAAAAAGGTTGTAAAATGAGGCACAACTCATTTAACAATTGCCTTGCTTAGCAATGGAAATTCTGTTCCCAACTGTGGTCGTATGTTGAGGGCTACCTGGATTTTCTTCAGCTCTGCCCTGGAGGAGGAAGAGGAGGCCTCTTCATAGGCCAAAACAAAAATTGCATAGTCTGTTACAGTCTGAATGATTAATACCCCCCACCCTGGAATAGGTCTAGGGAGGGGGATTAGAACATAGAATCACAGGGCTGGGAGGAACCTAGAGGTCTTCTAATCTAACCTCTGTTCTAGGCAGGAAACCTTACACCAGGGGTCTTCAAACTTGACAGCTTTTAAGATGTGTGGACTTCAACTCCCAGAATTCCTCCTCCAGTCATATTAGCTCAGGAATTCTGGGAATTGAAGTCCACACGTCTTAAACTTGCCGAGTTTGAAGACTCTTGCCTTATACCATCCAGGTCAAATGGTTGTTTTGAAACCCTCCAGTGATAGATCTTCCACAACTTCCAGAGGTAAGCCGTTCTATTGAGTAATTGTTCTCACTGTGAGGAAATTTCTCCTTCCTTCTATGTTGGATCTCTCTTTAATAAGTTTTCAAACATTGCTTCTTGTCTTGCCTTCTGGAGCTTTGGAGAGTAAGTTGATCCCCTCTTCTCTATGACAGCCCCTCAAGTACTGGAAAACAACTATCATATCCCCGCTAATCCTTCTCTTTGTTTGACTAGAATTATTCGACATACCTAGTTCCTTTAACTGTTCCTTGTGTGATTTAGCTTCCAGACTCTTTATCATCTTTACTGCTCTTCTCTGCAATCTTTCTAGGGTCCCAGCATATGTTTGGTATCATAGTGACCAAAACTATATGTAATACTAGCTCTGTACCCGTGCTTTGCTATGAAATTGTGTGATTTGGCTTAGTTTTGGGGGAAGAAAATAAGGGTAATAAAATTTTGCCTCTGTCTACTAGCATCCGTTGGTATTCATCTGGCTAGCATCCTGTCAGTGTGTGAGAGAGTTGAAGGCTGTTTGGAAACTGAAGCAGTATTTGCTGTGTGAGCAAGAAGGAGACAACAAGGAGCCTGGGCGTGGCTTAGCTCAACTGCTCTGTATTGAAGCTGGTTACTGCTGTGAAACTAAAACTGAAACTGCTCTCCTCTGCTTGCATTTTGCATTTGGAACAGATTTCTTTTTAGGAGGGGGGAGGGCATAGAACTCCTTAGCATCGGAGCATGTTAATAATAATATATGAAATACTAATGCTCTGATGGTCATTTCGAAAAATCCTTTCTTAGTGAGCACCTAGAAGCCAAGAGGAATATATGTGCCAAATCTCAAGTTTGTAGGCTTTATGGTTCTGGAGATTTTATGATGATGCATGAGTGCTATTTCACTTTTATATATATAGATTCCAACTGTGGTCTCACTAGCGTTGTATAAATCCATTCCTCAACATCCATAGAGTATCTTCACTCTACATACTGACCAGTGGCACTTTCCAAGGGTTTCACAATCACAATCAATTCTCTATCCAGCAATGAATTTGTCGGATTATTCCAGACTTACGAACAGTGAGATGATCTCTGCCATAAGGAACGGAGCACCAAGCTGGATAGTTGATTAACTTTCACTGCAGCAGATGTGGGGAATTCATAACAAAACTGCGGTTGGACTTTTTGAAACCCCATTACGGAAGCCTTAATTTACCTTCCTGGCTAGGGAGGCAACTTTTATGCCACTGGTTGCCTAAAGATGTCACTTCAAATCCCAGAACTATTGGTGCCATGCATTTTAATCCTTTTCAGAGCCATTGCAGAAATTCCGGCTAAATTGCCTTCACTGGAGAATTGCCACAGGGAAACGATAGACCAGTCAGAAAAATATTTTTAAAACCTCACTCATGTAAACATACCCTCTGAATAGTTTGCACACAATCTCTAGAGATGCAGAGGGTGACGCCAAGGAAACAGAAACCTGCCAGTTGGGAATAAGGGTCATCTACTCTTTTCAAAGTAGCGGGCTCTGGGTTAGTTTTGCTGTGGTTCTGAACTGCCGCAGTATTTCCCATGCTTCCCCCCCCCTCCTTGTCCTCTTCTGTTGCCACAGCAACGCCAGATGCCTGCGGATACCCGGTTGCCTGGCGCGTCGCCGCCGAGATGCTTGAAGATGCTGCAAGCCCACCAGCTGGGAAGGAAGAAAGGGAGGACGGGGTGTTGTGTACTGCTGGTATGTGAGTTTGAGGGTCAGAGTTGCAGAAAAACAGCTGGGTGAAGACCCTGGAGATTTGGTCTGACCCTTGCCTGACTTTTAAAGGCTTTCTAGATAGGGTAGAGAAGGGGATGAGTGTGTTAGGAGAAAAGAGAGACTAGAATGAGCATTGCTAGCTCCATAATGAGATTTCCCACCCCCGGTGTGGCTCTTTTATTAAATCAAGGCCGTTTATTGTGAAAATGCAACATGTGATGCAGAAAGACTGAATCCAAAGGCATGAAGGGTGCTAGAAAAGCAAGCAGTGTCTTTTCAGCAGCCTTCCACAGTCTACTGTTGAATAGTGTTGAATGATTCCCCCATTGCCAGTATGGGCTGTGTCTCCATTAACAAAAAACTACAGTTGTCCAAACCCCACCAATTTGGAGAAGCTGCTTTGGAAGAGGTTTTTGAGGACTGGTAAAGGAACAAATGTCAGAATGATTACCTTGGCTCGTAGGATGGTGCAGTCAAGGGTGCAGCTTTCTGGATCATAGAGAATATCAAATTCAAGAGTCCCAAGAGATGCTAGAAAAAGGCCAGGCATTAAGGAAAACAAGTGTTAAAAAGAGATTCATTTTATCAGCGTTTTCCTTCAAGCTGTCTTTCTAATCCCACTCACAATCTGCAAATTCAGCTCCATCCATCTGTCCAGGCCAGTGTTTTCAACCTTGGCAACTTTAAGACATGTGGACTTCAACTTCCAGAATTCCCCAAGGCAGTCATGATCCAGACAAATCTTCCCCATCCAACCTTGGTTCAGATGAACTGAGTAAAAGTCCCATCAGGCTTGGCCAGCCTAGCCATCTCTGAACTGGTTTATATCTCTGGATTTGCATATTTGTATACAATTGTACAAAGACTGACTGTGGGTTCAAATAATACCAGAAAGTGCTCTTATGTTGTCGGCTGGCCAACACTGTCCGTCAAAATTATGCCCTACCCCAAATTCTGTACATCTTTATATAAATGTTCTCTGTCCATGAACTATGCATAGGAGTACACACTTTCATCTTGAATATCTCAAGTGCCCCCCTTCCCTTTCCCTCTGATAATCTAATTTAGACACTAGGAAAACTGAATGTGATGTCCTGAATTAATTGCACAAATTTAGTAGACGTGTTTGAAGATGCATAATAATTGAGCTTCTGTTTCCCATGGGACAAAGCAAAGAAACATGGCACATGTTTCTGAATCAGCCATCACTAGACACATAAAAATAAAACATATTTACACCCCGTTCAAAAGAGAGGAAGGAAACAAAAAGTCCAGAATATACCCTTTCCAGCAGCCAACACCAGATAAGCAAGACAAGACAAGACAAGCAATCAGAAAACAAAACCCTAATTAAGGAACTATCAAGCAGAAAACCACACCCCTATTAAAACTTGCAGGGCAAGCTATTGTATCTAAAAAGGGAGCAAACCCTGCATCCTCTTGCAGTGATGATGCTACCTAGTTGGCTAATGAAACGCCTGCAAACAAACAACCAAGCTCAGAGACCACCAAGGACTCCACAAAAGTAAGTGTAAGAAATATTCTATTTTCATTATCACTGCCTTTCCCCCGCCCCCCCTGCAAATTAAACTTCCTAGGGTACTATGTCTTCTCACTGGGACAGTTGCCCAGTTGTGAATTATTCAGGACCCACAGGGGTGTCTGCAAGGATTGTTTAAAAAGCAATCCAGAGGGCAGCTGTGACAGTGCAATTCAAGCTCTGTTTGTTTGTTAAGTGCATCGGCACACCTAAAAACCAGGCAGAGCTATGATCACATCATTGTTTCTGCCATCTTGACTTTTTGATCATACCTTGGGGACCCACTATTTACTTCTGCTGCTGTTTTTCTCTAGGCCCGGAGAACTCGTTGGCCTTCGTGAATTAGAGCCTTTTCCTCGTTCCTGTCTTCATAAAAATATTTACACATTTGGGTGACATTTATAAGCAAATAAATCCATCCAACCTACCCAGCCATTTCTAGAAGTTCCATCTTTTAAAGCTAGAAGACTTAATCTGAGCCATGTAGGATCTATTTGTAGTTCCTCAGCGGCAAGAACAAAGCATTCTCTCCTTTATGTGTTCCAAGATGTTGTGATTGATCTATAAATTGTACGGATCAATAGTCTGCCACAGTAAAAAGGTTTCTTGGCCTGGGTCATGGACTGCGTTTTGTCATTTTTGGCAGGAAATTCACTTCTACTTGCTTAGCCTTTGGCCTATCGTTGTTGCCCCATTTCACAAATAGGGCTTCTTCACCGAATGCACTAAGTCAATATTATTTCCGACTTGGCTGTGTTGTGTGAGCCTAGTCATTGTGTCCTGTTTAGGGCACTTAATGGCTCAGCAGGTAGTATGCACCTATCATTTGAGCTTTTTTCAATAAACCATGGTTTAGTTAATTGATATGAAGGAGTCAGTTAGTCCTGACTCTGTAAAACTCAACCAGAAGAGAAGAAAGAGGACGGGCTTCCTCTCCTCACTCATCAATTCCAGGCATTTCTTGCTAGCTGGGCACTAGCAAGGTTCCCTTTTGATGCCTGAGAAAAGCCAGATCCCAGAGCGCATGGTGAACATGCACAAACTGCTGATGAATGATGCATAGAGATCAGAAGCAAAAACCGTGATGCATTCTTTCTTTCTCTCCCCACTCACCCCCTGGCCTTCAGCCAGGCTGCATAGCTTTAAAGCCCACGTGAAAAGGACTTTACATGTCCCTATACATTTGTGATCAGATTGTATCTCTTTGTATTGGGACAATTTATTTGTAAGGGTTTCTGGATGGCTTTCTGTTTTGATGCATGCTTCTGTCTGGTAACATAGATCTCTGTCTCTGTCTCTCTCTCTCTGTCTCTGTCTCTCTCGTGATCCATACATCTACAGTATCCACTCCTATTGTTGACCCGGAGTCTAGGAAGAGCTTGGAAGGCATGTATGTACAAATGGCACCATTATTTCTAGACACCTGCAAGTCTGTGGAAAGTCCCCAGAGAAAAACACCCAATGTCCTGAGATGCCAGGGACCACCCAGTGTCCCCAAAGAACCTCCCTATGTACTAAGAACATCTTGATATCTTATCTACTGTGTGCCAGATTTTCTGGGTGATTCCTGTATCTCTTATGTGCCAGCCTTGCTGGGTGGAGTGTAAAAAAAAGGTATAAATACAAGAATCTTTGTGTGTCCAGGGCTTCCTCTCTGTTAGAGGGAACTTTGTTCCGCTGAATAAACATGTATGCTTAAAGGCAATACCTGGTATTTCTTCCTATTTTACCAAGCCACACCTTGAATTGGGAACAACATTATGTCGGCTTCCTTTCCCCCCCCTGCCTTCCCTTACCTACCATTCATTAAACCACTTACTTATCTTCCTTCCTTCCTTCCTCCCCTCCCTTCCTCCTGTCTTATGGGAATTGGTGTCTGTATGTGTACGTGTGTACGTACACCTGTCGGAGAGCATATAAATGTGATATCTTTTTTATGCTGGGCTGTGTTAGCAGTAGAGGTGTGGGGTTGTGAGGTTGTTTTTGTTAGAGAAGATGCCTGAGTGAACATTTGCATGCATGGGTTGTCTCAGAAACACGGGTTGTGGGGCTTCAGTAACTCTTCTGATGCAGGTCCAAGGGGAAAAACGGACATCCTGAGTTTTCAGTGCCATGGCATTTTTGAAGACGGCTCATACTGTAGTTCATGTAACTCTCTGCACAAGAATAGTAGGTATGTGCTTATGCTGAGACAAATAAATGTGCACAGGCTTTATTAAGTTTACCAAACCTGTTTCAGGCTTTGAAATTGGTAAGGCCTGTGCATGTTTGTTTCCGCATAAGCACAAGCACTAGAAGGTGAGAACTGGGGCATGTTTCCAAAAAATTTGGATATCCAAGGGCTATCCAGCATTTCTCCTAATCCTAAAAATAAATGTGTGCAGGAACCAATTCTTTCCTTCATCTGTTCCTCTCCCACTACAATGCCAGTTGCAGCAGGTCACTATTGTAAGTCCTGTGAGAAGGACAGTATGCGCATGAAAGCTATAGTTACCAGATCCAGGCTGCAGGGATTCAGAGGACCACTAGAGGTCAGCACAGAGATTTCTGTATTTTTTTACTGCCACCTAGCGATTAGGCAAATTTTTGCAACCCAGATTTGCTAGTTGCATTCTTGTTCAGAATCTGTTTGCTAACCACAAGTCTCTGGAAAATTCACAGGTAGCCCAAGTAGCCTTTCCCCACATCTGTCTCCCAAGCAGCAAATGATAATCCCATGAAGTCTTGGAGGTTCCTCTCAACTACTTTGACTACTCAAGCCAACCCCAAAATCCATAAGAAACATCCTTCGAAGCCCCAACTATACTGGTTTGTGCTTGAGTGACTGCGTATCACTGCCTAGTCCCTGTACTAAGAAAGCTGTGATGCAAGATTAGCATTTCATTTGGAAGAAGACAGGGAGGCATTGCTGCTCCCTAAGGTTTGGCACTCTAAGTCAGTGCCTACTCAATTTTAGCCTAAAATTAGCTCTGCTCTGATGGGTAGCAGAGTCGGAGAATAATAAAAAGGGACATGGTGGCTCAGTGGCTAAGACACTGAGCTTGTCGATCAGAAAGGTCGGCAGTTTGGCGATTCAAATCCCTAGCACTACGTAACGGAGTGAGCTTGTCCCAGCTTCTGCCAACCTAGCAGTTCGAAAGCATGTAAAAATGCAAGTAGAAAAATAGGGACCACCTTTGGTGGGAAGGTAACAGCATTCCATGCGCCTTCAGCGTTTAGTCATGACAGCCACATGACCACAGAGACGTCTTCGGACAGTGTTAGCTCTTCGGCTTTGTAACGGAGATGACGAGCACCGCCCCTAGAGCCGGAAATGACTAGCACGTATGTGCAAGGAGAACCTTTATCTTTACCTTGTGATCCAATGTAGTGAGGAGGTGGGTCTCCAGGGGGGAGGGGGTGCATGCTAGAAGAGTAAGAGGCAGCTCAGCCCAGATGCCAAGTGTGAGAGAAAGAGGGTGAAGACAGCCTCTTCCCTAATGCTTCACTGTAGATGCAGAGTCCTCAGTCTGACAAGATTTTGTCTATAGAGGTGAAACTATAAAGACCTCCATTTGAAAGGATTGCTATGTATCATTTTTGATTTTGGGTCTGACAATCTAGAGACTGTTTAATCACAGTAGATTATAAGTAGTGAAACAAATATTGGAGAACTTGGCCATACAAGAATGAATTATGAGAAAGATAAGCATGAATTTGTGCATGTGCCTGTTTCAAATTCTGGGTCCAAAAAGTGCCCAGATAGTTGAGACAAGTTGCTTTCATGTGTCCCTCCAGATGTGAACCCAGTTACCGGAGTCTCTTAAATCTTCTGGATACTAAATAGAGCTTGATTTGGCGGCGGCGGGGAAATAAATCATATATATTATACATATGCATACATACATACATACATACATACATACATACATACATACATACATGATCTTCTAAGTAAGTTCGCTCAAAAGTGCAACCTTCTCCATTCTGCTTGTCCTTTAGAGAAGAGGAATTACCAAATCATGTTCTGCAGACTGTTTAAGTTTATCTTTTACTATGGGCCAGTGTGCATAATATTATTTTATTGTGCACTGAGTGTGGCTATTTAAAATTAAGTACTACTGCCTCAGGGCAAAAATGGGATTTTATTTTCTAGTTCTCACCTACATTCACTCAACCTAAAACCTCAGGAGATTCACTAGACTTTATTTCCAAATCAGTGTGCAAAGGATAGGGGAGAGGAGATGTTGTGAAGGACATTTTATAGCATATATGACAAAGAATGAGAAAGATTCAGAACAATATGATAGTTACACTTAAATGTCATGATGGCAGACCTGATCACAAAACTCTCCTCAGAATATTGGCTATAAATGTGACAAATGCTCACACAAACACCACTTTTAAGTGAACAGTGTATGTGGATGAATGTTTTGAAGGAGGTGCAACTGAGAAATGTACCTCTTTAGAAGACCAAAATCTCACTTTGGGCAGGTCATGTAAGTGATGGTGGATTTAGATAAAGTATTCCAGATAGGATTGAGAAAGAAAGAAGGGGAAAACAATAGAAATGATGGTTGGAGGTGGGAACAAGGATATACGAATACAGAATAACAGAGTTGGAAGGGACTTTGGAAATCTTCTAGTTCAACTCCCTGGCTGATCCTATACCAGGGGTCTCCAAGCACAGCTGGCTGGGGAATTCTGAGAGTTGCAAGTCTTAAAGTTGCCAAGTTTGACCCTGCTCTATGCCATTCCAGGCAAATGGCTATCCAATCTCCTCTTAAAAACCTCCAGTGAATATTCCTCGAAGAATTATGAGTTTCTGTTAGAGACAAGTTGAGAAGATGAACATTTTTTTCCCCTGTGACAGGAACTACTGCTGAGTCAATGGCACCTAATCAATCAGTGAAGATTCAATTGTCCATATTTTTGGGAACTGTTTTGTAAGACAGACTTGTTTACGACAAACATATTGTTTGCATAAGATAGCATTTGAGAGAATATGGATGTCAGCCTGGTTAGACATTGACACTAAAGTGAAGAATGAGCCTCTGGATGGCCATTCACAAAACTTTAATATGCCTTTGTAAGTGTGTGAGGAAAAAAATCTAAATATGACTGAGTAGATGAGAGTAATATGAGGCAGACCTGCTGGTTCTATTTGCACTTTGTTCTTTGACTTGTTTGAATTATTGAACAAACTATAGTGACTTAGATCATACATCTTGCTAAGTCATAAACCTTGGCTGGCAAACCACAATGGTTGTGATTACATTAGTTGAACAAACCATTAGTGAGTTAGTTCACACATTCTGCTAAGTCAAAATCAAACAAACATATTGTATGGCACGTAGAACAATGTGCAAATCCAACTGCCAGCTGTCAAGCATCTATATGTGGGATTTGCGTTGAAGTAGTCTCTATCTTAAAATATAGGAAGAGAAGAAGTTGATATGTGAAGTGACAGTCAATGAAAGGGAATCTTTATGGAATGTGCGATGTAACCAGCTGTTTTTTCTTGGATTAAAATATTGTTTGATCAAAACTCATGTCTTCTCTACAGACAGGGGAATTATACTTACTGTTCTCATCAGAATCATATCCTTCAGTAGATTCTCCTTCCCCAGTTCCTGGGGGTACAGTTGTTCCTTCACCCCTTATCTTATCTTGTGTCGTCAGCACCCCTTCCAACCCAGGATGAGGAAAATAAGCTGAAATTTGGGCAATGGGTCGTATCGGTCCTGGGGACACATCGATGGCCATGTGCTCTCGGATAGGAACCGGTGCACGATCTCCACGGCGGACAGTCATTGGAGGAGCAGTCGGCTGTGCTGAAAGGGGAGAAAAATTCACTCATTAATTTTCATCTTTTATTTCTACGCTCGGTTGTATGTTGGTATGCAAAGATGCCCTAGGCAAATTTGCTTGAATAAAACCCACTGGGCTTGATTCTCAAGGAAATACGTGTCTGGTATGTTCTTAATAAGTGGCATCCAACATCTCCAGAAATGGGAAACTTTAAAATGCAGCCTAATGTTTTGGTTACTGTATGTAAACTTTTTAAGATTTGCCCATGTGGTGACAAAGAAGTTGAAATAATCTCACACATTCTTTCTCTCCTTCTCTCTCCCTGTCTCTCTCTCATCTCTCTCTCACCTATCACATTTTTAAGCTGCCTATTTCCCTCACAGAGTCCTTATTATGTTATAAATTTTATAGAGACATCAGGTCAATCTACCCTGTACTCCTAATTCGTAAATTCCCAGCAAGACCAGATAAATTTTACATGAACCTTCTCCTTCAAGATTTAAGACCATTCATTACTTGGGCAGCAGTTAAATTTTATGTTGCTGCAATCAAAGCAAGATATAATTAGCTAAAGACAGAATTATCTTTGTTTTAAGTAATACTTCAGGTTTGATACATCTTGATATTGGTTTATTTATATCCTGCCTTTATTATTTTTACAAATAATTCAATGTGGCAAACATATCTAACACACCTTCCTCCTCCTATTTTCCTCACAACAACAACCCTGTGATGTTGATTGGGCTGAGAAGGACTGGCCCAAAATTGCTCCGCTGGCTTTCATGGCAGAACTTGAACTCATGGTCTCCCACTTTCTAGTCTAGAGCCTTAATCACTAAACCAAATTAGCTGGTTGTTTGATGAATGGTTAGGGGATATATAGTTTTTATTTTTATTTTGTACATATTGATGTTTTAGATTTATCATCTGGTAAGAACTGTATTAACATAGTAATAGAGGAGTGAATATTATACTACGTGATTTATTTTACTACTTGTTAGTATATTATTGCATTCATTTGCTTCACACTGGTTTTTGTACTTTTAAATTTTGCTTGTCATTGACCAAATAAATATTATTGATTAATTCTCCCTCTAAACTAGAATGATTGGCAGGTCAAATTTGCTACTTTGCAGGGAGGCAAAAGGCAAGGCAAAGATTTATTTGTTGTCGGAAGAATTGAGAAATTCAATTAGGCATTATTTTTAAAGGAAACAAAAAAAATTCCCTTGTATGAGCAAGTATTTCTGTTTGTGATGGTGAACTACAATTTGTAGTAGATAAGAAATATCTATTACTGTGTCACAGGAGAAATAACCAATGTTTAAGCTTTGAGCTAAACATTTCGTTATTTTTTTATAGGGTATCTCAGGTAGGTTTCAGGAAAAAAAACCTCTGGCAGGAAAAATTGATACTTTCCAGGTAAGAAATGCACCTCTCTTAATCACGATAACCTTGATGTTAGACTGGGTTTCTCAACCTTAGCTGCTTTCAGATGTTTGGACTTCAACTGGCTGTGGAATTCTGGGAGTTGGCCCACACATGTGAAAACGGCCAAGGTTGAGAAACATGGGCTAAACCATAGGAAATTGGCTGTGTCAAACAGCCTAACAGCCTAAGGCTATTTACTCTATGTTGACTATGTGATGATAACCCCTTGTATTCAGAAACAGATGTGCTGCAGAAAATGGCTGGTAAGGCATGGTACAGTATACAGAGTTTACATGATGACTGAGAATTCATTTAGTAGAATTGTGGGCTTCCTAAAGAGCTGTCCAGACTCATTGTAATATTTTTAAGCATGCTTGTGCTTGTTCATTTCCCTTGTTTTGTGTTTCAACATTTTAGGATTCTTCCCAGTCTACTAACAGATTGCATTTAGTCCTTAGTAACTTATTTTAGCTGGAGTCCTCTCAGTAACTCATCACTTAAATTTACTACCAAAGAAGAAGTCTATGGTTCTCCTCAAAAGTGTGTTATCTCCACAACATTGCTGTATTCCTATATATGCCCCAAATCACTACTACATTCTGTATCAGTCAATTCCATCAGTAGATGTCATAAGTCACATTAAAAAAGCACCTTCATTTTTCTATTCTGAATGATGACTTTGGGAAAATAAGATGTTTTCATTTTTTCTATTGCAAATGTAAATCTAAAATCTACAGACCTTTATCTATAGGAAAAAGCTAATACATTAATGCATGTAGGAAATGTTACATTAAAAAATTGAATAAATGAGGAGATTAACCTAGTGATTCTAGCTCCACTTATCTTTTTATGTTTTACATAACATTACTACACTCATTTGCTGTTTCTTGTAGGGAAGGGACCCAAATCCTTTACTTTTTTTGCTTATATTTTTCTGAACCAAACTCCATGGTTTTTCAAAGATTTATTTCTCCCCACCCCAGTTTCTCCTGGTCCATTCTGTGAGTCACTTCCCGACTTCCTAAAATTTGGGCTGGGGACCCTTTTCTGGCTGTTTCGAAATTTGCAGAAACTTTCCCTGTTTGGGTGAATGAAATGAATGATTATTTTATAGATTTCCTTTTGATCTCTTTGGCAATTCTGACACTCTTTCTCCTAACAGAAAATATTTCAACAGATATTGCTGCTGAAATATTGTTAATACTGTGAAATCCATCTTTTCAAAATCATGGTTCCCATTTCCTTTGTGGCAAGCAGGTGAAAAGTTAGGATGTTGTTGCAGTGAACAAAACTGACGACAGATTTTTTTTAAAAAAAAATCATAAACATCCGAACTGTATTGTTTGAAATAGCCTGGTGCGCTACAAGACTGCAGTGGTCTAGCCACTTTATAGGAATCAAGTTGCACTGAATTCACTGAGCTGAGGTTTATTTCTGAGTAGAGAGAACTGCATTTAAATAAAAACAAGAGGAAAAAGGGCAAAACAGGCATGAAATCAAAGGTTTGTTAGATCAATGCAACATGAGAAATGGAATATCAGTCAACAAAATTTCAAACTCCAATTAGAACATGTTTTGCAGCACTGGCCTCTCTCTCCCTCCCCAATTTTTAGCGATGGTGAGATGATTATAAGTGAATTAGGAATTTCTCTCTGTTGGACACTTAATGACATTTTAATAGAGCAGTATATTTTGAAATTAGTATTGGCCTGAGGCTTATTTTAAGTGAATTAGTTTTCTTAAACAATAGTCACAGGATGAATTTGCTGAATTGAAATGGGTTTTAAAAAAAAAAAAATAGAGGGAGGGGGAGGGGAAGAGAGGTCTGCATGAAGGTATTTTCTTGAACCAACCATGCTTCAGTCCACCAGTTCTCAATCAGTTTCATAGCTTCCCAGAATTGCCCTCCGCATTGATTCCCATCACAGGAATCAATTTAGCCATCTCTGAATCTTGACACCTTTGATTGCACCCCAACTTTTCCCCTGAATATCCCACATCTGTACAACTGATGTCCTCCTGTTTCCCAGATTACACCACGGATGCCTCTTATTCTTTGAAGAAGCAGGTTTGAATTGCTTTCTATCCTAATACCCTCAAATCTTCACTCCATTCACCTCCACATTCTCGCCACTGCCCCCCCAAATTCTCTTTTCGGCCCCATAGCAGCCTCCCACAACTTGTCTCAGCCTTTCCCCCATCTCCCGAATTTCACCTGCCGAACAACTCTGCCAAGTCTCTGCCTTTTTGGAAACTCTGCCAGATTGTGACCCCACATTTTTGTCTCTCCCCAAGTTGCACCCCGCAACTATCTTCACGCACCCCCCTCTCCTCCAAAGGCTGCACACTCACCCCCTTCTCCCACTCGGTCCCACGGGACTCCCCCGTCCCCCCTCCCTCTTACCTGGATGCAGATCCTGTCAACAGGTTCCAGTGAGGAGAAGACGATGCAAGGAATGAGCGGAGCGGAGGGGATCGATTGGGGATCCCACGGACTTCGAGAGAACGAGCGAGGGAAAGAGAGAGAGAGAGAAAGAGCGCACAAGGGAAGGGGGGTTGCAGTCGAGAGGTGGAGACTATTGTTTCTATTGAGAATGGGAGGGGGACGGTGCAGAGATCTGATATGGAATACATAGATTAGATTAGAGGATAATAGGCGGAACTATTAGACTTTGTGTGTGTACTCAGCCGTAGCAAAAAAGAAAAAGAAAAGAAAAGAGAGAGGGTGTGAGAGAGAAGTAATCCGAGGCTAGCATGAGTAAATCAACTACCAAGATTGAGGCGAGATTTAGGTGTGTGCATGTGTGCCTTGGGGGAATAATGATAAAAAGATTTCTCCTCTGCAGTTTTAATTGGACAGAGAGAGGTATATATTTTAAGCTTTGCTCATTCTTTCTCCTAAAGAGAGCATGAGAAAGATGAGAGTATAAAGAACAATGAATTATTAAATACTTCTGTCATATCCCTTGGGTTTAAGGTGGGTGCAAAAAAAAAAAGCTACTCTCAAAACATGGTTGAAGGCATATCCATAAGTGCAAGGGATAATACAGGGCAGAATAAGGGAATGGAGTAGAATAGAATGCATTTCTATGATTATGAAGTTACATAATATAACAATTGTATTATACAGATTATATAATGTGATATTGTTAATAAGGAGGTTTTGAAAAAAAGAGGAAAAATAGACTGGAACATGCTATAGATGAAAAGAGATGAAGGGTATTTCCAAAGAGGTCTGTAGGGGGAAATAAGTGTGTGTGGAAATGTGCAGATGCTAGAAAGTGTGTGTGTGTGTGTGTGTGTGTGTGTGTGTGTGTGTGTGTGTAAGAGGGGGGAGAGAGAGAGAGAGAGGATGACTTGGGCAGAACTGATTAAAAGTAAATCGCTTGGTTTCTTACAACAGGAAATTATTATTTTTACTTCTGCTGGAGTGTAGGTTTATCTAGAAATGCTATGTGGGTACAAGTTCTTCCTGTTTCTAACGTGTTTGGCACTGTAATTAACCAAGATTTTTAAAAAGAGATGTCAGGTTTGAAGATGGTCAGAAAAGTCTTACAATGAGCTTAACGGAGCCCAAGAAAACCTTTTTCTATTCCAATAAGTGGCTTTCCAGGAGTTAGCATAAACTCCATATATGATGGGGTCGACAACTCTTCTGCAACATTTCCTTAAGGCTCCAACTAGGGTTCCCCAGTCATAAAGGGTCATAATTGCTCCCTGCTGGCTGTCATTTCTTCCATTCGCTATGAAGGAGAATTTCCAGAATCAAAACAAAAACATTTGAAGCTGCACAGTATCATCACTTCCCTTGAGTGTGGGGCATTGAAGTTTTTCCGCTCGCCCCCCCCCCTTCCTCCGGTTACTATGGCAACATTGTCCTGGACCTACTCCAAACCAGGAAATGTTTGTGATGCTGCATATGCTATTGAATGACATTTTGAGTGTTAGTCAAACATATAAACCTTGCCTTGGGCCTGGCAGGGTGGACTGGAATCTACCCCCTCAAGTTGGTTGATAAGTAAGGCTTAATTAGAGCCCAACCTTTGAATTTGCTCTTAGGCCTGGGTTCTGAAATAAGTGGGCAATAGGCCCCAAACCTTCCAAAGTTTACGATAGTTGAGCAAAGTCCTTGTCCTCAGTATGATGTAGATCTAGAAACTAGGAGAGTTCTGGTTTAGGCATGAAACCGAGCTGGGTAACTTTGGGTCAATCACCAGGTGACAGTGAGTTCTACTCTTACTTTAGACAAGAAAGCCATCTGGGTGACTTTGTGCCAATCACCAGTTGTGAGTTCTAGTCCCAATTTAGGCATAAAAGCCAGCTGGGTGACATGAGCCTAATCCTTCTCTCTTAGCTCAATCTACCTCACAGGTTTGTTGTGGGGAAAATAGGAGGGGGAAGCGGTATTAGTATGCATGTTTGCCACCTTAAAAGTTACTTATAAAGTAATAATGGGGGGATAAAAATCTAATAATAATTATTACAAAAACTAATAATGGATATATAAAATAGGCAGATATGTTTTATGTATCAGTGAACATTGGGGGCCCTCATGATAGTTTGTTTTCACTGAGGGTTCCTTTTTTAGACAATTAACAAAGCATTAATGAGGTGAAGTTTTAAATCACTTCTAAAAAAAGTAATATAAATCAATCTGTATACACCAATCAACTCATTAGAGAACATATGACTGGATTGTGATACCCACAATCCCCACTAAGGCAATCATGGGACCTGCTATTTAGGCAGTGTTTCTCAACCTTAATAGCTTGAAGATGTGTGGATTTCAACTCCCAGAATTCTTTAGCTAGCATGGTTGGCTAGGGAATTCTGGGAGTTGAAGTCCACACATCTTCAAGCTACCAAGGTTGAGAAACACTGGCCTAGAATAACTGGACATGAAATTCATCTCAGAATACAAAGATCTGAATAAACAAACCTTGGAAATTGCTATATTTTGTGATGACCTGGAGCGTGTCAGGCAATACAGTCAAATAATGCAGTCAAATAATAAGTAAGAGTCCCTTTATTAGCTCCAACTTTGCCCCCAATGTCCTGGTTACCTTCTAGTCTGGAGAAAAAACTATCCCAGGAACAGCCTGAGGCTGAGGAGATTCAAGTCCAAAACGTTGTCAATAAAAAGTAATTAATCTGGCAGGGCAAGAGAAGGATTTCCCGAGCGAAGGAATGGCAGTGAATCAACCCGGTTAGGAGGATTCCAGGAACGCAGATAACCACAGTGAACACAAGATAAACTCATGTTTGTTCCCAGCAGACGCCGCTCTCAGCTTGCACCACTTTTAAACTCTCTTCCTAAGTGTGCCTAATAAAGGGAATCAGGGCCCTTTCTTCCCCCATAAGCCACACAACCCATGTTTCTCTCTTCTCCATTCCTCCCTGCGTGCCCTAGGATGAAGAGGGGGTGGGCCTGGGTCTTCCTCTGAACTACCTCTCCCCTGCTCTGCCCAGCCTGACTTTGCCTTCCCCAGCTTTCTCCACAGTCAACGGAGCCACACTCCGCGCTCCCTGTCAGCTGTTCGTCTTCCTCCTCAGATTCAGACTCCGACAGGGGCATGACATTTTTTTTGGTCAAGTTTTTTATTTTATATTAAGATTTTTATGTGTGTGGATGTCAGCAATATTTTGTATATATGGGTGTGTGAGTTTAATGATACAACTCTTTGTATCATTACATCCCCTAGAAAATTCTTCAGCTCATTTCTGGAACAAGTCCGTGCATGTATATTTGTTTCTGTGGCCAAATCAACTGTTCCTCCAACAGACTGAATCAACAGAAGTTAAAGTATTGCTTGGCTGAAAGTCTTTATTTCTAAGGAAGCAGCATGCTATTTTTGTATAGTTGGACATTTTTTAAAAAGTAAGAACTGCAAAGTGATAAAAGAATGACTTCACACTGCACACACTCAAATAATGACACTTCGTTCCACAAGGCTGAATTAGGGCTGCCCACTTAGACAAAGAGGTTTCGATCCATTTATGGAGCATAACTATTTACTGTATTTATTTACAGAGAGCCAGTTTGACCTAATGGTTAAGGTCTAGAAACCAGGTGACGGTGAGTTCTAGTCCAACCTTAGGCATGAAAGCCAACTGGGTGATTTTGGGCCAGTCCATCTCAGCACAATTCATCTCACAGGGTTTTTATTTTGGCGGGGAGAAGGAAGAAGGCGTATTATGTGTGTTCACTGCCTTGTGATACTTATAAAATAATAAAAGTGGGGAAAATCTAATAAATAAAAAATAAATTACTATGGCTCATAGTTATGATAGCTACTTATTACCTGTGTGTGTGTGTGCATTGCACGTGTGATTAATTACATATCCTGCTTGGGAGTCTCCCAAAGAGAGCTGGATGACCCCATTTCCCTGAAATCAAATGATTTTAGTCCATCCAATAAAGCTCATATCTTTTCTATGGTACATTTAAAAAATTTATAGTTGTGAATTTAAAAAAAAAAAGTAAATGAAAAACATTGCTTGAGTCAGCTGTACATTGCATCACCTTTTGTTCAGACAGAAGCTTGCATTAACTACATTTACACCGGCACTCCTGGAGAAATGAAAAGGGGCCCTGGATATGTGTGAAAAAGCAGTGACAAAGTAAGATTTGGGGGTCTTCCCCTCTAGGGGCACTGGATCATTTCACTCCCAGCCACCTTGTCTGGCGGTGGCTGCAGTGGTCTCTTAACATCGCAGACAGACAACTCTGGAATCTATCTGTAGATTTGTCACCCAGCCGCAGTGAGAAGAAGGATCAATTTAATTCCCTCTCCAGCCATTAATTTTCTCCGCTATCTGTCAAATTGTAAAGGAAGAGGGGGATCAGGGACTGGAGCGCCGTGAGTTTAATTAAGCAGACAAGAAGTCAAAGGGATGGGGAGTGGGGTCTCTGTGCCAATGGTCTTGAACCCTAACTTTTTATCCCCTCCTCAAACTGAGATACCCCCCCTCCCCGCCCAAGCCCTGCCGTAGATGGCAGGCGGAAGTGGGAAGAAAGGGCAATCTTGAGATGTCTCTTTCGTATTATTAGTGGCCTGATTAAAATGCAGCTGCCGCTTAAGTGGCAAGTGACATTTTGTTTCTGTCCCAGCCGGTCCACACGACATACCTGGCATTTGGAACTGTGGCAGGCTGATGCGGAGGGAGCAATAGGGAATCTCTCAAAATGATGATTTCATGTCGTCCAACTTTGCCAACCCTGCTCCCTTCTGGCCTCCCCGCGCTCTGAGTCCCTGTTCAGCCACGCACCGACTGTCCACATGTGAAATTTTCATGGCACATTTCTGTCTTTGGCTGCTATTCCTGGAAGCATTTTCACACCCGCCCCCAGGGCTGTTTATTGTGGGGAAGCAAGAGCAGGGTAGGTTTTTGGTGGAAAGCATCTTGCATAGAAGCTGGTGTGTGTTTGGGTACGTGCCTATGTGTGAGTGTGATATTTTGGTTAGAGAATCTGCGTGCTGACACCTGTTTCTGGAGGCGTTGAGGGAACTGAGCAAAGGCAAGCATCTGAAGCTCAAATCTCCACCAGAATCTTGTCCTGTAGCCTCACTTTGAGTGTATTGAAAATGCCCCAAGATAAGGTAAAGATTTTCTCCAGTTCATATTGGCAGCCATTAATTTTCTCAGCAGAAAATGTAAGGGATTTGTTTCTATGTTCCCCAGAATATTTTTTCAACTTGTCATCTAGCATATGACCTGAGATTTTCTGGTGATCTTCCTCCATGTATTATCCAGGTCTGATCCTATTTAGATTTTTTTTTAAGGTCAGCTAAGTTCAGCTAAGCTCATGCTGCCATTAGCTGGGTTTTTCCAAACATTTTCCCTCCAAAAATGTAGGGTTTTTCCCTGGTCTAACTCAGTTTTGGTTGCAATTTTAGTTTCAGTCCTTGTATGAGAGCTACAGAAAGAGATATTTTGGTATTGTCAGAAAAATAATTTGAGGTTGCACAAGAATAAGTTGAGATCCAGACAGCTGTGAAGAAATCAGAAATGCTTTTATAGGGGTAGGCTGCAGAGAAATGGGGTACAGCAGCAGATTTTTATAGGAGGAGCTTATCCAGGGTGTGAAAGTGTCTATGTGCTGATTCTAGGATGACACTTGATATGTGCATATGTAGGCATGTTTATTCTTGTGAACATGCAGTTCCTCTAGGAGATCTAATTTAATTAATTCTGGTTGTGTTTGCAGACCTTATCCTTTGAAATGTAGATTAGGGCTGGGTACCTTATTTTGGGGTTTGAGGAAGTTTGCTAATTGATTCTCAGACCATTGTAGAAGATGCAAACAGTATAAAGAATAAAATATATTTTGATATAAAGCTTCTTACAGTATATAGAAATCATCAGGCTTGGGCATTAAATCTTACTTCAAGTGTGGTGCCAGGATGGCAGATCACTTCAGACAACACAAGACAGGCTAAGATGCAAACATAATAAAAATCTCATTTCCAATCTACTCCAACCCTTTGAAATTTTCCAAGGTGGCCTGCTCATTCTGCCAAATCAGGGGGGAATTAGAGGATTAGGTTTGCCAATGAGATATGGGTTCAAATCCATGGGTGTTTCTCAATATATAGTATCTCATGATGATATTATGGGGAGGTAGGCAGCATTGGGGGCAGGCAGGACTTGGATACTTTTGGAGGCTGTGTAGATCTCTGAGAATTCCCAGGGAAGATTCCAGGCTGAGATAACTCAAGATGCTCTGACATATAAATGGGTCTGGGGGTTTCTGAGAATCTTGACTTGTTACAAGCAAAGAGCCTACTGATCACTAGGTTGGAAACCTGCATGTTAAGGAATGAATGGAGATATTTTGGCCAATTACCAGAAACCTGATCTAGATGGGGCTTTGCGATTTACAGTTAATGGAAGTGGAGGGGGGGGGAATCTAGTTCACTGATACCATTCTTCATGGACTTCTCCAAAGTATCATATGAAAGGATCTTTTGCTTAGGGATTCTGGGGCTATATGATACAGCCTTTGAGGTGTTAACCTGCCCATCCAGGAAGTTTCAAGGAAATGGTGCTACAAATGTCCTTTTGCTGTTTCTTCTTAACACTCCTGTGCTAATGCGTTTGCTGAAGCAAACTGGAAAAGAAGGGTCTCATTGCAAATCTGGCACATGAGCTGTCTGGTCATTGTCTGCCACCTGTGATTGACTGGGTTTCTGGAGTCTGCTGCTACTTTAATTTCTCTTTAATCAGACCCCTACCCAGGTGAAACCTCTGTAATGGCTTTGCATAACTGCATTAAGTATAATCCCTTATGAGGCCGAATCTATAAGTAGCAGGAGAGGAGCGAGCAACGTGCGTTTCTGCATACATGTGGATATCTGTTTTCGTTTGGTCAGCCTAACCAAAGAGAGGGAAAATTGGCAGAAGATCAAATGCAATTTATAGACCACAGGTAAAGCAGATCCCTGAAAAATAATTTGTGACCCCTGTCATCTCTGAAATGAGCTTCACCAGCTTTCCAACAGACAGGTTCAGATTCTGACATTGATTTATAACGAGACAGGCTGGCTTGTAAGGCAACGCGAGTTATTACAGAATTGGTACAGTGATGGGAAAAGCAAAGCCCCTTCCTTCTTGCTGTGCCCAAAAGGTGGGCTCACTGTTGCTGCAACATGCTGGATATTGGTAAGACAATACTAACTGCAGGAGATGGGAGGATAGCCAACACCAGGGGGAAGCTCTGGTTTGAAGAGAGGAATGCCATTGTGGTGAAGTGTGTTGTAATGGCGGGTGGGTAGTATCTGATCTGATGCAGGACCAACTGGAAACATCCAGTTGCTGCTATGAGTTGTTTAGTAGGGGGGTGGTTAGTTGTGTGATAGAGAAATTGCTCACTGTAGGAAGGGCCGGATATACTGAGAGGGAGGGGGAGGAGAGAGAAAGAAAGTGTGTGTGAGAGAGAGAGAGAGAAAGAGAGGGAGAGAGACTTCCAATTACAGGTAGTCCTTGACTTATAACCATTAATTTAGTAACTATTGAAAGTTACAACAGCACTGAAAAAGTGACTTACAATTGGTCCTCACATTTATAGCATCCCTATGTCACATGATCAAAATTAAGGCACTCGGCAATCAACAAGAACTTATGATGGTTTCAGGGCCCTGGGGGTCACCATTTGTGACCTTCCCAGCTGGCTTCCAACAAGCAGTGTCAATGGGGAAACCAAATTTATTTAATGCCATGGGCTTCAATTAACAACTGCAATGATTTATTTAACCATGGCAAAAAGGAAGTAAACTGTGTGACTCACTAAAAAAACACAACTTATTTAGCAATGGAATTCTGGTCCCAGTTGTGGTTATATAAGTAGAGGACTACCTATATTCTACAACAAGCCTCCCCCCACAAAAAAAACCTAAAAAAAACTAAAACAAAAATTGGTTAGATGTGCCCAGAGGAAGAATTACATTCGAAATATGTTTGGCTTTTTCTCTCCACGTTCCAAGTTTTCTTCTCTCCATTTTCCCTTGTGCTCTCTCTCTCTCTCTCTCACGCGTGCTCTTTTTTTCTCCTATAGAGAGCTACCTCCCATACTTGTTCTTAGGACAATCTTGTAAGACAGACGTTATCAAAGACTTAATTTGTGAAAGGAAATTCAGCCGTAGGAACTTGGTGAGATGGTAGCAACTCTTTTAGAAGGGCACACGCATCCTCTGTTCCCTGGATGTTTTACTCCCTCCAGACAATTCCCTAACGCATGTACCATCTGCTTCTAAGTGCTCCCTCCCTTACTTTTCTAAAGAGAAATTTGGATTCCTCTGCTCCCACTAAAGGCTTATTGTCTTCTTCCAAACCCAGGATTCTCGTCACAGAGCCCAGACACAGAAGTAATGAGTGACACATCTGGCTGTCTCTGTCCCAGTGGAGACCTAATTAAGTAGCAGGTTCCATGGTGAGACAGCAAGTCACACTGTGCTAATGAGACCCTAAAACATATCCTGGTTAACTCTCCCTCCTCCATGGAGGCTGATGTATCTCCTTTGTCCTCACCTGTCACCCACCCAAGCCACGACCAGTTGTTTTTTTAGTGGATGCTAGAGGCCTTCTGAAAAAAATAGAAAAGATTGTTACAGCGGGTTTCTCTTCTCCCCACAAAGATCCCCTGCTTACGGCCTTGTTTGCTCTGCATTCCTTTTTTTTGGGGCGTGAAGCCTCTGGGACTTTAGAATGACACTTGTCACTTCTGTCTCACCTCACCAGCTGCGCCCCATCTCCTCAATTATATGGGGTGTCGGGGGAGGGCATTTGACAGACAGTGGGGGAATTTTATTAGGTGCTCAGGAGATTAGAGAATCTTTAAAGCCATAGCCTAGTTTTCAGCTTTCATGCTGGCCCAATTAGTCTCACTTTTTCTACCTCTCTGTCCTGTTGCTTTTCATTTCCTTTATCGTCTTGATCTGTTCTTCGATCAATGACAGCTTGGTCTAAACCTCCAGATTCCTAAAACACGTTCTTGTAATGCTTGCCAGCCTGCTGAATTTTTTTGTTTTGTTTTGTTATAATAGGCCCAGGGATCCCATTGTATCCAAAAAAAAAAAAAAAATCCCATCCTTCATCTAAAGTACGGATGGGTAGGGAATTAGTTCCCTTTTGACTAACAAGGATTGCTGTGAGTCCCTTTTTTTGCCTCAGTTAAAATTATTTTTCCTCACCCATTGTATAGAATGGGACACTGGAGTGTCATCTGAATAGTTAAGTGTCCAGAAAGTGTTCGGCATATTGTAATTTTTAAATAGAGGGATGATTCAACTCATGTCTACACAGCATACTTAATGTTAATTAAATGTAAAGGAAACATTTCAGGTCAAATCTTAGAATTTGAAAAAGTTATTTAGGCCAGTGAATTCAACTTCCTGCTAAATCCAAATCCAGATCAAAGTATTCCAGATAGATAGCTATCCATCTTCCAACTGAATATCTCCAGGAAAAGGGAATCAAGATCATTGACTTCTCCATCCTACTTTAAATTCCTTTAACGAGTTTTTCTGCCTTATATTAAATCAGAATCTGTCTTTCTATAAGGCACTGGTTCTCAATCTTGACAACTTTAAAATGTCTAGACTTCAGCTCCCAGAATTCCCTAGCCAACAAGGTTAAGAAACACTGCTATAAGGGAAACCCATTACAGTTAGTCCTCAATTTACGACTATTTGTTTAATGGCCATTCAAAGTTACAATGGCACTGAAAAAAGGGACTTGTGACTTATCACCTCTGACTGTTATAGCATCCTCATGGTGACATGATCAAAATTTGGATGCTTGGCATGTATTTATGTCCTTTCCCGCTGATTTCTAACATGCAAAATCAACAGAAAAATCCAGATTTGCTTAAGAACTGCATGGTTCACTTAATAACTGAAGCGATTTGCTTAACAACTGTAGCAATAAAATGGGGGTACAACTCACTTAATAACTGTCTTGGCTAGCAACAGAAAATTTTGGCTCAGTATTATTGGTTGTAAGTCAAGTATTCCTTGGAAGGAGATAGAAGAAATCTTTACTCAAATTTTGTTCTTCAGCGGACTCTGAGTTAGATTCTCTTAAACTCTGAAATTTCATTTTCACTCTGGCCCCTATTTACAGTTTCCTGGGAGTGTGACCCCAGTCATCCACTACAAACAAAAATGCAACCCTGCCATAGACATGAAGATTTCCCTATCAGGATGTCCTGGTGAGGTGATGAGCCTCTGAAACCGGTAATATTTCTAAAAAAAAATAAATTATTTTTTTTTTGCCCCTCACAGCACTAGTCCCCTTTTTGGTCATGTTGGGCAGGATTCCACAACTGAAAATGAAGTGCAGACACTAAGAGAGCATGCTGATTGTGTGTATGTGTTGTTTGTGTGAGTGACTGGATGATCTGGAGCCAATAATTCATATTTATTGGGAGCTTCTGTATTCCCCTCTTGCCACATCTGGGGGCAAAAGGAGGCTTTGTGAAACTATCCTTTTGCTAGCACAAAACTACAGGCATTTCCATCCTTTTCCCAACCTTTGTCTGGCTGCTGCAGAGATGCCTTTTGTTCTCCCGTTTTAATGATAAGTCATTGTTGTGGGTCTTCAGTTTCCAGGGAAAGTGAAACTGTGGGCACTCTTTTAGCTTGTCAGTGTCTGTCTTTCAGACAGACAGACGGCCATCAATTTTCTTGGTCCCTCTCCCACAAAAAGCCTTTTCTTTCTTTCTTTATTAGATTTTGTTTTACCTTTAATTGTTCTATAAGAAACTCAAGGGGGCAAACATTCATACTGCTCTGTGCTCCTCCTCTTGTTCTCCACAACAACCAACCTGTGAGGTGAGTGACTGGCTCCAAGTCCACCCAGTCAGTTTTCATGCCTAAGGCGGGACTAGAACTCACAGTCTCTTGATGATTGGCCCAAAGTCACCTACCTGGTTTTCATGCATAAGGTGGGATTAGAACTCACAGTCTCTTGATGATTGGCCCAGTCACCTACCTGGTTTTCATGCCTAAAGTGGGATTAGAACTCACAGTCTCTTGATGATTGGTCCAAAATCATCTACCTGGTTTTCATGTCTAAGGTGGGACTAGAAGTTACCATTTCCATGATTGGCCCAAAGTCACCCAGCCGGCTTTCATGCCTAAAATGGGACTAGAACTCAATGTCTCCTGTTTCTAGGCCAGTACTTTAACCACTAGTAGCTCTCTTATATACACATATTAGTGAATATACTTTGTACTCGAATAGCTGAAGTTTGTGTGCTGCTATTTTTGCATGTTCCTAATATTGTTTGTGGTGATTGTTCTTTTCCATACCTATTGTGTTACTTTGTGTAATGATTTTTGCTTTTGTGATGCATGCTTCCAAAGCCAGTTGTGGTTACTGATAGTGTGTATATGTATGTTAAGACAGCAAGAAAGAGAGAGAAGGGTGTGTGTGTGTGGGGGGGTGTTGGCTCTATGTTACATAATTCCTTCCTCCTTCCCTCCCTTCCTGTGCCCTCCCCCTTGCTTACTGGTGTGCCTACGTACTTCCTTTTAATTAGTCTTTTATACATAGATAGATTTTAATCTATGTGCCACTGATAGTTGCCAAAATCCTCAATGATATTTTTAGAAGGATTGTGTGAGCTACTAGATGTCAGATATAATTTTATTTTTTGTGGTCTTTACATTGCTTAATTTGTACGTTGGAGAAAGAGGGGAAGATGGTGCAATGATCCACACAGTGTGTGTGCACCACCCCATAATATTCTGCTTTGAGAAGTGTGAATGGTAACAGCCATATCTTTTATGTATGCGTGGATAGCACATAATGCATTTGAGATGTTAATGAACTTCTTTCTACAGTGATGGGTTCATTGCATACCTACAAAGATTGTAATTACATTTCTATACCTGGATATAACTTCCCCGCTTCAGAAAACCTCATTGTGCAGAGCAATAAAATATGTGTACTTGGATTTAGCTAAGGCTCAGTTGAGTTTTATTATTCTTTTGCCAGTTTTATTAGAGCGTAGTGCTTTTTAAATGTGCAGTGTGAGATTGGAAGGGCACTATTTCTCCCATTTTGTACATTAGGAAATCGAGGTTAAACCCCCAGTGATCTGCCCTACATCAGCTTTCTGAACCTAATCTTCTTTAGATGTTCTGGTCTACAACTAGTATTTTCACGGATTATAATATCTAGGGAGGTTATTAGTTCTAACCCAACGTATCAGGAGATGTAAAGAGGGGAACCAATTTTAAGAAGGCTCCTCTGCCTGCCTACCTGTGAGCCAACACTACAATTCAAACTTATGTTCTAATATTTAAATCCAGGGAATCCCTTGACCTTACTGTCATTGTTAACTATGTATGTTTAATAAAAATGAGAACAATACATCAGAAAATATACAAAGCATTTTCCTCTCATCCGTCAGGAACACAAAAAACCTGAGCTGTCCCCTCCCTGAAATTACACAAAATAACATCCAGTTGGAATAGTCCATTAATCTGTTTTTTGATGGTGCCTCTCTATTGTTTTAACTGACTTGAGTGATGTGCTATGGTTTTTTTTCCTTAAATTTGTGGGATATTAAATGTGCAGGAACTAAGTTTTTTCTCTTGGTTTGCTCATGTTGCTCACATTGGGGAGGGTAAAAGATATGGGGTTGGGGTGGGGGAGATCAGAGTTGGTACCAAATTGCTTCAACCCAGTTTGCAGAACATCTTTCAGCAATAAATTTGCAATTGTGTTAGGAATTTTGGTGATACTACAGAATATCCATCTGTTCAGAAGGCTTTCCATTCTATTACAGTCTATTTTCTACAGTGTGGTACACCTAGATCAGTGTTTCTCAACCTGGCCAACTTGAAGATGTATGGACTTCAACTCCCAGAATTCCCAGCCAACTATGCTGGCGGAGGAATTCTGGGAGCTGAAGTGCACACGTCTTCATGTTGCCCAGGCTTTCTGATCTTGAAAAGCTAAGCATGGCTGAGCCCAGTCCATACTTAGATACAGGTCCAGCAGGAAATTCCAGGGCTTCAGGCTAAACTGGGGAGTTGATACATGTCCAAAGGATGACGTGGCAAACCATTTCCATAAGTAGTCCACTTCTACCTGAAATCCAGGTGGTTATCTGAAGTCCAGTTCAAAACAGTTTTTACCTCCCAGTGAAATTTCCATTTGTATCAACAGTTGGGTAAAGTTATTTTGAAGCAAAAGAATAATGTCAGAGGCTGTCAAAAATAAAGTTGTCCATCTAGGAATCCAGGTTCCAGTCCATATTTAGCCATGCAAATTCAGTGTATCACTTGGGTCTGGTCATTTCTTCCATTCCAACTTACCTCACATGATCGTGTCTGTGGGGAAACCATGGAGGAGGGAATTCTAGGTGTTATAAATTGAAAAAACAAATAAATTTAGAGGCAGGCAGGGTTTGGTGAGTCAGGGCTGGGAGGGGGGGAATATCTTCTGCATAAGATCTAAGGGACTCCTCTATTTTCCTATTTACTTAACATTTCTCTGATCTGAGGCCTATCACATGTAAAATGAATTCTGGGATGAATCCCCAGATCAAATGAAGTCATGGAAACAAGACTACAAAGAGGAAGGGAGTAATTAAAATTTAACATCCAGGGCCCCTCATTTTGAACGCCCTCATTTTAAGGAATACGTTCAATTTTAGACACATTCTAGAGATATAACCTTGTTAGCCTGCTTTGCCCAAAGGAGGGAGAGAGAGAGATTTGTGACATCTGGCAAATTAAATGATTTATGCAGAATGGGACTGAAGTCTAGAAAACATGAGGTCACAACCAAACTCTTGTCAAAGGGTCACACAACTCCAGTTCCTATAGAGTCTGACTCCACTGTACCGCAGTGCTACTGATAAGACCCAATGCTGTTACCATGGACCTCTTCTGCTCAACTTTGCTCTTAAATCATGAACATTTAGTTTTGTTGTGTTAATCCTGGACCTACGAGGTGAAGGGGGGTATCTCTTGCCTTGCCCTTCCTCTTGGCCATCAGTTCATTTCCCTGCTGAAGGCAAGAGCATCAAAGTGCCCACCATTTCATCAATATTCTTAAGCCCAAGAATAGGTACCCCTTTCCTTTTCTCACCACAAAATTGTACGGCAAGGATGAAACTGGCTAAATGCCAATTTTGAAAATCCCCACTGATCAGTGGAAGGGAGCACTGGTTGGGTCATGAGAGGAGTGAACAAAACAGCAACAACAAGGCAATTCGGAGAATGGCACAAAGGTGCTTTGGAGGGTTTGATAGATTGACTTGCTTCTTGAGTGAATCTTGGAAGCACAGAGAAGGATTCCCAGCCTGATATACTCCAACTCATAGTTGGTATTCAACAGATTCTGACCAGTTCTGGAGAACCGGTAGTGGAAATTTTGAGTAGTTTGGAGAACCAGCAAATACCACCTCTGACTGGAGATTTTACAGTCTCCTTCCCCTGCCACGCCCACCAAGCCACGCCCACAGAACCAGTAGTAAAAAAAATTGAATCCCACCACTGTGTCCAGCTGTAATAATCAGTTTAGAGAAGATTTGGGTAGAGAATAACCCTTGGAAGTTTGCAGAAATACTGTTGAGGTAACTATAAAATCTTTCCTCATCTATCTTTGCTGCTTTCATAATTAATCTTTCTTGAATCAATTTTCACTTGAGAAACCAGCAGTTTTACATTAAACCTCAAGATTAACATTATTTCCTTTGTCATTTCAACTGCTGCAATTGTAGATATTTTTATTATTATACGTGGTCCTCGATTTATATCTGGTTACTTAGCAACCATTTGAAGTTACAATGGACCTCCCCCAAAGCTATTTACAACCCAATTTTGAAGTTACAACAGCCATATGCCCCCCCTGCCCATGGTCATGTGATAGCATTTTTGGGCACTTGGCAACTGGCTCACCTTTATGGCTGTTTGCAGCATTCCGCGATCACATTACAATTTTGGATATTTTTTATCAGTTTTCACCATTTAGTTCTGGTTTCCAGCAAAAAATGCCCATTGGGGAAAATGGATTTGTTTAACAACTGCAGAGTTCACTTAATAACTACCGGAGAAATGCCGAAAAATTGGATTTGGTCACATGATGCCTTGACTTATGATTGCAACAACGTATGACTGTAATTCCAGGTTTGTTTATGGTCATAAATCAAGGATAACCTATATGCATTCTGAGCTGCATTTTAAATAGCACACTATCCCAAAGCACCTATCGAAATACACCTGAGATTACCAGGGTTCATGTCTAATAATCAATTTATTTGCAGTTGGAACTTTTTATAAAGGAAAAGGAATAGTTGCAAAGGACATGGTAGTGATGCTTTGGATGGCTGAAGGACAAGCTGAGTTATGGGTCCTGTTAATTATTTAACATTCTACAGCATCTTTGTGAGTCCATGATTAAATGAAAGTGCTGATAATGTTAATGATCCTTCTAACCTAATGCTCTCTACCTGACTGCTGGGTAATCCCAAAGTTGCCAATTCCATCAATATGACTCTAATGCTTTTGCAAATTTGTCAGGTAATAGTGCTGTTAGCACAGTTTGCCCCAAAAGTGAAAACAACTTTATTTTTGCAAATTAGATTTACAAAATAAAAAGCAGAATGAAACGGTGTTACAGCGTCTAATTTTTTTTTTTTTTTTAAAAAAAATCCAGAACAGATACTCCTAATCAAAACCTTGTTCATTGTGATATTTTTGAGGAAGCTTGAAAAGTCAAAGGATGTTGAGCAACATCCAAATTTCTGAAAATTTCCTTGAACGTAAAATTTCTGATAAGACAGAAAATATTCTGATATGGGGGAGTGGTTAGAGTGCTGTACTGCTGGCCACTTCTGCTGACTATCAGCTGTTCAAATCCTACCAAGCTCAAGGTTGACTCAGCCTTCCAGTCTTCCGAGGTGGGTAAAACTCAGATTGTTGGGAGCAAGAGGCTGACTTTGTAAACCGCTTAGAGAGGGCTGTAAAGCACTATAAACTGGTATATAAGTCTAAGTGCTATTGCTAAGTGTTATCTTTTTTGAGGTGGGGATATATGCATTAAAAGTTTTATAAGTGAAACTTGATGGAGAAAAAGCAATAGCGAAGTGATTTTTGTCTTCCTTCCGTGTTTCAAAAAAATCCTGGAGCCATGAAAGTGAACCTCCTATGAAATCTGTAAATTTAAAAGCTATAGATCTACTAAATCAGTCAACACAAAAAAATTAGAAAAACACATAGAACAGAACTCTTACTTATTATGACATGGATCTGAATCATAGGAAAAAAAGAATTCTTGTATAGTATTCATTCATTAGACTCCATTTCAAGTATTATGCCCAGTTCTAGGTCCTAGGAGTTTAAAAAGGGCTCAGACAACCTGGAGCAGCTTTGGAGAAGAAGAGACAGGATGATCAGAGAATTTAAAAAGCTGGGCACAATTTATTTTAAGATCAGGAAGTGTAGAGGGAACTATTACACATTCTTCACAACTTGAAGGGTTGTTATACCAAAGTGACCATGACCTATTCTATGTTCTGTACAGGAGCAGAATAATGAGCTTAAATAACAGAAAAATAGATTCTGGGTGAAAAATTGATAGTGGAGCTAATTACCTGGATATGTGCAAGTAGAGGCTAGATGGTTATCAACTGGGGAAGCTTTAATGTGGGTTTCTGCCCTGAGCCGAGAGTAGCTTGAATAGCCGACATTGTCTCTTCCAATTCTAAGATTCTGTGAAAATTACTGTGAATAAGCCTAAATAAAATGACATTGCTGCTATACCTAGCAGGCTATTTCAGCTTTTTCCAACAATGCCAATAGACATTGGCTGGTAGTGTGGATAGCTATTTGAAAGATTTCAAGTTATGGAAGGGTTGTTTATTGGTGGAAAAAGTGAAATAGCTAAGTAAAACCATCATAGATCTAAGACCTACATTTCAAAATGTTCTAGGATGGGGCAAAAAATAAGTAGCTATCCTGTCTGTGGAGATTCTCAGTTATGCAAATGATAGTTGTCTCAAAGGTTTCAAAAGGCAACTGGACTGTTTTTTCTGAAGAAGAAGAAGGAAGAGAAGGAGGAGGAGAAGAAGCAGAAGGAGAAAGAGGTGGAGAAGAAGAAAACATTATCATTCCATACGTTGCGGGAATATCTGAAAAGCACAAGAGGATTTTCCAACAATACAACAGACATGCACATTTTAAACCCAAGAATACATTAAGGAAGAAGCTTGTCCATTCCAAGGATAAAATATCCAGGCACAAACTGAGAAACGTGATATATGCAATACAATGTGGTGAACCATGTGCAGATCTGTACATTAATGAAGCAAAAACACCACAAGCGCACAGGGTGAAGCATACCAAACCATTAGGACAAGATTCAGTGGTCCGTCTGCATTTGAAAGACAAAGGTTTTGAAGACAGCAAAGCCCACATTTTCGATAGAGAGGATCATTGGTTTGGAAAGAGGCCATTTATGTTAACACGGAACAGACCTCTCTCCACAAAGGGGGAGGGATCAGACACATCTATCTCCTGTCTACAATGCAAGAAGATTCCACAACCAATTGCATCTTGTTTCAAGTGACCCCGAGGGCCCACATAAACCCCCAAGTGGCCTCCACAGCTCTCAGAGTGGTTAACAACCAGATGACTGCAAAGAAATACAATCCTTCCATTCCCTCCCCCAACCCATCACAACTGAGGAAGTTTTTGGATAAGAAACAGAACATTTTGTTCTTCTTCCTCAAAGGGAAAAAACAACAAACAGTCCAACTGCCTTTTTAAAAAGTACCTTTGAGGTAACTATTCTGCTTACAGAAGTCCAAAAGCTTCAAAATAACCCCTGTTGGAAACTGCAGAAAGTTAGCACCCGTCTTTCTCCTGGAAGAATGAAATATTTTGAGAAATATTAAAAAGGCAGAATATTATATTTCCCTAAATGAGAAGTGGAGAAACATGTTTTTCTTAAAAGACCGAAAGCAGACTCAATCTCTCTCCCCACAGCAGATATTTTGTGCCCACTGAGAAAGACTGGGGCATCCTATCCACAAACAAAAGATCTTCAGCTCCAGGATGATGGGATTAAGACATGCCCCTCCAGGACATAATAGGATTAACCCACTAGCAGCAGAGCTCACTACATTGCATAATCTCCTAAAGACATTACACCAGAGTCCAAACTTCAACCAAACTTGTCAGACAACCTACAGAGCCAGATATGACCTCTGCATAGACCCATGGGAGCCTGACAACAGCCAATAGAATACATGTTCTTGCACAGGAACAGGAAGTTCAAGTTCAAAGCCCAAGAGAAGGTATAAAAACCCCTCACTCTCGACTCCATGTGGTCAGCTGCCCAGAACCATATGCTTGGTGGTTCTGCTTCACCATTAAACCATCTTTTCAATCAGACATGTTTCCAGTGTCTTTCTCCCGGGTTGGAAATGAACCAGATGAATATTTTTTCCAGCAAAACCCAAATGGAGCTTGAGTTGATCCAGGACCCAACTTCTCAACAGATGGTGCTTCCTCCCAACTTAGCATTGTCAACTGAAGCCAGGTGACTTTACCTGTGGCACTTCCATTCCTCACTGACTTCAGACCACTGATGTTCCCTTCTGTTCCCCTTGCTGCAATCCATTTCTTGGCTCCAACAGCTTGCAGAGAGAGAGAAGTTAATAAAGCTGGTGCTTTCAACTGGTCTGTCTCATTTACAGATGTTAATGGACATGCAGAGGTTGTTATATTTCCATGTGTAGCACTTCCCTATTTTTTTTTACTACTTCTTCCATCTGTTTTTCCTTCTATAAACAATGAAAAAGAACAGTTATGAAGCAAAACTGCTGCATAACGCATTTTAAGTTGGCAACGTTAGTTAACTGTTTATTTTCTAAAAAATACGCCTCTGTTCTTAGACTCCAAAAAACACATTTTTATAGTTTTCCAGGGGATTGTAACCAAGAAGTGTGTTATTTTCCTGGATGCAAAGAACATGCTCACAATGGTGGGAAACTCACAATTTATCCCTCTTCCTTGGATTGTCCCCAGGTTAGAATCTGAGGCTGTTCTTTTATTATCCTACTGTAGCATTTATTGGCTTTATTTGTCAATGTGCTGGCTTTTCTTGACAGCCACATTCTAAGATCATCCACCAGTCCTTGAACCAGCAGAGAAATATGGTAGCATTATTTGTGATGCTGATCTCTCTTTTGCCACAGTAGTGATGGCAGCAAAGCGTTCTTGCTTATTGACATATCTTCTGCATGCAATAGAGTAAGATTTCCCAGAAGTAAAACAAATGATAAAAAAAATCCACACAAAGCACTTCATCAGAATTAGCAGCAAGAAAACTTATCATTTGCACTGAGGTGATATAACTAACAGGACGTTGCTCTCTTTCCTAGTTTGAAACACCTTTCTCTCCCGCACAGGACTAGAATTGACTCAAGAGATCTGTCCAATATTGGCAACCTCCCTACACCGAAGTGAGATAGGCGTCTTTTAACAAGATTTCTTCAAGTGAATAGGACAAAGTTACCGAAATCTCAACAACATTCACTTTTAGAATCCAACTGATCTTGTAGCTAGTTAAAGCAGAGACTTTCACTAGGCAAAAACTGACAAGGAGGCCATTTGATTAACTGATAGGAGAGAACTGTCCAGAGGGCCAAGATGTGACTCTTTCTCTAAACATATTACATAACCTCTGGTCTCTGTTTTAAAGGCATAATGTTTTGGGGGAGATATGTGTGTGTGTGTGTGTGTGTGTGTGTGTGTGTGTGTGTGTTGATATTCAGCTGGTTCTGACCAGTTCTGGAGAACCGGTAGCGGAAATTTGGAGTGGTTCAGAGGACCGGCATACACCACCTCTGACTGGTTCCACTCCTATCTATTCTTTGCCTCCCGAATCCCAGCCCTGCACAGGGGAATGGAGCTGGAAAGCAGGTTAGTGGGTTGGGGGAGAGAATGGGGATTTTGCAGTATCCTTCCCCAAGCCACACCCACAGAACTGGTAGTAAAATTTTTGAATCCCACCACTGGTGTGTATGTATCATATACATACATACATACATACATACATGTATATACTGTATATATCCCCCAAAACATTATGCTTTTAAAACAAGACCAGAGCTCATGTAATAAGTTCAGAGAAACTCTGTCTGTCTGTCTGTCTGTCTGTCTGTCTGTCTGTCTATCTATCTATCTATCTATCTATCTATCTATCTATCTATCTATCTATCTAATATATCTATCGATATCTAATATATCTATTGATATCTAATTGATATATATAAATAGAGATCCAAACAAAAATGAAAATAATGGGAAAATAGGGGAGGAACAGAGGAAGAGGGAAAATGTAGGATCAACAGGCAATAAAAAAGAAAAGCAGAGACTTCCAACTCTGTTTAGGGCAGTAGAATGAGGTATTAAAATGCAACCTCAACTTTTTATTTTTAATAACAATATATCCTAGCCATTTCTATAATAACCTATTTAATCGGCACAACTCAAAATCAAAGTTTCATTTTTTTCCCCACCTCAAGCACAAAATCCAAAAATGGTTTCCAAGCAGAAATGAAATTAATTAGATTCTTTTATGAACACCTTTAATATGCCATTAAGGAAAGGCATGTTTTTCTGAAAGACCCTTTTTTTGGTGGTTGTTAACCAAATATGACAGTCGTAAAGTGAATGCCAAGCAATGGGCTACCACAATGGGGGAGGTTTTACCAGAAATCAGAAGCAAGCCCCAGTTTTCAGAAAAAAAAACCCGTTGTAAATTGTGGTCACGTGACCACGGGTGCTGCAAGCAGCTGAAAATGTAGGTTGCCAAGTGCTCAAAATGCCATCATGTGACCACGGGGAGGGCTGCCGTTTGAATCTGAGTTATAAGTAGCCCTGGGGAAGTCGATCATAATTTTGAATGGTTGTTAAGTGACTGTCATAAGTCAAAGACTATATGAATAAGACTTGACAAGCATTACAGGAATAGATACTTCCAAGCAAGCCAGTCAGAATAACAGAATAATAGAATTGGAAGGAACCTTAGAGATCTTCTAGTCCAAACACCTGCTCAAGCTGGAGATCCTGTACCATGTCAAATTAAAAAAAAAAACTTATTTAAAACTTCTAGTCTGCATCCTTTCCTGTAGTTTAAGTCAACATGGCTATGGAGGGCCGTGTTTCCAGTCCCAAGGGCACCATACCTGCAGATGTATCAACCTTGTGAGGTAGTCCAGACAAGAAGCACATCTAAAAGTACTAGCTCTTAAGATTACATTAACAGAATCTTGCAAGTCTGAAAGTACATCTCTTCCCTCTCACCTTTACTGTCCAGGAAAATAGGGGGGTCCTTTCTGAGATATTTGCCATGTCCCCATTCGTTGGTCTCAAACCAAGGTAACTGTCTCAATGACCTACACAACAGTGGTAACTGTTGTGGCCCACCAGTGAGGAGGTTGGGGAGGAACATGAGCCAGTCCTGGAGTCTGGAGAAGGCTCTGACAAGTGCTCTGAATTGGAGGAAGAGACTGGGGCCAGGGCCGTCTGACAGTTATCAGTTATCAGTCCCTTTGGAGTCAGAGATCAGTGGGGCAAAAGAACAGCTGGAGCCTGTTCCCTGTGTGTACATGCACAGAGCTGCTAGGAGAAAGGAACAGTTAAGGAACGAAGGTCGACTCGGGAATAAAGGCTCAGGTGGACAGTAAATGCCCCCTCCCATAGGGAATAAAGAGGAGCGAAAGGGGAGTGGTGTTTTAAGGAGAAAATTAGTTCAATTCATTAGGGTGAAGATCTGTTCCTGACTTCTTGCCAAGTAATTGCTGCTACAGTCTGGCATTTGGAAGATATCGACCTGGCAACTCTCCAAGCCTGATAAAGGTCTGTAGTTATGAAATCTCATGAAAGACTGTTTGCCAGGACTTTGCTGGAGAGGAATTTTTAACCTAAATAAAAAGGTCTTAATCGGGATGAAGCATCTGCTTCATGATCTTGGGAAGCCTAGGTCAGAACAGTAACTGGAAGGCAGATCAACATTAGAGATCATGAAGTTTTGCTCCTATTTTTCATTGGCTTCTGAGCCATTCATGGAGTGTTTGCAATCCTCAGTCTTCAATTCCTCCAAAACAAAAATGTCTTTCTTTCTTTTCTTTTCAAAACATGCATATTTTATTTTGTTGCTAAGAAGCTAAAAGCCAAATTTAGGTTATGGTGACAGCAGAGCATCAGAAGGGTTTTTCAGCTTGTTTTTGTCTTTTCAAATTATATCAGTTCTTCGATGCACGCACAATCTTGGTGAAAATTTTCTTCTCCTTCTACTTTCTGCTTCGCTTTATATCCATGATTGTGTTTTTAATTCTGCAGCTCACTTAGGCTTCAGTCAATTTTATTCCCTGGTGTGCTCTTGGACATTTTTTCCTTCATATTTCTTTCCTTAGGATGATGGATGCCTATGGAACAATTTATAGTGGAAATTGAAAAATTGGCTCTATTTTGACCAGGTTATTTTTGCAAATGTTATTAGTCTCAAAAGAGTGATCAAAATGCAATCTAAACCGGAGCATTGCATCTTCCATCAGCCCCAGGTAATTCCAAAACAGCAATTCCCAGAATTTTAGCCTGCATGATAGAATTTTGGGAATTGTAGTTCCAGCCTATCAGAAGGACATCAGTTTGGCACAATTGTTCTCACACTTCTACCCAGAAGAGTCATTGGCAGGACCCAACGATTTGATGAGCATTAGAAGCTACTCCACATATAGGTAGCAATAGCAATAGCACTTAGAGTTACACACCACTTCACAGTGCTTTACACCCGTCTCTAAGCAGTTTACAGAGCCAGCATATCGCCCTCAACAATCTGGGTCCTCATTTTACTCACCTTGGAAGGATGGAAGGCTGAGTCAATCTTACCTGAGTGGTAGTCTTTGACTCACACTCATTTAGATACCTTTCAAAATTACAATGCCCGCCCCTCCAAATGACTTGCAGCTGGTCCTTGCACCTACAACCGACAGAGCATCCCCATGGTCACATGATCAAAATTTGGTTGCTTGGCAACCAGCATGTATTTACAACAATTGCAATGTCCTGGAGTCATGGGATTGCCTTTTGCAACCTTCTCAGCTGGCTTCCAGCAAGCAAAGTCAATGGGAGAAGCTGGCTTTATTTAATGACCGCATGATGCACTTAACAACTGTGGTGATTCGCTTAACAACCATGACAAAAATGGTAGCATAATTGCTCACAACTTCCTTAGCAAGCACCTTTATAGAAATTCTGCTTTCAGTTGCGGTTGCAAGTCAAGGACTACGTGTGTCTGGGGACATCCAGTTAAGAAAGACTGCTATAAAGGCCAAAAAGGGTTCGGTCTCCATTTTTCTCACTTCCACTTCCCCAATTTTTGGACATGATGTGAGATCGTAATGAAATATGAATTACACCTAAGCGCTGACACGTAATTCTTCTTGGAATAAATTGAATCTTAGATCAACTCTGCCCAGGGTTCTATGCTGAATCGGCTGAATATCACCAAAATACTGACCTAAACTGACCCATCGTTTCATTACTTCTGTTGCTGCTCCATACTACGTGTCCTTCCAAATTGTCTTTCAGCATTGAACATGAACCAGATTAAATTAATTTCAGCTCTCAGTCCCAGGACTGACTGTGCTATACAGTTAGTAGGCTGTTTTGGAATATACTTACCTGTTCTGTAATTGGAGGACCAGTGAAAATAAGTTTACAGCTTCATAACTGGCTTGTGACCTCACAGTAGATCATCTCCTTTGCCACATACAAATTAATCCTTGCTTATTTCAGGGGTCACCAGTTATTAATCCAAACAAGCTGCTCTAGCACGTGTAGACTGCATACCACCTCAAACTTTCGCACCAAAAATCTGTGACCAACAGTGCTTATCAATAAAACTTTTGGAACACAGGCTGCCAGAATCCTATTCTTCCAGATCTGTCAACAATGGAGGATGGTATTTACACCATCCGAGTCCCCGGTGGGTAATTTTCTTTTTTATCTGCATTCTATGTGAATCTCGTATTGTTCGTATAACATCTTCAGAGATGGCAATTCGTAATTTGGCACAGTTTTCTCTTTCCCTGGGGGGCCTCTCTCCTTTGAGTTATCTTTTCTGTGTGCCCCGCATCATGGCTGCTTGTTTGTGTATAGTAAGTCTTGTCTGGTCCACTGGGAAATTTGTTATATCTTTTAAATCATGACTGATTGAAAGCACATCTGTTTCAGAGGCTGCTGTCCTCCATCTTGAGAGGGTGAATGTCATATTGAATCTCCAAATTCTGCTGTTCATAAATTTTCACTTATTACGATGTAAGTGCGATAGGTAAACCCCACAACATGTAAATGTCAAGTTTTAGATGTCAGAAACACAGTTCACTCATTCTCCTAATACTTAGTTTGTATAATTATGATTTATTGGAAGGGGGGGAAATCATTTGGCAGGTTTAAAACAAGAAACGATGGGCTTTTTCCTCCTCTTCCCTTACATTCTACATGCAGCCTAGATACAGAAGAGTATTACAGGTAATCCTCAACTTACAACTATTTATTCATTTGTGGAAAACACCAGAAGCAGTCAGATATCAAATTATAACATCTATCCTACTCAGAGGTGGTATTCAGCCAGTTCTGACAGGTTCTGGAGAACCGGTAGCGGAAATTTTGAGTAGTTTGGAGAACTGGCAAATACCACTGGCATAATGTTTTGGGAGGATATTTGTGTGTGTGTCTGTGAGAGAGAGAGAGAGAAAGAGAGAGAAAGAGAGAGAGAGAGAGAGAGAGAGAGAGAGAGAGAGAGAGAGAGAGAGAGAGAGAGAGAGTGGTATTCAGCTGGTTCTGACCCGTTCTGGAGAACTGGTAGCGGAAATTTTGAGTAGTTCAGAAGACCAGCATACACCACCTCTGACTGGCCCCGCCCCCATCTATTATCTGCCTCCCGAGTCCCAGCTGATTGGCTGGGTCTTCTTTTGTTGCCCTGCACAGGAGAATGGAGCCGGAAAGTAGTTAGTGGGCTGGGGAGGAAATGGAGATTTTACAGTATATCCTTCCCTTGGAGTGGGGTGGAAATGGAGATTTTACAGTATCTTCCCCTGCCATGCCCACCAAGCCATGACTACAGAACTGGTAGTAAAAAAAAAATTGAATACCACCATTGGTCCTATTGTGACTTTGGTGTGATATTATAGTATTTTTTTCACAGTTTTATCTTAATTTAATATTTTATCTCATATATTCTTCTGTCCATATATATTACAACACAAATATGTTTAAGTTGAGTATGAGCAAATAAGTATATTTAATGACCACTTAAACTTATATTTGTGTTGTATGTATAATGTGTTTTATTAGTGTGGTATGACCTCTGTAGATGTCACACCCTAAGTAAAATAAACAACCCTTCATTTAGTGACTGTTTAAAGTTACAATAACACTGAAAAAAACTGACTCATGACCAATTTTCACATGACTATTGCAGCTTCCCCCTGGTCACCTGATCAAAATTTGGGTGTCTGGAAACTGGCATGTATTTATGACAGTTGCATTGTTCCAGGGTCATGTGCTCACTGTAATTTTCCCAGTTGGCTTCCAACGAGAAAAATTAAACCAAATTCAATTAATGACAGCATGATTCCCTTAACAAATATAGTGATTCACTTAACAACTGTTTCTTTTAAAAGAGTTCATAAAATGGGGCAAAACTTACTTAACTTTCTTGCTTAGCACCATACATTTTGAGCTCAGTTGTGGTCATAAGTCGAGGACTATTTGTCTATCGGTGTGACGTCAGCTGCCCCTATTGCTGATCCCTTCCTGGCTCTACAGGTAGTCCTTGACTAACCTATAGAGTAAGGTAGTACACATAACTCATTTAGTAACTGTTTCAAATTACAACAGCACTGAATAAAGTGACTTATGACCATTTTTCACACTTGTGACCATTACAGCATCCCCATGGTCACGTGATTTACTTGATTTATTTACAAGATGCTTGGCAACCTGCTCATATTTATGACAGTTGCAGTTTCCTGGGGTCATGTGATCACCTTTTGCAACCTTTTGATAAACAAACCCAAGGGATCCACTTAACAATTATGTTACTAATTTAATAACTGGAGTAATTTACAGCTAACAAACGTAGTAAGAAACATCATAAAAATGGGGCAAAACTCCTTTAATAAATTTCTTACTTAGCAACTTAACTTTGGGGCTCAATTAATGGTTACCTGTATTCAGGGGTGCGATTCAATTTTTTTAACAACCAGTTCTGTGGGCATGGCTAGGTGGGCGTGGCTAGGTGGGTGTGGCTTCTTCTTTTTTTTGCAACACCCCCCCCCGTCATTTCCTGCTCGCACCTAACCCCGAATAATGTATGCACAAGTTTAAAAGCAATAAACATCTTCTGAGAGAAAATTTTGTGAAATCACAATAAGTTCCTCTTCTCTGTCAGTCAAGCTGATTACAGTCAAAGACCAGAGACCAGAACAAATAAAAACACTCAAGGAATATCGAGTTAAAAATTCCACAATAAAATAATAAATAACGGATAAAATCTATATTAAAATCACTATTTGTCATCCAATCTGTCAGTTGCACCTGGCCTATATATTATAATATCAATCCTTAAACAGTGAGGCCTATAGTCATTAAATACTAAAATGCAAAAGAGTTTGCTACATTGGTTGTGTAAAATAGCTATGGTGGATCAATTAAGGGTTTTCGACAAATCCCCGATGCTCCTGAGCAGAATCTAGCCACCTGCTCTGTAATCACAGTCTGTCTCCAATCAGTAAATTACGCTTTCATTTTGGAAGCCCTGAAGCTGGTGTGTCTGCAATCTTGTTTCAGCTGTGATGTATGTATGTATGTATGTATGGATGGATGTATGGATGGATGGATGGATGTGCACACATGTATACGCACACACGCACAGGGGTGGGAGTGGGATGCTACTGGTTCTGCCCGGCTCTGTAGAACCAGTAGCTCTGAAGAGCAGCAGACACAGAACCGGTTCTGTGTCTGCTACTGTTTGGTCCACCCGCCCACCCGGTATCTTACCTGACCTTTATTTCCTGCTTTTTCAACCACAGCTGCTTTGCACGGCACAGCTGAGGCTGAAAAATCAGTAAAAAGGTTTTTTTTTTCAAACGCTGCGCACCAGTGCGCAGCGCTTATCAGCTGTCCGGGAAGCACAGCTTTCGTTGCATTACACGCGTGCGCAGTGCGTGTCTGGCGCAAAGTACTGAACCGGTAGTAACACCGGTTGAATGCCACCCCTGTATACACAAACACACACACGTACACACACACCTTGTTACATGTAGTTGTCGACTTAACAACCATTTGTTTAGCAATGCTTCAGAGTTACAATAGCAGCGGAAAAAGTGATTTGCAATCTTTCATCGGACTAATCCCTGTTGCACCATCCCTACAGTCACCTGATTAAAATCCGGGTGCTTGACATCTGGCAAAATATGTTGCAGCATCCATGGGTCATGTGATCACAGCATTTGTCATTTTCCCAGCCAGCTTCCGACAATCAAAACTAGTGAGGGAAATTGAATTCACTTAATGACTCCATGATTCACTTAGCTAGTTAGTGATTTCCAATTCAGAATAGAGCTGGAAGGGACACTGGAGGTCTTCTAGTCCAACCCACTGCTCAAGCAGGAGATCCTATAGCATTTCAAACAAATGGCTGTCCAGTCTCTTCTTAACAACTCCAGTGATGAAGCACCCACAACTTCTGAAGGCAAGCTGTTCCATTGGTTAATTGTCCCCACTGTTAGGAAGTTTCTCCTTAATCCCAGGTTGCTTCTTTCCTTGATTAGTTTCCATCCATCGTTTCTTCTCCTTGCGGCTCCAGGTGCGTTGGAAAATAAGTTGACTCCCCCGCTCTTCTCTGTGGCAGCCCCTCAAATACTGGAATACTGCTATCATGTCACCCCTAGTCCTTCCTTTCTCTAGATTATCCAGACTCAAATTCTGCAATTGTTTTTCATATGATTTAGTCTCCAAGCCTTTAATCATCTTAGTTGCTCTTCTCTGCACTTTTTCCAAAGTCTCAACATCTTTTTTGTAATTAAAGACCAAAACTGGATGCAGTATTCTAGGTGTGGTCTTACTAAGCTTTTATAAAATGGTATTAATATTCCTGTGATTTTGATTCTATGCTTCTGTTTATACAACTGAGGATTGCATTAGCTTTTTTGGCTGCCGCCGCACACCGCTGCTCATATTTAAGTCATATTTAAGCTTTTATTTATTTATCTTTGCTTAGCAACCATGGTAAAAAAAGGTCAGAAAATAATGTACGGTTTATTTAACAGCAGTCTTGCTTAGTTGTGGAAATTCTGGTCCTGATCTTGGTGATAAGTCAAGGACTTCTTATATTTCCCAGGAATGGAGGCTGTAGGTTTGTCTCCAGGATGTGACATTGCTAGAGTGGACAGAGGTGAAAGGTTGAACTTCTTTTTCATCCTGAGTTGGCTTTACAAGACGTGGTGAAGCACTCATTTCTATTCCCCTCCTACTTGAAAAAAAAACACCAAAACTTTTCCATCCCACCCATTCTTCTCTGGAAGCCATAGACAGGACATTGGTGAGTGCAATATTGCCCGTACTTATCCTATCCTGTCCTAACAATCTGTTTTTCCGTTCCTCCAGGCTTGGGAGTTTCCTCCTAAGTCCCAGAGCTGTGGATATTTGTCTCCTATTTGTATGTATTTATTCATGGATTAACATATTTTAAATTCATCCTTCATCCCTGGAGATATCAGGGCAGTCTATGGAGCATGATTAAAAGCATGCACAACAATAGCACCGCAAAACACAATGGCAGCAGAGGCAGACAAATTGTCTCATTCTGCTAAAATGCCAAGGGTCTTACAGACCCCAAATCAGGGATGCTGTCTGCACTCCTCCTGTCCCAAAAATATTTCATCATTAATAACCTTTTGATTGCTGGGGACTGTCTGATCTCACCCGATTTTGTTTCTCCCCACTTTTTTAAAAATAGATTCATATGAATTATTGATCCCTCTGCAATGTAATTTGTTTCTTGCAGCCAAATAATTTCATCCAAAGACCCACCTGTGGAAAAAAACAAAACCAATAAAAGACAAACCGAACACTAATTATCCCTAAACTTCCAAACGGATAGAACGCATTTCGGGAAATCTATTTAGAGTAGGACAGAACAGGACAGGACAGAATAGAATAAATAGAATAGAATAGAATAGGCTTATTGGCGAAGTATGATTAGACAAACAAAGAATTTGTCTCCGGTACATAAGTTCTCAATGTACATGCAAAATAACAAAATAATAATCATAATAGAAAAGTAATTATAATCATAAAAATGATACCAATAAGAGAAGATAATGAGGGAATAGAATAGAATAGGATAGAATACCAGAGTTGTAAGGGACCTTGGAGGTCTTCTAGTCCAACCCCCTTGCTTAGGCAGAAAAACCTGTATCATTTCAGATAAATGGTTATCCAATCTTAAAACCTTCCAGTGTTGGAGCATTTATAACTTCTGGAAGCAAGTTGTTCCACTGATTAATTGTTCTGTCTGTCAGGAAATTTCTTCTTAGTTGTAGGTTGCTTCCCTCCTTGATTACTTTCCACCCATTGCTTCTTGTCCAACCCTCAGGTGCTTTGGTTTCACTCTTCTCTGTGGCAGCACCTGAGCTATAGGAACACTGCTATCATGTCACCCCCTAGTTCTTCTTTTCATCAATCTAGACATACCCAATTCCAGCAACCATTCTTTATATGTTTTAGCCTCCAGTCCCCATATCATCTTTGTTACTCTTCTCTGCAGTCGTTCTAGAATCTCAACATCTTTTTTTACATCGTGGCTACCAAACCTGGATGCGGTATTCCAAGTGTGGCCTTACCAAGGCATTATAAAGTGGTATTAACACTTCATGTGATATTGATTCTATCCCTCTGTTTGTGCAGCTTAGAATTGAGAGGATAATAGTAATACAATCATACTACATGGGTAAATATACCTACACATAAGACAGTAGTGTGGGAATTAGGGGTTCAGTGAAAAAGGAAGGGAAACTCTCTGTGTCTAGTTTTTTTTTAGCACACAGTAAGTACCCTGTAGTGGTGTCCTGAAGGGAAGAATTGAAACAGTTTATGTCCAGGATGTGAGGGGTTTGTAGATGTCTACATTTATATTAGAATATGGAAAAAAATGCTCATTTGTGTGTGGGGTTTTCCCCTGCTTTATGGGCACTACATTTTTTAAAAAAATTCTGTGTTTGTTTATTCCACATACTTATTGTTGGGTGACACCTGGATAATTTTTGACAAGTTAAAGAAATTTGATTAGTGAATTAATTCGGAACTACCTCAACACAGGATGGAATCTAAATTGGATAGATCTAACTTATTCTCACAATCCATGAAAACCTAAATATAGATTTATGGCTTGATCATCAGCACACACCCTCCCTCCTTTTTTTTTTTTTAATTCCTACGTTGCGTGGAAAAGCATTCTACAGGCAGTCCTCGTATTTAATGGCCATTTGCAGTTATATCAATAATGAAAAAATAATTTTGTGAACAATCCTCACATTTATGATCTTTGCAGGTCTACAAAGCAAAGGAAAGATGAAACAAGATTAAAAGTGATCGCTTCATTTAACAACCAAGTTGTCAGTCCCAACCGGGGTCACAAAATGAGAACTACCTGTATTCTGTAAGCTGTCTTGATATTCTTGTAAAAAATGGGTTTTGGGGAATGCCTGTCATGTGGTTGTGATAGGTATGTAAAAAAATACTCAATCAAGATGGTGAGATTTTAAGAGCTTGTTTAAAGTTAAGTTATGAGATATGGAAAGAAGGCATTTGTTGTAATTGAAGAGGAGGTGATAAATTACCAATATCATTTGTACTTGTCAAGATAAAGGGGGAAATTCTTTATTTTTTTAAATTTTTCTGCACCTTCTATTTTTCTTTTTCAGTCTTATATTTTATGTCATTTGTATTAGTTTGTATTGTATCTAATATTTAATATTTCATTCTTTTTCTAACCTTTAATCTTGTAATCTTTAATCAAAATTATTTTAAAAGAAAGAAAGGAGGAAGGAAAGGAGGAAAGAAGAAAGGGAAGAATGAAGGAAAAAAGAAAGAAGGAAGGTAGGTTTGTACTTTTAATGAAGACTGTACAGGCATTTTGACCAAACAGTATTTGATATGCAGCAATGCCCTAGATTTTATCCACATCATATGCACGTTTAAAATCAGGGATATTGTTTGATCTTCATTTACTCCATGGTGCTTTTTTCCCCACCAAGTCAGGGATAAATAAAGAGAGATCTGATTCAACCGAACATTTTATTAATGACTATCAGGGGTGTTCATGTTAGAGTTAATCTTCTGAACAAATAGAGCAAGGCTGTAGCAGAATAGAATAGAATAGAATTCTTTATTGTCCAAGTGTGATTGGACACACAAGGAATTTATCTTGGTGCAGATTAGAAGTTCCTCAGTTTAATGGGCTGAGAAGCTGAGAAGGGTTAAAAACCAAATATACAGTATTAGAAGAACTAATGGGAGCCAAATTGAGAGTCAGATAGCTAAATTAAATAAAGCGTGAATGAAGGAACAGAGAACAGAATAGAGAACTGGTGAAAAAGAAAAGGCATACTGGAATTGTGTCACATTATAAATCCTCAGGGGATTTAATACGTATAGTCCTTGAGTTAAGACTATAATTTGGGCTGGGAATTACAGTTATAAGTCATGAAGGTCGTAAAGCAAGTCACCATGAGACCAGACCCAATATCAAGAACTTTTTCGCTGCAGTTATTAAGCAAACCCTCTGGTCATTAAGTGAAACCACATTCGTTAGGGGTTGGTTTTTGACAGAAACCAGATGTAAATGCTGGTTTCCAGCGAAGCTATCATATATCACAGTCATGTGACTGTGAGGCACTGTAAATGGCCGTAAATGTGGGACAGTTGCTGAGGGCGAAAAATGCGATCACATGACTTCAGGGGGACAAGGATAGAACTTTGAAACTGGGTAAGTACAGGTAGTCCTCGACTTACGCCAGTTCACTTAGTGACCATTTCAAAATTACAGTGGCATTGAAAAAAGTGACTGATGACCATTTTTCACACTTAAGACCTTTGTAGCAGCCCCATGATCATAGGTTCAAAACTGAGATGCTTGGCAACTGATTCATACTTATAACCGTTGCTGTGTCCCATCATCATGTGATTCCCTTTTGTGATCTTCTGACAAGCAAAGTCAATGGGGAAGCCAGATTCACTTAACGACCATGGTATTCACTTATCAACTGTAGTGATTCACTTAAGGTGGTAAGAAAGGTCGTAAATTGGGGCACTTAACAAATGTCTCACTTAACAACATAAGTTTTGGGCTTAATTGAGGTCGTACGTCAAAGACTGTGTAGGTTTTTTTAGGGGGGTGGTCTGTTGTAACTTTGAATGGTTGCTAAGCAACTGGTTATAAATTAAAAAACCACCAGTAAAAGTAGCATTTCAGTATACAGTCTGGATTGTTTTCTCATAACCAGCACAATTTATTTCATATTTTTTTTCTTGGTTACCTAGAAGGACAGGAAGGCTAGATATTCTGCACTTCTGAAATCTATTTCCCTGCAAAATCCCCAATGAACCTTCGGTTATACTCACTGGAATTAAGAGGGCCCAGCATATAGTAGTGAATGCAGTTTATCTACCAGCCTTACCTGCCATCTCAGTCCAATATCCATATTGATGTTAAAATTCAAAATTTTAAACATTTTAAAACATGACCATAATAAAGACATTCAGTCAATGTAATACAGGTAGTCCTCAACTTATGATCACAATTGACCCCAAAATTTGTTTTGCTAAGCAAGACAGTTGTAAAGTGATCTTTGCACCATTTTATGACCTTTCATCCCACAGTTGTTAAGTGAATCCCTGCAGTTGTCCAGTTAGTTACACCAGTGATCCCCAACCTTTTTGACGCCGCGGCCCGGTACCGGCATCAGCTGGGCGCTGCGGCCGGTGCCGGCATCAGCTGGGCACCGCCATCTTTTTTGATGAAAAAGTGCTTCCGGTGATGTCACCGGAAGCACGCCATCAAAAAGATGGTGGCGCTAGCGCTTCGATGAGCTTTCTGGGTAGAAATGGCTTTCTACCCGAAAAAGCTCACCAGAAAATGCTAGCGCCGCCATCTTTTTGATGAAACGTGGTTCCGTGAGCTTTCTACCCGGAAAAGCTCACCGAAGCACTTTTTCATGAAAAAGATGGCGGCGCCAGCAAGCCGCGTGCCCGGTAGGAGTTGTTCCGCTGACCCGGTACCGGTCCGCGGACCGGTGGTTGGGGACCCCTGAGTTACACGGTTGTTAAACAAATCCAGCTTCTCCATTGACGTTGGGTCGCAAAAGATCATTGCATGACCCCAGGACGCTGCAACCGTCATAAATTTGAACCAGTTGCCAAGCATCTGAATTTTGATCACATCACTACGGGGATGCTGCAAAGGTCATAAGTCGCTTTTTTCAGTGCGATTGTAACTTCGAACGGTCACTAAATGAACTGTTGTAAGTCAAGGACTACCCATAATGCACATGCAGCATTAAGAGGCATGCTGATGGCTTGACATTTTTCACAGAAGAACAGCCAGGTTTAAACCACATTTTGGAAGATCAACCCTCCTTGCTTCAGGGGTTGGGGCAGCAAGGGAGGTCTGGTGATGTAATAGAATATGCAGATGACCTTGGGGCAGTGGTAGGATTCAATTTTTTTTTACTACTGGTTCTGTGGGCATGGCTTGGTGGGCATGGTGTGGCTTGGTGGGCGTGTCTTGGTGGGCATGGAAGCGGAAGGTTACTGCAAAATCCCCATTCCCTCCCCACCCTATAACCTGCTTTCCACATCTGTTCTCCTGTGCAGGGCAACCAAAGAAGACCCAGCCAATCAGCTGGGACTCGGGAGGCAGAGAATAGATGGGGGCGGGACCAATCAGAGGCGGTATTTGCCGGTTCTCTGAACCACTCAAAATCTCCGCTACCAGTTCTCCAGAACTGGTCAGAACCGGCTGAATACCACCTTTGCCTTGGGGGATGAGGGAAAGATAGAATAGAACAGAACAGAACAGAACAGAACAGAACAGAACAGAACAGAACAGAACAGAATAGAATAGAATAGAATAGAATAGAATAGAATAGAATAGAATACCTTTATTGTCATTGCATTCTACAAATACAATGAAATTTGAAAGCTACTCCAGCACAGTGTCCCAAACACCACATCACAATCACACTACAGAGTATTTAAAAATTAAAATAATTAAAATAATAATTAAAAATCTAGTCTAAAACCTATCTAAAACATATAGTAAGTTAGATAGTTTAAAAATGCCACTATATACATAGGGCTAAATCACATATGCATTGTTTGATTCAAGACAATTATTGCCTTGGAAAAGAAACTGTTTCTCAGTCTATTAGTCCTCAATTTAAGACACCTATAATGCCTCCCTGATGGTAACAGTTCAAAATATGAATGTCCAGGATGAGAACGGTCTGTGGAGATTTTTAGTGCTCTAGAGAGGAGTCTGGTCTTCACAATCTCTTCCAAGGAAGAAAGAGAACAACCGATGATTTTTTGTGCTGTGTTTATAACTCTCTGGAGCATCTTCTTATCCACTACAAAGCATCCAGCATACCACACCGTTACACAGTATGCCAAAATACTCTCGATGGTAGAATGGTAAAAAGTAACCAGCAACTTCTCACCCAGACCACTCTTTTTCAGCAGCCTCAGAAAGTGCAGGCGCTGTTGGACCTTCTTTGCAGTGGCCATAGTGTGGACTGACCAAGTAAGGTTGTCAGAAATATGAGTTCCTAGAAATTTAAAACTATGAACTCTTTCCACACAGTCTCCATTGATATATAGTGGAAGAGGCTCTGCTTTGCATCTTCTGAAGTCTATAATCAATTCTTTGGTCTTTTTGATGTTCAGGGCGAAGTTATGGCTCTTGCACCACAAGACCAGTCTGAGAACCTCTGACCTATAGGCTGTTTCGTCTTCTGATATGAGTCCCACCAACGTGGTGTCGTCTGCAAACCTTATTATAGAGTTAGTGGGACAAGAGGGAGTGCAGTCATAGGTGTAGAGTGAATACAAAAGGGGGCTCAGCACACAACCCTGAGGAGAGCCAGTGCTGAGAGCAAGAGTGGAGGAAAAATAACTGCCAATCCTAACAGCTTGGGGTCTGTTAGTAAGAAAGTCCTTTATCCAAACAGCAGATGTGAGAGGAGAGGCCCAATTCTAGCAACTTCTTAACCAAGTATATCTGGAATGAGGGTATTAAAAGCTGAGCTGTATTCAATGAAAAGCATCCTTATATAGCTCCCACTATGCTCCAGATGTTTCAGTGCAACGTGGAAAGCCATGGTAATAGCCTCCTCTGTGGATCTGTTATTCCAATAGGCAAACTGATATGGGTCAAGGGTCGATGGGAGGCAATCCTGTATATATTTTAAGACCAGTCTCTCAAAACACTGCATAATTATGGGTGTGAGAGCTACTGGTCTATAGTCATTTAAAGTATCAAGAGAGGGCTTTTGGGGAACTGGAATAATAATGGAAGTTTTGAGACAAGATGGAACAATGGCTTGTGTAAGAGAAAGGTTAAAAATATTTGTAAACATACCTGCGAGCTGGTCAGCACCTGCTTTGAGTACCTTCCCAGGTATCCCCTCAGGGCCAGAAGCCTTTTTCACATTCACTGCTCTAAGCACCTGCTTCACATCATACTCTTGTACTGTGAACAGTTGAGTACCGGTGGTTTGTAGAGGCGCAGTGTGTTCGAAGACCTATTCAGTTTGAATCGGGCAAAGAAGCAGTTCAATTCTTCTGCCAGGAATGCATCCTTATTGATCGATATGGGGTGGCTGCCCCTGTATTTAGTGATGTGTTTAATTCCCTGCCAATATCCACCCGTCGTGGATATGCTGCCTAGGAAACATTCATACAAGAGAGGCAAGAGCCTCCAGGAGTTTAAAGATCAGAGAAAGAAATTTAGGAAGGACCTGCCCAAATGGATCAAGCAGCTAAAAGCAATGGTGGAAAGTTTGTGTTTTCAGATTCATTATTCATTAATTCATCCCATGTCTATGTCATCCATCTCAACCAAACGGCTTCCAAAATTTTATTAATACAGCCTTACAATAAAGTAGAATTAATTCATCTAGTCACACTTCCTGTCTGGTTTACCTGGGAGAGCTGACTGATATGGTCTTCTCTCATCCTGTGAGGAAGAGATCTTCTGTTCTCTGTTGCCCAGCCTCTCTAAAATGCCCAGGTCCTGAGATAGGTGGCATTTTAAAGGACCAGATAGATGGCATTTTAAAGGACCAGCACTGTGAACTCACTCAGAAACAATTTGGTTCCCATAGTGGCATTGTGACATGGCCATACTATTAGCATACAGCTGTCTTATGCTAGCTGAAGTTTTCAAGGTTGGCTTCACATAAAGTGAAATTACAAAAGTCAAACTGAGAGATGACTAGGGCATTATGATGCTTGTCAGCACATCTGAAGTCACATAAAGCTGCAACCAGGGTACCAACTGGAGATGGACAAAAGTCCTCGGCCATGGCTTTCATCTGCTCTTGTCGAGTGCAAAGTTGGAGAAGGTTGGCCTTATCTCATGAAAGAACACAGAGAGATGGATGAAAAGAGTTGGTTCCTCCGTTGCTATATGATAGCTTGCCTCCTATGGCTTTCTTGCTATCCCTGAGACATTCTTGGGGGAGTCAAATAACAGAAAATTGATGAATTGGATGACCATATATGCATAACATCAGTTGAAACAATGCAGGGAAACCCTTTCATGGAATGGAGTTACATTCAATTTGAAATCTGTATTGGGGCTGAAGGACAACATATGGGTCTACATCAGGGCTCTCCAAACTTGGCAACTTTTAAGACTTGTGGACTTTAACTCCCAGAATTTCCTATCCTGGCTGGGGAATTCTGGGAATTGAAGTCCACAAGTCATAAAGTTGCTAAGTTTGGAGAGTCCTGCCTGTTCTACATGATCAATGAGAAATGGAGAGTCAATGACAAATAAAAGTTCTTTGATGAAGATGGAGCACTTCCTGTTGACTTGGATGATACTTTCATTTGCACAGATCCTAGAGCAGGGGTAGGCAAACTTTTTGGCTCGGGGGCCTCATTGACTTTTAAAATTTGACAGACGGGCCGCCACCTGGTGTCGAAATGCCTGTCATTACAAGTCAAAATCAAATGAATGCAATCATTCAATCATTCACATCAAACCTTAATTCTGTACCAATCTTCGGCGGGCCGGATTAAAAACACCAACGGGCCGGATGTGGCCCGCGGGCCGTAGTTTGCCCACCCCTGTCCTAGAGGATTTCTGGCTGCCTATGAAGTTATTCACTGAAGACCAGAATGGATCTGGAGACCAGTGTGGGGGTTTAACTTAGTAGAAATGTTGTATGACTCTTGAGTGAGGTGGTTATCGGCCAGAGCCATTGCTCCTCAGGAGCAGCTAGTGTGCAAGAAAGAGACAACATCTGAGCATGTGGTAGCTGTGATTGCCTGAAATTGGCAATTTCAATTTCTCACTTTTACAAATCTGCCCATTTAATTTTCTCAGGTTTTTTTTTTTGTAAAACCACTACAGTCAATTTATATAGGTATATACCTGTGTTTCTCTGAAAATAAGATTGGGTCTTATTTTCTTTTGGGCCCCCAAATTAGCACTAGGGCTTATTTTGGGGGTGTATTTTTTTTTTTTTGCTATGTACGGGAGGTCCACTTCTTCTGCTTGCTTGTGGCAGGGCAGGAGACTGTGTGGTGTGTCAGTGATGCCGCCACGAGGCATGGTGGGTGAAGCTGCCTCATGCACCCCGCACTGGCTTACCTCAAGGCCCCTGGTAGCCAGGCCATCCACACCCTGACACCTGCTTTGCCTCGCGGCCACAGCATCAACACACCACTCTGCCTTCTGCTCTCTTGTGGTCGTGAGCAAGCAGAAAAAGTGGGCTGGCGGCCATGTGGGCTCTTGCTGCACATGGCTGCTAGTGCTGCCACCGCAAGGCAGGTGTTGGGGCGTGGATGGCTTGGCAATGTAGACCCTGCGGTAGGGCAGTACAGGGCCTGCCTCACTTCATGGCTGTGGCACCGTGAGCAACCAGATGGAATAGGCGGGAGGCTTGCTGCTCAGATTCTTAACTAGGGCTTATATTAGGTGTACACATAAAACATTGTAGGTCTTATTTTCTGAATAGGTCTTATTTTCAGGAAAATAGGGTATATTTTAAAGATGTCCTTAAAATGCTGCTCTGTATTAGGGCTCTCTTTCCTAGAACATGCACGTTTGCCACATGTCATTTTTTTTAAAAAAAAAATTCATGAAAAAAAGAACATTTCTGAACAGACTTTCCTTAAAATAGTTCTTTCTAGAAAAAAAAAGATCCAACAAAGTGTTCTGCAAAATTTGAAGAAGTGCAAATTTGGAAGTTCAGCTGATTTTCAGTAGGTGCATTGGTTCAAAAATGCAAAATTAGAAAAATTCACACGAACGTTCACACGCAAACAAAAGGCACAATTTTCTCTCTCTTTCCTAATAGCAGATGCTGCTGCCACCCTCCACCCCCTCTTAATTTTCCTTTACTGCAACAGGAGTGTATTGGAAAGGAGCTATGGTAGGGCTCCTGCACTCCTGCAGCAGTGAGCAGTGAAGGGTTGATCTCGTCATGTTTCCAGCTGCAGAAGGGGGTCAAGATATTCTAGTTACAGCCTGCCATTCTCGTTCTTTTGATGCACTCCACCCCGCACGGTTTCCCTGCTTGCCACACGGCGCTCCATTATTACTAAGCAATAAGAAGCACCCCAAAAATCTGGGCAACAGGTCCCCCCCCCCCCGTAACTGGCAGTTATGTGAAAAGCATATCAAGGCCATTCCTTGGTGGGACTATGGAGGAAAAGTTGATAATGATGACAAGGCATAGTAATTGTGGGAAATCACCCACTTCTAGAGAATAAAATATTTTGGGGAATATTAAAAGAGGTAGAATATTATAGTTCCCCAAAGAAGAAATGAAGAAAGCATGTTTTTAAAGGCAACCCCGGTCTTCTTTTTTTAAAAAAACAAGTTTTATTTTCAAGACAAACAATACATAGATACACATAAAACAAAACATAAAAGCATAAAAAATCTCTTATCTGAAAGTTGATTAGTCCCGGGTTAAAACTCTTGGTACAGACACAGATTCAAATTCATATTCATTTTACATACCATTTCATATCTTATTAACATTTTCAGTTTTCTATATGTCTTCTCCTCTCCTTTAAATTTTCTCAATTTTATTTTATTTATCTCCTCTCAATTCATATCATAATATTTATTATTCTTTGTCTGTTCTATTCCAGCCAGCCCTTTATTTTCCTTCTTTAAAAAAAAGAAAAAACTTCTCCTGTACACTATATGGAGTATGATGCCTTTATCTCTTTCCCCTACATTTATAATACTTAATATAAAACACATGACATATATTGGGATTCTGTCTGGTATATTCTAAAATTATACTATATTATCAAAAATAATACAAATCTATTCATTAGTATTAATATTCATTCATATCTTAAACATTTAAATCATTACTTTTCAATTAAATCACATACTTTTATGGGAGCCCTATTTTCCATAGTTATATATTATATCCCTCATCATATATTATAGCTCATTATTTCATTAAAAAGTACCTCCTTCTTCTACTTCAATTCTCATTTCACAAGAAATTTCGCTAGTATACCATATTCTAATCATTAATATTAACAATCATTTTTATCTTAAACATTTTATCCATTTCAATTAAATATCATGCCTTTATGGGAACACTTATGCTTTTCAAAGATTATTACCACCCCCCCCCCACATCACAATCTTAAATCATGTTTCGTTACAGTACTCCCTTTTCTTAACCAAAAATTTTACTAATTTATGTTAAATATTTTATCACATTTTAGGTTACATATTGTTTCTAATTTTCTATGTTTACTTCTAAATACAAGTATAAAAATGCAGTCTTATGTATCTTTCTAGAATCCCTTTAACCATAAAGCTTATCCATTATCTCTAAAAAAAATTTGCTTCTTAACATCTTGCTCCCCACCATTAGGACTTCTCATCCCTTCCTTCCTTTCTTTCTTGTTTCTTCTTCTCCTTATCCTCTTTAACCCCTTGTCTCTCCACCTCCCTTTTATTCTGCTTTCCCCCTTTCTGTTGTTTCTTAACATAATGTCCCCTTTTCACCTTATTCTTCTCTTTTTGGGCTATTTTTCCAGATCTTAAAGACCTTTTTCCCTTTTTCTCTTGCTTTTTCTCTTCTCCAGTCAAAGTAATTTGTTCATCAAAGATGGCTTCTCCTTCTTCTTTGTCCCCATCATCCTCATTCTGCTTCACATAAATATAAATCGCCATTTCCAAGTATTGAAAAATAGTGTCAAGACCATCTTCCCCTCCTTGTTTTTCTCTTTCAAATTTTTGATATATAAGTTCCAATTCATCCATAGATGATGCCATTGTGTAGAGAAAAAGTTTTTCCAAACAACCACCCAGATGATTTAATCAGAAGTAATTTCCAAAGGTTCCAAAGTCACCAAACAATCCAAACAGACTATTTCTTTTAGATACCTTCTTCTTCTCCACTTTCTCTTTCTGGGGTTAAAGTAATCACAAATCCTTTTCAAATATATTTTTTGGAAGTTTTTAAACTCTTTGTAATTCTAGGCAATCTTCTCCTTATTTTCAAATTTTGCTCTAATTCTTTTTTCACTCTCCCTTCCCACTCACAGCCAAAAAGGTGTTGTTTTTTTTCCGCTGTCACTTTAGGAAGGAGAGTAGAACAAAAAGAAAAACTTTCCCCTTTAGAATATTCGCAGCTTAAAAACTCTCACAGGGAACAATATATACTTAGCAGCCTTCAAGATTCCAGGTCATTTTCTCCCATCTTGTCCCGGTTAGAATCAACTTTCACTTTTCTTTCAGCTTCCTCCCTCCTGCACCTGCTTGTCCGGCTGCAGCTTTCTTCGTGGCGGCCATTGCTGACCGCCGTTCCTCCGCTCTCGGGAAAAGGGGGATAAGCCGGCTGGGGAGGGGGTTTGCGACACCCCCAAACCCCTTGCCGGATCCCCTGTCTTCAGCTGCCTCTGCGGGAGCTATATCCCCCAGATCCAAATGGATCGGGGAACCTTAACGGTGAACGCAGCAGGGATCGCGCGGTCGCGAATCCCTGCCGCCGCCGAAAGGTTGCAAACCGGAAGTCTCCTAAAGGCAACCCCAGTCTTCTTGCATAGTAAAACAGCCTCCAGCAGATGCCTGAAGTCTTTAGAGAGGGAGAATTTTGTGCCCATTAAACAAAACATCTTCAGCTCCAGGGTGGTGGTAATAAGAGAGACAGAACATAACCTTGAGAACATAAGAGGATTAACCCACCAACATTAGAATAGCAAAAGAGCTCACTACATTGCACAAAATCCTAGGGCCGTGATGGCGAACCTATGGCAATCTATGTGGGCGTGAGTGCTTTCTCCAGTTGGCCTTTGGTTTCCAGTGTTCTGCTAGGCATGAAGACCAGCTGGCTGGCATGTGCATGCGTATCGGCCAGCTGGTCTTCATGTGTGCTTGTATGCATGCATGTGCATGCACACGCATACACGCACACATTCCAGTTTTGGGAATTCAATGCCAAAAAGGCTTGCCATCCATGTTCTAGTTCAGGGGTGGGCAAACTTTTTGGCTCGGGGGCCGCATTGACTTTTAAAATTTGACAGACGGGCCGGTCAGCACAAGATTTTTTGGGAATCGCCCCCACCCTTTCCCCCTCTTCTCCTCCTTCCTCTCCCCTCGGAGGCCCCCTGAGTCAGGAGTTGCTACCACTGGCGCGGCTCCGCGCGGCTCCTGTCCCGCGTTGCCTCGGGAAGGGAAAGGCAAAAAGGAAGAGTGCTTTGCAACGGGAGCAGCGGCACCGGAGGCTCAGGCTCAGCGGCTCCTGGTTTTGCCTTTTCCTTCCCAAGGCAACGCGGGACTGGAGCCGCGCGGAGCTGCGCCGGCGGTAGCAACTCCTGACAGCCCCAGCCAGACACCTGAGCGGAGCCCGGGTGGAACTGCCTGTTGCTGCTGCCGGAGCACTGCCGGGTCGCCTCCTCTAAGCAGCCCGCCCACCCACCGGGCTTCCCCTCTGCCGTGCGGCTCGGGGCCAGGCGCGAGCGCCCGCGAGTTAAAAGGAAGCCGAAAGTTGCTGGGAAGTTGCTCGGGTGCTGGGAGCAGGCTTTTAAAGTGCCGCCCGAGCAAAGTTTAAGCAGCCCGCCCGCCCACCGGGCAGAACCCTTACCGCTCCTTGGCGGGAAGACGCTCCAGCCTGCAAACTTTGCCTTTGCAAAGTTTAAGCCTGGAAGCCCGGGAAACCCGAGCAACTTCCCAGCAACTTTCGGCTTCCTTTTAACTCGCAGGCGCTCGCCTGGCGGAGGGAAGCCCGGAGCCTCCTCCAAGCAGCCCGCCCGCCCGCCGGGCTTCCCTTCACCGCGTGGCTTGGGGCCAGGCGCGAGCGCTCGTGAGGCAAAAGGAAGCCGCAAGTTGCTGTGAAGTTGCTCGGGTTTCCGGGCTTGAGGCTTAAACTTTGCACAGGCAAAGTTTGCAGGAGGGAGTGTCTTCCCGCCAAGGAGCGGGAAGGGTTCCACCCAGCAGGCGGGCGGGCTGCTTGGAGGAGGCGACCTGGCGGCGCTCTAGGGTTTCCCCTCCGCCGCACGGCTGGGGGCCAGGCGCGAGCGCCCGCGAGGAAAAAGGAAGCCGAAAGTTGCTGGGAAGTTGCTCGAGTGCTGGGAGCAGGCTTTTAAAGTGCCGCCCGAGCAAAGTTTAAGCAGCCCACCCGCCCGCCGGGCGGAACCCTTCCCGCTCCTTGGCGGGAAGACGCTCCAGCCTGCAAACTTTGCCTTTGCAAAGTTTAAGCCTGGAAGCCCCGGAAAAAAAAGGGGGATCGGTGGGGACTCACCTTCGGAGAGGTCGCACTCGAAGGTGATTTTGAACTCCCAGCCAAGGCCTTTGCAAAGTTCTTTTCTTTCCTACCCCGAGAGCGCTCCGCACTGTTTTGCAGCTTTGGGGGCCACGCGGCACAGGGCAATACGCCACGCCCAGCAATTTTTTTTCAGGGGCGGGCCGGATTGGACAGACCAACGGGCCGGATGTGGCCCGCGGGCCGTAGTTTGCCCACCCCTGTTCTAGGGGAATTTCAGATATTGCACACACACACCTGCAGCATTTTAGAAACTGTATAAAAATCCTTGCACTCATCAAGCTAATTTGTCAGCTATCCCAAAATCACATACTGGTTCTGCGGCGTGCATAAGCGCACCAACGTGCCTACCGTCCCTGTCCTATTGTTTCTCTTATTCTTCTTTTATTTTTCTTATATGTACCCATTTCATGTATTCACAACTATGTATACATTTATACTTATTATCTTGTAAACAATTGGCAAATAAAATAAATAAATAAATGGAATCCTTCTTTCCAATCAGCCTCCATTTTATTTTCTTTGTTGCCTTTCTCCCAGCTTGGAACTGAACCAGGTGGGTTTTTCTTCCTACAGTAATAATGACGATAAGGCATAGTGGCGGCTAGCTTCTTCTTGATGGTGAGGATCTCAGCAGCCGGAAGGTAGTATTCAACAGGAATTTCCATCAGTGGGGAAACCTTCATCCCCCCACTTCCAAGAAAGGCTGTATCCTGTTTTGTAGGGTTTCTCTGAACCACAAGCTGTACATTAATGAGCTGTGTTTTTGAAACCCCGAAGGAAGCCCGTGACATGATGGAGATATATGTGTATGTATGTATGTGTGCATCAGTCTCAAATTGGCAGGATCCCTGCATGTGGAGGGGCCTAATCTCCTTTTCCAGCACAACTTGACATTCCCTTTGGAACTATTTAAACATTTGGTTGGCTTCTGCTAATATGATGTGGAAGTGTTAAATCTTTAAAAAGGAGAGAAAGAGTGGGAGATTACCATAAAGCGGTGCCAAGATTGGTGGGAGAGAAGAAAGAGGAGAAAACAGTGACTGAACAACTGAAGTTCCAAGACCAGTTTAAAACAGTGCAAGTTCTATGAACTCTGAGGAGCCAGTTCAGTCTAGTGGTTAAGGCATCAGGCTAAAACTTCCAGGAGTCCTGGAAGTTCTAGTCCTGTCTTAGGCACAAAGTCAGCTGGGTGACCTTGGGACAGAGTCCAGTGGTGGGATTCAAATATGTTTACCACTGAGGTTCAGTGGTTGTCGCTTGGTGGGCGTGGCAGGGGAAGAATACTGCAAAATCTCCATTCCCTCCCCACTCCTGGGGGAAGGATAATGCAAAATCCCCATTCCCTCCCCACCCCACTAACCTGCTTTCCAGCTCCGTTCTCCTGTGCTGGGCAACAAATGACGACCCAACCAATCAGCTGGGACTCAGGAGGCAGAGAATAGATGGGGGCGGGGCCACTCAGAGGTGGGATTTTCCAGTTCTCCGAACTACTCAAAATTTCCACTACCGGTTCTCCAGAACTGGTCAGAACCTGCGGAATACCATTTCTGGGATGGACCCTCTCTCTCAGCCCTAAGAAGGAGACAAGGGAATTAATTTGCCAAGCAACTGCAGGGATTTGTGTCCAGGAAGTCCCATTGAAGTAGAACTGCTTAACTCATTCTTTGCATCTGTCTTCATGCAAAAAGAAACTATAGCTCAACCCACCAGAAATCTAACTGTAAAAGACAGACCAGAAATAAAAGTTAAAATAAGCAAAAAAAAAATAGTAAGAGAACACCTGTCTGATCTTGATGAAAACAAATCACTGGGGCCTGATGGATTACATCCCACAGTTTTAAAGGAGCTGGCAGAGATCATCTCAGAACCACTGCACCATATCTTTCAAAAATCCTGGAGCACCGGGGAACTACCAGAGGACTGGGAAAGAGCTGATGTGGTTCCCATCTTCAAAAAAGGAAAAAAAAAAGACCCAGGAAACTATAGACCAATCAGCCTAACATCAATACCCGGGAAGATACTGGAAAATATATTAAAAAAACAGATCTGCCAACATCTAGAAACAAGTAAAGTAATAACTAGCAGTCAGCACGGGTTTGTTAAAAACAGATCATGCCAAACCAATCTTATTTCATTCTTCAACACAGTGACTAAATTAGTAGACCAGCAAAATACTGTACATAATATATTTAGATTTCAACAAGGCATTCCACAAAGTAGACCACAACCTACTTCTTAGTAAGCTAGAAAAAAGTGGAATAGATAGCACCACCACTAGATGGATTTGCAACTGGCTGGCAAACCGTACTCAACGATTAGTCCTTGGGTCTAAGTCTACATGGAGGGAAATAAGCAGTGGGGTACCACAAGTTTCCGTCTTAGGTCCAGTACTCTTCAATATCTTCATTAACAACTTAGATGAGGGAATAGAAAGGGAACTTATGAAATTTGCAGATGATACTAAGCTGGCAGGAATAGCTAACACCCAAGAAGATAGGCTCAAGATCCAGATGGATCTTGACAGACTAGAACACTAGGCCATATCTAATAAAATGAAATTCAATGTAGAGAAAAGTAAAGTCCTACACTTAGGCAAGAAAAACCAAAAGTACACATATAGACTGGGTGAAACCAGGCTCAATAACAGTAACTGTGAGAGGGATCTTGGAGTCTTAGTAGACAACCAGCTAAATATGAGCCAGCAGTGTGCAGCAGCAGCCAAAAAAGCTAATGCAATACTAAATTGTATTAACAGCGGGATACAGTCAAGATCAAGGGAAGTACTAATACCACTCTATAAAGCCTTAGTAAGACCTCACCTAGAGTACTGCATCCAGTTTTGGTCACCATATTATAAAAAAGATGTTGAGACTCTTAAAAAAAGTACAGAGAAGAGCAACCAAGATGATCAGGGGACTGGAGGCTAAAACATACAACAAACGGTTGCAGAAACTGAGCTTGGCTAGTCTAGTAAAGAGAAGGACCAGGGGAGACATGATAGTGGTCTTCCAATATTTGAGGGGCTGCCACAGGGAGGAAGGGGTCAAGCTATTTTCTAAAGCGCCTGTAGGCCAGACAAGGAATAATGAATGGAAACTGAACAAGGAGAGATTTAACCTGGAAATAAAGAGAAACTTTCTGACAGTGAAAACAATCAACCAATGGAACAGCTTGCCCTCGGAAGTTGTGGGAGCTTCATCACTTGAGACTTTCAAGAGGAGATTGGACTGCCATTTGTCAGAAATGGTGTAGGGTCTCCCGCTTGGGCGGGGGGTTGGACTAGATGACCTACAAGGTCCCTTCCAACTCTGATTATCTGTTATCTGTTAAGTAGGGAAGTCTCTTTAATTCCCACAGCACTTTGTCCATGTTCTCCATCCTTCTCCTTGCCATACAAAGGATGCTGTAGGAGCCAAGGACTTCCTTCTTCTGACTTGGGCGGGGTGGTGGGTGGAATTTTTTCTACCATCAAAATGATGTTGTTTACTCTTTCCTTTCACAACAAAAAAGAGATTCAGAGCTGCATTGCTTACCTCAATTAGAGGCTTATTTAGCATTATTATTTTAACTTGTCTTAGAATTTTAGGTGGTCACAAAACGCACATGAAACATGAGTCAGGCGGGTAAGTTCTCTAAAAAAAAAGAAAAAAAAGGAAAATTAAGTTTTGGGCTGTATCATTGTTTCTAAATGATCAGAAAGAATACAGTAATTCTATTGGGCATTGCTCAGCCCCTACTTATTGCAGGATCTATTGGCAGGGCATATAATTTAAAAGAACATTTTTTGCAAAGGTTGTCCAGGAACAATTGGCTGCCTCCATCCAGATGAAATCTTCTAACAACCCTAGTTTGCCCAACATGGGTACTCTGATTTGGGTGAAATAGGACTCAAAATGTGATGATTACACAAGCAGCACCTGTTTTGTTAAGCACCTGCAACCAAGAGTGTCTTTTCCTATTATCGCATGGCAACACTTGTCTAGGAAAAGAGGCAGCTGTTTTAATAGATTCCTGACAGTTTCTATGTGTGCATCTATATATCTTCCAAATCACATTTTGCCCTTTGAGTCTTAGCCATCCTGCCACAAATTTCTTCTTCCAGCCCAATCCTTAGAGAAACAGAGAAGCTTTAAATCCTACTGTCAAAAGGCCAGCAATGAAGCATTATTTTTTAAAAAAGCAATCATCTAGAAAACAGAATCCATATCTTGTACAGTTTTGCAAGTGCAAAAATTTTGAAAAATGTCCTTATTAAAGCAATGAAACCAAATTGCTAGAGATAGAAAGGACTACTTTGGGAAAAGAAAAAGGAAAAAAGAAAGGTGGGTATTTAACTCTCTCTCTCTCTCTCTCTCTCTCTCTCTCTCTCTCTCTCTCTCTCTCGCACAAACACACACACACAAGACCCACATAGATGAAAAATCAAGGCAATGAAAGGATTTACACTACAGGCACTCCTCGATTTACGCCTATTATTTTAATGATGGTTTGAAGCTACAATGGCCTTAGAAAAAGTGACTTACAACCTGTCCTGTGAGCTATGACCCTCGTACCACCCCTGCTGTCATTGGATTGCAAAATGAGTGCTTAACAACCCAGCTTATATTTACAATGGTTGCAGCATCTTGCAGTCACATGACCATGATCTGCGACTTTCTCAGCTACCTTCCGACAAGCAAAGTCAGTTGAGAAAGCTGGATTTGCTTAACAACTGCACGATTCACTAACAGCCACTGTAAAATGGTCAAAAAATTGGGTCCAATCCAACTGCTGCAACTTAGGATGGAAAATTTTAGAATTTCTTAGTAAATGAAGCTTGAGCTAAGATACCTCTATGCCAATGTCTCCTGGGCACAACAATCTTCCATCATCTTTCAAAGCTGGGAAAAAATGGGAAGAGAGGGTCAACCTATTCCCCAAAGCACCAGAAGGACAGATAAGAAGCCATGATTGGAAACTAACCAAGGAGAGAATCAATCTAGAACTAAGGAGAAATTTCCCAACAGGGAGGATAATTAATTAGTGGAATGGTTTGCCTCCAGAAATTGTGGCTGCTTCATCACCATTTTCAAGAAGAAACTGGGCAGCCATGTGTCTAGACTAGTATAGGGTCTCTTGCTAGGGTCTCTAGTCCAGGGGGTTGGACTAGAAGGCCTTCAGGGTCCCTTCCAACTCTATGATTCTATGTTCTATGGTGGGAAGCACAATTAAATTACCTGCCCTAGTTCTGGCAGTCTAACATGGAAGATCTACTTCTTTTTAAGGACCCCAAAACAACCACAAAATACTTTTTTAAACCATAGTCTGCAGATAAATAAAATAGGAGTAGCAACATAAAAGTATGGTGTGAAACTGAGATTGACTAGTTTTGTGCCGCTGAAAAGTGTAAAAAAGAAAGGCCCTTTCTCTCTCTTTTCCCTTCTCATCTTTAATGTCAACTTCTTAAAATAGTTCAATGAGACAGTCCATTGCAACATGCACAGTTAAGGATAGGATATGAGTCAGAACAGTTGTCCAGCCAAATAAGAACCATAAATAAGCCCCCCTAGAGCCACATTTTCACATTCAACCTGATTGATGTTCTAAGGCAGGGCTGTCCAACCTTGGCACCTTTAAACCTGTGGACCTCAATTCCCAGAAGTCCAGAACCAGCCTTGCTGCCGACCCCTGACCTATCCTCGCCTTGGTCCCTTGGGTCTTTCAGTGATGCACTCACCACTTTTGTAACTGAATCTATCCACGTCACTAAGGGCTATCTGTTTTTTATCTTCCTTTCTCCCTATTTCAGCATTATAGTCTGTTCAAAAGAGCTAGCTGGATCTTTGCATAATACCCTGTTTCCCCCAAAATAAGATCTACCCCTCAGAATAAGCCCTACTTAAGAGTCTGTGCAGCTGGCTGCCTACCCATTTCATCTGATTGCTCATGGTGCCATGGCCACGAGGCACCATGAGAAGTCAGGGGTTGTGGTGGAGCTGTCCCATGCACCCCACACTGCAGTGGTGGGATTCAAATATTTTTACTACCGGTTCTGTGGCTTGGTGGGTGTGGGAGGGGAAGGATACTGTAAAATCTCCAGTCAGAGGTGGTATTTGCTGGTTCTCTGAACTACTCAAAATTTCCGCTACCGGTTCTCCAGAACTGGTCAGAGCCTGCTGAACATCACCTCTGTCACACTGGCTTTCCTCAGGTCCCCGCAACCAGGCCATCCATGCGCTGACACCTGCCTCACGGTGACACCTGCCTCACCAGCATTTGCAGCAGGCCCCCAAATGGCTGTCGGCACATTCTTCTGCTTGCTCGCAGCTAAAACAGAGCTGGAGGCCGAGCAGTGTGCTGATGCTACCGCCATGAGGCAAGGCAGGTGTCAGTGTGTGGGTTGCCTGACTGCATGGATCCTGATGTAAGTCAGTATGGGGCAACTCAACCTCCTGCCTCACAGTGTTAGCTTTGGCACACTGCATGACCTCCTGCCCCACTGTGAGAAAGCAGAAGACGCAGGCCTCCTGACATGAGAAAAAAAAAATGATACCCCTCAAAAATAAGCCCGAAAGGTTATTTTTGGGCCCAAAATAAAATAAGATCTTATTTTCGGGGAAACAAATATGTCCAAAATATGGTAATCTGAGCCGGCAATGTATGCCTCAAGAGAGAATTGTGGATTGATTTGTTCTATGATCCATTTGGGTTCCCCCCTGCTATCTACAGTAATCACACTTGGCCAATAAAGAATTCTATTCTATTCTATTCTCCAGGGGTTTCTTCAGCATTCATGTTCAAAATTGACAACGTGCTTTCTAGTCTGCTTCTTCAAATTTCTCCTCAATAGAAAACCTTTGCCTGCATGATTCTGATCTTTGCAGGTATAGGTATATCCCAGCATCTGACTATTTTTTCAAAGGACATTTTTGCTCCCTTGCCATGTACGAGTCTGTGGTGTATTTCTTGACTGCTGGTTTCTTTCCTCTTGAAAGTTGCTTCTAAAAGGAAGGAACTGCCTACCACTTCAGTGTCTTAATTGTCAGCTCTGAGGCTTACCGCTGTATTTGTTGTTTGATCTCCTTTGTAGTCCCTTTTTCATGATTTTCCTTGTTATTCATTTATTAGAGCTTTCAAATTATCAATATTTGCATTCTCAGTTATTAAAGTAGCATAATCATTATAGCACAGTTTATAAGAGCTGCGGTGGCGCAGTGGTGTACTGCAGGGTACTTCTGCTGATTGCCCGCTACCTGCAATTTGGCAGTTCAAATCTCACCAGGCCAGGGTTGACTCAGTCTTTCATCCTTTTGAGATTGGTTAAAATGAGAACCCGGATTGTTGGGGGCAATATGCTGATCTTGTAAACCGCTTAGAGAGGGTTGTAAAAGCACTGTGAAATGGTATATAAATTTAAGCGTTATTGCTATTATTGTTCTCCTTCTATTTCTCTTCTTTCTCTACAAGTAAAACCATACTCATCTTCCCCTAATCCAGCCTTTCTTAATACAGATATTAAATACATAAGGGGGAGGTATGAAGCCCGATCGCACTCTTTGTCTACCATTTCTCTATGTTTCATCCAGACTTCTTTTTCTTGGGTATATTTGTGGGAAGCTATTCTGAGAGCCCCATTTTACTAAGGGTTTTCTATAGCTTGTTAAAATCAGCACAATCAAAGGCTTTTCTACATTCAACGAAGCACGTATTGATTTATTTTTTGGGTGTTCTTTGGCTTTCTTAATTATCCACTCTGCATTGACATAATAATCTTGTTCACTGGCCTTTTCTTAAACCATCTTGAACATCTGGCATTTCCCTTTTCCCTAATCTGCAGTAGATAATCCTAAACATTATCCTGCCAGTATTGGAAATTAAGGATATTATGTGATAAATTACACTCTATTAAGTCTTTCTTTGGTATAAATTTTCCAGTATTTTGGCCACCATGTTGTTCTACAGATTTGCTAGCATAATTTATTTAGAACCTGCAATGATTGTTCTTCTGTGGCTTGCTATATTTCTCTAAATATTCCATCAAACCCTGTTGCCTTTTGACTCAGTAATGTTTGGGACCAGGGGAGACATGATAGCAGTCTTCCAATATTTGAGGAGCTGCCACAGAGAGGAGGGGGTCAAGCTATTTTCTAAAGCACCTGGAGGCTAGACAAGGAATGGATGGAAATTGAAGAAGGACCTGGAAATTAGGAGAAACTTTCTGACAGTGAGAACAATCAACCAATGGAACAGCTTGCCCTTGGAAGTTGTGGGAGCACCATCACTTGAGACTTTTAAGAAGAGATTGGACTCCCATCTGTCAGAAATGGTGCAGGGTCTCCCGCTTGGGCGGTGGGTTGGACTAGATGACCTACAAGGTCCCTTCCAACTCTGATTATCTGTTATCTGAGCCCTGGTCTAACTTTTTCTATTTCTAGAGACTCTTGTAAATAGGAAATATTTTCTAAGGTATTTTGCATGTTGATGTTCCAACTATAATTTTGCTATACACCTTCCATTTAGATTTGATTTCCTTTGAATCAATTGCTATTCGTCCATTGGATCCTTCAACATGCCACTTTAAAATTGGAGCCTGTTTCTGAGTTTAGAGACATGTTCGAAGATTTACTTTATTGTTTCTTGTCTGTTTTCTATCTCTGATGTGTTTATCAGTATCACTGTAATACTGGTAGTCCTCAACTTATGACCATAGCTGAGCTCAACATTTCCATTGGTATGCAAGGCAGTTGTTAAGTGACTTTAGCTCCATTTTATGATTCTTTTTGCCACAGTTGTTAAGCCAATCACTGCATTTGTTAATCATATGATCATTAAGTAAATCTCGCTTCCCCTATTGATTTATGATAGAAATTCTGTATACAGCCCTACAGAACAGGCAATGCATAGTTCACATGTTCTTTTTCTACTCTGTAGGGTTATATAGGTTGAAATCATCCTCTGCTACCGTAGTGACTTTGCTTGTCAGAAGCTGGCTGGGTAAGTTATCAATGGGGATTATATGACCCCAAGATAATGCAACTGTCTTAAATACATGCCAGTTGCCACAGGCCTGACTTCTGACCATGTGACCATTGGGATGTCATGAGAAAACTGCTGATAAATCATTTTATTCAGTGCCATTGTAACTTTGCTTGATCCCTAAATGAATGGTTGTAAGTCGAGGTGTACCTCTATCACCTCTTAAGTTTTCTAACAGTCCTCTGAAATTCTTTGTAAAGTTCCTTCCTGAGTTCTGGGTTCCTAAACTTCTTTCCTAAACTTCTTCTGAGTTCTTGGTTCCGTTTCTTTTATCTTCTTCACAATTTCTACCATTTCTCTTATCCTCTTGGTGATTCCCACGGTTTGCTTTCTTGTTTCTTGGTCTTCAGCAGTCTGCAACTCCACATCCACATGCGAGAATATCGCAGTTCAGTGGTGGTATTTAGCAGGTTCTGACCAGTTTTCGAGGACCGGTAGTGGAAATTTTGAGTAGTTCGGGGGAACCAGCAAATGCCACCTCTGAGTGACCCTGCCCCATCTATTCTTTGCCTCCTGAGTCCCAGCTGATTGGCTGAGCCTTCTTTTGTTGCCCTGCACAGGAGAACGGAGCTGGAAAGCAGGTTAGTGGGGTGGGGAGGCAATGGGGATTTTGCAGTAACCTTCCCCCAGGAGTGGGGAGGGAATGGAGATTTTACAGTATTCTTCCCCTGCCACGCCCACCAAGCCACACCATGCCCACCAAGCCATGTCCACAGAACCGGTAGTAAAAAAATTTGAATGCCATCACTGTCGCAATTCCTTTGTTTGTCTGTGGGACTTCAAATGGTCTCCTTGAAAATGGTGGACATATGCTCAATATCATATCATAGAAAATGATTCCTTTTGTCTTCCACTTTAGCTTCCAGCGAAACCTGCACGTATGATCAGCAAAATCATGACCAGTTCCTCAATCAGCCCTTGGCCACAATTTTGCTATTGTAACTTTGACTTCCATCTTGTAGCAATCATATGGATAATTTGATTTCTGTGTGCTCTGCCTGATGACATCCATGCCTGTAGGTATCATTTCAGTTGACTCTCACCACATGCTGTACATCATGCTTGGATGTTCCGTGATTTCTGATTAAACTTGACCATCACATTTGTCATCTGCCCTCTGCGTCAGAGGATGAACGTGGATAGCTGTCCTATTAAAGAGCTGACTGCTAAAGGAGTCTAATTGATATTATTGGTCATTAATTGCAATGTACTGCAAAGTACTGTCTTTGCTATATCCTTCCTGTCTGTGGACGTAATACTGTTCCTTCTTTGTTGATCATGCCCAAAGGAGCATGATCTTCTGAAAGAGTCCAACTCCAATCCGTTGAAATTCATTAATGACTAACTTGCCCAAATACAGAAGATTCATTCCATATTTCATTGGGTTAAGCTTTCCTATGCCTATTGATTTATTTCTTTATTTCTCATGAGCCACAGTGGTGCAGTGGTTAGAGTACAATATTGCAAGCTACTTCTGCCGGCTGCCTGCAATTTGGCAGTTCGAATCTCACCAGGTTGACTCAGCCTTCCGTCCTTCTGAGGTGAGTAAAATGAGGACCCAGATTGTTGGGGACAATAGGCTGACTCTGTAAACTGCTTAGAGAGGGCTGTGAAGCACCGTGAAGCAGTATATAAGTCTAAGTGCTATTGTTATTGAATTTGTATGTTCCCCTTTTCACCGAAGTTGACTCTAGGTGGTTTACAGTCACTTGTTAAAAATGCCCGTATAAAACATTAAAACAATAAAGTGAAACATTTATCTAAATTATGCAATTAAAATTGACCAAGATGAAGAGGAAGGGAGCAGAATGTGCCAAGGAAAGAGATGGGGTTCTTATAATTAGACTCCTCCACAGTGACACGCCTCCATTTGGGCCCCAGGCCAATTTGTAGAGGAGGCTGATAGGGCGAGTGCATTACTCACCTTGGGGAAAACACAATATTCCAGAGGCCAGGAGCCATGGCAGAAAAGGCTCTTCTTCTGGACCCTGCCAGCCAGAATTTCTTGGCCAATAGGGTCCACAGGATCCCTCTTCTGCAGGCACACATGTTTGTACTTCTTATGGATATGGTGGGACAGTGGTTAGAATGCAGTATTGCAGATTAATTCACTGCTCACTGCCAGGAGTTCGATTCTGATCAGGGCTCAAGGTTGACTCAGCTTTCTTTCCTTCCAAGGTAAGTAAATGAGGACCCAGATTATTGGGGGCAATATGCTGACCCTGTAAACCACTTAGAGAGAGCTGTAAAGCACTATGAATTGGTATATAAGTATTATTGCTATTATGTTCCATGTTCTCACTGTAGCTTTGTCTTCGCAATTTTGGATTTTGTTTTCCTCCATGGCAACCTCAGCAACTAGACGTCCCAAAGGATATAATCTAGCCATGTCATAAACACCATTACAACTGCAAAAGATCCTCAGCTCTGCCTCTGTAGCATGCTGAGTGCCCTCTGCCCAAGAGATCCATTGTCCAGCACAATATCATCAATCACTTACTGTAGTATAACCATGTAGCTGTATTGGTTAAAAAAATGTCTATCACTACCTTTCTGCCTGCAGTATGAAATGATTCCTTACCATTCTCTCCAAAGTTATTATTTGCATCCCTGATCTGAGAATAGAATAGAATATTCTTTATTGGCCAAATGTGATTGGATACACAAGGAATTTGTCTCCAGTGTATAAGCTCTCAATATACATACAAACAAGAAAGTAATATAATCATCATAAGACACCTATAGGATTAGATTGGAGTGCAGATGAGAAGCATAACATTCAGTCCTACTACACAGGTAAATATCCTTAGATAAAAGACAGTGCCATGGGAATTAGGTGTTCAGCAAAGTGATTGCCTGAGGGAAAAAATGTCTTTGTGCCTAGTTATTTTGGCATGCAATACCTTACAACGGCATTCTGAGGAGACGAATTGGAACAGCTAATGCCTATGATGTGAGGCATCTTTTGCTACAATAAAGATGTTTGACTGCTTTAATTAAGTACCTGAGATGACCATCACACCACGTGTAACCCTACCAGGAGTAAATATATTCCCAAAATTCTTTACTCTTCTCTTCCAGGAACCTCCCCCTCCCCCGCTCCACCACTACATGATGAGGCAGCATAGCTGAGGGTGCTGATGGAGGAGGGGGAATTAAGCAATGATGCTAAGCAAGGAAATAGATCCCAAATCTAAAAAAACCAATACAGAAGTGCAGTCAAGCATCCCCATCAGAGCATTTCAGGTTATGCAAAGTATTTCAAATGGAGGCAAGTATAATTCATGGCTTTCCTTGACGGGTCTATGTCAATTTGCCACGGCCAACTTGCAACAGCCAACTCACCATGGCCAACTCGCAACAGCCAACTTGCCATGGCCAACTTGCAACAGCCAACTCACCATGGCCAACTCGCAACAGCCAACTTGCCATGGCCAACTCACCGCAACCAACTTGCCATGGCCAACTTGCAACAGCCAACTCGCCACAGCCAACTGGCTGCAGCCAACTTGCCGCAGGACAACTCGCAATGGCCAACTCACTATGAGACAACTTGCTGCAGGATAAGAGTTACACTAATATCAAAGAAATGGTGGAAAAGAATAATTAAAGAACAGATGCAAAAAGAGGTGACAAAATGAAATGTGAATGACAAAAATTAAAATAATAATAATATTTATTTTAAATCATTAAATTGGATTGATACCACCATACTGGGTCTTGTTACAGGACGTAACATAGCATACAGGGAAGAGGTCCAGAAATTATCCACATGGTGCTCCGAAAACAACTTGCACCTAAACTTCAGCAAGACCAAGGAGATGGTGCTAGACTTCCAGAAGAAGAGAGAGGAACCTGCCCATTTTATATCAAGGGGGGGCTGTGTGGAGAGGGTCTCCTCTTTCAAATTCCTGGGAATCCATCTTAGTGAAGATCTCACCTGGAAAATTAATACTGATCCAGGTGGTCAGGAAGGCTCAACAGAGACTCCACTTCCTCAGGGTCTTGCGGAAAAACAAGGTGGAGTAACGACTGTTGACCTCCTTCTACCAGTCTATGATAGAAAGCACCCTCACATATTTCATCACAGTATGGTACGCTAGCTTGACGGACAAAAAGACATTACAGAGGATATTGAGCACAGCACAAAAAATCATGGGCTGTCCCTTGACCTCACTAAATGAAATTGTTAGGACATGCTGTGTTATCAGGGTGAGGAAAATCCTCAGGGATAATTCACATCCTGGTCAACACGTCTTTATTCTCCTATCTCCAGGCAGGAGATACAGAAGCATAGCCAGCCAAACAAATAGGCTGAAAAATAGTTTCTATCCGTGGGCTGTCAGACTTCTGAATGCAACATAACACCATAACTATTTAGTATGATAGACTTGTAGGGCCAGCACAACGTGCAAGATGTTTACACTGGTGCAATATAATATAATGTAACCTTGTGCACATATATGTATAAGGGTCATGTGTCTGTTAGTATGATCTACTGGGTTAGGGATTTTCTTTCTTTCACTTGTGAGCTGATTGAGATGTATTTTGTGTTGGGCTGGGGCTGCACTAAGGGAGGCTCATCCAATCTCATTGTATATATGTTGTGCGTTGACAATAAAGGTTTGAATTTGAATGTAAATTACCCTGCAGTGAATTGTCCCACAGCAAATTGGCCATGTTGAGTTGGCTGCATTCTGTTCCTTGAAATCTTCGTCGCCAAAAAACTACCCCCCACCTCCAAAAAAGCACCACGCTTGGATATGCTGGATTCACTTTACCATGTGGTTTGCATAAGGACCACGTGCTTCACTTTACCACTATCGTAAGCATGGTTGTAAAACCAAGTCTGGTCACATTGTTCTTCAACATACGACTGCAATGAGTTAACTTCTACTGTATATTTCTATAAACACGTATAAGTATTTTTTTAAAAATTCTTTAAAGTACATTTGCAATATGTTTCAGGTTCCAGGAATCTCTGAGCTTCAAAACTGTACAACATCCAATTGTTTGCCCAGATTGGACAAAAGACCATATGTAAATCACGAGAAGAGTCCTCCACTCCTCTACTTGTAACAGAATATTTTATGCCACCAGATTTGAAATTTTAGGCTTATGACAACTTAGAACTACGCCAACTTCAGTCCGATCTAAGTGTAGCACACAAAATTATCCATTGCGATCTCCTACCCATCAATGACTACTTCAACTTCAACCACAACAATACACGAGCACATAATGGATACAAACTCAAAATAAACCGCACCAAACTCGATTGTAGGAAATACTTCAGTAACAGAGTGGTCAATGTCTGGAATACCTGACTCTTTGGTTTCTTCCCAAAACCCCAAAAACTTTAACCTTAGACTGTCTACTGTTAACCTCACCCCATTTCTAAGATGTCTTCAAGGGGCGTGCATAAGCGCACCAGCGTGCCTACCATCCCTATCCTAATATTCCATTTTATTCTTATCCATTTCATGTATTATCATGTTTATACTTACATCTGTTATCTAATACATGTTTGACAAATTAAATAAATAAATAAAAATAAAGAAATCCTTTTTAATGTTGAATAGGAACCTGAAAAATCCACATGGGCTTTTGTAGGTGAAGAGAAAAACAGTGAGGAGTGACATTGTGGGCATCACTATGTTATTGTGCAATTCGTGCAACTTAAGTAATTTGCACCATGACATCATGATGCTGATGACATCATAAATGACAATGAAATCTTATCAATGGGGCTTGTACTAGGTCATATTGCTGTCATGGGACGTATCGCAACGTTTTCCCCTTTGTGGAGCTGGGCTGGGCGTGGCCTGCGTGTGATGCATCCGGTCCGTAGGCTGCCAGTTTGACATCCTTGTACTGTATGCTTATCTTTGCCGTGTAATCCCTTTTCACACAGAATCTTTATGAAAGGTGGAGATCCCTCCATCTTTCCCTGCTGTTTCTGAAACATATTTTCCACCTCTTATGTCATCCTCACCTGAATAGGAAGGGTTCCAAAGTAGCTGGAAGTGGGGGGGGGAATAATTTAATCTTCCCTCCCTGGGGCACAGTGACCCCTGCTGGGCTTTACCTGCATTACTAGTGAGGCTGCCAGAGAGGTAATGTTAAGAAACCGCAGAACTTAGGGGGGAAAAGTTCTAACAAAGTGCTTCCCAAAACTGAGTGAATTACCCAGAATTTGGTAAAAGTTGGGATGGGGGAAGATTTGGATAACAATACACAAATCCATTACTTATCACTATAGGGACATTTAAACTGACTTGAAGATTGCCACATGTATTAAAATATATTTAAAACAATTCCTAAAGTATTCCTACCGTATTAAGATGAAAATCGATGAAATCATCAATGGTAATCTGTTGAAATGATATAAAGGTCATTCAGTGATATTTTTTCTATAATATGGATAGTCCTCGAGTTACGACCATTCATTCAGCAACTATTTGAAGTTATGACAGCAACGAAAGAACAGTTTTACAACCAGTCTTCAAAGTTCAATAAGATTCTTGGATAAATGATTTTGAGTAATGAAGGAAGAGAATTTTCTGACAGGGAGAGCAATTAATTGATAAAATAGCTTGTCTCCTGGAGTTGTGGGGTACTCCATCATTGGAAGTTTCCAAAAAAAAGACTGGACAACCATTTCACCAGGAATGGTATAAGGCCTCCTGCTTTCAGTGGAGGGTTGATCCAGACCAGGGGTCTCCAACCTTGGCCACTTTGAGCCTGGTGGACTTAGAATTCCCCAGCCTCTGGGAGTTGAAGTCTACCAGGCTTAAAGGGGCCAAGGTTGGAGACCCCTGGTCTAGATGACCTCTGAGATCCCTTCCAGCTCTGTGATTCTATATTCTATGTTCTACTCAATGTCAGAATTTCAAGGTATAATAGTTGAGGAAACAAATTCACAAGGGCTACTGAAACTCTATTTATTATACCCAGCAATAATAGAATTGGTTTCTTCCCCTTCTTTTACCAAAGAAAACGAAGGTGATTAATTTAGAGCTGCTTTTTCATTTCTTCCTCTTTTTTTAGGGCTGAACTGGTATTTATGTATCCGCTGTTTCATGTGTTTTTCAAGGTTATCTCCGTGCTTCTAAATGAATTCTGTTCTAAAGAACTCATGATTGTATTGTCTTCTCTGTAAAATCTTGACCTGTGGGATCATCCCACCCGCCTTCAGATCTCTTATATTAGGCAGCGCAGTACAATGGTGGTATTTGACCGGTTCTGCCCGGTTCTGGCAAGCCGGTAGGAGCGATTAGCAGCGGAGACTGAGCCAGTTCTCTCTGCTGTTCTGTGGTTGGGCCCACCCACCTGCCCGGGCTCCCATACTCACCTTTATCCGCTGAATTTGAAGTGCAGCTGCTTTGTGTGGCACAGAAGAGTGCCACGGGGCAGCTGCTGAAGTGACCGGGATCGTGCAGGCTTGCAGGAGGCGAGTTAGAACGCCTCTACACCTCCGCAAAGTGTGTGTTTGGCGCTTGTGGTGTATGCAAAGTGTGTGCATGTGTACAAAGCGCACCCACCAAGCCACGCCCACCGAACCGGTGGCAACAATATTTGAATCCCGCCACTGGCGCAGTATAAGCACACAGCAAACAATGGACAACTCCATCCCACCCTTCCATTAATGGACACTTCCAAAACTGCAGACATACTCTCCCAGAAATAAAAACAGATCGGTTAGGATAGGCATGGAATGAAAATAAAAATTTAGCTGTGGGGGAAAAAAACCCTCTCACTTTCTTCTCTCTGCCTGGATAACCTGGATAAAAACTAGCTACATCAAGGTGAAGGCTGCAAAAGAAGTTTGGGATGGTATGGGATCTTCCATACCATCCCAAACTTCCTTTGCAGTCTTAACCATGATGTAGCTAGTTTTTATCAGGTTGTATAAGCATAGCACTTAGAGCTCAAAGCATTGTTAGAGACCGCACGAACCCACTTCACGGCCTGTTTCTGTTGCTCCTTCTCTGGGAGGAGGCTTCAAAGTATTTCTAGCAGGACTACCCAATTCAGTAACAGATTTGTTCCCTATGCTATCCCTCTGGTAAACTTGCAATATTCATTTTTCTCGCCATGTACATCTATACATCTGAACTAGACTGTATTGTTTCTCTGTGTCATATAATATATGTGGGCATATGCATAATTTTGTATTTATTTTTGTCATGTTTATGTAGTGTGACCCTGGAGGTGCACTAATTGGTTTACATTAAAATGAAATTTCATTGCATACAGCTAATGAAATTTCATTTTAATGTAAACCAATTAGTGCACATTCAAAGTGACAATAAAGTTATTCTACATTTAAGTCTAAGGTTCTGCAATATCATCTACCGTAGAATCCAATGGTATTATAGTGGTGATCATATAGTTCAGCTTTGTCTGGATGAGGATTATATGCCATCAACTTTGGTGTCAACTCTTAATGAATACTAGGGAACCCCAAAGAAAAGCAAAATAATGTAAGTTGAGGAAATTAAAAGAAGTAGAACTGAAGGAGGTATGAATTTATTTATTTTATTTATTTATTTGTTTTGTCTAACAATTATTAGATAACAGGTATAAGTATATACATAGTTATGAATACATGAAATGGGTACATATAAGAAAAATAAAAGAAACAATAGGACAGGGACGGTAGGCACGTTGGTGCGCTTTATGCACGCCCCCTACAGACCTCTTAGGAAAGGGGTGAGGTCAATAGTAGACAGTCTAATGTTGAAGATTTGGGGGTTTGGGGAAGAAACCACAGAGTCAGGTAGAGTATTCCAGACATTGACTACTCTGTTGCTGAAGTTGTATTTCCTGAAATCAAGTTTGGTACGGTTTATCTTTAGTTTGTATCTATTTTGTGCTCTTGTATTGTTTTGATTGAAGCTGAAGTATTCATTGACAGGTAGGACATTGCAATATATAATTTTATGTACTATATTTAGATCAAACCAAAGGTGGTGTAGTTCTAGGTTGTCTAGGTCTAAAATTTCAAGTCTGGTGGCATAAGGTATTCTGCTACGAGTAGAGAGTGGAGGACTCTTCTCGTAAAATATTTCTGGACTTTCTCAATTGTATTAATATTAGATATGTAATGCAGGTTCCACACTGATGAGCTGTATTTGAGTATTGATCTAGCAAATGTTTTATATGCTCTGGTTAGTAGAGTGGTATTACCAGAGAAAAAGCTATGCAGGATTAGATTAGCAACTCTTAATGCCTTTTTGGCTATGTAGTTACAGTGGGCTCTAGCACTTAGATCATTAGAGATGAGTATTCCAAGGTCCTTGACAAAGTTTGTGTCATCAACAAGTTCTTGACTATTCAGCTTGTATTTTATTTTTTGATTTTTTTTGCCAATATGTAAGATAGAGCATTTATTTGTTGAGATTTGAAGTTGCCACTTGTTTGACCATTCTGACACATAGTCGAGGTCTTTTTAAAGGGTAGCAGCATTGTCAGTGGTGTTGAATAGCTTTACATCATCAGCGAAAAGAATACAGTTGCTCTTAATATAATCACAGAGGTCATTAATATAGAGTATGAAAAGAGTTGGTCCTAGAACTCTGCCTTGGGGGACACCACTGTTGACAGGTACAGGATTTGATAGGGCACTCCCAATTTTGACCATTTGTTGCCTGTTTGACAGGAATGCTTCTATTCAGTTATGCAGGTATCCAGAGATACCATAAGACCTTAGTTTTAGGAGTAGTTCATTGTGTACCACTGAATCAAAGACTTTACAGAAGCCTATGTAAATTGTGTCAATTGATTTGCCCTGATCAAGTTGTGTAGTCCATAGGATTTTACAGTGCAAGAGTTGCATATTACAGGACAGTTTCCTTCTGAAACCAAACTGTTTGTTAGAGAGTAGGTTGTTTGTCTCTAAGTGGAGGATAATGGATTGGTTAATAATTGATTCCATGACTTTACAGGTGACGCAGCATAAAGCGATTGGTCTGTAATTTTCAACTAGGCTGGGGTCTCCCTTTTTGAAGATGGGAATGATTGTGGCTAGTGACCATAGATTTGGCAAGGAGCTGGTCCTGAAAGATTTTTCAAAGGTTATGCTTAGAGATTCAGCTATGGCAGCGGATAGCTTTTTAAAGAAGTAGGCACAAACTCCATCTGGTCCAATAGATAAAGATAGTTTTAGATTGCGTAGTGCTTTTTCAACATTGTCTTCTGTAAAATCGATATGTATTAGATCATTGTAGTTGTCTGTGGTTCGACTAAGAAATATTGGGCATGATCCATTGCTGAGCCAAAGAATGTGTTAAAGAGGTTGGCTTTAATGGTGTCATCATTGCAGTCTTTACCATTTGGTTCTTTTAGGGGTGGGATGGACCTTGAGTCTTTTAGTTTGTTGTTTACAAAATTGTAGAAAGCATGGGTGGAATTGGTGCATAGAAGGTTTTCCTCTTGTTTAGTGTGATAATTGGTACATTCAGTCTTTATCTGGTGGCATAAATTTTTGTATCGGCTTTTAAACTTGGCAACGTGACCAGACTTGTTTTTCCGCCAAAGGGATTTCTTTTTGGATTGGAGCTTCCTTATTGTTATGGGTAATTTGTTTTTTTCTGGTTATGGGAGTTGTTATTGGTACATATAGTTTGATGACTCTTTTGACTTCAGGTAAAAATATGTTGTAATGATCTTCAACAGTATTGCATCCAGTGAATAGAATTTGCCAATCAAGAGATGAGAGATCGTTGTCTATAAGATCATAGTTGCCTATTTGGAAGTTATAATTGGGAATCCTGTCATTATGGTGATTTTTTTGAGGACATATGTTGAGACAAAAGTCAATCATGCTGTGGTCACATTTTTTTTGTGCAGAAAGAATGTAGGACATGAGATTAGTAATACTACTCGATATAAACTCTTCAGGAGAAGCTAATCTTGTCTAATTTGAGACTGTAATTCCATAATTTCCAGCCATTGCCCTGCTGGATATGAATTTAGAAATGTTTTCCTGATGCCCTAAATGTAATTTATTTATTTATAGTTGCAACACATTTTTTAAAATTCTTCACAATCAGTGTTCATTTTATTTTCCCTCCTGTAGGTTTTGCAAATACTAACACATTTTAAAAAAATATTTGCAAAACTACAGAGGAGAAAATAAAATAAACACTGATTATTCAACACACAAAATCTATAAATGCACCTATGGTATCTGTGAAAAGAAAAAAACTGCTGACAATAAAAAACTGGTTATTATTTTCATTCATTTATTTTTTTGAAGAGAGGGCACAAAAATGTGTGTATTTTTGTTGTTGCCTCCTATTGGTTTTCTGAATGTTTGCTGTTCAATCCATAGCATTAATCCAATATAGTGATTCACGCCCAGCATGTTAATTTTTCAAAATTCTCCTCAGATCTAGATAAAACAAAATAAAAGAAGGAAAGTGTTGCCTCACTCCCAAGAAGCATCCTGCAGGGCACAGGGCCAACTCATTAATAGGCTACATCAAGGAAAACAAGCTGAAATTAAATCCAAACATAATTTGGTTTATATGGAGGAAGCTGGATTCTGGAGTTGAGGTGAGGCCTGCTTTGAATGAGGCTGGACATCCATCAATAGTTTCACACTTGACCCTCAACTCATATTGACCTTGCAGGTCACAATAAGAATAACAGAATACAGGTAGTCCTCAATTCATTTAGTGACAAAAGTTACAGCATTCAAAGTTACAATGGTACTGAGTTACAGCATTCCCATAATCATGTGATCAAAATTGAGATGCTTAGCAACTGGTTCATATTTACGACCATTTGCTGTGTCCTGGGGTCATGCGATTCCTTTTTGTGAACTTCTGACAAGCAAAGTCAATGGGGAAACCAGACTTACTTAACAACTGTGTTACTAATTTAACACTGCAGTGATTCACTTAACAACTGTGGTAAGAAAAATCATTAAATGGGGCAAATGTCTTAACAAAAATTTTGGGCTCCATTGTGGTCATAAGTCGAGGACTACCTGTAATAGAGTTGACAGGGACCTTGGAGGTCTTCTAGTCAAACCTCCTACATAGTGTGGAAAGGGAACTTCATGAGGACAGTGGTGACACCCAAGCAGGAGAAGCCCAAAGGGAACATCAGGCCAGCCATAAAACTAACTTGCATAGGAAAAGAGATTTAATAAAAGATATTAAAGAAGCCCCTTAGACAAAAGCCCAAATAATTAAGAAAACTAAGGAAACAAGAAAAGAAAACCCTTACAAACACAAGACATGCCAAATCAGCTAAACAAACAGACAAAAGACACAAAATATATTGCAAAGGAGACAGACAGGAGATTGCCACAAGAAAACATTAGGAAACTGATAATCCAATCAAACCACCCTGCAAAGTTTGCCTTCTGCACCCCGGAGTTTACCCTCCGGCGGAAATGAAGACAACCCCTGACAGGATTTAAAACATTAAGAAATACAAACACAAGCACTCACACACAAAAGGAGAAAAAAGGTATAAAAATCAGGGTTTTTATTATACAAAGGGAGCTAGCTCCAGGAACGCAGACTTCTTGCTATCTCTCGCCTTCCTGAAAAATAAAAAGAACCAGCTTCCAAGCAGTTGTCTGAATCCTTGCACTGGAGTACTCCCAGCAGGAAAACCGAACCCTCAGAAGAAAGGCATTCTCCAGCCTTTCAACAATAGGAAGGAAACCCTATAACCATGATGGCGAACCTATGCCACAGGTGGCACGCAGAGCCATTTGTGTGGGCCCGTGAGCCCCAGACAAATTTACCTGCACTGCGCATGTGCGTGCCTCCCAGCTGATTTTCAGCCTGTTTGAGGCCGTTTTTGCCTTACCGGAGGCTTCCCTCGGGAGGCTGAAAAGCGGGCCTTCTGAAAATACTGGAAATGCCAAAATGGGCCCATTTTCAGCCTCCCTCAAGCTCCAGAGGCCCTCTGGAGGCTGAAAATGGGCACTTCCGGTATTTCCGGAAGGCCTGTTTTTCGGTCTCCCGAGGCTGCAGAGGCTTCCCTTGAGCCTCTGGGAGGGCGAAAACATCCTCAAACAGGCCGAAAATCAGCTTGGAGGCGCATGCATGCGCAGTGCAGATAAGGCGACGGTGTGGGGATATTATGCATTGCATTGTGGGTGCCGGCGCAAGCACACTTTTGGCACACCACAACAAAAAGGTTCGCCATCACTATCCTATAACATTTCATGGTTGTCCCATTTCTTCTTAGAAACCTCCAGTGTTAGAGCACCTACAATTTCTGGAGACAAGTTGTTTCACTGATTAATTGTTCTGACTCTTAGGAAATTTCTCCTTAGTTCTAGGTTGGTTCTCTCCTTGATTAATTTCCATCCATTGCTTCATATCCTGCCTTCAGATGTTCTGGTAAATAGTCTGATTCCCTCTTCTTTGTGGTAGCACTTGAGATATTAGAACACTGCTATCATGTCACCACTAGTCCTTCTTTTCATTAATTAGACATACACAATTCTAGCAACCATTCCTTATATGTTTTAGCCAAAGGTGGTAGTCAGCAGGTTCTGACCAGTTCTGGAGAACCGGTAGCAAAAATTTTGAGTAGTTCGGAGAACTGGAAAACCCCACTTCTGACTGGCCCGGCCCCCATCTATGCTCTGCCTCCCGAATCCCAGCTGATTGGCTGGGTCTTCTTTTGTTGCCCCTGCATAGGAGAACGGAGCTGGAAAGCAGGTTAGTGGGGTGGGGAGGGAATGGGGAATTTGCAGTAACCTTCCACCAGGAGTGGGGAGGGAATAGAGATTTTACAGTATCCTTCCCCTGCCACCCCCACCAAGCCACGCCCACAGAACCGGTAGTAAAATTTTTGAATCCCACTACTGGTTTTAGCTTCCAGTCCCCTAATCATCTTTGTTGCTTTTCTCTGCAATCTTTTTAGAGTCTCTCTATATATTTTTTTAATCTTGTGGTGACCAAAAGTGGATGCAATATTCCAATTGTGGTCTTACCAAGACATTATAAAGTGGTATTCGCATGGAAACTTCAGCTGATCCATCAATTGCAAACCTTCTTAAGCTAGTTGGACTTAGCAACTAACTGTTATCCACTTTTGGTTATATCCCATCTTGACTAGTACAACTTGGTTTACTGGGCCAGGGTGGGGTGAGATAACTGGGCAGCTGTTTTTGAAAAGTGTCCAGAATTCATAATCAAATAGGCTGCTAAGTGATGCAAGGCAAGGGAATCATATGACGTTTGTACTCAATAGTCTCCACTGGTTGCTAATTGCTTATCAGACAAAAGTGTTTAAAGCTATAAACAGCTTAGGTGAGAGGTGGGCCACTATGGCCCTTTTACAACCTGTGAACCTTAACTCTCAGAATTCCTGAACCAACAATCACCAATTGTTTTGTTTATAACTTTTTGTTTTATTATTATTTTATGCCACATTTGTTTAATGACCACCACAAAAACAGTCATTAAATCAGTTCAGTCGGGTGACTGACCTGTTTTATAACCATCATAACTTACAACCATGACAGGTAAGCTTCATTACGATCAGTGGTGGGATTCAAATTTTTTTTACTACCAGTTCTGTGGGCATGGCAGGGGAAGGATACTGTAAAATCTCCAGTCAGAGGTGGAATTTGCCAGTTCTCCGAACTATTCAAAATGTCCACTATTGCTTCTCCAGAACTGGTCAGAACCTGCTGAATACCACTCTGATTAAGACTGTATATCGAAGACCTACCTACATGGTCATAACTCTAAGTCACTGTTTCTCCACTTTGGCATCGTTAAGATGGGTGAACTTCAACTCCCAGAATTCCCCAGTCGGCATGGGTAACTGGGGAATTCTGGGGATTAAGTTTACCCGTCTTAACATTGCCAAGTTGAAAACACAGCTCTAAATCTTTCAGAGCTAAAACTCAGTGCACATAAAGTGAATGCTTTGCAGCAAGGGATTTGGCTCAAAAAGTGAAATTAATGTTTAATTTAACCATGCCAGCGGCAACACTGGATGCTCAATTCTGAAAGTAAGTTGAGCTCTTCATCAACAGGAAAAGAAATTTGCCTTCTAAGTAATTTGAGGCTATTTTTCTTTCTTCTCTAAAATGAGAAAAAAATGGCATCATCTGTACACATTTGGGTCCATCTTATAATAAAGACAAAGTATGGAAATGTTTAACTATTAGAAAGCAAAAGGAACAGCTGAAATAATTTAAATATATTATAGAAATAATTTGAAACTTCTTAGTTCCATACAAATATCCATTTAAGGAAGCTCACAAAGAAAAGTTCTATAGCAAATGTGACATTTCCCCGCCCCGCTTTCATGCTGGGGAAAAGAGATCGGGCAGAACTGGCTCAAAATCTTCTGGGTCAAATTTAAATACAATTAAAATTAAATTAAACCTGTACAATTAATTCCCTGGAGATCTAATTATTTGATCTTTTGTTATACTAGGGACTGCAGTTGGATAGTAACTTTCTCCAATGCTTAAGGTAATAACCCCCAAGATTTTTCAGACTGGCTGGGGAACCCAAGCCAAGCATTGCTGCCCGTGGAAATTCATCTCCAGAGTCCTGCACTGAGTGAGTTGTTGAGTAGCAGGGCAGTTTGTCTGTAATTGACCTAATTTGTGGTAATTTGTCCTTTACCCAGCTGCCTTGCACTATATTTAGAGTTGGTGATTGTCTAGTCTAATTTTTATTAATTTTTCTTTAAGAGTGATGGGGAGAATTCAAGCTTGATCTGACCAGCAGGTTTATGGATGAGGGAACTGTATGTAATGTAATGTAATTATTTCAATAGTCTAAGTTGCTTTTCTGCTGCCTGAAGCAAACATATTGGGGGGCCATTTTTCATACTCTGTTGATTTCCTCCTTCCCCACCTTCAGAGGAAACATAGCAGCCTCTGAAGAAAGAGGATGTGTTAAATGATGTCATACCATTTAAGTAGCATTAAATTTTACTGGAGTGGGCTCTATAGCAAAACGACTGCAGCTTTTCCACACACAGGAAATGCTTTCGACTTACAAATTATTTAGTGATCATTGGAAATTACAATGGCCCTAAATAAGTGATTTATAACTGTTTTTCATACTTACAACCATTGCAGCTTCCCCATGCCATGGTCACATGATCAGAATTCAGATGCTAATCAACTGACTCACATTTATGATGGTTGCAGTGTCCTGGGGTCATGTGATCCTCTTTTGTGACCTTCTAACAAGCAAAGTCAATGGGGGAGCCAGATTTACTTAACAACCGTGTTACTAACAACTGCAATGATACACTTAACAACTGTTATGCAAGAAAGGTTGCAAAATCGGGCAAAACTCACTTAACAAATTTCTCACTTAGCGACATAAATTTTGAGCTCAGTTGTGGTCGCAAATTGAGGACTACCTGTACTTTCTGCTAATGAGCCTTTCTGGTAATTAACCAACAACCCCGTCCTCTAATATTTCTTGTAAATTTACTCTCCTGCTATACAGGTAGTCTTTCACTTACCACCACAATTGAGCCCTAAATTTAAGTTGGTAAGCAAGGCAGTTTTTATATGCAATTTGCCCCATTTTATGACTTCCCCCCCACAGTTGTTAAGTGAATCACTGGAGTTGTTAAGTGAATCATGCAGTCATTAAGTAAATCTGTCTTCCCCCATTGATTTTGCTCATTGGATGCTGCCTGAGAAAGTGACAAATAAGTACATGCCAGTTGCTAAGTGCTCGAATTTTGATCCCATGATTTGAAGTTAACCCAATAGTCGTAAGTGTGAAAAATTAGTCACAAGTCAATTTTTGTGGTTCCACTGTAACTTTGTATAATCACTAAATGAACGATTGTTAGTCGAATGCCAAGTCTTTTGGGGCTTTACTGCTGATTAATTTTTATAATGCAGAACTGAATCAAAGGCTCCATTCACTTCTGACCCTGCAGAATTGAAATATCCACAAGTTGTGACCAATTTGTGTCTTCTTTATTGTTGGAATGTTTATTGTTATCTCTCCCCAACCTGGAGTCCCCAAGTTGGGTTGGACTACAGGTAGTCCTCAACTTACAACCGTTCATTTATGTAGTTACTAAAATGACGATGGCACTGGAAAAAAAATGATTTACAACTGATCTTCATACTTACAACCATTGTAACAATCCCAAAGTTATCTGACCAAAATTAGGGTGCTGTAGGAAGTTGGCAGCCTTCCCCCTGAAAGAAGACTTTCCTAGGATCAAATCATTCATTTCTCTCCACTAACAGGAAAACATTCCAGACAGTCCCCCTAAAAATTAAGTTTTATGCATGAGATACTTTTGGATCTATTGAGAAAACTTGAATATTCCATTCAGTATCCATTTATAGAAATCCAAGCCAGCCTATTCACAAACAAAACACCTTCAACCACAGCTCCCCCCAGGCTGGAGCTAATGGGATTAAGAATTTACATTGCCCCACTCAATTCTAAGGACAGAATATGACCTTTAGGACATAATAGGATTTACCCACCACCAAAAGACATAAGGGTCACTACATTGTAAAAACCCCTGAAGCATCTCAAACAGAAAACCCCAGAATCCTATAAAAATCTATCCACTCATTCAGCCATTTTGTCAGCCACCCCAGAAACAGTGTTGCTGTCACTGAAGTTTTTGGAAACCAAATAAACAGAAACCTTCTTTTCAACCAGCCAGCCTCCATTTTATTTCCAGCATCTTTCTCCTGGGTTTGAACCGGACTGGATTTTATTCCTATATTGCTTAGCAAACAACAGGCTTTTAAAGCAGTTGCACTGTCACAGGGTCATGTGACTTTTGTGGTCTTCCCAGCCAGCTTCCGACAAGCAAAGTCAATGGGTGGAGCCAGATTTGCTTCACATTTGCAAGATTCGTTTAACAACGGGAGTGATTTGATTAACAACTGTGGTTCAAAAAGGGGGCATGGAATTGGGTGTAACTCATTTACCAACTGCCTTGCTTTTCCACGGAAATTCAGATTCTAATTGTGGTTGTAAGTTGAGAACTACCTATACACTGATTTTAAGTACTTAGAAAGTGTCAGATTGGGAGAAGACTGATGAGCTATTCACCACTTATTTCTAGGTCAGCCCCATGATATTGTTACATGTGAAAGACAAGCTCACTGCCTGGCACTCAGGGGGTGATGAATAAAGAACGGGAAAATATTCCTATTAGCAGAAGCTCTTGACTCAGATTTCCTGAATGGAAATCTCTGCTTGCAGCTTTATTGACAAACCCCTCTCAATCCTTCCAGTCAGCCCTGCAAAAGATTTTATTTTCCCAGGTTATGTGAGCATTCTTTATCACAAATCACTCTGTTTAGTTGCTGGCTGGTTACACCATTGTTATACTTCAATTTTCCAGCATGTACAAAATGTTCAGAGTGCAACATTACTTTTTCATAGGGATTTTAGCTGCTAGGAAGTTAACATCTTGATGGCCACAGGATGGAAGCGTGTAAAGAAAGAAAAATAATAATTCAGTCCATAAAGATTATTATTATTAATATTTGTAGCCCAAATTAATTAAAAATCAAAATCATATGTTTTATAATTTAATTTTTAAAGGGGCATGGTTTCAAGTTAGAATCTTTGCAATTCCATGGATTGTTCTCATGTAACCAATACCAGGTAGTTTTTGACTTACAACCACAATTGAACCCAACATTTATGTTGTTAAGTGAAACATTTGTTAAGTCAGTTTTACCCCATTTTATGACCTTTCTTGCCACAGTTGTTAAGTGAATCACTGCAATTGTTAAGTTAGTCACACGGCTGTTAAGTGAATCTGACTTCCCCTTGGACTTCGCTTGTTGGAAGGTCGCAAAAGGGGATCACAAGATCTTGGGACACAGCAAGGGTCATAAATATGAACCACTTGCCAAGCACCTGAATTTTGATCACGTGACAAAGGGGATGCTGCAATAGCCATAAGAGTGAAAAATGGTCATGTCACTTCTTTCAATGCCATTGGAACTTTGAACAGTCACTAAATGAATTGTTGTAAGCCGAGGACTACCTGTAATATTTTCACCTCAAAAGTATTTTTGAAATTATTGTGTTTTTTTTAAAAGAAACTATGTTGATAATTTCAATTTTTAAAAAATTCAGAGGGAAGCACACCTTTCATGGGCTACGGTTGATTGTTAGTGCCAAAAATCTTCCAATTTGGAAAGTGTGGATAAGCACTGTTCAGTTTAACAGACTTTTGTTAATAGCAGACAAACCTCCCTGCCAGAGTTGGTATTCAGCAAGTTCTGACCAGTTCTGGAGAAGCAATAGTGGACATTTTGAATAGTTTGGAGAACCGGCTAATGCCACCTCTGACTGGAGATTTTACAGTATCCTTCCCCTGCCATGCCCACCAAGCCATGCCCACAGAATCGGTAGTAAAAAAATTTGAATCCCACCACTGCTCCCTGCCCATTTGTTTGTTAAAAGAAAGTTTTGCTGCACTATTCACATCCATTCACTGTAAAGACGTAATGTTGTGGTTACTGCCCACCAGATTCACTCTCAAGAAGTTTCCCCCCCTTTTTTTTTGCAGGGTAGATGATCAATCTTTCTAGAAAAGTTCTAGGTTGCAGCTATCTGATGTTTATTTTTCAAGATTGTGCACGGAGAACATGTGGGATCCAGAGGCATTCTTGCAAAGAGAGAGCGCTGCTCGCGGAGGCTGTTTCACACCATGAAAACTTCCAATTTGTTGATGGATGTTGGTATCAAAGGAATTAATTAAAAAAAGCAGGAGGGCAGGAATTCAAGGTGGGCATCAAAATATTATAAACCTTTTCTCTCTCTTGGTAACCTGCTGAAGCAAACAGCGCCTACCTTAACATCTAATTAACCCTGTCCTGGTAGGAATCTCTCAAAAGCTGGCAACATTAAGCAATAAAAAACATTGGAAAGCAGTCAAATATCTGCTTTCGATTTTGAAGGGCATGGAGGTGCAACTTTTATGTTCTTCAGAGTACTTTTTGGGAGGAGCCAAAGTTGTTGTTGTTCCTCCTCCTCCTCCTCCTCCTCCTCCTCCTTCATGGGTGAATAGCCAAAATGGAATGGATAATGAATAGCAGTACCAGAAATTGCTTTCCAAAAAATTAGAAATTAGAAATTCAGGATAGTTTCTGACTTTGGGAATCAACTATCCAAAGAACCAGCAGATACAGACTAGCACTCAGTAGGGCAGTCATGAAAGTCTTGGAAATGACATTCAGATGCTGTGATGGGTCTATAGCTATAGAGTCAGTTTGGTTAGTGGTTAAGGAACCAGGCTAGAAACTAGAAGATGGTGAGTTCAAGTCCTGCCTTAGTCATGAAAGCCAGCTGGGTGACTTTGGGCCAATCACTAGGAGACTATAAGTTCTAGTCCTGCCTTAAGCATGAAAGCCGACTAGGTGACTTTGGGTCAATCATTAGGAGACTGTGAATTCTAGTCCCACCTTAGCCATGATAGCCAGCTAAGTGGCTTTGGGTCAATCACTAGTAGACTGTGAGTTCTAGTCTCGCTTTAGGTATGAAAGCTGATGAGTAACTTTGGGTCAGTCATTACAGGGTTGTTGTTGTGGGGGAAATAGGAGGGGGAAGGAGATGTTCACTGTTTTGAGTTGTTTATAAAAATAATAAAGGTGGGATACAAGAAATAAATAAAAATATTATAAATAAAAATACATGAAGACCAGAATCCTTCAGGCAATACTTTTCCCTGTGACTCTCTACAGAAGTGAAAGTTAGACTTTAGAGAAGCAAGATAGAAACAGTATGGAAGAGTAAGATAGAAAAAATATTGATGCTTTTGAAATTTGATGCTGGAGAAGATTCTTGAGAGTGCCACTCTCAAGTTCAGTTTAGAAAATAAACAAAGAGATTATTGAACAAATCAACGCAGAATTCTCCCTCAAAGCACAAATAACCAGGATCAAATTACCATGCTGTATTTTGAACAGATTATGCAAAGACCTAATTCTCTGGAGAAGTCCATCATGCTGGGAACATTGAATGGAGGAAAGAAAAGGTTTCAGCGGCCAGCAATAAATTATAAGGACTCTGTTATTGTGGTGATTGGAACCCTGTTGGAAGATCTAGAGATCCACATCCTGGAAAATATCTCTATGGACACTAAAAGTCAACACTAAATGGATGGTTTCTAATAAAGTCAAAGCTTTCATTGTCTCTACTTGCTGAGTTGAGACATACATAGGGGAAGAATGATTTTCTGCTTCTTCTGCTGTTCTAAAATGTCTCATATAGCTGACTGCCAGGGCTGTGGTTTCAAGCAGAGAATTTGGATCAGGTCCTCCTGGATCATGAAAGTCACCTGATGAGGTTGTGCTAGCTGCTGACTTCATATAGCTTAGCTCAGAGGTCTCCAAACTTGGCAACTTTAAGACATGTGGACTTCAATTCCCAGAATTCCTGTTTCTGGCTTCTGGTGGGCCTCCAGAGCCCGGGGGAGGATGTTTTCACCCTCCCCCAGGCCTCTGGGAGAGCGATCAACAGCCTCCCCCGGCCTCTGGAGGCTCAAAAGCCGGAAATAGGCCCATTTTTCCACTTCCGGTTTTTCCGGGAAGGCTGTTTTTTGCCCTCTCAAGGGTCCAGAGACCTCCCCCGGGCCTCTGGGAGGGTGAAAATGGCCTCCCTGGGTTCTGGAAGCCAGAAACAGGCCCTTTTCCGGACTTCTAGAAGGCGCATTTTCCCCCCTCACAGAGCCTCCATGCGGACCCTCCATTGAAAATGGGCTGCAGGGAGAGTCCTGGGAGGGGTGGGGTGGGAGGGGTGGAGCCAGCCGGCTGGTTGAAATATCAGTTCAGCGAACCAGCTGTAACTTTAACATCTGGTTCACTCGAACCGGTCCAAATCGGTAGAATCCCACCTCTATATGCAACTCTTCACTGATGATATGTCAGTGGTGGCTAACCTTTTTGGGCTCCCGTGCCAATAATTGCGCACACGCTTGCGTGCCAGTACCCAGAAGGCAATGCGTGCTGGCCCCTCCCATGCCCCTGCGTGCACGACCCCCTCACGTGCAGCGCATCCCTGCACATGCTTGCGCGTCTCTCGCGCACCCCCCTCCGCCCTCTGTGCATGCGCGCCAGATACCCAACAATCAGCTGTCAGGTGGTGGCGAGTATGCGCATGTGCAGTGGGGCTCTTCTGGGCGACCTCTTAGGTGCTGGGGGAAATGGCTCAGCATGCCACTTCCGGCACGCATGGCATAGGTTCGCCAACATGGATATAAGTGAAGACAAGTTCAGGAGAGTGTGGGTTTGCAAAGTTTTTACTTATTTATTTAAATCCTGGATTCATTGTTTTTATAAATAACTCGAGGCAGTGAACATATCCAATACACCTTCCTCCTCCTATTTTCCTCACAACAACAACCCTGTTAGGTGGGTAGGCTGCTCAGAAGAATCACTGGCCCCAAGTCACCCAGTCAGTGTTTCATGCCCTAGATTAGAACTCATAGTCTTCTTGCAAATGTCTAATGAAAAGCAAACTGGTACTAATATTCGGTATCTGTTCCATTTTAACTATTCACCCCATCCTAAAAAAACAAACCCAAGGAAAGCTAACAAATTTGGCTCCTCCCAAAGGAACTCTGAGGGCCATAAAATTTATACTTCCAAACCCTGAAAAATGGAAAACAGATATCTGACTACTTTCCAATCTGCCTAAGGTGGGAGTAGAACTCACAGTCTCCTGGTGATTGGACCAAAGTCATCCAGCCAACTTTTATGCCTGAGGTGGGTCTAGAACGTACTGTCTCCTGGCCTCTAGCCTAGCCTGGTGCCTTAGGCTTGATTTAGACTTCTGCATCACTGCACGACAGGGAAAATGTGTTAGTTGTTTGGGGGTGGTTGCATAGCTGTTGCAATTATACTTCTGCGAATGTTAACGTTCTGGCAGTAGGATGCTCAAACAACAAAGCACACAAAATGTAGAAGATGTCAACCAATGAGCATGCAGGACACGCATCTCACACAATGCATAGTTGAGATTTGGCAGATGTGTGGATCAGCCCATTTCCAACCACTTGCAACCTATAGTTACCCATCAATCCTTTGGCAGGATAAATATGCATTGAAGCCTATGCACAGCTGCAGATAAAAGTTTCTATTGAGATTGCTGCAGATGTGTCCTCTCCCCTCCACTGGCTGGCCATTGTCCTAAATTGGCCATTTGATCTGGGCTGCTGGAGTGCCTAGACACTTGCCTTCTCTATGGTAATCTTCCTTCATAATACTTGTCCTGTCCTTTGGAAAATGCTACTTGGGCATTTATATAGGCTTCTTCTCGAACATATTAGGAACAGTTGCAGGAACTGGGTATGTCTAGTTTAATGAAATAAAGGTCTAGGGGCGACATGATAGCATTGTTCCAATATCTCAGGGGCTGCCACAAAGAAGAGGTCTTTCAACCTATTTTCCAAAGCACTTAAAGGCAGGACAAGAAGCAATGGATGGAAACTAATCAAGGAGAAAAGCAACCTAGAACCAAGAAGAAATTTCCTAACAAGAACAATTAACCAGTGGAACGGCTTGCCTTCAGAAGTTGTGGGTGCTCCATCATTGGAAGTTTTTAAGAAAAGATTGGACAACCATTTGTCTGAAATGGTATATGGTAGGGTTTCCTATTTGAGTAGGGGGTGGACTAGAAAACCTCCAAGGTCCCTTCCAACTCTGTTTATTCTATTCTATTCTATTCTATTCTATTCTATTCTATTCTATTCTATTCTATTCTATTCTAGAGAGTGGATGCTGGTATTGCTATGCAATGGGAATCACAGCCTGGAGAATCCATTACTTGCAGTCCTTAACTTGTCTCACATCTTATGTCTGAGACTAATTGCTATTTACGTGAGCCATGCATTTTATGCACGTAAAAAAAAGGGGGGGGGCAGAGAGTTAATCCAGACAGTCACGAATACTATTTTGACTTTTTTGAGGATCCCTCCACACAAAATGACCTCCATCCCATCCAGCATCGTTTATTTTTTTTAAGTGTATGGCTGGGTTTCGTACATAACACCAATACAAAACATGATGTCTTGAATTTTGACTCATATACAGGTAGTCCTTGGCTTATAACTATTCATTTAGTGAGCATTTGAAGTTACAGCGGCATTGAAAAAGCGAGTTATAACTGGTCCTTGCACTTTTGACTGTCATAGCATCCTGACACGTGATCAAAATTTGGCAATTGGAAACTGGCATGTACTTACGATGTTTCCAGGGCCATGTGATTTCCATCTGTGACCTCCCCAACTGTCTACTGATAAGCAATGTCAATGGGGAAAGCTGGATTTGCTTAACAACCATGTGATTTGTTTAACAACTATGTGATTCACTTAACAACCAAAAAAGGTCATAAGATGGAGCGTGACTTAACAACCCCCTTGCTTAGCAATACAAATTCTGGCATGGTCATAAGTCAAGCACTACCTGTATGTCAACAGAGCCATTGTTGCTTAGTCAAAAATTTTGGTTGAAATAAGCCAAGGCTTGGGTTCTGTGCATTAACTCATTCATCTTCTCAATAGTTTTAGAAAACCAGCATCATTTTTGTACTTTCATTTATATCAGGAAGGCTAAGGGGTCATATAGCAGTTTGCTTAGGATCAAACAGGAAGGCTATGACTGAGACCAGAATAGAAGTTCATAGCTGTTGCATTTAACCATTGCTCTATTTCTCCTGTTATGTGAATTCAGTGTGCAATGCATACCTAAATGTTGAAAAATTAGGTTGTAAGGAATTCCACATTATTTCAGTGGAGTGGTGGCACTGGCTTCAAGGGTGGACAACCGGTAAAGAAAAACAATGACTCTTTGTTTCCAGATTGCCTTTTATTAGCCACAGTGTTGACAGTTGGTCCTTTGTGGGAAGAACAGCTCCAAAGCAATGTCTAGGCCAGATCAGGTGGTGATAGCTTTCCTTTCGCTTCCTTTTCAAGATCAAGGAAGGGTGGGAAACTTGTTGCAAGAAAAAGTTGCTTAGGTTTAGTTTGGTTTACTCTTTTAGTAGGCATCTGTAGAGAGACAGATAATTGGCAACAGGGCAGGTGAGACTAGTTGGATGCTGAAGGAACTTATTACACGGACCTCACTGATAGCAGAGAAGGCTTTCAGCTGCCTTCTACTCTATTCTTTCTTTGTTCTCTTGTTCCTGGACCCCATCTTTACAAATGCTACAACTGCTAGGATATTTATCCCAGTGGAATCCAATGGAGGAAATGACGGAACTGTAATGGCCACTGAAGAATCGCAGGACAGTGTTTGGGAAGAGCGGTGCCCCATTGAAACTGGAGCCATAATCCTTGCCGAAAGAAAAGTAGCGCCCCTCATCAGTGACGAAGACTAATTTGCGGATATAGCTGCTATATTTCCCAGATACTTGGATGATGGACTCCCTTGGGAACAGGAAGACTTCCTCCAGATCTCCCGAAGTGCCACCAATATAGTTGCTCCACTGCTTTCCATAACGGACCTGAAGGCTAGAATAAATAAATAGGATCTTGGTTCTCTTGGACCAGTTTCAATCTGTGAAGTATGAGTTTAGGTTAGAATTATATAAAGGCTTCTTCGTTCAATTTGTTTCTCAAAGAAAAGAACAATGAGGAAATGAACAATGAGGAAGGTTAGAAATTGAGGATATCTTTGTAATAACTCCTCTTAAAATTCTGCAAATAATGTGAAGACAACTGCACAATGAAGCTTTTGTTTGGACTTAATTACACCTACACTGATTAAAGAGTGAACTGGCTTAATGATGACTAAACCTACATTGGGAACAGTGTTTATTTCCAACAAGTGTAGAAATTATCCTTGGACTGTTAGAAACCTTTCTCTGAAAGTGTGTTTGCTGGCATACTAAACCACATAGGTTATTCATTTCTGGTTAAGTAATCCTATAGTTACCCTGCCATGTGAAAAAACATGGATTGGAAGAACAGCCACTAACAATTCAAAATGAAACCACAAAAGAATTTAGATGAGTGTTTCTCAAGCTTGGCAACTTGAAGATAAGTGAATTTCAACTCCCAGAATTCTGGGAGTTGAAGTCCACGCATCTTCAAGTTGTCAAGCTTGGGAAACACTTATCTACACTATATATATCTTTGGGATAAGACACTGGATCAAATCTAACACAAGGAATAATAACAATGGTTTTGGACCACATTATTTGAAGGACTGTCTTTTCCCAGTCACATCTATCCAACCCATTACAGCAGGCAAACAGGGAATGCTACAGGTCTCCTCTCCTAAGGAGATCCTTCTAGCAAGACCGAGACGAAGGGGCTTCTCCTGGTGGCTCATATCTGTGGACAGTGGTGGGATTCAAAAACTTTTACTACTGGTTCTGTGGGCATGGCTTGGTGGGCATGGTGTGGCTTGGTGGGCGTGGCTTGGTGGGGATGGCAGGGGAAGGATACTGTAAAATCTCCATTCCCTCCCCACCCCATTAACCTGCTTTCCAGGTCTGTTCTCCTGTGCAGGGTAACCAAAGAAGACCCAGCCGATCGGGCTGGGACTCGGGAGGCAGAGAATAGATGGGGGCAGGGCCAGTCAGAGGTGGCATTTGCCGCTTCTCTGAACTCCTCAAAATTTCCACTAACAGTTCTTCAGAACTGGTCAGAACTTGCTGAATGCCACCTCTGCTGTGGGGATAAGATTGACCCACACTTTAACATTTTTTCAGTAGGCCCCGAAGACAAGGTTTTGCCAATAGGCCTGGGGACCCTAAAGTGGGATGGAGCCCATCAAGTGTCTTATTTGATTGTTGTCACTTGGGGGGAGGTTAGGAGATTATTGCTTTTTATTATTTCTATATTGGCCTTTCATCTTTGCAAGCTCCTCAGAATCACTGTGTTTGGTGGCCATATAGATTTTCTTAAAATACTAAGACTGAATATCCCATTTCAAAGTTGAATTTGATAACAAGCAGTAATTCAATTTCAGATCCAGCACCAAGGTTTTTAATATGCCATAGCCTGTTATCTCTCTGGGCTCACCAACGATCAGCGAGAAAAAAAAAGGATTTAAGTACAATAACTGTGGAAGGAAAGAGAAGAAAAGGATAACCCGTAGCAAGGTAGATCCACTCAATTACAGCCGAAACGAGTCCACTGTTGGAAGTCCTGAATCTGAATGTTGGGTTAGAACATCATGAAGAAATGGGGTCTTATGGGGTCACCATGAATCACATCAATATAATGGCACATAAGTCAAATAATTGATAAGCAACATTTTCATAATCAAGGTTTAATCATTACTCTGCTGTGTGCAAGACTGATTCCAGGGCTATTAACATGAACATCCAAAAATTGGAATTCTGTCAAACATAATTTTTCACAATTGTCCATTCAACTGATTCAGGAAATTTCTAAAACCTGAAAGGGAGCCAGAATCAAACTGACGGAAAACAAAAGTTACCCCAAAACTCTTCTCTCTTCTATATGGACAGAAAAGATCTGTAATGAGCAAATATCCTTATGTTGACATTTGTTTGTGCACACATCCTATACACAATGGTGTAATTGAAATCCTTCCTCTTTTTATATGTGCTGTGTAGGCAACACATTAAAAAGGGGTGGGGGGGGGAGAATCTGGTCACACAGTCATTACTGCCATTTTAACCTCTTTGACCCCTTCCTTGAGCTATCCCTATATATACAGTACCATATTTTTTGGACTATAACCACACCCCCAAAGTGGATAAAAATGTCTGTGCGTTTTATAGAGCAAATACAGGCCCACTTTTGGCCTCCCAAAGCCTCCATGCGTCCCATTTTTGCCCTCCCCAGCGTCCAGAAGCATGCTGCAAGCCAAAAATGGGCCCGTTTGTGGCCTTCGTTTTTAGCCTGCAGAGTGCTTCTGGACATTGGTCCAGTGCATCTTATAGTCTGAAAAATATGGTAGATTTTAGATTTTATGGAACTTATAGTTTTGTTACAGTACCTTCCTCATTCTTTTAATGTTTTAATTTAACAGAATATTTTATAATTAAACACACATCTTCCATAATTTCATAACTTATCCAGCTGTCAAATATTACCTTTTCTTTAACCATTCATACCACAATTCTATGTTTTATAGTAAAAATAGATAGATGCAACCTAAAATGGGACTGATTGTTTTAATTATTCTTATTGTTTTGAAAATGTAGGCTGCCCAGTCTTTGACTGAGATGGGTGCTATAGAAATGGAATAAGTAAAGAAATAGGCTTCTGTTTATATTTATGTTGGATGTTTGGATTACAAAATGCCTTTGTTTCAATTGTTTTATTAATTCTGGAATTGTAAGTCACCCAGAATCATTGAAATGGAGAGCTCTAGAAATTAAACAAACAAACAAACAAAAACAGATCTGATCTGCTTCCCCACAAAGTTGTGCTGACACAGGATCTTTTCGTTTCCATCAACCCGAGCATGTTTTCCTTCCTTGACATACATAATCCTGAACCACAGTCCTCTCAGCCATTCATGTACTTACCCCACAATGAAATTACGGTTAATCCGGACCCTTAAGGCCGTTATGGGCCCCTCGAGTTGGTACCCAGAATGAGAAAAGCGATCTCCATATGACTCCCCATACGGGCCAGAAAAGGAGGAAGTCCGAGCATTCTCTGAAATAATGGAGGGGAGGAAGAAGGGGTTGAGCTGTGGTAAAGTAGTGGAAATAGCCCCACTCACTGTGGAACAGCCTTTCCTTGAATTTACCTGCGTGGAGAGTGATGCCACACGACAGGAGGAAGATGATGATGAAACAATGCTTCCTAGAAAGACAGTTGTGTATAAAATCAATAAATTACATTATTTTTGTTATTACAGGTAGTCCTAAATCTACAACCATTCATTCAACAAATAGCAATAGCGCTTAGACTTATACACAGCTTCATAGTGCTTTACTGTACTTGCTAACCGGTTTACAGAGTCAGCACATTGCCCTGAACAATCTGGGTCTTCATTTTACTGGCACGGGAAGGATGGAAGGCTGAGTTAACCTTGAGCCAGTCAGGATCGAACTCCTGGTAGTGGGAAGAATTAGCCTGCAATGCTGCATTCTAACCACTTTGAGCCCCACGGGTCAAAGTTACAGCAACCCTGGAAAAAGTGACTTACAGCCATTCCTCATACTTACAACCCTCACAGCACCCACTGGTCATGTAATCAAAATTCGGGCACTTGGCAACAAGCATGTATTTATCACAGATGCAGCATCGTGGGGTCACATGATCGCCATTTGCGACCTTCCCAGCTGGCTTGTGACAAGGGGGTCACAAGTCAGTGGGGGAAGCCAGATTTGCTTAGTGATCGTGTGATTCACTTTACAACTTCATTGGTTCATTTAACTATGGCCAAAAAAAATAATCATAATATTGGATGTGACTCACTTACTTAGCAATGGAAATTCTGCTCCCAATTGTGGTCATAAGTCAAGGATGGCCTGTACATTGCGACACTGCTCTTCTTCCCATAGTAGCAGCCATACTTCCGATCTGCTCGTTGTATTTCTTGCAATACCTCCATGCAGGGATGGGATTCTAATATCTTAACAACCAGTTCTGTGGGTGTGACCTAATTTGTGGGTGTGGCTTGGTGGTCATGTGACTGGCTGGGCGTATCTTGCTGACTGGGCATGGCTTGGTGGTCATGTGACTGGCTGGGCATGGCTAATATGTAAATATAATAAATATTTATGTAAATATTGAATTTTTTATTAAAAAACGAGCAACTTTTACCCAAAATCAGGCAAAGCAGGCAGGCAGATTGAGTTGCTCACAGAATCACAGATTAATTCAGAGATCTATCTTTTTGCAATCGGTTACCTGAGTCTGCACTGTAAAATAGAAGCTTCAGTCCTAAGGAAGGTTCAGCTCTGCTTTCAGATTAACTAGAAAGCAAGAAATCCAACGATTTCCTGCTTTCTAGCTAATCTAAATCTCCCGGCACAGCAGAAAGAGCTGATGGTCGGGGGAAAAAAAAGGAAAAATAGCAACTTAGCAGTAAAGTTTGATGGCACGCATGCCAGGTAAGGAGTGAGTGGGTAGGGTGAGGTGGGGCCAGCCAGTGGCACGATTTGCCGTTTCTCCAGCAGATAGAATCCCATCCCTGGTGAGAGTGCATTTTGAGCGCGTGTGTAGACCATTTCCCAAAAACCTCAGCTGTGCCGTCTGGACAGCTGACAAGCAGCGTTTCAAACTCCTCTTCTTTCCTGCTTTTTCAACCTCAGCTGTGCCGCGCAAAGCAGCTGAGGTTGAAAAAGCAGGAAATAAAGGACAGCCAAGAGCCCGGCAGGCGGCTGGGCCAAACAGAGCAGCAGACAGCAAACCGGTTCGATGTCTGCTGCTCTTCAGAGCTACCGGTTCTATAGAACTGGGGCGAACTGGTAGCATCCCACCTCTGCCTCCATGGGGTGACCCAAGGTTAAACATTGGACACAGAAGCCTCAATATTCCTCATGCCCCAATTTTTGCAGAGGAATAGGGCTTAATGGCAGGGCCTTGAAATCCACTTCTAACATTCTTTCTACAAATCCCAGATTGACCTTCTCGTTCCACAAGACGGCTGCTAAAAAGAACTCTAAAGCTACTGGGATATAAAGACCGCTTATGGATCACCTGCATCAGCACAACATTCAAGATTTAAGAAGTTTCTCCCCTATTAAATATTTTATTAAATTTAGAAACCATCCAGCTCCCTCTACCATTGAAGCAACTCTTAGAAACTCAGAGTAGGGACAATGTATAAACCGGTCACCTAGATTGGTGAGAATAGATCTTTTGTTATATTAAATCAGAGGTCTCCAAACTTGGCATCTTTTAAGACTTGTGGACTTCAACAGAATTTTCCAGCCAGCTGGAAGTTGAAGTCCACAAGTCTTAAAATTGCCAAGTTTGAGGACCCCTGTATTAAATAGGAAAAAAAAAAAATCCTTGCTCCATTTCTTACTTACATTGCGGCCAACACAGTTCCAGGCTTGGAGATCTGTGACTATCTCTTGCAGAGTCTCCTAAGGGGACTTTCAAACTGTTTTATACTGTTTCCGAGGCACCATATGAATCACCTTATCTTGAGAACAGACCTGCTGTGTCAATATCATAATTTGTTATAGATTTCTTGGGTTGGCATTTTCCTGGAAGTCACCCAATGAACCCTCTCTCTCTTTCCTGACTGCCTGCTCCGGTGGCCCCAGCTGGGCTTTGAATGACTTGTAGGATAAGGATGTCCTTGTGACCAGGGGTGGGATTCAAAAATTTTAACAACCGGTTCTGTGGGCGTGGCTTAGTTGGTGGGCGTGGCTTGGTGGTCATGTTATTGGCTGGGCGTGACCAACTCAATATCACTCACATCGAGGCACGCATCTCCTCACCTGGCCACTCATGACTGTGGGGATGCTGCAACAGTCGTGTGAAAAATGGTCATAAGTCACTTTTTTCAGTGCCACTATAACTTAGAATGGTCACTCCACACAAGCAAAGTACCAGCAAAAGAGGGAAAGAAAACTCCAGAGAAGTTCCTGAGACAGGAAGTCTAGTCCTGCCAAGAATGTGATAAGGGTTAACGGAGAGGCAGTTTCTGGAAGCAACACCAGAATGTTTCCTTCCTGCCTTCCTTACAGGATTAGGCCAATAATTTCTTCTAACAACCAATTCTCTGAACTGCTTAGAATGTGAACAACCGGTTCTAGCAAATAGGTGCAAACTGGTAGAATCCCACCCCTGCTTGTGACCAACTTTGTTAAAAATGGTATTTCTTCAAAACCGTTTTCCAGCTGAAGGGCTTATAAACTGCTTTGAAGGGCAAAATGCTTTGTAATTGCCCATTATTAACAAACTGAGAAGGCCCATAGTTGACCTGAATGGCTGACTTAGCTGGTTTTCTTTGATCGAATGTTGTCTAAATGCAGGGCTGGAATGCTGTCGGTATAACAACCGGTTCAGTGATCGCGCGCTTTAACAGTTGAGGAAGGGCAATCCGTTCTTCCGTGCTGATCAGCGGTTCCCTCCCAGCTGACCTTCGGAGCTAGGAGTTCACCCAAACCAGTCTGAACTGGCAGAATCCCACCCCTGCCTAAATGTATATTTATATATCTATATTTTGAAAACTCGCATGCATTTTTCTAAAACGAGAAAAACAAAACTAAACAATTTAATTTAGGATTTATACAGGGAAGGCCTGGACGAAAGGTAAAATGATAAGTACCTTACAAATTAGAGGTAAGAGAATACTCTAGAGCAGTGTTTCTCACCCTTAGCAACTTTAAGATAGGTGGAGTTCAACTCCCAGAATTCCCCAGCCAGATTTGGAACTTGAAGTCCACCTATCATAAAGTTGTTAAGGGTGAGAAACACTGCTCTAGAGCACAAGCACCACTCCACAGAAAGTCTCCATACAAAGATTGCACTACTAATCTAAACACATGAAGCCAAATTCCCCCTAATGTAGCAATTCTCTCATCTTTAGTGGCGACGGCAATATTTGACTGGCTCTTGATCCTTTTGTATGTCAAATGCTGTCAAGGAGCAGTGCAACAGCAGCTCATTTTGAGGACAGTCTGGCTTGTCATATCTTTTTTGGATATCCCAGTAATAGCACTACCTTCTCATGGATTCTTTTAAGAATTCCCAAGTCAGCGGGCTCCAAAACAGCAGGTTCCTAGCCAATACATACACAAAGACTCAAAGACCAGTACTCACTGGTCTTTTCTACTCTTTCCTACCTCTACTATACCTTTATTCCTCCAGTAGTATTCCTTATAAGTCCTACTGCTGGAGAAGAGTATCTTTTACTTCCACAGATCAATGCCCAACCCCCCAGCTGCCTCTCTGCTCAGCTTTTATAGACAACAGTAGTTATGCTGGCTAGGATGTTGGCCAGGTAAGGATAGGTGTTGGCCACTTTGTAGGCAACCTGCTTTTCAAATATGCAAACTTTTGAACCTAGTTTGGAAGCAAAGGGGCAGCCTGTGCATATACACACATCGGAAGACCTGGGCACAGCATTCTGCAACTGCCGAATAAATACATCACAGTACACTGAACTACCAACGCATGAACAGATTATGTCTGGGAAAAGTCACAGCTGACATGCCAGCTGAAGATGATAATAGGTGCTCCTGGCCTCCAATGACATTGTGACCTTCTCCAGTTCAAGTGTTTGTGGTTTCGGAAAGAAGACAACCCCATTTGAACGGTTAGAACTCCTGCTCCCAATTTTCGTACCTGGGGACTATCCAGTGGTGGTATTCTACCAGTTCAGCCTGGTTCTGGCGCACTGGTAGCGCCGAAGATCGTTAGAGACCGAACTGGTTCTCTTTGAGGAGTTGCTGTTGGGCTCACCCTCCCACCCAGGCTCCTGTGCAGACCTTTATTCCCTGCTTTTGAAGCTCAGCTGCTTTGCGCGGCAAAGGAGATTGTCACGTGTCAGCTGCTGAAGCTATAGGGAGAGTGCAGGATTACAGCAGGTGAGTTGGAATGCCTGTGTGTGTGCACAAAGTGTGCATTTGGTGTGTGCGTGCAAAGCGTCCCCACCAAGCCACACCCATCGAATCGGTGGCAACCTACTTTGCAACCGACCACTGGTACTATCCATCCACATTGTCTTTTTTTAATCCGTAATGGTATTAGTGAGATATCCAAAAAGGATAGGACAGATCGCCTACAAAATGGCCGCATTTGTGCTTCTTTTGCCCTGTTAATTGCCCCTCAACAATACAACATCAGTGTTGTCAGACGTTACAGATAGTCCTTGACTTACAACACTTCATTTAGTGACTGTTCAAATTTACAATGACACTGAAAAAAGTGACTCATGACTGTTTTTCACACTTATGACCATTGCAGCATCCCCATGGTAACATGATTTACATTTGGATGCTTGACCGTTGACTCATATTTATGACAGTTGCAGTGTCCTGCGGGGGGTCATGTGATCCCCTTTGGCGACCTACTGACAAGCAAAGTCAATTTGGAAGCCAGATTCACTTAACCACCATGGTACTAATTTAAGAACTGCCCTGATTCACTTAGCAAATGTTGCTCCAAAAGTTTGCCCCATTTTACGACAAAAGAAGTTGTAAAACGGGGCAAAACTCACTTAACAATTTTCTCATTTAACATAAGATGCTAAGCAAGGCAGTTTTTAAGTGAGTTGCCCCTGATTTTATGAACGTTTTTTTTGTTGCCACGGTTGTTAAGCGAATCGCTGCAGTTGTTAAGTCAACCATGTGGGTCATTAAGCCAGAGTCTGGCTTCCCCCATTCCTTTGCTTGTCAGAGCTCTGAGAAGGTTGCAAATGACAATCACACAACCTGGGGATGCTGAATCCGTTGTGAGTACATGCCAGTTGCCCAGGGCCCCAATTTTGATCACATGACTATGGAGATGCTGTGAGGGTCATCATAAGTGTAAGGACTGCTTGCTCGTAATTCATTCCCACCCCGCCCCCGATGCTGTTGCAACATATGCCACTAAACAAATGGCTGCAAGATGAAAACTACCTGTAGAACTTTTCCAAAATTAGATGTTATTAAAAAGTAAAACCGAATGTCACCAGTGCATTGATACCAAATGAATTCAGAACACCTGATGACTGCCTCAGTAACTTCATAAAGATGCTGAATAGCTTTTGGATCAAAACTAATAACTTGTGGCTCCAAGCAGCATAGCTGTCATTCACAGTGAAGAGGAATGATTACTCAGTGCTACTCCTTGAAGTGCTCAGCCTCTAAATTATGGAGTTCATTCAAGAGAATAGGGTTACTGATCTCATCAAAGGCAGCTGAGGGATCAAACAGGATCAGTGGAGTCAATACTCTCTTTTGGTCCTACAGAAGATTACCAAGCAAGGCCACCTTGGTTAATTCAGTCCCAAACTCAATTCTAGTTGGCTTTTAAATGGCCTCGAAGAACATCTGGGGCTGCACAAAAAACACCTGCACATTCAAGCACTTTGCTCAAAGGATGTGGGATAGACCCTGAGCCAGAAAAGGTCTTTAGAAATGGGTACATTTAGTAGCCCATGACTTATGACCATTGGGACCAGAATTTCCATTGCTAATAAGGAAGGAGATTGTTGTATGACTCACACCTGATTTTACTGTTCACGGTTGGTAAAACAAATCACAGCGATTGTTATGTGAGTCACATGGTTGTTAAGTGATGGTTGTTTGCTTGTAAGAACTCGGCTTGGAAGGTTGCAAATGTTGATCACACAATCTGGAATGCATAATGGCCATAAATACACATGTCAGTGGTCAAGGGCCCTAATTTTGATCAAGTAACCATGGGGATACTGCAAATGGTCAGGTGAGGATTGATTCTAAATCACTTTTTCAGTGCTTTGGTCATTAAACAAATGGTTATAAGCCAAGGACTAGCTGTATTGTTTTCTTTAAAGCCAGCAGCATCTTTCTACAGTGCAACAGACTGTTTGGTTTCTCTCCCAAGCGGCTAAGTCAATTTCTTCTGCTTAGCTCAAGTAAAGGGGATTTGCAGATGTTAAGAAAACATGTGATAGACTTTACAGCTATTATGCATCTTGTTTATGTCTTCAGATTCAAAGATTTGAAAACTACCCCAAAAAATTAGATTAAATGGCACACTGGAGCCTTCCATATGTATCACATCAAAATGCTGCTTTTAATATAAGCTAGAGTGCGCCTGTACCACATTTCAGTATGATTTATACTTCTGCATTTGCAATGACGCATATAAATGAATATATGCAAAGTTAATGCAAATCAGTGCCTTCTCTTGTCCTTCTTTAATGATGGATTTCCTCCTTTATGGAGATATATAAACAGAACTGATGAAGATGAAAGATAAAGTAAAAGGAATTTCATGTAAATATTCACTACAAAGTTAAGCCGTGGTGAGTTCAATAAAACAGAAGTTGGAGTTCTCATTTTAGCAAACTGTTAATGACAGAACAGGCTATGCCTTTTCTCACCAGAGATAATAAGAAACTTATGGGTTATGCAGATATAGTCCTCGGCCTACGACCATAATCGAGCCCAACATTTCTGTTGTTAAGAGAGACATTTGTTAAGTGAGTTTTGCCCCATTTTACGACCTTTCTTGCCACAGTTGTTAAGTGAATCACTGAAGTTGGTAAGTTAGTAACCCAGTTAAGTGAATTTGGCTTCCCTATTGACTTTGCTTGTCAGATGGTCACAAAAGATTATTACATAACCCCAGGACACTGCAACCATAAGTATGTTTTTTGTAATTAAAATTTTATTAATTTATAATATGGCATACAAATTGAATACAAAAGTAAATAGTAGGGAAATTAGGGGAGGGAAAAGGGAAGTTGATAGTGGGGGAAAAGCAAGTGTGTGGGGGGAAAGCATTGACTTCCGACTCCTTTGTGCATTAAATAAGGTATTAATATCTAACCTCAACTTTTTACTTTTCCATAATAGTATAAACTAGCCATTTCTACAACACCAAATCTATCGAATCGGTGAAACCCAAAATCTAAATTTCATTTTTTCCTCCACTTCAAGCACAAAAGTCCAGAAGTGGCTTTCAGGTAGAAATAAAGATATTTGTGTTTTTCTTTAATCAAAACAGTCAATTTAGCCACCTCTACTAACTCTGTCAGTTTTTGCAGCCATTCATCATCCTTTGTGGGGATTGAGGTGGACTTTCCATTTCTGTGCATAGTCATAAGTCACTTTGTTCAGTGCCATTGTAACTTTGAATGGTCACTAAATGAACTGTTGTAAGTTGAGGGCTACCTGTATACATCTCTCTGTATAACAATGCCAGGATCAGAATAGCCCACCCAGTCTATAGAAATCTGGGGCCTTTCCTCATTTTGGGCCGGTGCAGTGGCTCAGTGGTTAAGATGCTGGGCTTGTGGGCTGGAGAGCTGGCAACCCAGGTTCGAGACCCGAGGGTCAGGCGACGGGGTGAGCTCCCATTCTTGCCCAGCTCCTGCCAACCTTAGCAGTTCGAAAGCATGTAAATGTGAATAGATAAATAGGTACTACTTTGGTGGGAAGATAACAATGGTTCGGGATGTCATGCTGGTGACCATGGAAACGTCTTCAGACAGCACTGGCCTAATGGTATTGAAACAGAGATGAGCACTACCCCCTACAGTTGGCAACAACTAGTGAAGTTAAATCCTCAGGGGCTCTCTTACCTTTTACCTTTATCTTACTCCTCAGTTAACTTCCTGAGTTTGAATTGGCAGAAAACTATTTCGTCATAACAATTGCTATTTTTTATCTCCAATTCCTACTTTTGATCTACAGTTTGTTTTGACCCAAAAAAGGAGCTGGGATTTCTGTTGCTAAACAAGGCAGTAATTAAATTAGTTGTGCAAGATTTCTTGACTTTTTCCCTGCAGTCATTAAACAAATCACTATGATAGTTAAACAAAGTATGCTATTGGTTAAGTGACTCCAGCTTCCCCATTGAGTTTATTATTGGAAGCTGGCTGGGAAAGTTGAAAATGCCAATCACATCATCCTAGATGCTACCATGATCATAAATAATGCCAGTTGCCAAGTGTGACTGTGGGGGACAGTGATACGGTCGTAAGTATGAGAATCAGGTGTAACTCAAGTTTTTTTTCAGTTTCACTGTAATTTCAAAGTCACTAAGTGAATAGTTGTAAGTCGAAGAGTTCCTGTACAGGTAGATTTACGACCACAATTGAACCCAAAATTGTTACCAAGTGAAACATTTGTTAATTTTGCCCCCATTTTACGAACTTCTGTGCCACATTTGGTAAGTGAATCTGTTGTGGTTTGCTGGCAGCAAGTGCAGACGGCTGAGGTCTAAGAGAGTAAGGAGTCAGGTGAGGGACCTGCGTGTGATGCAGGGATGGGGCCAGGACCATCGGAGTGGAATGCTGCCTGTGGAGGCTGGCAGCAGTGATGAAGAAGTCCCCGAGGAGCCTGTGCCCAGTGCGCGTGCATCCAGGGCTGGAAGGAAAGAGCAGCTGCAGCAGCACAGACGACTCAGGAGTAAGGCTGCAAGGTAATGGCCCCTCCCTTAAGAGATAAAAGCCAGCTGAGAAACCAGAGTTCTTTGCAGGAAGCAAAGAAGTTTTTGCACTCAAACCTTATGGATGTTCGAAATATCGGATGTTTGGAGACTCTTTGTATTTGAAGTATTTCTTAGTAACTTTATCTAGTATTCTTGGCAGCTTTGCACAACCTTGGTAAGGCTCGTTCTTATCAGAGATAATTAGTTTGAAACAGCCTTTTAACCGTGAAGGAACAGAATTCGTAAAGAATCATTAAAAGGTTTTGCGAATTCCGTTCCTTCATGTTTGTTTCCTTGGAACAAGGTTTGGGTCAGAACAGAATCACTGCTGCTAAGTTAGTAACATGGCTATTAAATGAATCTGGCTTCCCCACAGACTTTGCTTGTCAGAAGGTCACAAATTCACATGACCCAGGTACACTGAAACCTGTCATAAATACAAATCAATTGCTAAGCATCTGAATTTTGATCACATGACTATGGGGGGAGGGGTACTGCAATGGCCCTAAGTGTGAAACACAGTTATAACTCTTTTTAGTGCTGTTGTAACTTTGAACAATCACTAAATAAACTGTTGTAAGTAGTGGACTACCTGTACTGTATAGCCTCTGTTTTGATTTGCCACTGAACAGCATTATCTTCTTTTGTATGTGCAAAAATCACGGAGAAAATCTACCCATGTAGCTGCTAAACATTGACAATGACTTGACGGCAGAGATATTCAATCAATCAATGCCACCAGCCATTGCCAACCATCTGCCAATAGAATAATGAAAGGGAGACAGGGCAGGAGCAGAGCTTGGGCAAGCGATGAGTTTTGACAGATGATCACAGTGCCTGTCCAACTGAGCCATCCAACAGGAAGACCAAACCTATCAATCAAGGAGAACTGCTGGGGAAAAAAAAGAGACGGAAGCCCCCATAAAGCCTGAAAACCTCACCAAATAGCTGATCATTGGCTTGAGGCTGTTGCATAATAAATTGGGACAGCTGGCTCTCTCCAAACATGGTAGCCCCACCTCTCTCACTTTACCATCCAATGAAAGCCAGCTTGGTTTGATATCAAACTCAGAGTTCTTTCAAATATCTAGTTTCTCCTAAGGCAAATAGCAGCCCACGGCTGTGGCTGCTCTTTCGTGAAGGGGTGGGGGGGTGGGGAAGTAGCTTTCCCCACTCTCTGCAAATCATCATATTGCAATGAAAGAACAGGGAAGCGCACCAAGTTTTCCACATCCTTAAACGTCTTAAGGGAGAAATATTGATTGATTGATGCTTTAAAACCAGCACTGATGCCCGGCAATTGCCTGGAGAAGTCTGCCTTAACCACTATACCAAACTGGCTCTGTAAGGCCGGGTTTTGCAACCATGCTAAGATGCATGGATTTCAGCTCCCACGGCTGGCTAGGGAATTCTGGGAGTTGGAAGTCCACACATCTCAAAGTTGTCAAGGTTGGGAAACCATGCTCTAAATGAAAAAAAAAGTGACTTTAAAACAAAACAATGTAAGATCATTTAAGCCTGGCACATCAGTGGGCCGAGGATGAGATACATCCATGGCATATTTGTGCTGCATTTATGCGCAAGCGACGTCTCAGCTCTGAATTCAGCTCTCTGGATTCAGCCCCAACCTGGTGCAAACTTTGCGTGTGGGTGAAAAGACTGAATTTTTGGGAGAAGCTTGTAGAGAAGAATGGTTGGCCACTCTTCTGACTTGTACAGACAAATGTTGAGAAATCTATTATTATTTTTAAACCTTGCAAGTAGAAATTTCACATAAGGGAAAGGGTGGGTCTGGACATTGGGAGGTTTTTTGTTGTTGTTGAAGGAACTAGTTTTACAAGACTGAACATCCAAAAATAGAAGTATTTGTGAATACATTGGTAACCACTGATGGCCAACCCTATTGCTTAACTTTCTCAACTACTGGTAATCTTTATGACCATATTGGGACAAAAGCTTCCATTGCTAAACAAGGCAGTTAAGTGAATCACACCCAATTTCTTTTGACAAGGAAATCATTCAGTTCTTAAATGAAGCCTGCAGTCGTTAAGTGAACCCAGCTTCTACCCCTTGACTCTGCCAGTCACAAGTGGCTGGCAAGGTCTTGATTGCAGGAAATACTTGATTGCAGGAAATACGACTTCAGCAACAGAGTGGTCAACGTCTGGAATACTCTACCCGACTCTGTAGTCTCTTCCCCAAACCCCAAAAACTTTAACCTTAGACTGTCTACTATTGACCTCACCCTCTTCCTAAGAGGTCTGTAGGGGGCGTGCATAAGCGCACCAACGTGCCTACCGTCCCTGTCCTATTGTTTCTCTTATTCTTTTATTTTTCTTATATGTACCCATTTCATGTATTCACAACTATGTATACGCTTATACTTATTATCTTGTAAACAATTGGCAAATCAAATAAATAAATAAATAAATAAGGTTGCAAATGGCAATTATATGACCCTGGGATACTGCAGCCATTTAAATTCATACTGGTTGCCAAGTGCCTGAATTTTAATAACAGTGGGTTGCTGCAATGGTCCTTAAGTGTGAGGACAGGTTGTAAGTCACCTTTTTCAGTACTGTTTTAACTTCAAACGGTCACTAAACAAATGGTTGAGGACTACCTGTAGTGAGGTGCTGGGACTTGTTCAGCAAGCTGCCGTTTAAAACCAAGCCTAGCATTTACATCTGGCAACTTTATTCTGTTCCTTTATTCTGTGCTTGGCTTATTAGCACAAACCGAAGAAAAAATATTAAATAGATCTGTGTTTCTCAAACTTGTCAACTTTTAAGACCTGTGGGTTTTAACCAACTTCTCCCCCCTCTCCTCTCCGCCAAAGCAAGTTCCTTGCCAGGAACAAAACTGGTGCAAAACAATAATAAACAATAAAAAAACAACACGCTCCTTGCTCTTCTTTCCTCTCCTTAATTTTTTCCCCCCTTTCGTCTCTGCGTCCACTTTTCCTTCCTCTTCCTTGTCAGGCCAGGTGTATTTTTAATTTTTATTTTCTGGGGTTTGGTTTTGCAAAAATTTTATTAAGTTTCCACCCAGCCCAAAGACTGATATAAAATATGCCAAGAAAAATCAAAACAAGGGCAAGCGCAGGAAGAAAAACAGGGAGAAAAAGACTAACTTTTATTAAAGAATTACTCATCAGAAGAAAAAAAAAGTTACTGTGCTCCCGGCCCTCTTTTCAACAATTATCAGCAAACACCTCCCTCCCTCTTCAGCTTTGCAAAAATCCAACCTCTCCTTTCATCCCCAAATCTAGAAATCGTGTTTCCCCCCTTTTTTTCCTACCTCAAAGCTTTAGAGCTGTTTTTCCAGTTCTAAAGGCACGTATTGTTTGGCCACATTTGCAAAGCCGCTTGGTTTTTCCCCTTTCGGAGCCGTTTTAATCCCTTGGCGCCCCGGGCTGGCTTCCTCCTGCCTGCTCCCCGCAACCCATGGCCCGCCTGCCTCTCTCCCCGCGGCCAGTAGATGGGGTCCGCCGGCGTCGCTTGCCCTCGCACGCAGCTTGCTTTTTCCTTCCTGCCTGGTTCCTGCCTTCCTGCCTTCCTTCCTTCCTCCAGCCCGTAAAGATGGACCCGCGGTGCCTCTAACAAAAGACCCCGCCAGGCACCCAGCTTTCGCCTCTCCTGCCGTCGCCGCCTCGGCCGCCGCTGCTGTTTCTCTTCCAGCTCCTGCTTGATCGGGGTTTGCACGTCTGCCGGGGAAGTGGGGGTGCTTGGCGCGTCTGCGTCCCAGGGATCCCCTTTTGTCTCCGACCGCAGCGCCCCCACCCTCGCCCCCATGCCTTGCTGAGACGCTGCGAAGCCCACCCGGGGGCGGGTGGGGGAAGGACCCCCTTCCGCACCATGGGCGCCCCCACCTTCCCCCGCTGCCATAGAGGGGCCGGCCCATCACTAGGACCCTTCTTGGGCTGAGGATTGGGTCTCTTTGCCTGCCTGGGGAAGAAAAGTTGAGAGCACCCCAAGATCTGTCTCTCAAAGCACCTTTGGGTCTCCCTTTGCACCCTGTTTATTCTCTCCCCCACTTTGCAGATCCTGAACCCCTAAACTTCACCTCCACAGTTATCCAGGCATCCTTCTTCCAATCTGTTGCCCCTCTTGTTGTGGGTGGTGTTTTTTTTTTTCATACCTCCAGATTTGATCACAGCTTCCTGTAGCCTAATAGGGCTGGTTGCCAAGATAGCTGCTTTCCCTGCACCCCCCTTTTTTATTGGGAAAGCCCCCTCCTTTTGTTTGTTGAGAAACTTTCCCCAAAGGGCACCTGTGAGTTAAGGCTGTGTGGTTCAGATGGCAGCTCTTCTTGCATAGTTCCACCACATCCTCATTTGAGGTTTTCCATCCTGTTGGAAGGGGATATTTTTGCAACCTTGGGCCTTTTGGGTCACAGAAACCCTTCTAATATTTTGTAGTGAGCGCCCCCACCCAGCATTTTCACACCTCGCTAGAAAGGCAATAGACCTCATTTTCCAATTCGTGAAGTGCTCTTCCCAAACTTCCATTTATCTAGAGAGTGCCTCCCTTGCGCCTCAGCCTCTAATTGTAGCTTGCATTTCCTGACCTGTGGATAAGATTCCCCAATTTTTTTAGGCCTCTTGATATTTCAGTAGAGCCTGGGATTTCCATCCATATCTTGGTTATGTGGTGAGATAAAATCTCAGTGCTTTGTTCTCTATTCAATATTTTTTTTAAATTAACGTAATCCCAGAAACCCTGTTTAAATGTCTTGTGGTTCCACAAAGCTCACCTATTAAGAGAAAGATGTTATACAACATTTCTGCTCTTTTCCTATAGATTTTCGAGCCTTCACATCTATTCTTTAGTCATTCTCTTTTTGTTTAATGTAAGTACAATATTCCAATTTTTTCTGTGCATTCTGTCAAAAACGCACCTTCTTAGAAATCATTCACTGATGTCTCCCACATCAGAGATTTGGTTAGAGAACTGATGGTCATCAGTTGCTCTGTCACCCCCACTTTCAGACAAGGTGTACACAATCCCTAAAAAAAACCACCATATCAGACTATCCCAAAATATAATTTACTCTGCTATAAATTTAAAATAAGCCAAGATACCTCTTTTCTTTTTAAGATTTTTTTAAAAACCTTAAGGGAAAAAAATATTACTGTACTCGTATAAAGACACTCCTTTGCTGGAGCACACAATTTTGCATGCGTTTATTTTGCTGGTGAGATTTGCCCTAATAAGCCAGGTATTTTCCGCTGAATATTTCTCAAATCTCACTTTTGCAAACCACAACTGATTTGAATTCCAGAGGGCTGTTTTGCTCCTCTTGCAGTCTTGTCCAAAATCAGTGTCTCTTCCACCCACCTAATTTGTCTGATGGCTTTCCAAGACCCCAACCATCCACTTCAAGCTCAGCTTTGTAGCAATGTTTTTGGGGCATTGACGGGGTTAATCCAGCCACCTTTAGCTGCTGGGCTAGGTGGGGGCCAGAAATATTATTGCAATAATGGGGTACAGATAGGTCCCCCCCAGCAACAGCAGACAACGCTTGGCAATGCGATGATGGTGGACCCAGAACCAGATCGACCCATCGGTTATGGTGCTTTTGGTGTGGTATGGTGAGTGCGGAGTTATTTACTGCCATATAACGATAGAGAAGGATGAAGGTGGAGACAGGAAAAGGATTGGAAGTACAGGTAGTTACAATCCCAATTCGATCCAGGATTTCCATTGCTAATCAAAATGGTTGTTAAGAGAGTAACCACCTGATTTCTCAAGTTTTTTTTCCTGGTTGTTAAGTGAATTATGGAGTTGTTAAGCAAATCTGGTTTCCTGCATTGGCTTTGCTTATCAGAAGTCAGCTGGGAAGGTTGCATGGGATGATCACATGACCCTGGGACACTGCAACCATTGTAAATGCAAATTGGTTACCAGGTGCCTGAAGTTTGATCACATGACCATGGGGGTGCTGCAACACTCATAAGTGCGAGGATTGGTCATAAGTAACTTTTTTCAGCGCTTTTGTAACTTCGAACAGTCCCTAAACAAGGACTACCTATAAATCATAATTGGGTGTTTAAAAATATTTTTTTATTAAAGAGATTTTTAGGATAAAAACAGTACACATTTTAGAGAAGAAATAGAGAAAAATAATGCATTGTAAAATAAAGGAAATGGGGAAAGAAAATAGGGGGGAAAAAGTAAAATTGTTTTCCAAGATCTTAAAATGCATTTATCTTTGTCCTCTCTCTAAAATTACATTATGGTTGCTTCCTTTCTCTGGTCTAGCCTTTCTAACCACCTAAAAGTAAATTGTAAGTGGAAAGATATTTTTCTTCCTGCAGGTCTGTGACAGATCCTCGGGATGGGTCGCGAGTTGCACTCAAAAAGATGCCCAATGTTTTCCAGAACTTGGTCTCTTGCAAACGGGTCTTCAGAGAATTGAGAATGCTCTGTTACTTCAAGCATGACAATGTGAGTGTGGAACAGTGTGCGGAGCTGCTTCGGGGCCAGAGGTGGCCCTTCCTTCCATAGCACCCTGGATTTGGGTTAGGTTTTCTCAGGTTTAGGAATGTGCATTGTGGAACTGTGTAGGCATATCTTGATTTTTCAATCATTCTTGCTTCTTTTAGGATTTTTAACATTTTATATACCATTTTTACATTCTAATAATATGTACACTGCCCAGAGTCCCTCTGCGAGAAAAATAAGCGGTTTCAAAATAGTGCTTGGTTGTCTTCTTGCAAACGTTTCATTCTGAGATGGTATAAGATCTCTTGCCTTGGGCAGGGGGTTGGACTAAATGATCTCTAAGGTCCCTTCCAGCCTTATGATTCTAAGATTATGACATTCCTCAACTAGGTAACATCATCACAATGATCAGATAACATCTGATGATGTTACCTAGTTGGGTAATGAAACATCTGCAAGAAAGCAACCAAGCTCAGAGAGCACCATGGACCCCACAGTTGCAGTGTGAGCTACAAATATTTTTTATCGGTTTCAACATTTGATTAAATAAGTATAAAGTGGTGACTCCAGGCAGATTATAGTGGAGAGGCAGCAACAAGAGCAGTTGATCACACATATAGTGACACTGGATATGTTTTTTATTCAAGTCAGTGAAACCATGCAGTTCAACTCATATCCCAAAAGCGACTCCAGAATGTTGGATTTCCACAAGCTTCTTTATTGGGCAGTTGAACAGGAATGGACAAGAAGAAAAGCATTAGAGCGATATAATTTGGTGAGAAGCAGTAGAAGGAGATGGCCTCTCCTGGTCCTCTTGATCCAGGCAGGGCCTTGTAACTCAAGCTCTGAATGGAGTAGGCCAGAATTAATGGTGGCCTTGCTCCCTGGTGTGAAGAAGCTGGGAAAGGGCAGTTTTACCTCAGGAATGCGTACAAACTGATGATGTGTAGGAAAGAAGGACGTTTGATGAAGGGTCCCTTGTATTGATAGAGTCATTGCAGGTGTGGGTGGCAGGGCCGACCCTATTATTAGACAAACTCTGCAGGCTGCTCTTACCAGCTAAGTTTCAGTCCTGTTTCCGAGTAGCTACATTATTAGTTGCTGTTGTCCTATTTTTATTACTAGGAGGGGGCGAGTGATACATTAGGCTTGATAGCTTGTCACACCAAAACACCATATTACAGTATAGCTGTTGGGTCCCATCACTGGTTTCTTATTTGTGATAGTATACAGGTAGTCGTCAACTTATGACCACAATTGAGCCCAACATTTATGTTGTTAAGTGAGTTTTGCCCAATTTTACGACTTTTCTTGCCACATTTGTTAAGCGAATCACTACAGAGGCTAAATTTGTACCACGGTTGTTAAGTGAATCTGGCTTCCCTGTTGACTTTGCTTGTCAGAGGGTTGCAAAAGGCGGTCGCATGACTCCAGGACACTGCAACCGTCATAAATATGAATCAGTTGTCAAGCATCCGAATGTAAATCACATAGCCATGGTAATGCTACAAAGGTCATAAATTGAAAAATAGTCATAAGTCATTTTTTTTCAGTGAAGTAACTTTGAACAGTCATTAAATAAACTGTTGTAAGTTGAGAACTACTTGTATTTTCAGAATTTGGTTTCTTTTTCTCTTCAGGTCCTCTCAGCACTGGATATCCTCCAACCTCCACAAATTGACTGTTTTGAGGAAATGTATCCTTCATTCCACCTGTAGCTAAGTTATTTTCTTATTATTTTCCCTACTCTTCTGATGTTCCATTTTGTGCTATCTTTATGTTTCGTTGCTTTTCCCCCCCTCACTACATGTTACATGTGAGGAGAGGAAGTGAAATATTTCTTGATTATTCTTGCTTTTCTTAAGTCTGGTTTGATCCTTTTTTTTCCTTTAGTATATTTGTGTTTGGTTTGGTTTGATTTTTCTCTTCTCGCCTTTTTAAAATTTCCTTCATTTATGTACTGTGTTGGATTTCCCCCCGTTATTTTTTTCATGCAATTATTTTGTACTTTTTTGAGGTTGTCCTTGCCACCGTTCCTTGCCAAATTTCTCAGCCTGTTTCAGCTATTTTCAAATGATCCAAGTTTATCTTGCCCCAATTTGTATGCAATATTTACTCATCTGAAAATGATTGAATGGTTCACTAGCTTTGCTCCAGTCTTTGAGGTCAACTGCAGCATAATATTCAAGGTAGGTTTTTCTATGGGATTGAAAATGCTAGGGAATCTGAATGCTCACTCCTCTAAGCCAGATGTCCACAGCCTTTGGATACCGATAGGTACACTTTCTATTTTAAGTCTTTCAATAGCTGGCATAGAGGGCCCCTTGTTTACACAAAGGCAAGCAGGGGAAGCTGCTCTCCCTTCATTCTTTCAAAACTTTGAAGATGTTCTACACCAGTCTAAGTTCCTCTGTTGTGTGTGGGCAGCTGAACAATCTTCCCATAAAGCATTACATCAAGGCCTTCCTCTACTATGAGCCTCTTGAGGTCTGGTAGAGGACCCAGAGGCTTTCTTAGAAACTATGGTAGGACTTTGTTCTGGAGCCTGCTAGCTTCCAGTTTAATTTCTTTGGATAGTAAGTACATGAATCTAACAGAATTTGAGGTGGGCATGGAACCTGATGGACATCAAGGCCTGTGGGGTATGGATATCATACTGGAGACTGAGATGCTTGCTTTCTATATAATGAAGAGTAATGAGAATGGATGGTCAGGGATGGTCTCACAGTGGAATCCTTGATGTTGTTTGAGCTTGGTTATTTGCTCAGAGAGCACCAAGCTCTGTTTTCAAGCTCAGAGAGCATCAATGATTCCACGATTCAGTTTTGAACTACAAATATTCTGTTGTAATGGTCTAATTGTCCCTGCCTCATCTCTATGTGTCTATGTTGCAGCACCTTGATAGGACTGTCATATCTTACGGTAATGTTTCTGCTCAACTTCACTTCCTCTCTCCTTTTCTATTTATTACTAAAGGTTATGATTCTATTCTTTTAACGTCAGCAGTCAACAACAAAAATTTGTTACGTTTATTGGTTCAATTTATATGCTGTTCATCTCATTAACAAACAATTCTGGGTGGCTTGCAAATATCAATGCTCACAGAAGCCACTACATCAGGTATCACTGCTTGATTGTTGTTGTTGTTGTTTTAATTGTTAAGAATACTCTAATCTTTTCACAGTCCTCCATTAGAGTATGTGGTGAGATTGTCAAAAATTCATAAAATTTGAGTGTCATTTGTGGGTAGGAAATACCTCATCTTGAGATTGTGCAGTGGTATCTAATACTAGAAAAGATTTCTTATGCTTATTTTATCTTCACTTTTGTCTTGTTTTAGTTTCCTTGCAACTATGATAAGGAGTTTTCATACTGATTTTTAAAAATTCGTAGTAATAGTTACATTTAGTCCATTCTCACATGTGTTTCTTGTCTCAATTATCTGCATTGTTCTGTTTTGGAGATGCTTTTCATGTTTTCTAGTTCTTTTTGATTTATGCCAGTCTTCCTTTAGTTTTGTGTTCTCCAAAATTGATGCAAATTGACATCCCAGCCCATGTATAGAGTAATAGGTTAGGGATGGCTGATCTGTATAATAATTTTCTTTCTTTCTTGTTTATTTTTTATTTTACTTTGTCCATGCCCTTTGAAATTTGTGCCTCCTAATTCTGTTGGAACCTGTTGGTTTTATAAAATGGTGGAAAAGTAATTTTTCGTTTTTATTTACAATGGGAAGAGCTGGGTATTCAGATGACCTCCATTCCCCATCACCCTCCTTAACAATGACCATCAGTTATGTTATCACTGAATTGATGCAAAGTGACCTTCACAAAGTAATCGTTTCTCCACAACCGCTCAGTTCCGATCATATCAAGGTCTTTTTGTATCAGATCCTCAGGGGTAAGTCTGACATGCAAATGCCATAAATTGGGAACTATCCATTTGGGCAAAGTTCTTTATTTAGATTCAATATTCATGTAGAAGAGAGGAGCTATCTGGTTTGGGAACCATATAACACGACAGGGATTGTAATTCAGAAGAAGAATGTGAACAAGTAGGACAATGTCTATACAGAGTTGACAGGCTGATGCATAGCTGGTAATTGTAGAATCACTGTTCCAAGTTAGAAGATTCCATAGCTCAATTGGTGATAAATTTGTGGCTGCCAGAACTTAATCAAGATTAGGAATAATTGAAGGGGTTGAAAAGCGAGGATGGGAATAATCGGAGGAATGGAAGATAAGTCTTTTGAAGAATCAAAGAGAGTAAAGGGTATTTATTCTACATAGTCTCAAAGGGGAGACTGGATCTCAGGGGCTTCAAGTCCCATGAAGAAGACAATTCATTGATAGGATGCTATCTGTCTAATGCTTTCACAGTTGAGTGGTTGGCCAAATGAAGTATTTGGAGGAGTGTTGAGATCTTCCTTGTTGCATGTCTTTGAATTGGGATGGAGAGCCATGGGGCAGAGATCGAGTGGGGGTTTGATGAGATGACCAAACAACTTGTATTTCTGTTGTACCTCGTGAAGGATCTCTTCCATATGTCCTCTAACATTTTCTACTCTCATGTTGATCCACTTTCTTATGCCCTTTTCTCCTGCCTCTTTCCTTTGCCTTTCTTAACTGTCCTGTTGTACTTCATTCACTTTAATAGTTTTCCTCCCCTTTTTCCTTCTTTTCTGACATTTCTGACACAGTTGCAATTCTATAAAATAAATCAGAGAAAGTTGATCACTGGCAACAACAGCTCTGAAACAAATAGCTTATTTTCAGAGTTTCAGAATCATGTGATTTAGCAGGCTAATACCTTAGAAAAGAAAAGGAGTGTCCCTTCTACATTTATCAAAAGTTAAGGAAATGAATTTAGAGTTAATTTTAACCCTAAGCTCAGCATTTTGGCAATAGTACAGAACTTACATAGAAGTTTAATTTTGAAAACCATGTTGATAATACATAGCTAAACGTCTGGAGATTTTCAGTCATCCAGGTCATAGTTGTCCTAAAGATGCTTTTTCAAGAGGAAACTGGACTTCCTTTGTTTTTCCTTGAAGATGTTTTGCTTCTCATCCAAGAAGTTTCTTCTTGGATGAGAAGCGAAAACATCTTCCAAGAAAAAACAGAAAGTCCAATTGCCTCTTGAAAAAGCACCTTTGTGATATGTTGATAATGGAAGGAAGGGTTTAATTTTACTTTTAATTTTTATTGCGTCTGTTGACTTCAATTAAGTTTGGGAACACCCAGTGTGTTTTTTCCCTCTCCTCACTTCTGCAGGGCTAAAATATTTGCACTCTGCTGGTGTCCTTCATCGGGACATCAAGCCTGGGAATCTGCTGGTCAATAGCAACTGTGTCCTCAAGGTAATTCATCCTTGTAGCCAATCCAGGAAGCTTTCAAGATAGCCACCTCCAAGGAGAGTCTGACATCCAGCAGTTTTAGCTATGACGGCCAAAGATTAAACGTTTTGTTGCACACCCTCCCATTCCAGCCACTATGAATCATACTACTATGCTAAGCATAGGGATGCTAGGTGTATAAATATGTGTATGGGTGTGATAAAGCTATAAGATGTCAAGTGTGGTGTTGTGCTCAAAGCCATCAGTGGTGACATTGCCCACCGTGCTGCAGATTTTAACAACGTACCTTCAATAATTCCCTGTCTTTTCGCCTTGCAGCTGATATAGCCGCAGCCACCAAATTGCTATTTTTGATGTGACAAAAGAAGGAAATTATTAACCATGCAAGAAGAGATCAAACGGGTTGTATTTAATTTAATTTAATGCGATGTGCTACAGTTTCAGATATAAAAACATGTATTTATGCATAGGTAGTCCTTGACCTAAAACTACCTGCCCATTATGATCCTAAGTTGTGACGGTCATTTAAGTGAGGCAACCTTGTGATCTTACTTAACGATCCCACCTCTGATCTCCTTCAGGTAGTCATTAAATGGGCCACTGGGGGCCATTCAGGTGGGGGAGAAAACCTAGCATAGGCCTAGGAAAACCTAGCGCAGGCCCAGGCTCACCTACCCCAGTCTTGTAGGGCCGTGCTCATCTTCTGAGACACCCTATGGTCTGCTTCCACCCCTTGATAACCCCATAGACCTTGGGTCTGCTTCCCCTACCTCTCCTCCCTGCCCCCCTCTGGTTCCTCACAAGCATGAGGTTCCCTAATACCGGCCAGGGAATTCTGGGAGTTGAAGTCCACACATCTTAAAAGTTGCCAGGGTTGAGAAATACTAGCCTAGAGCCACCCACTCAGCTCCCATTTTAGAATGCACCTGAATTAATATCATTCAGTGGCATTGAAAGAATATTGATTCCCAGAAGGAGCAGCAGACTGTAGAGAAAACTAGGCCTAGGAGTTTTATTTCTCTAGAAGCTTCCACCGGATTGACCACACCTTTTCATCTTTCTTTCAGATCTGCGATTTTGGTTTGGCCCGGGTAGAGGAACCAGATGAGTCCCAGCACATGACTCAAGAGGTGGTTACCCAATATTACCGGGCTCCTGAAATCCTGATGGGCAGCAGGCATTATGGACGTCCAATTGATATTTGGTCCGTGGGCTGCATTTTCGCCGAACTCCTCGGCAGGCGCATCCTCTTTCAGTCCCAGAGCCCAATTCAGCAGGTATTTCAACAGGCTTTGAAGAAAGACTTGTGAGAGTGTGTGGTTGCAGAAGGCATGAAAGAACACCACGTGGTTCCACAAAATGTCCACTACATGACACCGAAAAAGCAACTTAACTTTCTTCTTTTCTTTCTCTCTCCATTTCTTCTTCTTCTCTTCTTCCTTCGATCTGTGGGTGGCAGTTGGACCTGATTACGGATCTCCTGGGGACTCCTCCCGTGGCTGCTCTCCGTTCGGCCTGCGAGGGGGCCCGTGCCCATATCCTGCGTGGCAGTCACAAGCCGGTGAGTACCACCCAGGCTGGGAAGGTAAGAGTTGTGGGGGCAAAGGAAGCCTCTTAACCACTTTGATTTTTTCTTCTTCTAGCCATCGTTGTCTGTCCTTTACATGCTCTCTGGAGAAGCAACCCACGAAGCTGTGCATTTGCTCTGCCGGATGTTGGTCTTTGATCCAGTGAGTTGGCAATGTAGTCCAAGAAAAATTTAAGACCCCAGTCAAGTTGTCTCTTTTCCCTGTCTCTTCTTTCTCTCACACACATATATTCACCTCACTGTTATTGATCCGGTTGTTAGGAGCATAAATTGAAGACATAGAGATAAACCATCAGATATGCAGATATGATAGAAACAGTGCATACCCTGTTTCTCCAACAATACGGCCTCCCCCAATAGGAAGTCCCAGCATGTTTTATAGGCATGAAATGAAATTAAGCCCCTCCCCCCAAATTAAGGCCTATATTAAAACATGCAAAATGGGGGGAATGGTGGGGGGGCTTGCCATTAGGAAGTACTTTTGTTGCACACATGGATATGGTGCTCCCTGCGTTGACCCCGATACGAAGAGCCCCACCAACGCTGAGGTCAACATCCAAGCCGTCGCCGCCTGCCCGAAGATGCAAAGGGGGGGGGGAATTAAGTCACCCCCGAAAAGACGGCCTAGCCATTTTTTCGGGGCTCAAAAAAAAAATAAGACCCGGCCTTATTATATGAGAAACACGGTAGGTAGTCCTCGACTTAACAGCAGTTCATTTAGTGACCGTTTGAGGTTGCAACAGTACTGGAAAAAAGTGACTTATGGCCATTTTTCAAACTTAGGACTATTGCGATCAAAATACAGGTGTTGGCAACTGACTCATACATATGACAGTTGCAGTGTCCCAAGGTTATGCGATCCCCTTTTGCAACCTTCTGACAAACAAAGTTAATGGAGAAGCTAGATTTACTTAAAAAAAACAGTCCTATCAACTTAACAACTTCAGCTGATTCACTTAACAAATGTGGCAAAAAAGGTAGTAAAATGGGGCAAAATTCACTTAACAAATGTCTCACCTAGGCACGGAAATATTGGGTTCAATTATGGTCATAAATTGAGGACTACCTGTGTATCCACTCCTCTTTTAGTGGCAATCTCAGTTAGCAATCATTTGCCGATATGATCGTATTAAAAATTTCAGACCATCTCACGCATTTATGATCAAATTTTGTGTGCCTTAGGGTAGCATACACTGAAATGAGAATAACGGTGATAAGAAATAAGAATAAGGGGCAATGAAAAAGACGCGTTTCTATGCAAAACCAGGCATTGAGTTGAGATTTCATAACTGGTTGACCTATAAACCAGTGTTTCTCAACATTAGCAACTTTAAGAGGTGTGGATTTCAGCTCTCAGAATTCTCCAGTCAGCATGTTGAAAAACACTGTTGTACAGATAGTCCTCAACTTGGGACCGGTCCCAAAGGTGCTTTTTCAAGCGGCAACTGGACTTTCTCATTTTTTCTTTGAAGACATTTCACTTCTCATCCAAGAAGTTTCTTCAGCTCTAACTGGATGGTGGGGAATATAAAGATTTATGTTCCTTGCAGACAGCTGGTCATTTGCATCCTTTTAGAGGGTTGTTGAGGCTACTTGGAGATTATCTGTCCCCAGGATCACCTGAGTAGTGCTAATGGTTCATGTAGTCTGCATTTTTTCTGGAAATGTGCTCATACTCCCACACCATTTGGTTACTCGGGTGATCCTGAGAACACAAATAAACCTCCAAGTGGCCTTAATGACTGGCTAAAAGGATGCAAATGACCAGCTGTCTGCAAGGAATATAAATCATTCCCCACTGTCCAGTCAGAAGTGAAGAAGTGAAACATCTTCAAAGAAAAACAAGAAAGTCCAATTGCCTCTTTAAAAGGCACCTTTAAGACAACCATGACCTGGGTGTCTAAGAATCTCTACAAACCTTTAAAACTCAGCAACCGTTCAAAGCTATGACCTACCAGAAAAAAGGGATTTATGATGCAGATCTGAAGTTCTGATGGTTCCTCAGTGCCACCACAGTCATGTGACTGCACTTTGGACACCCAGCAACATGGCTACACTTACCGCTGTTTGCATTGTTCCAATGGTCACATGACTGCATGTTAGGATGGTTTTGTCAAAAAACAACACTTGCTTTCTGATTTCGGCACAGACAAGCCATAGCGAACAATGGATTTACTCAACGCCCATGGCGTTCTCTTAATAAGCGCCACAAAAAGTAGTAAAGGCTGGTCATGTGAGTGGCCCACTTTACAACTGTTAAGACTTATGTCTGTAATTGGAAGGCTCCAATAACAGTCATAACTCAAGGACTACCTGTATACAAGAGTTCTCTCAGCGGGACTTTGTGGATGATGCTGTCCTTCCTTCCGCAGGCCAAGCGGATCTCTGCCAAGGATGCCCTTTCTCATCCTTACTTAGATGAGGGGCGACTGAGATATCACACCTGTATGTGCACTTGCTGCTTTTCGGTCTCCTCCGGCCGCATTTATACTAGTGACTTTGAACCCCGGGCCGACCCCAAATTTGATGGCTCTTACGAAAAGAACCTCGCTTCTGTCTGGCAGGTCAAAGGTAATTGATCAAGTACAAACCTTGGGGTGTTCAGAAAGCTCCATGATAAACGTAGTGGTGGCACGGTGGTTAGAATGCAATGTTGCAGGCTAATTCTGCCTACTGTCAGCAGTTTGATCCTGACCGACTCAAGGTTGACTTAGCCTTCCATCCTTCTGAGGTGGGTAAAATTGAGGACCCAGATTTTTTTGGTGGTAATATGGTGACCCTGTAAACCGCTTTGAGAGGGCTGTAAAGCACTATGAAGCCTAAGCGCTACTGCTATTCTTAAGTCACTAATTTAGGAGCTAAATATTGATCTTAATTGTCCTACATACATGAGGGCAATTAATCCACATAATTCTTCCATGAATTCCACCAGACTTTGGGATTTAAACCTTTGGTCTGATTTTTTTTGGGTTGTCTCAGTTCTTCCCATATTCTGTGTTTTTGGTATCATCTTAACATAATTATGGAGAAGTCACTGCTTTGTGTTACTTCATCCTAAAAAGCACATCCCATTTGGGTCGCTGAATCTCCCAATTCTCCTGTGCAACCACATAGCACTAATGGCTTCTATTCATTGTGGAGGAGGAAGAGATTTCCAAAGAGGTGATGAAGACTTTGCAGTAGTAGGGATTTATCCGAACCTGCAGGTGGAGTTAGAAGTCAGAGGTCCCCAAACTCAACAATGTTAAAACTTGTGGACTTCAACTCCCAGAATTCCTCAGCCAGCATAGTTGGCTGAGGAATTCTGGGAGGTGAAGTCCACAAGTCTTAACGTTGCCAAGTTTGGGGGCCCCTGTTATAAATGTACACGGGGCAAGTCCCTTGGGTGGCAAGCTATCCGAAGGTGTGATTCTGTTGTGATTCACTGCTGCTATTATCCCAAATAGTTGTAATGGCCTTGGCTTGCCTGAGTTAGGAGAAGCAGAATGAAAATACATAGAAAAATAGAGGAGAAGAAAAGAGAGAGATATATTACACAAATCAGGGCTGCAGATTTGCAAAGATTTTGGGGGGGAGGGGATTTTTGTGGCTCTGATGGTGACCAAATAAAAATGAACTCTTTTTTTCAGAACTGGTGCACAGGTTTATCTTGGAGCAGCAGCATGGGAAACGGGTCCCCCTTTGTATCAACCCCCAGTCAGCTGCCTTCAAAACCTTCATCCGGTAAGTCTCTGAAATTGGTGGCTCGTTGTATCGTCCCCCAAACCAGCAAGTTTGTGGTTCTGCCTTTACAGAAGGAGAGAGAGGAGGTAGTGCAGGCAGTTCTGACTTACAACAGTTCGTTTAGTGACAACAGTACTGAAAAATGGCCATTTTTCACAGTTATGGCCTTTGCATGTGATCAAAATCTAGAAAGAGTGTAGAGAAGAGCAACAAAGATGATCAGGGGGACTGGAGGCTAAAACCTATGAAGAACGGTTGCAGGAAGTGGGTATGTCTAGTTTAATGAGAAAAAGGACTAGGGGTGACATGATAGAGCAGTGTTCCAATATCTCAGGGGCTGCCCACAAAGAAGAGGGAGTCAAGCTATTCTCCAAAGCCCCTGAGGGCAGGACAAGAAGCAGTGGGTGGAAACGAATCAAGGTGCAACCCAGAACTAAGGAGGAATTTCCTGACAGTTAGAACAATTAACCAGTGGAACAACTTGCCTCCAGAAGTTGTGAATGCTCCAACACTGGAAGTTTCTAAGAAGAGACTGGACAAACCATTTCTCTTAAGTAGTATAGGGTTTCCTGCCTAAGTAGGGGGTTGGACTAGAAGACCTCCAAGGTCCCTTACAACTCTGTTATTTTATTCTATCCTATTCTAAATTCAGATGCTTGGCAACTAGTTCATATTTATGACCCTTGCTGTGTCCCAAGGTGATGGGATTGCCTTTTGCGACTTTTTAACAAATGGGGAACCCAGTTTTACTCAGCAACCGGCTTAGTAACTTATCAACTGCAATGATTCACGTAAACAACTGCGGCAAGAAAGGTCGTAAAACGGGGCGGAACTCACTTAACAAATGTCTCACTTAACAGCAGAAATTTGGGGCTCGGTTGTGGTCGTAAGTTGAGAACTTGCCTGTCATATTTCTCTCCCCCGGCAGCTCCACCGCATGGCATTCTTCCAAGGTGTCCAAAAAAGAAGAGAGATGAAGCTGCTTCTTGGATGGCCATGACGGAAGAAGAAAAGAAAGACAGCAGTAGATGGACAGAAGACGCAAGGGGGTTGGCATTGCTGCTGGCAGCTGAGAGAGGAAAAGGAGGCAGAGGCGCTGCTCTTCACCTTGCACTCTTGAATATTTTGACTCACAGACAGATGCATTTGGGAAAGAGGGAGGGAGAGAAATGTCTGGGTCATTATTACTGATATTTGGAAGTGGACAAATTGGGGAAGGGATTCCCTACCACCACCACTGGTGGATGTGTTTTCCTTTCCTGTGTTCCTGTACTGCACTGGAAAACTTTGGGTTGTAGGCATTGTCTTTGTGAATTCTTTCCCTTCCTCCCCGGCTCTGCACCAATATTTTCCTCTCCTTATACATATGGGGTCCTATCTGGCTTCCTCCGAAAAAGGGGTGGCCAGGTTGGAATGAAAAGAAGCTTATTCTTGAAATGAGAGGTGCCTGTTCTTTCTGTTTCAAAGAATCTCCCCCCTACACAAAGACTCTGTGTTTCTCAGCCGTGTCTACTTAGCATGGCTGGCTAAGGAATTCTGACAGTTGAATTCCAACCATTTTAAAGTGAACAAGGTTAAGAAACACTGCCTTAGACTAAGGATAGATGAGGTTTTCCCCCCAAATCCCCTTCCCCTTGAAAGATTTCTTAAATAGCGATTGGCGGTAGAAATAAATAAGGCTCAATTTTCCAAATCTACCACATTTCTTGCAACCAGGGACTGCATTTTTGAGTCCTTGTCTTTGGTCTCCGGGAGCTGCTGGGAAACCATGTGGTGTCCTTAAACCTGTCTTACACAGGTTAAAAAAAAAAACCCCACACAACGTATTTGGGATAAGATGCTAAATATTTCTTTGGTGTGTACTTTTGGCCTACCTGCTTTCCAGGTTTTCCCTTGTTCCCAGCATGGACACCTTCTAAGTAGTTGGAGGCCCTGACGCATTTCTGCTGTATTTTCAGAAAGTGCTTCTTTTCTTTAAAAAATACATGGCGTTTTCAGAAAAATTGAGGTTTTGGCCTTGATGATGGATGTGGAATGCTTGTTATGTTCACCCTCATCCCTCTTATCTTTCCTGCCTGCAGCCAGCTCAACCTCCTTCCTTGATTCAATGTATTCCTCCATTAATTTCACTACCACCTCCTTCAAAAAATCTACCTCTTTTCTCCTAGTGGGTGTCACGTGTGCATGTGTTTGGGATATTTGTGTTATTAATTTTGTATTTTTATTTTGTTGGTGGTTGATTATTTCTTTACTTGGCTGGTGTTTCATCTCTTTTTGTCAATGACCCATTATTAATTTATGATCAGAGCAGTTTATATACTAGTTTAAATCCCGAATGTGTGCATATATTTCTTCCTTGTGTCTGGGGGAAAAAACGCATGGGGGGGAGGGGCAAAGCACCAATAACATAGAACCAATAACCTGGAAACTTGAACTGTCTTTGGCTGTAATAACCCCCTTCCTTAATTTAATTGTGCTCCATAGTAGCTGAATTAAATTTATGCTGTATATTTTTCTCCTGTAGTGGATTTGGTTTGTCTCTGTGACTTTTTTCCCTTTGGGTGGGATCAGCTGTTCTCACTGCTGAGCAGTGGAAAAGCTGTCACCTGAGTTAAAACTAAGTCTGATAGGAGGAAGTGCTTTGCTCTCAGCCGACAACTCAGAATGGGTGCGCCCAGGAAGTGATGTGACTTGCTGTGTATCCCACATCCTTTCCTCCACTGTTGTCAAAGGCAAATCAAGGGTATGACGCTCTTTGGAGGCCAATATGCTTGAATACTGAAGACAGATATCCAGCACAATTTCCAACATCTGAGGTTAGAATTTGTTTTTCCTCCCTTTGTTACAACTTCTCTTTTTGCCTCCCTTTCTTCCACCCGTCCCTCCCGGTCCCTTAAGCCCCCTCTCCTATGCCTCTGAGCTGAAAGCAAACCTCACATTTCTTCCCTGGTATCCTATGTTGGGCTGGGATTACAGCTTCAGACTTCTCAGCTATCATCTGAAGGGAAAGTAGTATAACTTTACAGAGAAGAAAAGAGAGACGGCTAGCTTTAGACCCTGCCTTAAATGCTGTTCTTTTGGACTTGTGTTGTTATGGTGACTAATCCCATCTTTCTTTTGAAAAACTCTCCATTTAGCCTTGTTTGATAAATTAAGGGCAATCTACTTTGTTGGAGGCTATTTGAGGATGGGCCTTCCTAATTATTCTTCAGTTTTTTTAATGCTACCATGGCAAATTTGGACCTAAAGCAAGGGTCTTCAACTTGGCAAGTTTAAGACTTGTGGACTTCAACTCCCAGAATTCCTGAGCTAACATGACTGGAGGAAGAATTCTGGGAGCTGAAGTCCACAAGTCTTAAAGCTGTCAAGTTTGAAGATCCCTGACCTAAAAGTAAAAGATACAACAACCTTCTTCAACCTTCTATTCAGATATTTTGGCCTATATATTCCTGCTGAAGAGTAATAGCTATGTAGCAACTTGAGTTAATTTGAAAAAGTACTTTGGAGAACATTTGTAGCCACAAATATAGTGCTTGTCTGTAATTCTTTAAAGCAGCCATGTCTTCTGGGATCTTACAACTGCCCTCTGCAGCTGATATGACATCCCAGGAAAAGATACGGTTGCTTTAAAGAGTTGCAGACATGTGCTATATTTGGTATATATATCCAAAGTAATACACAGCCCTAATATTGAAATAGTACAGACAGGAGAAAACTGTCCCGGGAGAAGATACAATCAGGGCTTCGAAGAACTGTACAAAGGATTGGGATTTGCAAGGCAGAGTTCTTGTATTCTAGCCTTTTTCAGTCATGTGTCTTTCAAATGTCTTTAGGCTACAATTCACAGAATTTCTAGCTGATGATAATTATAACAGCTGAGTATTTGGAGAGCTTATCCTACACATCTGGAGAGCATCAAGTTAGTACTGATATAAGCCATTGCACTTAAAAGAGTTTTGTTGGGCTGCCAATTATGAGCTGTTCTTGAGTTGTTAGGCTAAGTTTGCACAACACTCTCACATCCCTCAGTTGCGTCAAAGATTGCTAACTCTTTCATAAGTTCTCTGACCCGTTTCCTCCCATTTTCCTCTCCATCCAGCTTTTTTTTTTCTAAGAAAAGTAATATTGGCTCTAGATGCAGCCGTTTTGATCTGGCTTGGTTCTTGTCCGTTTGCTGTCATGTTGGGGCCCCCAACGAATGTTGAGATGCTGCCTCCTTCCACTGCCTCCCCGCTAAGCGATTGTGGTAACTGCTTGCTGATCATGGTAAGCCTGGCGACCGTCGCAGCTGTGTTCATCGTGGTCTCAGCTGTCCTCTGTGAACGGGTTTTCCGGGGGTCCCTGCCCCAGGAAACAGGAGCTGTGCCGACTGTGTGGAGGCAAGGAGGGACACTGTGGATTGAGCCCCCACACAATAATAGACAACCAGATGTCCTCTCAAGGCCGTCAGCTACCGTCCCACTTTGGATTCAGCGTTCGAATGATTGGTTTCTGGATGTTTCTCCTGCAGGACCCGACAGCTACGGTTCCACTGAGGACCTCCAGAGAGAGAGCGCCAGCCCCAGCAGCACTAGCCCTCTCTGGAGCCACAGCGAGCGATCCTGGGCAATCCAGCCGCACGTAACTCTGCCAGACATCAATAATTTCTTCCGAAAGAATAGCCATGTTACCTGTAGTTCTCAGCACTTGGTTTAATTGAGTCCAAGGTTCAAAGGTAGCTTACCTGATGGCTGATCAGCTATATCTTCTACTTCAAAACATACCCAAAAAATGCTTTGATATGAAAACAAACTTTGTTCCATGAGACTCCCCTACTTAGGAGCAAGGGAAGAGAATGGAAAATGGGTCTTGAAAAAGTTCTAGATGAATTTATGTTTACCCAGTTGAATTTATGTTTACCCACAAAGAAATAAAAGGGGGATTAGTATAGATCTATTTCAAGCTATTTAGCTCTCATCAGCTTAAGGGTAAACCAAATGCTGAAGATGAAACTCAAATACTTTAGCCACCTAATGAGAAGGAAGGATTCACTGGATTCAATGCTGGGAACGATTGAGGGCAATAGAAGAAGAAGGGGACGGCAGAGAATGAGGTGGATGGATGGAGTCACTGAAGCAGTCGGCGTGAGCTTAAATGGATTCCAGAAGATGGTAGAGGACACAGGAAGGCCTGGAGGAACATTGTCCAAGGGGTCACGATGGGTCGGACACGACTTCACGACTAACAACAACAAAGCTGATTGATGAGAGCTAAGTAGTTTGAAATAGATCTATACTAGTCTCCCTTTATTCCTTTGCAGGTAAACATAAAATTCAACACAAAAATAGTTTATCACGAAAGCAACTGCCTACGAAGGCTCCTGGATTGGGGCTGAAAGGCAAAAGTGGAAGCAGTATGCTCCATCCCATAATTGGGTAGACCGGGTTGCCTGAAAGACTTATCTCACCGGAAAAAAATCAACAACACTTCTAAATCATTGTCAATCTGGTGACTGGGGCAAGTATTTAAAGGCTGAGGTGAAAGGAAACCAAAATTTTGGAAGTAGAGGTGTGTTCCTTGGAAAAAAATGGTACATCATAAAGACCATTAAAAACAACAAGGAAACCAATAACAATAGTCCTCGATTTATGACCACGATTGAGCCCAAAATTTCTGTTACTAATGAAATAGTTAAGTGTGTTTTGCTCCATTTTGCGACCTTTCTTGCCACTTGTTAACTAAATCACTTCAGTTAGTAACAGGGTTGTTAAATGGCTTCCCCACTGAATTTGCTTGTCAGAAGGCCGCAAAAAGGGATGACACTGGGACATGGTTGCCAAGCAACTGGATTTTGATCATGTGACCATAGGGAGGCTGCAATGGTTGTAAGTGTGAAAAATAGACACGCTGCACTTTTTTCAGTGCCATTGTAACTTCGAATGGTCACTAAATGCATGGCTGTAAGTTGAGAACTATCTGTAACGGTTTACATTAATTATAGGTACTTCTTGTCTTATGAACAGTCCTTGACTTATGAGGAGTTAGTGACCATGCGAAGTCATGATGGACCTCCATGGAGGTCCTGACGACTTAATTCCAAAATTCTGACAGCCGCCTTCTTCCCCTCTATGGTTTGCGTCACCATATTTGGGGTGTGCTCAGCCACAGGCCCGCTCCAGCGGCCATTTGCAATATCCCATGGCCCACATCACTGCGTTTTAGAACATTTTAGCTAAAAACCAAAATGTAGCAAACTTATCCACCTCTGCGTTTGCTTTACAACTACGACAAAAAAAGTATCCTAAAATCGGGTCCATTACGGTCTTAAGTCTAGGACTACAGGTAGTCCTCTACTCACAACAGTTAGTGACTGTTCGAAGTTACAACGGCACTGCGAAAAGTGACTTATGACCATTTTTCACACTTGCAACCGTTGCAGATCAAGTTCAAGTGCTGACGGTGGCAGTGTCCCAGGGTCATGTGATCATTTTTTGCGACCTTCTGACAAGCACAGTCAATGGAGAAGCCAGATTCACTTAACAACCGTGTTATTAGCTTAAAAGATGCAGTGATTCACTTAACAAATGTGGCAAGAAATGTCATAAAATGGGGCAAAACTCACTTAACAAATTTTTTCACTTAGCAATATAAATTTTGGTCTCAGTTGTGGTCATAAATTGAGGATTGCATTACCTGTCATCCCTTTTTTTTTTAAAGCATTCTAAACTTCTATGTACACTCATGATTTTTCTACAAGAGGGAGTGGGTGGGAGAGAGAGAGATTGATTGATTGTCTACTGCTCAAATGTTGGCTGGCATAAAAGGAAGGAACCAGTACCTGTGTGTGTGTGTGTGTGTGTGTGTGTGTGTGTGTTCAGAATAAGGCTGGTAACGACCACAACATTTGCATTTTCTCCTGTACCTTGGTTACAGATTGTTCTCCACAGTGGCTGATCAGGTCCAACTCCAGGGCCTTTGTGGTTTCTAATTAAAACCTTATATTTTCCTCGTCTGAGGTGGAATAAGAATATTTTAGAACTGTCTGTTCCTAAGGACAGAAGGTATGAATGTTAATTTATCTAATTTTGCATTTCTGCAGCAAGGGACCAGAACTATGTTCTAAATTTCCAATTCTTTAACCTTTATAGTTCAAAGGAGTGAACTGCAGTTCTTAAAAGCATGCATGTTACAGAAGTGTCTACCTGAAAAGGCAATCATGGTTTAAAAAAACAACAGTAAAAAAAAAAAAACATATCACACTGGGAAAGTTTGTATGCAAAAACTATTCACCCACAACAGGCACCATTTGAAGGGAAACTGTTGTATGCTCGTGATTTCTCTAACTTTCTGCTTTTGGGCCTCATGGCTGATTTGTGCGATTGGTCCACCACCACATAGGAAGGGATGCGCGTGAAGATCTCTGTTTATGGAAGATGCCAATATTCCTCAGATGTCCTTTGAAGGACGACAGAACCGCACCCTCTGATGCCAAATGCATCGTTCCATTGGTTGCACTGCCAAGGCTTTAATCGTGTTTATTCTTATGTTTTACTGTTAGAATAAATGTTAATATGATTAGTTGCTCTGAACACCTTGCAGTAACAGTAAAGAATAAAGACAGTTGCCTGGAACAAAGACACAGATAAACTGCCACCCCAAAACATCCCTTGTGTTCTTTTGTGGTCTTGAGTCACAAATGGCTCTGAAGAGCAGAGGGAAACCGTACAGAAAGGCATGCACCATCTTGAAACGAATCTGAATGCGAAACCAGCCTGGAGATCTGAGTCAGTAACCATTAAAAAGCTTTTTGCATCACACTCGTCCCAAAGGTGCTTTTTTCAAGAGACAACTGGACGTTCTTCTTTGAAGGTGTTTCGTTTCTCATCCAAGAACCTTCTTCAGTTCTGACTGGATGGTGGGGAAGTACCTTGGGGACAACTATGGCCCTGGATGACTGAGAATCCCCACAGATATCAGACTCCTTGCTTTTCTGCATGAACTGAATTAGTGCCCACTGTGGCCGAAACAGCTGCCCAATGCAGAGGAACATAACAAACTTGAGTGTTAACCACGGCAAATAGGTGGCACTCCGGAGGTTTCTGTCAGAGAATTCTCCATAATCTGAACTATCCTGGGAGTTGTACAGGTAATCCTCAATTTACAGCAGTTCATTTAGTGACCGTTCAAAGTTACAATGGTACTGAAAAACGTGAATTACGACTGTTTTTCACAGTTACAACCATTGCAGTATCCCCATGGGCTGCATGATCAAAATTCAGAAGCTTGGCAACTGGTCCATATTTATGACGGTTGCTGTGCCCCGAAGCCATGCGATCCCCTTTTACAACCTTCTGACAAGCAAAGTCAGTGGGGAAGCCAGATTCACTGAACAACCGGGTTACTAATTTATGAACTGCAAGTAATTCACTTAACAACTGTGGCAAGAAAAGTAATAAAACAGTGCAAAGCTCACAGATGTCCCACAACAGAAATTTTGGGTTCAATTGTGGTCATGTCGAGGACTATATACCCTCCTAGCTATATTTAAGGTGGCAAGAATTCTGTTTCATTAATTCGGGTTCATCAGTTTCTTATCACATTTGCTCTTTACTAGTTAAATTGGCCTGTAGATGTTTGGTTATTTGTTTAATAGGCTTAAATGCCCCCAATCACCCTGAGCAATCTACGGCAGGGGTCACCAACCTTTTGTACCCCCGGGACCACCAAACTCATAATTTTAAATCCCATGGACCAGAGACCCTGGGAAAATCCCCAAAAAGTCTGCAGGAAAGTTCCCCACTCCATTTTCCTACCAATCGATCATTCTTTATTTGAGATCACAGGATACCATCTACAGCTCTGTTCTAAGGGGGAGGGAGGGAGGGAGGGAGAGAGAGAGAGAGACTCAATCTTTTGGCTTCATGCAAGAAAAGCTGCAGAAGCAGCAGAAGTCTTTCTTTCTCTCCCCCAAACTCCGCCAGAAATGAATCTTTGTGAGACTTGTCACACCGACGCAGCCTCTTGGAGCAGGAGGCTTTGCAGGGTCCCAAAGACTCATTTCTGGTGGAGTTTGGGGGAGAAAAAGAAAGACTGTTGTTGCTTTCCTTGTGTGCAGCCAAAAGCAGAAGAAAAGAGTGGAAAGAAGCAGCCTGGTGGCCAAGCCAGGCGTGGGGGGCAAGTTCCCCACTCTGCCCTTTCCTCCCTCCCCTCACTACCTTGTGTTGTTCACAATACAAGCAACACAAGTGTTCCCACGGGCCACGTGGGCAGGGCAGCGTTGTGTTGCTGCACAGCCTGGATTAATTGCTTTGGGAGGTGCTTTGGGGTTAACATTTCTGTGCGGACCACCAAAATTTTCTTAAGGACCACCAGTGGTCCCCGGCCCACTGGTTGGCGACCACTGATCTACGGTACATACCCAACCTCCCTATGTAAGATCAAACATATACAGATAGGTCTCATTTAACAACCTATCAGTTAGTGATCCGACCCTGGCTCCAGAGCACTTGGCCAACAGCTCACCTTTATAGCTACCTGCAGAGTTCCATGCTCATGTGACCATTTATGGCACATTTTTGGCAAAAAAAATAAATCCATAGGGAATATGTTGATTCACTTAACAACTACAATGTTCACTTAATGGCCTGGCACTCATTTAATGGCTGCTGCAAAAAAAGTCATAAAGTCAGGTCCAGTCATGTGAGTGCCTTGACTTGTGATGGTCATGAGTTAACAGTGGACTTCTGGCTCCATTACACTTGTGAGTTGTGGACTACCTGTATGGAAAATGAGAAATTATCAGAATGATCTATACCATTCATCTCTTCAGAAGAAGTGAGAGATACAGATGTTATAGTTGTCGTGTCTACAGATAGGGGTTTTTATAAGTCTGATTTCACCCACCCCCATTCTACCCTATTTTTACATCCTATGTGGTAGTTTCAAGAGGCAGGTGCTCTTATGACTGATTTTGGCTTATATGGGATTTTTCAGACACAGATAGACAGATGTTAGTCAATGGGGTTCAAACCTTTATGGGGAATTGAACTCATGGATCTTGGCACTTTAGTGTGATGACCCGGAGCATCGTACGAAAGCAACAAAGGCACAAAAATAGGTAAAGTACCTCCAACTTGGCCCCCAATGTCCAGTTATCCTCGGCTGGAGAAAAAAAACTCTCCTAAGAACAGTTTTTAAAGGGAAGAAATTCCGTCCAAACCCAAAGTACATATAAAGTATAAATAAAAACTAACACAAACCATGCTGCAGCAATTAACAAGACAGGGCAGGATAAGGAATTGAAGACTTCAAAAGATAACGAAACACATTTGGGAGGATGCCAGAACTCTCATAAAACTTGATAAGCCAAAATAATTCATGCTTTGCTTCCAGCAAGGAGCTGTGCGCAAACACCTTCTTTTCCCACCTGAAAACACCCTGTTTTCCCAGCTACAGCTAATGAAGGGAATCAGGGCATTTTTCTCCCCCGTAACCCATGTTGCTCCCTTATCCGTTCCTCCCTGTACCCTCTAGGATGAAGAGGGAGTGGGCCTGGGTCTTCCTCTGAATGCCCAGTCGGACTGTGCCCTTCCTAGTTTCCTCCACAGCCACCTGAGCCACACCCGCACTCCCTGGCACCTGTTGCACCTCTCCCTCGGAATCAGATTCCAACAGGGGCATGACATTTAGCTTTAGATTAACAGAGTTGGAAGAGACCTTGTAGGTCACCCCCCATCCAAGTGGGAGACCCTACACCATTTCTGACAAATAACTGTCCAGTCTCTTCTTGAAAACTTCCAGAGATGAAGCTCCCACAATTTTCTGAAGGCAACTTCTGTTCCATTGATTGATTGTTCTCACTATCAGAAAATTTCTCCTTATTTTCAGGTTGAATCTCTCCTTGATCAGTTTCCATTCATTATTCCTTGTCTGGCCTTCAGGCACTTTGGAAAAGCACTTGACCCCCTCCCCCCTCTCTGTGGCAGCCCCTCAAATATTGGAAGACTGCTCTCCTGTCTCCCCTGGTCCTTCTCTTCACTAGACTAGCCAGGCCCAGTTCCTGCAACCATTCGCCATATGTTTTAGCCTCCAGTCCGCTAATCATCCTGGTTGCTCTTCTCTGCACTTTTTCTAGAGTCTCAACTTCTTTTTTATAATGTGGTGACCAAAACTGGATGCAGTACTCTAGGTGTGGTCTTATTAAGGCTTTATATCCTGGCATTAGTACTTTGGAGGACCAGGACTTAGCCCCTGAGCCTATAATTACTTTATAGTTATTTAAAGTTATGCTAGTGGACAATCACTTAAATATGAGCCAGCAGTGTGTGGCAGCAGCCAAAAAGGATAATACAATCTTTGGTTGTATAAACTGAGGCATAGAATCAAAATCACATGAAGTATTAGTACTGCTTTATAAAAATCTTAGTAAGGCCATACCTGGAATACTGCCTCCAGTTTTGGTCACTACTATAAAAAAAAAAGATGTTGAGACTTTGGACAAAATGGAGAGAAGTGCAATTAGGATGATTTAGAGACTAAAACATATGAAGAACGGTTGCAGGAACTGGGTATGGCTAGTCTAGAGAAAAGAAGGACTAGGGGTGACATAATAGCAGTATTCCAGTGTTTGAGGGTCTGCCACAAAGAGGGGGTGGGTGTCAACATATTTTCCAAAGCACCAGGAGACCAGACAAGAAATAATGGATGGAAACTAATCAAGAAGAGAAGTTTCCGGCACCCGTAGGTTGTAGAAGTGACAAGTGCACCTTGAATTGCACCTGGAGCCACAATGAAGTAGTGGTGGTTTTCTGTGATTGAACAGTTCACATCTGACCCAGAACACATTAACTGTCACCAACTGATAAACACGATAAATTTATCTTTTATATGAAAATACAGGTAGAACGATCCATCCAATTCTCCAGACAGAAGCCCCTCATAACGCACATGGAAATTGTTGCAAGAATGTCCTGTGAAACAAGATAAAATGAAAAATTCCAACTCAGACTATAGCAATGAGACAACAACCTTTAGATCAACTTATTATCCCAGCTGCTTGTTCCTACCTCGACTAAAATATATTTATCTGGCTAGCCACCAAGAACCCAGAAGGAAAAAGAAGATTAACTTACACAACCTTTGCAGTTTCTTTACTGAATCCTGATCTTATTTTGTCATCTTCTGTTGCGTATCTTCCAAAAACCGTTAACCAAAAAGCTGTTATCAAGCCCTCCCAGATTGTTTCCTGTTTTTTTTTTTTTTTTTACAAATTCCTTCACTGGTTTCGTTTCTTTGCTTCTTTCCTTTTTCTCTGTGGTCTCCAACTTGCAGTGGTGCCCAAATATGTGACAAATTGAAGCACTTCTCCAGCTTGTTATCTTCATACTTGACAACATGGCAACTAATTCTCAATATTGATTAGGGAGCATCTTCATCTCCAACAACTCCATGGTTAGGAAGGGCACCAACTTGACTTGCAGAAAGTGCTAGGTCCAACTCGAGTTTCAAAATGGGCAGAGACTGGGAGGATGGGGGAAAGCTTTAAAAGCAGGCTTTGTTTCTTTTGTAAGAAAATTGAGTCATGGCAACTGGGTTTCTTTTCTTTTTGGTTTGAAACATATTGCTGCTTACCCAAGTGTCCCAAAGGTGATTTTTCAAGAAACAACTGGACCTTCTTTGTTTTAACTCGAAGATGTTTCGCTTTTCATCCAAGAAGCTACTTCAATTCACTTCATTTGCGTACTGAAGAAACTTCTTGGATGAGAAGCGAAATATCTCAGAGAAAATCCAGTTGCCTTTTGAAAAAGCACTTTTGGGACAACCATGACCTGGATGACTGAGAATCTCCACAGACATTTATTAAAGTAGCTTCCTCAGTCTAAGTATGTTGGTCAGGAGGAACCTCCAGGGTGGTGAATCTCATTAAGCGTGACTTCCCTGGTGAATCTCTGAAGAGGTCTTGGTCTTCTTGGAGCAGCATTAAAAAAAAATGGAGGACAGGTTCTGTCTGGGGCTCCACCCTTATTGAGGGAAAAATTATTGAGGAAAGGATTTTCCACTGTAGCATAAATAGATTTCCTCACGCCTCTCTCAAACCATCTATTTTCCCTGTCCAAAATGTGAACATTATTGTTGTCAAAAGAGTCCCCTTTTTAACTGAAGGTATAATGCTGACTGATCCTGTGGGGTTACTTCTCCTGTGCTCCTGTGCAAAAGCTACTTGGATAGCTTCTTCACAGTTAAGAAGAAAAGATCACTAGTTGCCATGACTCCACTTCCAGACAACTCTATCTGTATGACTGAGCATCTTCATCAACATTATAGTCATAAGTTGAGGACTACCTGTACTTATGAGAATCTCTAGTACTAGGAATAGGAAGCACTCTGGTCACTACAAAGTCAGAAGACCGCAAAATGGATGCAGTATCTACTGAAATATGGAAAGAAACAGAAGGGTGCAGCTTCCTACCGTCAAAGAAAGGAAATTTAACACAGTCTGCCAACTATTGTACAACATCCTTAATTTCACATACTAGCATAACTAGTCCTACCCAGGGTATTCTGGGAGTTGAAGTCCACACATGTTAAAATGACTAAGGTTAAGAAACATTGGTTTAGAACAGGGGTGTCAAACTTGTGGGCCGCGGGCTGGATGCATCACATGCTGGCCCACTCCCATTTTAGCTGGCCCACTCCCATTTTAGAAAAGCTATGCTGATGTCACTGTTGGATAACTAAACATGCAAATAATTAGCAACTCTTGTAAGGAAAGTCGAAGAACTCAGTGGGAAAAAAATGGGACTAAGGTTAAATATAAAAAAGACCAAACCAATAACAACAAATATAGCAACCTATCTTAAAATAAATAGTGAAGATAGAGAAGGAGTGGAAAATCTCTTCCTTTTAGGATTAGTTATCAACAGTAAAGGAACCAGTAGCCAAGAAATGCATCAGAGACTAGTACTTGGTAGAATTGGATTAACGACCTTATAAAATAAATTCAGATGCTCTAATGCAATATTTCTCAACCTTGGCAACTTGAAGATGTGTCCAAGTTTCCAAAGTTGAGAAACAATGCATAATGAGTCTATATCAAAAACAGAATCATACAAATCATAGCTTTTCTTGTGATATTCTATGGAAGTGAAAATTGAATAGCAGGATACAATAGAAAGAATACTGATGCTTTTCAGTTTTGGTCAAAAGTTGGAGAAGACTCTTGTGCCTACAGTGGACAGCCAAGAAAACAAACAGATCATTGAACAAATCAACCCAAGTTTTCACTCAAGGCACATATGACAAGGTTCGAATTATCCTGCTTCAGACACATTATGCCAAGACCTAGCTCTCTGGAGAAGCCTCAAGTGCTGAGAATGTTTGTGCACTTATCTAACATCTCCTGGCTAGGATCAATACTCAATAAATCTTACATCAAGCTCCAAATTTAGTTCCTCACCTCCCAATCCATTTTCAGGTTACTGCCTTAATTCCTCCAAGAAATTGGTTGACATGATTGCTCAACAGAGTTGACCCAGATTGCAATTATGTGTTGAAAAACTGAGTTTGACTGCTTCTGGTTTCAAGAAAACTCTTCACTGACTGAAACAAGATAAGATAAAGATGTAATGCAGTAATAAGTGGGAAGAAAATGGGAAGGAAGATCCATAAAAACCCAAATATTCCCATTTCTGTTGACAATAAAATATTAAATAACTGGCACAGAGGAAAAAATAAATTACATATGAGCTAACAAAAGGCCAAGGATTACTTACATTCAAGAACTTGCAAATTCAAAAGACGGAGGTGCCCACAAACTTCAAATTCTACTTTCATGCTAGTTGCCCAATCTGAATTCCAGAATGGATCATATTTCCTTATCGTTCTATCACCTGAGTAAAAGAGGCAGAAGCTTTCCAAGGGTTACTTAAATAAATTTGGGTTATATTCATAGATGTAAACTGTTTTCAACATGCAATGCATTGTATCCAGTCCTCAATTTATTAAACAAATGGTTGCAAGTTGAGGGCTGCTCAATGCACTCTGGGGAGCTTACAACAGAGCGAACTAAATTAAAACAATCAAAAACATAAACAAAAGCAACTTATTGAAGGCTTGAGATAATTGTAGGAAAAGAAATAAACCCAGATCTTTCCCCTCTTACTTCCTTACTGAATATCTACTTTTATGACGCAGAAAGCACTAAATGTTTTTGCTCAGCGAAGAGTCCATAATCTGTAAAGATTTTATCATTAAGAGGACAAAATCAAGATCTTCTCATTCTTTTCTTATTCAATACGCTCAGAAAAGCCACAGAGCCACCAGAAAATCATGGAGAACAAGGGGGAAATTTGTCTGAATTTGAAAATCACATAACTCATCATAGTGAACTGTTGCTTGGCATGATTTATAACTTATTAGTGAAACATAACTCAGAACCTCAACGAGTCATATACTTATTGTGTTGGTGGAGAAAATAAATGTCGTGAATTAAATGGAGGTTGCACTCTTTTCCCCCCTGTGTTTTGGACATGGCTGGAGTCAATCCCTGCTTCTCTATTTCCTTAACCCTACCAGATCTTCCCTGCCCCCCGATAAACCCTCAATGCAACCACATCATCTAGACCAGTGATGGCTAACCTTTTCATCATCACGTGCCAAAAGTGCATGCGTGCGTGCCTGCACCCATAATGCAATGCATGTGTGACCTCTGCCCCCCCCGTGCATGCGTGTGTGACCCTGCCCATGTGCACCGTGTGCCTCTGCGCATGTGCGCTCATCTCCTGCGCACGCCCTGCCCCCTGCGCATGCACGGCAGATACATGACAATCAGCTGGCTGGCAGGAGGCGCGCGCGCATGTGCAGTGGATCAGTGGGCGATAGCTTGTGTGCCGGCAGAAATAGCTTTGCATGCCACTTCTGGCACGTGTGCCATCACAGATGTAGACCAAAGAATAGAAACCTCATCACCAGAACACAGAACAGCACAAGAGTAACCCTTATAAAGATTGGGATATCTCATATCATTGGGATATCTCTAGGAAATTGCAACCCAACCTTTCATCCTCAACCAGGGACTTGCTCCTGATTATTATTATTATTTATATATTTATTAAATGTATTACCTCCACATTCTATCTTCTTAATGTTTTCCCAGCTGTGCTGCCCTCTAAAAGGGCTGTTTTGCCTAACTACAGAAATAAACCTGGGTGCATGGACAATGACTTACCTAATTTCTCCAAAAGTTGCAAGCCAATCAGATTTTAGAATTCTCACTGTGTGGCTTCCAGCTTCTATAAAAATCTTTGCTTTGTCATTGTTCCAAGTCCCTCTTTCTTGCAAAGCAGGGACCCCTCCCTGTGCAATAAACATAGTTGCTTCTTTGCATGTGCTTTGCATTTCAGAATTTTCTGTGACATTGCATGATTACATGGATGCAAAATTAGAACACAGTATCTTTATAAAGCCTTGGTAAGATCACAGGTGGAATACTGCATCTGGCTTTGGTTGCCACAATGTTGGAAAGATGTTAGTGCTCTGGAAAGAGTACAGTGAAGAGCAACAAAGATGATTGGAGGACTGGATGCTAAAACATATAAAGAACATTTGCAGGAACTGGATATGGCTAGTCTAGAGAAAAGGACTCGAGCAGAGGTACCCAAACTTGGCAACTTTAAGACTTGTGGACTTCAATTCCCATAAGTCTCCAGCCAGCATAGCTGGCTGGTGCATTCTTGAAGCTGAAGTCCACAAGTCTTAAAGTTGCTACGTTTGGGGACCTCTGGACTAGAGGGTGACATGATTGCAGTATTCCGTGGGGCTGTCCCAAAAAAGAGGGGGTCTCTAAGTACCTGAAGGCAGAACAAGATGGAAACTAATCAAGGAGAGAACTCAGAGCGGAATGGAGCCCATTAGATGGCTTGTATGAATGTGTGTTGGCACCAGGGAGGGGTCAGATGGAGGATTATTATTTTATTATTTTTCTTTTGACAAGCAAAGTCAGTGGGGCAGGCCAGATTTGATTAATGATTGCATGATTCAGATAACAACTCCAGCGATTCTTTTAATGACTGTGATAAAAGGTTGTAAAATAGAGCAAGACTCAATTATCTTGCTTAGCATTGGGAATTTTGGGCTCAAATGTGGTCGTAAGACTACCTTACGAGCTGTGGTGGCGCAATGGTTAGAATCCAGTACTGGAAGCTACTTCTGCTGACTGCTGGCTGACTGCAGTTTGGCAGTTTGAGTCTTACTGGCTCAAGGTTAACTCAGTCTACCATCTTCCTGAGGTGGGTAAAATGAGGAGCCAGATTGTTGGGGGCAATAGGCTGACTCTATAAACCGCTTAGAGAGGGCTGCAAAGCACCGTGAAGCGGTATATAAGTCCAAGTGCTATTGCTATCTGTAATTGGGCAAGTTTTATATAGCCCTTTAACCTGTCTCAATCTATCTACTCCAGAGTTGCTTAGTTTAGGCATCGGTATCTTTTAGTAGGGAAACAATATCCTGGAAATAACTTGTTAGTGGTATAAGGATTATATGCTTTTTTATTGGAAAAGATTTCTGGTGGCCTCTATGGAGCAATGATTAATCATTTTGAAACTTGCTGGGGGTTTCGCCTCTTTGGCCAGCCTCAGCAGGCACAGAGTGTTGCAATTTGGGGGGGGGGGGGGTGTACCACTAAAAAGTTCTTGTCTTGTAGTCACCAGGACACTAGGACGAGCCTCTAAGCTGCTAGCCTTGTTCGGAGGAGGAGGAGGAGGAGGAGGAGGAACCACCCTTAAGTTATGATAAGAGGAAGACGTGCAAGAGACGATAACAGCTTTTGAGACATATTACTTATGTTTCCTTGATGCGCTTCAGATGTACAGATGCAGAGCTGATGCTTGGTGAGCAATCAAGACTTGTCGTGTGGTAAGACGGAAATCTCTTCCCTCTGCTAACTCCTTGCCCCTGCCAGTTTGAATCCCACACCTGGAAACCTGGGATTGGTTCTCTGGGTGCTGTGACTCATCTCCACCTGCGATTTCGTTTGTCCATTTCTGGTCCCTCTGCTCAATCTCTTCCCTGTTTATACGAGGGTTTGCATTTCTCTGTACTTGCGAATGACTCACCTTCTGAATTTGCGGCTCTGAGAAACACAGGAAGTTGGCCAAAATGAACAAATGACTTGGGTTTTGTGTCACTTTTATGCAGTTGCCTAACTTTTTGTTTTTGGACAGAAAAGGTGAGGCACAGCCATTTCTGGGGCCTGCTCAGAGGTACGCTTTCGTCCTTTGGATAAATCAAGAGAGGGCAAAATAAGAAAAGAAAAAAAGACGGTACTTTTTTCAACCCAAAATACTTTATCCAAGTCTTCAGCCTCAGATTGGTCCCACAGAGCTGATGTTACAGAAATGGGTGGAATTGACATGATTGCCACCACTCAAAGCCACTTCCTCTATGAATATAACGTTTGCTTCTTCTTTTTCTACATTTTCCAGCAGCGCCACCTGCTCAGTTTCATTCACTTCTTCCTGCCCAATCAAGCGAGAACGGGGGAAACAGAGGCAGCTGATGGTTAGTAGACAAGAACTGTTCCTTGAAAACCCCAGGACCTATCCTGACCTTGTCTGAAGAAACCTAGAAGAAGGTATAGCAGATGGGTTGGTGGGGCAGCAGGTGTGGGTGGGATGCACCTTATTTATTCAGTCTCCACAAAATGGTTTGCGTGTGGGAAATATCAGTAGGAAATTGTTTCAGGGAGTCAAGATAAAGGAGGTGAGCATATTAGACTGAGTATGGTTTTGTTGTACTTCAATCAAATGCTTGATCGCCAAATGTAGTTGGATATCTATGCCTCAATTTTTTGATTCGCAACAACACTGCAAAGTGTATTAGGGTTCTGATCTGGCAGAGTGGATGATGTGGAATGTAAGTATCAACCAAGGGAGGCTTTCCCCAATTAACTGGGCTCTGAGTCCCATCATCTAGACCAGGCTGACACAGTCTGGAGAACACTAGTTTGAGGGCAAAATTTCCCCACATCATATCGAAAAGAGGAGAAGTTAGTGGGTTGAGAAAAAAATTTGAAAATGCAGATCATAAGCCACACTTTTGATCTCTCTTAATCCTCCAGAAATCAGCTTCATTAGAAGGGAAGTTGAGTCAAGGTCAAAATGAATGTGTTGGCCAGAACACATGGTGTATGGTAGGGAGGTGGAAATAAAGATGACATTTGACTTCACAAAGTAAATATTTTTGGACTGATAAGTGCTGTCATCCAGACCATCTTACAGATCTCTTCTCTGTTCTTCATCTGTTCTTCATCTTGAGCCTTTGGCAGATGTATCCCCTGCCCAAATCCTAACCCTAAAACTCACTAATGATTGTGCAGTGAATTGCGCATCTGATGGGGTTTGGGTTTCCATGCAGCAAAGAGCAGAGCCACCACAAGGAAGGCGTCAACCCACGATAGTGTTTATAACGATTTCCTCACCTCGAGTCTTTCAGCAAGACTAGATTTTTACTTGAATCATTTCCGGCCAGCCATGCCACAGTAGCACCACTAGATTCTCTCTGCCAAAATAGAGAGCAAAGGACATAGCTCTGTCTATTGCATGTGAAAAAAAAATGGAGCAGTTAATACTGAAACAGAAATTATCAACGGCTTTCCTTAAAAACTCTGACAGCTGAGCTCACTTACTTTAGTGGGACTGATTATCTTGCTTCTCTGAGTTTTTGATTTCCAAATGCAATGTTTCCCAACCTCCACTAGTTTAAGAGGTGTGGACTTCAATTCCCAGCATGCTGGCTGGGGGATTCTGGGACTTGGAAGTTCATAGATCTTTTAGTTGTTGAGTTTGAGAAACATCCTAATTGTCTGCATTTCCTCACAAGACTTGTACTTTTCAAGCTTGAAATCCCGATTACTCTGGATCCCAGCTTTTATTGATGGAACAGCTCCAGTTGGGTCACCTAGCATCTTCCCTGTTGATCAAGAACCGTGCCACAATATGATAGCCTAGCCCGTCACCCTGTCATCAAATCTAAGTTGCAGAAGTAACAATGCCCCCCCTGGCTTCTGGGGCTTGTAGGACATCCCTTCTGCTGAGCAGGTCAGGCTAGTTCTCAAACCTGACATTTAAAACAAGTGGTGATGTCTGTAGAGATTCTCAGTCATCCAGGTCATGGTTATCCCAAAGGTGCTTTTCCAGGATGCTACTGGACTTTCTGGTTTTACTTTGAAGATGTTTCACTCCCCATCCAAGAGGCTTCTTCAGCTCTGACTGGATGGTGGGGGAATGCAAGGATTTATATTCCTTGCAAGAAAAAGTACTGGCCTTGATGCAAATGCTAGTCTTGCAGGGTTTAGAGGAGTTATCAAAAGCTTTTCTTCTTCACAACACAATATTTTATTTTAGAAACTCTCTAAGTGCTCCAGATATGTTGTTTCTGTTCTAGATTTGTCTTTCATTAACCAAATACACTTGTCTTATTTAACTTTAATGATCTATTGCTATCAAAACAGCACTGGCATGGAATGTATTGCGAGGTGCGATTATGGAGTTTTTTTTAATGACCTTGATAAAAGTGGGGAGGGGGGGTGAAGGCTGCCCTAAGAACATAAAAAGGCATCAGTAACCATCCAGACTGGAATCTTGGGGGGGGGGGAGGGGGGAACGGACGACAACTCCCGTTTGATGATGAGCAAATTTGAAGTATAATACTTAATATTTCTTTAAAAAAAATTAAACTCCCACTTCGACAGATGTCTTAGAAATAGACAGATGTCTTTTCAACATACTAGGAGCAAGCAAAGAGGAGAGTGTCTTGAGAAAGATAAACAGTTGCAACACTAGAAAGTTGCTTTTAAGTTTTTGTTTCCTTGTAATCTTGCCAAACATCTTTATTAAGTGTATGAACAATTGAAAGTTTGCACTCCCCTAGTTTTTAACTAAAGTTGAAGATTTCCTGTGGATTTATTTTTTGGCCCAGCTTTCTATTGTACTTGCTTAAAATAAATTTCTCCCTCTCTTTCCCCCTATCCTTCTCCCTTTCTCTCTCCCCTCCCTCTCTCTCCCCCCTCCCTCCCTCTCTCTCCCTCTCTCTCCACTCTCTCCCTCTCTCTCCTTCCCCTGTCCCTCTCTCTCTCTCCTGTCTCTTCTCTCTCCTCCCTTCCCTCTCCCTCTCTCCTCTCCCTCCCTCTCCTCTCTCTCCTCTCTCCTCTCTCTCTCTCTCCCCCTCTCCTCTCCTCTCTCTCCTCTCCCTCCCTCCTCTCCTCTCTCTCTCCTCTTTCCTCTCCCTCTCCCTCTCCTCTCCCCCTCTCCTCTCCTCTCTCTCTCTCCCTCTCTCCTCTCCCTCTCTCTCCTCTCTCTCCTCTCTCTCTCTCCTCCCTCTCTCTCCCTCTCCTCTCCCTCCCTCTCCCTCCCCTCTCTCTCTCCTCTCCCCTCTCCTCTCCTCTCTCTCCTCTCCTCTCCCTCTCCTCTCTCTCTCTCTCCCTCTCTCTCCCTCCCTCCTCCCTCCCTCTCCTCCTCTCCTCTCCCTCTCTCCTCTCCCCTCCCTCTCCTCTCTCTCCTCTCCCTCTCTCTCTCCCTCTCTCTCTCTCCTCCCCTCCCTCTCCTCTCTCTCTCTCTCCCTCTCCTTTCCTCCTCTCTCCTCTCTCTCCTCTCCCTCTCCTCTCCTCTCTCTCCTCCCCTCTCCTCTTCTCTCTCCCTCTCTCCCTCTCCTCTCTCTCTCTCCTCTCTCCCCTCTCCTCCCTCCCTCTCTCCCTGTCTCTCCTCTCCCTCTCCTCATGCATGAAAAAAGGCTCCAAACCCCTGAATTCTCATTCCGTTGTCTTGAGTGTGGTGCTGGTGGGAAATTTTCCACCCTGCCAAACAGAAGAGCTGCAGGTCTGCCTTCAGGCTGACAAGCGCATGGTGCTATCATTTCTTTTTTCCTCCTTCAACTTCTCCTCCAACATGAGACTCTACTGGGAAGGTGAAGGAAATGCTAGTTCAAACGGGTGAGCAACATGCACCTGTGGTTGAAAAACTCACATGTTTTATGCTGGGTTTGGTCTCCTGGAAGCTAATAGCACCAAGGAAGTTCTACAGGGCGTCCAGTCTCTCTGGCAGTCACTTTTGGGAGATTCTTTACCATTTTATATTCATCCATTACTATCTTCCCTACCAGACTTCCCTTCCATGGTTCTGTCACAAAGCCAAGCCCCTCCATGCGGCTGGGAGAATATTGCACAATAGATAGAGAACTCTACACTCACTTTGTAGCAACGAATTGCTTCCAAGTGTTGTTTGTGCAGGCTTGAATAAGCAAGTCTTGGTTTTTTTCAGACCTGTCATTATGATTGTCAGCCATTCAGCTGTGTCCAACCCTCGACCACTCTATGGCTCAGCACTCTCCATGTCCCTCTGTCTTGCGCCGCCTCCTTCAGATCCACCTTCAGGTCATCCCAGTATCATACTTTATAGTGTCCCAACCAGTGGTACTAGGGTAGCTCCTTTCCCTTTTTCCACTGGTCACTCTCAGCATGGCTGACTTTTCGAGTGAGTCAGCTCGATGAAATTACAAGAGCCTCTGTTTGGTGATCTTGGCTTCAAATGATATATTTGGTGAGGTTTGGGCTAGGACAGGGGTGTCAAACTCGATTTCTTTGAGGGCCGCCTCAGGGTTGTGTTTGTCCTTGAGGAGCTGGGGGGGGTGGGGTGGCCAGGGGGCGCGTAGCCAACTCGATGTCACTCATTGAGTCTCTGTTTTCGGCCTGATGGCCTCCTGGAGCCCTCTGCCAGCGGAGGCCACCCTGGGCCCCGTTTTCACTGGCAGAGGGCTCCAGGAAGCCATTGTGGCTGAAAACAGAGATTGGGTGGGCCATGCACTGCCCTCCCAAGCTCTATTGGCACTGCGAGCCAGTCTGGCCAGAATCTAAGCAACCCACAGCTGAATCCGGCTTACAGGCCTCAAGTTTGACACCCTGGGCTATGACTTCTTTGCTTGTTATTTTTGTACTCCATGGGATACATAATAGTTGCCTCCTAAAGAGCAGGAAAAAAAGACTTCAAACCACAGGAACATTTGTCTATGGAGAGTCTCAATCACCAAGATCATGGTTGTCTCAAAAGTACTTTTTTTTTTTTCCTGAAACGCAACTGGACTTTCTTGTTGTTGTTTTTTTTCCCTTTGAAAACATTTCGCTTCTCATCCAAGAAGCTTCTTCGGTTCTAATTGACCAGTGGAGAATGGAAGGGTCAACTTCCTGAGATTATTCTGTTCCCTTTGTTCATTCATTAATGAACATAAGCAGTCACTGCTTTCATCTTCCGTAAGTGAGTTGTAGATAATTAAAAAGAAACTTTTTTTAAAAAAAAAAAACTTGCATTCTTCTTCAAGGGAAACAACTGGAAAATTACACAGGAATTGTGGTGGGGTGTAGTTTGGAATTGCAGGAGGGAGAGAGCAAAGAGATCAAGAAACTTGGAGTCTTTGGTATACAGAAAGAAGTTTGAAGGCAGACCCTCCCTAGCAATTCACAGAGAATATCTACAGTAGTAGTTATGCAAATAGTTGTTTTAGTCTGGCAAGATTTTGGTCAATATATAAGGAGATTCTCAGTCATCCAGGTCATGGTTGTCTCAAACGTGCTTTTCAAAAGCACCGTTTTCGAAAGGCAACTGGACTGTGTGGAGTTTTTTCTTTCTTGAGGAAGAAATATTTTTCCCTTAAAGAAAGAAACCTCTTCTTACATCTTCTTCTTCAAGGAAAAAATATTTATTCCTCAAAAAGAAGCATAATCCAGTTGCCTTTTGGGGGAAAGCTCATTTGAAAAATTTCTATCAATAGCTGAACACAATAAAGCAAGGGATATCAAACTTGATTTCATTAAGGGCCGCATCAGAGTTGTGTTCAGGGGTGGGATTCAAATTTTTTAACAACCGGTTCTGTGGGCGTGGCTAGGTGGGTGCGGCTAGGCGGGCATGATCATGTGACTGGGTGGGCGTGGCTTATTATTTTTTTTCCCGGGGGCTCATTTTTTTTCACCTCCTGGGTCTCAGGGAAGCCTCCTGGGGGGCATTTTTGCTCCCAGAAGCCTTCCCTAGGGCCCAGGAAGGCAAATAACAGAGCACCCGGGCTGGGGTGGCGCAGCTCCTTCCCCCAACCGCATGTCCCTTTTTGCCTTCCTGGGCCTCAGGGAAGCTTCCTGGGTGAAGCAGTAAGACAGCGAGGGGGATCCCGGAACAGCTGATCGCCGGAACAGCTGATCGTGGGAAGGGGGAAAGAAAAAGAACTACCTTAAGGAGTGACTGTGCGGGGGAGAATACAGTCAGCCATGTCACGCCTGCATGATAAAGACTGATCATGGGGGGGTGGTGGGCAGAGAACGGCGGGCCAGCCAGGGCCACGATTTTCTGGTTCTCTGAACTGCGCAGAATCATAACAACCGTTCTATAGAACAGGTCCAAACTGGTAGAACCCCATCCCTGGTTGTGTTTGACATGGAGGGGGGGAGCATGGGGTCCTGGCCACTAAGCACTCTGTGGGCCAGATCCGGCCTGAGTTTGGGCCTTGAGTTTGACACCCATGCAGTAAAGAAATAACTCAGTTTTTCGTTCTTGGTTCCTTTGGCCTTGCACGTACTCATTTTGTGCCTACTCTTGAGGCAAAGGAACCAAATGTTTTTTTTTTAAACCCTCTTTCTTTCTAAAAAAATAACATATTTTTAACCTGTTTACCATGTGTGTTAGCCCTGGCTTCCAGCTGAAGTCATCTCTGAGTGGAGGATATTTTCTTGCCAATCTTCATTATTTCTTCACACTTTACATAAGGCAAATATAAACTATATCTGCTATTGCCACCTAGTGGTCAAAAGTCAAAACATTCTTTTAGGAAAGGGGAATGTTGCATCTCTGGAATTTTAGTCACATGGTTGCAGGTTGGCTGTCAGATAGAGAGTGACATGAATAGGGACTAAACACCAAGCAATGCTCCATTTTACATGTGTAACCACTGGTGACTAATTATATTGGCTTTATAAAGCTTAGTTCTGCACCCCTTGTCACATTCAGAATAAGAGAATTCAGAAGCGTTCCTGAAGAACTCACAATTCACAGAGACCTGTTGATGGTTCACATCTCCTGTCCTTTGCTTTATTTATTATATATTATTATGTAAGCAATTGAACCTGGACAATACGCTGTTCATAAAGTACTTATGTATGTTAAGGAAAATGTATAAATAAATTATTATTTTTTTAAAGAATCCTTGGGTAGAGTCCTTTGCCAATTTAGGCCATTCTCCTCAGATTGAAGCTTTCAAGTCACTCTATAGCTTTGCTCCTCTGTCTTAAGCATACAAATTTCTGGAAATTTCTCTTACAACTTGTCATGTTTTTGTTCTCAGGTTTTTCTTAGCCTTTACGTATTCCATACCAAGAAGGCCTAGGCTCTGGAATTCTGCTGCCATGGAAAAATCAAGATCCCTGATCCGGCAAGTAATTGGCCACAAGATGCTCTTTGTTGTCTTCCTACTTTTCCTCACAGATATTCTTGTAGAGGTTGTTGCCATAACAAATGGGACCACCCCCGTAAATAAAACAGATAGTTTAAATATAAGTGCCTCAGGTTTTCCAGCATCTTCTCAGACGACTGAGGAGAATTTTATGACATCTGTTGCATCACCTCCTGATGCTACCACGCCTGACACTCTTAACAGAAGTTTGAGCACTCCAGAGCAACCAGCACTGTCCCTCAATGCAGCACCTCTAGTCCCCAAACAGGAACTGCAATCTGACACGGCCGTGACCACTGCTGTCCCAGAAGACACTTCCTCCCCTATGCGAAATGAAAGCATTGCCTCTACCAAAGAAAAACACCCTCTTAAAGAAACAACAAAGGTTCAAAAATCCAAACCACCTCCTGTTCAGCAAGAACTTGCCTCTAAAATGATAGTCACATCACATTTCATTAGTGAGACGGTATCTTCTCCAACAAAGGATTCGGGAACCAGATCCCAGGGGAGCTTCTTTAAGAAATCAAGTGCAACTGCCTACCCAGAAACAACAAAGAGCAGAGAACCAAAAGATGACAGAAAGGGGCCAACACCACCAAGTCAAGCTATTCCAGAATTAACTCAGATTCCTGAGATTGGCGGCCATTATATGTCTGGTCCAACGCCACCAAGTCAAGCTGTTCCAGAATTAACTCAGATTCCTGAGATTGGCGGCCATTATATGTCTGGTCCAACGCCACCAAGTCAAGCTGTTCCAGAATTAACTCAGATTCCTGAGAATGGCAGTCACTACAAGTCTGGTCCTTTCACCACATCGGTGACACCTATCAATGATGTACCTATATTTGACTCTTCTGACAAAAGACCCTCAGAGAAGAAAAAGTCTGTCATCATTTTGGCCATCGTTTTTTCCGTCCTGCTGCTTGTAGGTCTCCTAGTTTTCCTGTACTTCAGGCGCCGCCGTCACTCTGGCTCTACCAGCTTCAATTCCCCAGAATGGGCTGGACAAGCGACGTTGCCAGATGATACGGGCTTGGATAAGGACGTGGAGCAACAGGTGGGGTCTGTAGGGGAAGGGGAAACCCGGCGTGGGACTCTTGTGACTTTCTTTGGGAAGCGTCAGTCTAGGGTACCTTCGATAGCTATGGAAGAAGTCAATGGGAAAGGAGGCAAGGAGGAAACAGAGAAGTTGCTTTGTGAAGAGGCTGAGAATGGGTCCTCTTCGGAGGCAATTGGAGATGCCAATGGCAAAGTACCAGAGCCCCTTAAGGAGTCTTCTCAGGAGTCCCCAGCCTCCAATAAGGACTAAATAGGACTTTCTTTGTTTTTCCTTGAAGACGTTTCACTTCGCATCTAAGAAGGTTCTTCTGTTCAGCTTAGATAAGAAGCGAAATGAAAGGAAAAACAAAGTCCAGTTTGCCTTTTGAAAAAGCACATCTGGGGTACCCATGACTCAGATGACTGAGAATCTCCATACACATTTCTCTAAAATCAGAATTCCTCCTAAATCAGAATTTCTGGCTTTGCAGGTTGGTGGGGGGAGGGGTGGGTGGGAGAGGGGATGGTTGAAAGCACAAATGCACAAATGGAGTGCACACTCGCTCCACTGCTCCCGCATATGGGGATGTGTGTATGTGCACACACTCACCCACCACTCCCACTGCCCGGTTCCGAATGGCTCAAGGCCCAGCAGTGGGCTGCGGCCCAGGAGTCAGGGACCCCTTTCCTAAATCGTGATCAGAAGATAGATTCACCTCTTAAGCTTCTTCTGGAGCAGACCATTTTTATGATTTACATTAGGGGTGTCAAAACTCAGGGCCCGGGGTGCTTAAATCTGCCCCGCAGGGTGTTTAGATCTGGCTCGCGGGGCCACCCTGGAAACAGTGAGGGACCGGCCCATGGTGCCTCTGCCAGCCAAAATGGGCACCTGAGCTCCGTTTCCAGCTGTGACTTGATTTCATTGAGGGCCGCATCAGGGTTGTCAGTGATGGGATTCAGCCAGTTCGTACCACTTTGGGAGAACCAGTTGTTAACTTTCTGAGCAGTTTGGTGAATTGGCCGTTGGAAGAAATCATTAGGGCAGAGAACCAGTTGTTAAATTATTTGAATCCCATCACTGAGGGTTGTGCTTGATCTCAGGGGGGGCAGGGGTGGGTGTGGCCTACTCAATGTCACTCATGTCGGGGACGCCTGTGGCGGCCCAAGCGCTCTGCCAGCGAAAATGGGCTCCCGAACTCCCTTTCCAGCTGCGACAGCCTCTTGCAACCCTCTGCCAGCGAAAACGTAGCTCGGTAGAGCCGCTCACTTTCACTCCATTTTTGCTGGCAGAGGGTTGCAGGAAGCTGGAAAGGGAGCTTGGGAGCCTGTTTCCGCTGGCAGAGCATTTGGGCCGCCACAGGTGTCCCCAACATGAGTGACATTGAGCAGGCCACACCCACCCCGCTCCCCCCCGAGGTCAAACACAATCCTGATGTGGCCCTCAATGAAATCGAGTTTGACACCCCTGATTTACATAGGCATCGTTAGGTGTATCTTATTATCCTGCAGGATAGAGGTATCCTATGTCCTCTATAATCTGAGCGTTAGGTTAAGATGTCCCTTGTTCATATGTGAGGGATGAGTGGAAAGATGGAGGAGTGAAAGAGAGATTTATCTCCCTCAACTTCTCTTTTGAAAGTCCTCAGCGTCTCCATTTCTCCTGCTTTATTATAAATGATAGATAGGTATAGCAGACCCCAAAACAGAGAGAAATTTAAACATTGGCCCAGCCCAGTTTCACCAAGTACTTTTTTTAAATTTTTCCTCTTCTTTTAAAAAGGTCAGTGGGAGGTTGGATAGTTAACAAATTTCCAGGTGATGGCAGTGCGGGGTTGTGTTTGAAGAATAATGAGCATTAATCAGGCATTGATCGGGCTTTGAGTCTGTATTGTAGGGGAAGGTCTTGATCGCCATTGCCAGAAAGAAAGTATATTAACAAAAGTTCTGCTTGCTATTTTTTTTTTTATGATGCTGCAAATCGCTTGGCTGATTCATGTTCAGAAGTGAATGGCTTTTATGCATACATATAGAAATATCCTAACTAGATTGTTTTATTAACTCAAGATTTTATTAAATCAGATTTTTCATTGTATCTGCTCTCTGGGAATGTCTACAAAGGTAAGGCTTTATATGGGCATCCCCAAAGAGCTGATATAGCTGTCAGTAAGATACATGTAGGTTTAAATGCTTTTATTTAATTCAGAGACCTTTCCAATTATTCTGCAGTGCTTTGTCCTTCAGAAGTTCTAAGTTTAAAACAGCCAGAGGAGAGAGTATTTCTTCCTTTCTAAAAAGTCTTTGGATGAACATAAAGGCAAAATGGAAATATCTAGTAGACACAATGTACAAAATGTATAAATACAAGTGTTTAAATTTTGAATTATATGAACATATATATTAAGTAGTAAATATTATGCTTTGCCTGTCCTTGCTCCTATACCAAAGGTTTGTTTCTGTAGGTTCCAGTGGATTTCAGAGAATTTAACAGGTTAAACTAGTTCATCTTATTACATAACTTTTGCTTAATTTTTTCCTAGGGTAATAACATTTGATCCTGAATAATTTTACTCTTGATGCTGAATAATTTCAGAAGAACCACTTAACAAAGAGCTAATTAATAAATCAAAGTCCTTGATTTATGACTATTCAATTAGGAACAGTTCAAAGTTATGATGGCCTTGGAAGAAGTGATTTAGATCATATTTGCACTTATGACCATTGTACCCACCCCCCACAGTCATGTGGTCACAATTTGGGCATTTGCCAAACTTGCATTTATAACCCGGTTGCAGCATCCTGTGGTCACATGAGTGCAATCTGCTAGTTTGTTTCCAGCAAAAAGGCACCCATTTAGTGACTGTTTTTCACTTAATGACCATCATAAAAATTATTGCAAAGTTGGGTCTGACTCAATTTACAACCGCAGCATCTAAATGGGATGGAGATTCCCATTCTAGTTGTGCTCATACCTGTAGATAAACAATGGCAGAAATTGCAATGCAATCAGCTATGACTGATCTCTTGGGAATAAATCCCATTAAATTGAATGAGACTTATTCTGCATGATAGTGTCTGGAATTGCTATCTGAAAAAGGCAATCTTTTTTCTCATTAGCCAGTCTTCAACTAATATATTATACAGCAGTATTTCTCAAACTTAGGAAGTTTTTTGTGGACTTCCACTCCTAGAATTCTCCAGTCAGCCATGCTGGCTGGGAATTCTGGGAGTTGATCCATACTTCTTAAACTCACTGAGATTGAGAAATATTTCCTCAAGTGCTCATAGACTTAATGAAGATATCTGGCAAAATTGCAAGAAAATGCTTCTTTTCCACACACTTCATTTGTCTATTCTCCCGTGAGGCAAACAATTAGAAGGCCAAGCTTGTGTTTTCTGAAAATAATATAAAGGCATTCCTATTTGTTTTCAAAAACAAGGAAAACTTTGCACAGAGGTAATTTGTGATGTGATGGGTTGGGCTGGGGGGGACCAAGATTGGGGAACCTTCCAGACTAACAAATAACCCAGGTCTTGTGGAACTAAGCTAAGACTTCCTCAAGTCAAGGTAGATTCTAAGTGACTTCATGGATGTGTTCCTATAATTTTCTTGGCAAAAACACAGTCATGATTTGGCATTATCTTCTTCCCTGGTTAGCCCTGATACTGCCTATAAGTTTCTCATTTCAGCACAAAGCAGCTCAGCCCTGCTTAGTGAGACGAGATTGACCAGGAATATTATCACCTTCTAAAACTCTATGGAACTAAATTTTTCTAATAGAGCTTCATTGTTCAAATTATGTGTGGTAATCATGTCACACGCATTAAAAACAAACAAATAATGAGTGTTTGCTGTCTCCTTTTTAACATAAAATGTGAGGCAGCCTTTGCCACCACAGTTAAGAAGACACGAAGACAGCATAATATTTGTGAAATTTGGTTTAATTTCTGAGTTTTTTGTGCCCGTACTTATTTGCTTGTTGAATTGATATTCTCAGCTTTTATTTAAAAAAAAAAAACCATCTGTCTCAATTCAAACAACTCTTTAAAGTCAATCCAGTGAACTAACCTTTTTTTGTGGGGCCCTTGGTAGTTTGGTTGTCTTTTTGCAGACATTTCATTACCAAACTAGATAACATCATCAGTATTAGCGCACCAAGGACTCCACCGTTTAACCCCCAGCTACAAAGTTTCTCTTCTATTGGTACAACTTTATGTGCAAGAGTCCCCCATTACATTAAGCTATGGCTTGCTTAATTTTACTTATTGAATAAACCAGTCATCCTAGTTCATGCTAAACTTGGTTTGCAAGCCATATTTGCTGCATCTGGAGAATATGCTAAGCCATAATCCAGTATTGTAGCTTGGCATAATCAATGAAGTCACTTGATCTCCTTCAAATAATTGGGGCCTTTTGATAGCGGTTGTTAGAAAATACAGTTAGACATTTCTAATAAACAGCAGGCCAACTACACAATGGCTGAAGATAAATATTTAAGCAAACGAATCAACTAATAAAGACAAATAATAAACGGTGGTAAGGAAATTATTACATCATTTAATGTTTTCCAGCACTTAAGGGTTGGTGAGAGGATTTGTAGATCCTTTCCAATTCTATAATTCTGTTTTTCCATTATTAGAAATTGAGAACCTGTGATCCTCCAGAGGTTGATGAATTATACTCGAGATGGCCAGACAATTATCAGTAATACTCAGCTTCCTCACCTGTCTGTGTACCTGATCAAAATTTTAAATCAATGTCTTCTCTAAAGGAGAACTTTCTGAGGAACATCTAGCATGCTTCAGAAGATACTGTTTGATGATGACTGGTTCTAAGATTCCTTAGAGGGGAATGTATGACAGCAGGGGATGTCAAAAATATCAAGATGGCGACTACCACTACCCAGCCATTTTATGTGCATATGTACGAAGAGTGGGACTTCAATCACAGTCTTTTTTTATATACATTTCCCCACTAATAGTGTGCCTGACAATTGTTTTTGTTTGTTTGTTTCATTGGTTTCCATTCAGTTTTATTAGATCTAGGCCTTAGTGAATTTGAATTTCTCTTGTGTAAAACTCACTGAAATGAAGAGGAGCTAAATAAGAACTTATGTGTCAGTTTCTGACTTACTTTTCTCTTCCATTCAGCTTCGGCAGAATTCTAAATTCTTTATAATTTCTGAGCATTTTCTGTAATCATTAGTTCAATATTTTTTATTCATTCATTTCAGAAGTGTATTTTATAAGAGTCTGTGGAGTTTCATTCAAGTATACTCAATAAAAAGTGTTAACTTCCATTTAAATGTTTTCAGCATGGTTCTTGATGAAGTTGAAATCAGTTATTATGATCAGCTTGCCTTCATTTTAATTCTCTCCTCTCCGCACAGAGGGGCCTGTAAGAGAGACCTCAGACCTACCAAGAATGATTTAGTCCAGTGTTTCTCAACATGGGCAGCTTGAAGTTGTAACTTGGGGAAGCCGACTGAGGAATTCTGGGAGTTGAAGTCCACACATCTTTAAGCTGCCCAGTTTGAGAAACACTAATTTCCAGGTCTATGGATTTCAGTTCCCAGAATTCTTAATTATGTTCCCATTGACTGGGGTTTATGAGAGTTGAAGTTGACACATCTGGAGAGCAGCAATATTGGAAAATACTAGTTTTGAACATTCTTTGCTATTGGGTGGGCATTCTGTGTTATATATCTTGAGAATCTGGAAGGCAGATCTATCTCATTTACTGGATTTAAAAATGAATATTCTTTTAATTGTGGATATATAAGAAATTCAGAGACAAGAAATGTGTCTGCACACAGCAATGTGAAGCATAAGGGCACACCCCTATTTCTAGATTTGCTGTCTCCATCTCCATCTCCATCTCCATCTCCATCTCCATCCATCCATCCATCCATCCATCCATCCATCCATCCATCCATCCATCCATCCATCCATCCATCCATCCATCCATCCATCCATCCATCTATCTATCTATCTATCTATCTATCTATCTATCTATCTATCTATCTATCTATCTATCTATCTATCTATCATCTAGCTACTGTCATCTGAATTTATCCAAGGAAGTGAAATGGATTTTGGAAGGAAGGAATCTGCCACTAAATCTCCAAGATGGTCACCTTGCCTCCAATTTTTCTTCTTTCTCTCAAAGTTTCTAACTACTGGTATAGCTCCAAACAGCAGCCTGCAACATGGTCCACCTCTTCTGCTTTTCCATGCTCTTCAGCCAGGGTAGGAATTACTCCAATCTGCTCTACTTTTAGAAATATGCCCTGTCCAGTCTCTCTATGGCCAACAATTTTCCCAACATACGTACCAAATACCATAGCTAAGCATACAGTATATGAAACATTCATTCAGCCTAGAAGGATCTGAGAAATGGCTATAGTTCACTTGGATGCTGTTTTGGAGAAACAGTTGATATTTTTAGCCTAGCTTCTTCCAAAGTTTGCCTGGTGATGTGCAGAATTATAACAAACACGCTAGGTTTGGATAATGAGGCTTATAGTTCAACCTGTCAGAAGACAGCTTTTGAGGGAAGACTGATTAGGCAGTTAATCTCCAGTGCTCTCATAATTTCTAACCCACAAGGCCAAAAGTGATTTCGACAGGGAACAGAGGGAACTGTAATCTGATATTTGAGAGCTGCTGTAGAGGTAAAGGCAAAAGAGGAGACAAGGGTTTACATAATGTTGCAGAAATAGATGCTTAATGTACTGTTACCTAAACAGAGATACGATATTCACACCAACATTGACCAGGCTACTGCTATCATGGAACACTTATGGTCATTGTTCTGACTTTCAGCTCAGGAGCCTGATCTATAGCCCACATGGTTGCTGTCTTGTAGAAATGGTGGATCTTTCTCCAAAGGTAAACTTCTGAAGTGGTCTTCCAAGAACAAGAACAGCTGAGCATCAGCAGACCCAAATGTGCCTAGTGAGAAGTTCTCTTGATCCAGATGCTCTTTTGCATACTGTACTCCCAGTCATATAAAAAGGGAGCATAAGGTGGTATTATAAATAAACACAGGGAAAGGGTATCAGAAATAATTTGACTTGCATGGAAAAAAATTAATTATATATAGGGGTGGGGGTGGCTTCAGCCAGAAGGCTGGGTTTTTCACCACTTAAATCCTAACACTTGAATCCTTCCAAGGCTGTGACATCCCATTTCTAACTTAAAGCTACCTTTTCATATTGTTTCCTGTATTCATAAAAGTATAGAACATTTTTGTAGCCTCCGCTGTTGGGAAGAAGCAAGGGTAGAATGGAAGCATCACACAATCACAAAAGAGCTAGTCTTGACTCTTCCCCTCAAGTTCCTTGGGGCCTTATCTGTTTGGTCCCAAGGGAAGGCCACC